>NC_092741.1:58288855-58896356 GCF_047496795.1 Chiloscyllium punctatum | reverse complement strand
TCTCTCTCAACTGACTAATATCGTATTAATTTTTGACCGTGCTGGTTAAAACAAACTGTTAGTACTGAATTCTGCACATTTACAAATTCCCACCTTCCTATCAGTGCTTATAGAGTCAGAGAGATGTACAGCATGGAGACAGAGCCTTTGGTCCAACTCATCCATGCTGACCAGCCTTTCTAAAATTAATCTAGTCCCATTTGCTGGCATTGGGCTCATGTACCTCTAAACCCTTCCTATTCATTTGACCTTGATAAATATAGATATGTGTTGCAGTTTTCGGCTGAGATCTGATGCAAGCAGTTTGATCCTCCCCTTTCCTGCTGCCTCTACCAAACAAAAAAAATTGCCTGCTTTCCTCAACTGCTTCTTGGACCAATTGCATGTTGCTTATCTTCTCAGAGAACGCCTCAGTTCCTTTGGATTCACGATGGAACCAGCAGCATTTGGATATTTTACTAAATTCTATGGCATATTCTGGGCTGCATTGTTCAAAAGAGCTTCAAGCACAGCTCCACTCCATTGCTAACAGGTAAAAATTACCTTTGCAAAACCTGTAGTTGGCATCTATGTCAAGGAATGTCTTTTTACCTAGTATTTTACTTGTTCCCTTTTCAGTTCAGTTCCAGCACATCTATTCTGCTGCAGATCACAGTACATTATTAGCCCAGTCATGTATATAAGACTGCAATTCCAGAGGTCAAAGTGGCAACATGGCTTTGTGGCATCAAAGATTCCTAGGAAAATAGAAAATAGTGGAGTTGAAAAGGCACATTCTTCACTGGCCAAAGCCATATCCAGCATAAAAACATTGCTGTGGTTGACCAGTCACTTGGTCCCAAACATCATGACAGGAGTCCCTCAGCACAATGTCCCCTTCATGGACGTTTCTTCCATTATCAGGTTATTAGAAGTGATCCTGTTCGCAAATCAGGTTTGTGTGGAATTCTTCAGCAAAGTAGACTGAATTTGCATGAAGCAAGACCTGTTCAGTATCCAGGCAATGGCATTTGTGCCAGGCAATAACTACCTTCAGTAAAAGAGGATCTGACGACCTGCACATTCAAGCGCAATAGCAAAAACCCCCACCATCCTGGGAAGTCATCATAGACCAGGATCTATAGCAGACTAGCCACATCAATATTGTCTGTGCAAAAACAGGTCAAATGGGTGGGAATTGTGGTAAGTCACTCACTTGACTTACCTGTCAGCTGTCAACAAGACACAAGTTGGGACTGTGATGGGATAGTTTCCAATTGCCTGTAATCTCCAACAATGTATATGAAGTTCAAAACAATCAAGGACAAAGCAACTCACTTTATTAGTCACCAAATAGACCTATTTTGCATTTGAGTACTCTAACAGATTATGAAATGTTAATGTGTTCTTTCAACTTTGTAAAATAATGATTCTTTGTGTACTAATTCCGAAAGCAGGTTGTTCCATGTTTTTGCTGTTTTGTAGGATGGCACTTCTGATGGACAGAGAGGAAAGAGGATATATGGAAAAAGCAGCACTAACCTCTGATGCTGCAAGAAAATCAGGCAGACAAAGTGCTTTAAGGGTATCCATTGCATTCCAGAAAGGTAACCTTAGCAAGATTTGCATCAAACAAATAAGTTAAACTGAGTGTTTTGTAATATTTTTATTGCAAAAAAAATTGAAAAATTAAGTTTGCTTTATTATTTCAAATGCATCTTTTATCGGAGCATGGGACAATTTATTTGATTGTATTTGGTCTGTTTCACTGGACAGAATGTATGGCAGGAAACTGGGCATGGAAAATCTTGTGCCCATAAGAAAGCCACTTTCATTTTCCAGCTGTTAATGTAAATTCTGATTGGTTATTTTAGATCCTGCTCTGGTTTTCTGCTCTTGAGATGTACATTGGTGTAATAGAAAAAGAAGCAATCGCATTCTGGCCACTTTTACGATGAACTATGGAGAGTAATTTTGAAGCCATGGTTAAACTACTGTTAGCACAGAATGAAGCTACATGTTCAAACATAATTGTACCATTGTTTGGATTTCTTTTTTATGCTATTCGGGTATTCTGTGTAAAAGTAGTTCCATAAAAATAATCGAGAAGATGAATATTTGCAAGGGTTGTAAATGCTAAATCTAAAATATTAAAGGCTTTGGTTCACTTGTTTAGGAATGATGAGCTTTGATGACCTGCCTCACCCAGTCTTGGCTCACCTTGCTGCTTTCTTTGAAGCCTGGGATACTTGCATTGTGCAGTGCATAAAGTCTTCATTTTCCAATCTGGAAGATGATGCCTTCCATGGGGCAAGTATTACTCACCTTCTTTGACATGCATCTTGCACTTGTTCATCTGCTGCTAGTTTTGGAGTCCATTCCCTTGGAGAGGTGTGGTGTGCAAAGCCGGCCAACTGATAATCTCCTTCAGGCCTGCCAGTATGAATGTGTGAAATTGCAAGTTGTAATTATCCTGCTATTTCTGATGAAGTTCCATCCCTAAATTGTCGCTGGAATGTTGTATACTAACTAGCCACATGCTAAATCATGTTAAATACTATGGTCGACAGAGTGTATAATTATAATTTAGCTCCATTATAAACTCGTCTCTGTCTATTTTGTATTGTATTACAGACAGTAAAACTTTTAATTTAGGAACCAAAGAAATCTAGGTTGGTTGAAGGACAGTAGTTACTATGCAGTACAGGCTGTGGAACTGGGAGACAAATGCAAAGACTTCTATGTCAGTGTCTGGAAAGTCTAAATTAAAATGAAATTAAGATTCTTTCTAAATTGCTTATTTTCTAATAACCATGCACATAGATATCTGATTTTAAAACTATTATAGATGGATATATCGGAAAGTTTGAATAGTTGTAGGAATAATTCTAACTGTGTGGAGATACTGAAAGCTGTTACCTCTCTTGTATGGCCAGCCTCAATAATAGGACATTCTTGAACATTTTCTGATCTTCCTAGGTATTGTGCAGCATTTTGTGGCGGGATCGATTCTGGATAATATCTGACAGAGTTGTAACAGATACTGAGGGAATAGCACTCCTCTCTCTCCACTGGCATTGGGTGATGAAACACCTCCTGAAAGATCATCTCTGCCAGCTAACTGACTTTTCCCAGTATGTATGAACATTGTTTATACTTAGCATCTTGGTGGTTTGACCGTACAATTCTGTTGGAATATCCCATCTCTAGTGGTCTGTCAATGTAGTATTTAAGATGTATCAACTTAGCAAGGTTCTTGGTTAATGAGTTGGAAGGTTCGTTTTCTTTGTCTGCATAATAGCTAAAGCAGTTCAGAGGCTGAAAATATTGTGAGTACCTCGAATTGTTAGAAGCTTATTTTGCATAACAAATTTGACAGCAGTTTCTTGACCTCATTTGAAATCTGGTGACCAAGAATTGCATGCTGTTAAGGGTTGACATGGTGATATGTTAGGATTAGAGTTCTGCTGTTCTTCAGATTTTGCCAATCTGTTTCCAAAACAAAAATTGTACTAATATTTAACAACAACCTGGATCAGTGATACTAAAATAAAAGGCATCGACTATCCAAAATATCTGTTTTAGACAAATTCTGCTGTGTCTGAGACCTGTGAAACACCCTTTATTATGTCTCCATAATACTGCCAGACTTCAGATTGTACGGATAGCTGTGTCACAATTTCCGTGTAGGCAGATGTTCATACCTCACTATTTTATTTTCTTGGCTTAATTCTTTTCGAATCAATGTTGAAGTATGTAACTCCTCTTGAGTGTTTTCCACCTCAAGTCCTGTTATAGTATTTTTAATGGTTATAGACTGGGCGATGAATGATATTATATCTGTTCTAAGCCATTATGTTGGTATGAAATGAAAGCATTTCTAAAACGTGCAATTAAACACAATACAAATGAATGCACAATTATAACCTTTTGATGTGTGACTAAATTGTTGAAGGGATTAGTGCCCTCCAATTACTATTGAATGTTGAGAAGAGGTTAATTTTGTACAACTCAACCTGGATATTATCCATAATTCCTAAAAGGAGTAACAATAATTATGCAGTGGTTTATTATTCCTAAAGATTGAGTAAGTTCTCTTTTGTGTTTCATAAAACCGGCATATCAAACCAAGAAGGAAACTTTTCAGATTTGTAATAAAACAATAAAGTTGAGGTTTGACAATCTGAAGTATTGGTTGGTGGAAACTGCCAAAATAATAGTGCGAGAAAAATAAAAGATGAAATCTAGTGATAGTGTAATATAACATGAGCAGACGGCACAAAATGGAGAGGAATAGGTAGCATTAAATCTTCAGCAATAAATTTATATAAAGACACAAAGCAGAAGTTGGGTAGAAAACAAAAGGAAAAGTGCTAAGTAGAGCATGCAATGTGGGAACAGAGACATAAATCAAGATAACTTGGGTTTAGACTTCAGGAGAGCAGTGAAAATTAGTAAAGCAACTGACAATTGTATTGACAGTGTTATGGTATTGTTATCTGTACAAGGTTGGAGTTTGAAGCGTGGAGATTAGAAAAAGGATGTTTCACATGGTCCTATTATATCTTGGGGCTTTCATTGACAGTTTCTGTGCCACCCATTTTGGATGTATTTGGGTTTGGGTGTCTGTTCTTTTTTTTTTGCACCCCTTGCCTTACAGTTGTGGTACCTTTGCAATGCTAATCTGTTATTTGTCTTTCTTTGGTATGAATGCTCTTCTTTAATGAATAACAGGGTTTGTTCCTTTTATCCCTTTTTATTTGGTTTGGTTTCTCTTCATGGTTCTGAGGGGTTTTTTTTTAGGGTTTTTTTTTGTACATTGCTCAGGTCCAATAAATAATGTCATCCTTAAAATCAGATTTGGATTTAACTTTTTTGCCACCATTTGTGGGATCCAAAACTCTCGAAGTTTTCATCATACCTGAGGTTATTTGTACTGTAATTTTTGTTCTTTTCACATCAGAATTCCTCAAGAAATTCACACTATTTCAGAGAACCTGCAGAGCCATCTGACTAGTCCTAATGAAATGGCTACCAGTGTGAAGGGTCTGCAGAAATGTTTGGGTCGTCCTCTTCCATTCAAGGTTGGTGAAGTTTAACACTGTCTTGTTTGTACTACGGTTCTGCCTGACCTTTGGGGTAATACACATGTCAGACTTGAAATGGAGCAAAAAAGCTTATGATTGTCCAATGTGTTGAGATATTGGTAACCAGGCAAGAGTTCCAGGTGGTGAAAGCAAACTTTTTGATGAGGTTTCACGAGCAAAACTTTGTTATAAACAGACAAATTGAAGTAATTATTAATCATTTTTTCAGATGTGGAGAAAAGTCTCTCCCTTCCTCCCACTCACTCCACTCTTGTACTGCATAATTCAAACCCAAGTCATAGAGTAATGTGCATTGATGAGACCACATCTGGAGCATTACGGACAGTTTTGTTCCCTTACTTGATGTAATTGCATTAATGTCAGTTCAGAGAAGATTCACTAGGTTCTTTCCAGAAAGGCTTTATTATGAGGAGAGATTGAGCAGCTTAGGCCTGTACTCGTTCGAGTTCAGAAGAATGAGTGGAGACATAATAGGAGTGTCTGAAGTACTAAAGAAGGTTGACAAAGTAGATGCAAAGTGATTGATTCCCCTTGGGAGTTAATCTAGAATAAGAGGTCACACATCGTCTACAAATGAGCCTAAAATGAAGGAGTGGCATATTTTGGAGCAGTGAGAAAGGGTCATGAATCTTTGCAGTTCACTACCCTAGAGTGTAGTGGCTGCTGGGACACTGAATAAATTTAAATTTATGGAGAAGATTGACAGATTTTTGATTATAGATCCATAAGGCCCATAAATGAACATTTATTTCACCCGAAATTGAGTAGAATGTATAACTTGCCACCATCAGGACAAGTTGAGATGTAAAGCACAGACACTGTTAAGACATTTTCACTTTGGCCACAACAAGGTAATGTATCACCGGTTGTCTGGGTAATGTATCACCGGTTGTCTGGGTAATGTAAATTCAGGTGTTCATGTGAGAATTTCCATACAGAGGTGGCTTTTAAAACAGGAGAGGTGGGGGATCCAAGATGGCGGCGACCCAGCAAGTCTGAGTCTATAGTGCTCCTCCCAAGACTTGGGTAAAGTGGGCCATCTACCCCCACCACACTCACCAAATCATTTAAAATAGCTGTTTAGTTTAATTAGTTGCTTAGTATTAAATTTAAACAATCTAATCTTTAGTAAAAATGACTAAAGGGAAGGGAGCCCGCAGCTCTCAGCAAGCGGGAACCCCTCCCCACCCTCTCCAGCTGCAACAGAGGTGTCCACAGCTGCCTCGGGGGACTTAGCTACAGTGGCAAGCCTTGTGGAAATCATCTCCAAACTGGATGCGAAGATTGACACTTTCATTGAAGAATCCTGAAGTCGATGGGACTCGCTCTTGGCCGCGCTGCAAAAGCACGACCAAGGCATTAAAGAAATCGAGCGCCGGTTGGAGGGACGGAGCTAAAGGCCGCGACCTCCGAAACTACAGCGCAATCGACCGTGCATCGGGTCCGGACTCTCGAACAGCGAGTCCGGACCTTAGAGAATCATATTGATGACCTTGATAATCAAGGTCGCCGAAAAAATATTTGTTTGCTGGGCCTTCCCAAACGGGAAGAGGAAGGCCAGCTTACAACGTTTCTCGAGCAGTGGCTGCCACAGCTTTTAAATCTGGAGGCTGGATCAGGCCAGGTAAGGGTAGAATGGGCCTACCGGGTTGCAATACGTGGGCCAGGCTCGAACCAGCGCCCTCGCCCGGTCCTGTTTCGGCTGCAGAGCTATAGGGAGAGGCAGATACTTCTAGAAGCCTCTGTAAATCTTGGATCTATAAAGGATCCAAGATCATGTTATTCCAGGACTTTTCCCCAGCTCTGGTCTGAAAGAGGAAGGCATTCGATGAGGCGAAGAAGTGTTTGAGGGACTTAAATATTCAGTACTCCTTATGCTGCCCAGCGATACTACGCTTTAACCATGAAGGATCCGTGTATAACTTCAGATCGCCAGAAAAGGCTAAGGAATTTTTGGACTCGGTTGGGGGGGGGGGGAGGGTTTAGTTAATGTTGGTGGGGGGGAGCGGTGGGTTTAGTTAATGTTGGTGGGGGGTGGTGGTTACCTTATTCTATTTTACCTCTGTCTCTAGGAGCGTGGTTGTTTTCCCTTGCTATTTTGTATTATTATATTTAATTATTATTTGTTGAGGTTGTAATTTTATAGTTATATATGTTTATCCATGGTATTAACATTACCAAATATATCCAGGTGTGGGTGGGAGTAGGGTGCTCACTGTTAACTCTAGCTTTGTATTATATCTGAATTCTCCTCATCCTATTGAGGAGCGCCTGGGTCAAGGGTGGGGCACTGGTTGGGAGAGGATACGATGGACCTTTGGAAAGGAAGTGATACCCCTTGGGAACAAGGGGGAAAATCTCCATTTAAATACGTTTTATATTTTTTATTATTTAGAAATAGTTTTTATTATACTGTGTAGTGAGTGTATTAGAGAGCCTTTATTTTTGTGAATTTTATATGCTCTATGCTCGGGATGTTTTGGAAAGGGTTTCCCCTCCCGAGGAGTCTCGGATTTGCCCGGACGATTATGGTTGATCAGCCGGTTAAGTGGTGCACCTGGAATGTCAAGGAGTAATTTGCCAGTTAAAAGGAAGAAAATATTATCAAATCTTAAAGAAAGCATTGATACAGCTCTTCTACAGGATACACATCTGTTGAATAAAGAACACTTGAAATTGTGACAGGGTGGATTTGATCAGGCCTTTTTTTCTTCTTTTAGCTCAAAAAGCAGGAGAGTTGTTATTCTTGTTCAGAAGAATTTCCCTTTCAAAATCCTAAATCAGATAAAAGACGAATCTGGACAATATATTCTGATGAAAGCCCTTATAAATGGAGAGGAATATGGGATTTTAAATTTGTACTGCCCCCTGGCACACCCCTTTTTAAATTTATAACAGAAGCCTTCTCAAAATTGATGGCTCTTGGTGCCCGTCATACAATAATTATAGGGGGAGACTTTAATTGTATTATCGATCCGGAAATAGATAGGATTCCCAAGAGTACTGCAGGAGTATCTCCCAGATCTCGACAATTGGTGGATCTGAACAAAGAATTAGGATTAGTAGATGTATGGAGATGTCTTCATCCACAGGGCAGAGATTTTTCTTTTTACTCCAATCCACATAAATGTCATACCAGAATTGGTATGTTTTTTGCACCCTCGATTTTTTTATTTTAAATTCCATATCATCCTGTAAAATAGGTAGTATAGCAATTTCCAACCACGCTGCTGTATATATGGAAACTAAGGCGAGGAACAATGGGACATCCCCTCGGCATTGGCATATGGACCTCTTCCTAATGAAAGATTTGTAAAGTACTTCTCTCAAGAATTTAAAACTTTTTTAGAAATTAATTGAGATACGGCTAGCAACTCATCAATGATGTGGGAGACCATCAAAGCTTACGCGCGAGGTTTGATCATCTCCTACTCATTGACCCAGAAAAAATTAAAGGGAGAACAATAGCGTCTGCTCGAAGCTCGCTTAAAAGCAGCTGAAACTGCATACGCTGATAGACCTTCTATTAGTAAATTGCAAAGGATTACGGCCCTTGGGACAGCTCTAAACATTACGCTTACCCAAACGGCTAAGAGGGAAATATTATTTGCAAAACAAAGATTATATGAATTTGGCGACAAACCGGGTAGATACTTAGCATTTCTTGCAAAGAAAGAAAAGGCCCCTCAGACTATCATGTCTATCAAGGAAAGTACGGGTATTTTGACTCATGATCATAAAAAGATTAACACAATCTTTAGAAAATTTTATTCTGATTTATATAACTCGCAGGATTGTGAAGACAGGACTAGGAGGAGGCAATCATTTTTTAACAAATTGACCTTTCCGGACCTAACTCCAGAACAGGTATCAGTCTTAAATGCTCCCCTAACAGTCCAAGAAATACTTGACGCAATCAGGCAACTTCAGAGCAGTAAGGCACCTGGCCCAGATGGTTTTCAAGCTGAATTCTATAAAGAATTTACAGATATATTGGCTGGTCCACTTATGGGCATGTATAACTATGCATATAGTCAGGGCTGTCTCCCGCCTTCGCTGAAAGAGGCAAATATCTCTCTTATCCTTAAAAAAGGAAAGGATCCAGAAGATTGTATGTCATACAGACCAATATCCTTGCTAAATGTAGATTTTAAAATCCTTTCTAAAATGTTAGCATTGAGACTAGAAAGGGTACTGCCACATATTATAAAGGAGGATCAGACAGGGTTTATTAAGGGCAGTAGATCATCCAATAATGTTAGAAGGGTTTTGAATATGATTCAAGCCTGCCATCAGGGGGAAAGATACCAGGAGTAGTAGTCTCATTAGACTCGGAAAAGGCATTCGATAGGGTTGAATGGTCATATTTGTTTTACACATCAGAAAGGTGTTTACCAAATGAGCCTCAGCATTGTATAGTGATCCCAAAGCAGTTGTGGTTACCAATGGATTAGGCTCTGATAGCTTCAGTGTGGGTAGGGGCTGCCGTCAGGGATGTCCTCCCTCGCCATTGTTATTTACGCTAATAATTGAAGCAGAAGCTATACGGGCTGATCCTAATATAACGGCCCTGAGGATTGGTACAGGTAAACATAAAATTACCCTGTATGCAGATGATGTTCTTCTATTCCTCAGTAATCCTCTGATGTCCGTACCTCGCTTAATCCAAGTTATTAATACATTTAGCGCATTCTCAGGCTATAAAATTAATTTCTCAAAATCGGAGGCTATGCCAATGGGTGGCCTTGCTATGATACCCCACTTAGTGGACAGATCCCATTTTCCCTTTCGTTGGTCCCTGGAGGGTTTCTTATACTTAGGCATTTTTATTACCCCAGTATTCGGTCAGTTATATAAGGCTAACTTTGTGCATTTACTGGAAAGGATAAGGCAGAATCTCCAGCGATGGGGAGACCTTCCAATTTCCTGGCTGGGTAGAATAGCACTAATTAAAATGAATGTCCTGCCCCGTCTCCTATACCCTATGAGAATGCTTCCGGTGATGCTGCCAAGGCTGGCACTACGTAAATTATATGGCTTGTTGGGTTCCTTTATCTGGAATCAAAGACGGCCCCTCATTAAGCTGAAGAAGCTACAGCTTCCACAGGCAAGGAGAGGATTGGACTTCCCAGGTTTTAGGAAATATCAGTTAAGTTCCTTATTAAGTTACATAGCTGATTGGGTCTTATTTGATCCACAATCAATCCCACTGGACATCGAAGCTTCTCAAGTAAAATGCCCACTTATTAACCTTTTTATTTTCAGACAAGAGGAAAATCATTACGGATCACTGTAAAAACCCTATAATACTAAATACAATTAAAGCTTGGAATATAATGTGGCAAAATGAGGGCAACTCACATAAAACATCCCCCTATGCGCCGATAGTGGGAGCATGGGGATTCCAACCGGGATTTACAGATGCCACTTTTAAACTCTGGAGATCCAGGGGTATGTCATGTCTAGGGGACCTATTTAAGGATGGGGTCCTGATGTCTTTTGAACAGCTGCGTCAGAAATTCGGATTACCTAATGGAGATCTCTATTGATACTTCCAAATTCGAGACTATATACAGAAGAAGAATACGTTATTAGATAGTCTTTATAAGTCAGATAGAGAATGTAGAGTATTACGACCAATGGGGGTATCTTCCATCAGTACTATTTATAATTTACTACATGATGAAGTATCGGAAGATATGGACAATCTGCTTAAAACATGGGATCAGGAATTGGGACTAGAAATCTCTATAGAAATGTGGAATGACATTTGGGAAAATGCCAGAAGAATCACCATCTGCAACTGAACTCAGGCTATCCAGCTGAAGATACTTCATAGGGCCCATATGGCACCAGATCGATTGGGGATGCCCCTGCCTTAAATTTTGCCAATGTGTCCCAAATGTAAAATAGAGGTGGGCACTCTTGTACATTGTCTACGGACCTGTCATAAGATCCATAGATATTGGACTAAAGTAGCAAGTACCCTGACAGAAATTTTAGGAACGGAAATTAAAATTGACCCGTAGCTCTCCTTTTGGGCTTTTTGAACTTCTCTTCCCATGCATGTCCAGGGAGGATATTATTTTCTATTCTCTTTCTGTGCAAGGAAAAATATTTTAGTAAACTGGGTGGCTGAAGGCCCCCCTGGACTTTCAAATTGGCACAGATTAATTATGGAATGTATTCCCCTTGACTTCCTTACAAATATGGTGCACTGAAAGACCGAATTATTTTATAAAATATGGCAGCCCTTCTTGAATTATATGAATACAGATATTTCGGCTATCTTAACAAGGGCTTTTATTTAATTGAGATTATGAACCTGGCTGGTCCAGGGCCCCTTGGGAGAGGAATCCCGCACGAATACGGGTTGTGTTACATTTGATGTTAACACATTCCGAGCATGTATCTCACTATCCAATTTCTGTGTTATCCGCTATTTTTTTCTCTTTCTCTTATTTGAATAATGTAAGAGATTTAAATATACACTCTGGTTAGTTGTAGGTTAGATTAGTAGTTAGTTGAGTTTTGGTTTTTTTCTTGGTATTTTCCTTTTGTTAAATTTTGGTTATTATATATTTAAGATTTAATTGTATATCAATGTTTGTACTTGAGAGTTTTGTTTATTTTGGTAAACTTGTAAAAATGTTAAATTTCTAATAAAAATATCTATTAAAAAAACAGGAGAGGCTCTTATCAGTACAACTCACCTTTGGTAGTAACGAAAATTTAAATAGTCTCCTATCTGTCGTATAGAGCATTAGTATCTAGTCATTATATATTTTTAATTATAAAGTGAACATGTAAATTTTAAGTTCCACTTGTCTTCGAACGAAGACAAGCCCCACATTACTAGATGCTCTGCTAGCCAATTATTATTCTTGAACTGTGTCAATTGCAGCAATTAAATATGGCAAATGTTTACCTGTTTGAATTGAGGGGTAGGAGTTTATATGTAAGATTAACTTATCTTAGAATGTTCACACTTTTACTATTGCAGAAATGTTGCTTTATTAGGGGCTGTGTTCCTGTAAAAATTAAAACGTTGATTAAACTTTTCCCACCTTTTTTAGGTTGGATCTGTTGTGGAATGTGTGTCCAAACTGAAAGTGATGAGTTCTGTCCTGGATGTGTTGAAATTGAGGCCAAAACTGATGGATGTAACTTGGAAAGAACAACTGTATAGAATTAAAACAGCTGCTACTGACTGGAAGATTAAGCGGGGCTTGATGTTGTCTTGGGGTCTCGTAATTCAAGCAAATCACGTAGTAGGATATGATGCTGGTATGCTTTTAATAAAAGTAAAACTAATTAATGCATTAGAATATCCTGTAAAGTTATAATTAAGTGCTAATGGTTTAAAATGTGGGTATAATGAGTATCCAGTTCAGTTTGGCCTTTTTAAAGCAGCTCATCTTCTCAAGGAGAGTGGAGATAGATATTATGCATCAGATCAGACCTCCTCAGAATATATTAGGAAGATGGTCGAGACCAAACTTGTTCTGTCTTTAAAGATAAATGTAGTGTCATGTTCCAGATGTAATACAATTGCTCACACTATGCAATGTTAAGCAAAGTGGAATTTATTCAAACACGCATAGCTAAAATAAAAGAAAAGAAAGAAGGAATTGGAATAACAACTCTCCTGGAAAACTAAACAATCAATGCAGTAACTATTATTGATTAACTGTACCAATATAACAACATCTCATAAACATGCTCTTGGCAGAAGGCAAATTCAGAAAGCCGATTTGTCTCTCATGCAGTTCTCTAATCCACCATTAAAGAACATCAAAAGGCGATTCTGAGAGAGAGAGAGAGAACTCCAGCTTTCAGCTGTACAAAGAGAGATGTGGCAGCTTTTCACAACCCCAGCAGCTTCTGCTGAAAGCTGAACTAAACATCTTATTCTGTGGGTGGGAGGTTAACCACACCCACTCAGGATGCTTCTATGGTTCCAACTCAGGCTGCTTCCATTGTTCCAACTGTAAAAATTATCATACAAGGCTTCACAAGTTGTTTACCTTCTCATTGACTTCTCATAGGCATCTGTCCCCACCCCACCATCTCTAGCTAAAAGAAACTAGGACAAAACCTCTCTTAAAGCCACGGCATTGTCACATAAGCAATAGATGTTGGATAGCCAGCAAAACCCACATTCCCTGAATGAATAAATAGAAGTGGGTTAACAATATGATTTGAGGAAATTAACTCGTGCATCATATTGAGGTGACAAAATGAATTGCAGCACTTAATGCTGTAAAGACAGGAGTCATTCTGGCTGAATAAATAATCACTTGTTGTGATGTTGCCATGTCAATGGGAAGTATCAACTTTTTCTTCTTGATCAGAAAAGACAAGAACCAGAATTTCTGAATTTTACTTTGTCCTTAGAAACCATCTCTTAGGTGGCCAAGCTTGAACTGAGCAAGCTTTCGTCGTCGAGGGTACCAGTTTATCTGATAGCGCTTAAATAAAATAACAGTAAGACCACCTTCCAACAGGGAGAGATTAATGTTGATCAAGGAGTGAAGGACAGTAAGTGGCCAAGTCAAAGACATGGTCAACATTTGGATTTTTGCAGAGTTCTTTGGGGATGGCATGATACGTGGCTTCGCAAGTGAAATCCAGGAAATTGGCAACCAAACTTTCAGCCATGATAGGTCAATGAGGGGCAATTGAGACTTTTTTGTTAATAACTAGAGTTGATGCAACTTTAAGTTTTTTTTCACAACTGATGATGCTCAATTAGCTATTGATATTTCAGGAGCTACAGTATTTGCACTTTGTGTTCCAGGTGTTTTGCAGTCTGTCGTGGACTCCCAAGCTTCAGTGATGATATCTCAGGGTCTTCTAAACTCTCCAGATACCCAAAGTCTTGAGGCAGGTCCACCTGAGCTAGATGAAACCTGCTTGAATCAGTTAGCAAGCAGAATTCAGCTGTGGCCTGTACTGGAATATCTGGCATTACTCTGCAAGTATAAAGTGGTGGCAGACCTTATGGATCTATCATTAGTCTCCAGGTAAGCAAAAGAAAGTAAATTACTTCAATTGCTGTTAAACATAATTGCTATCTTAAGAAACGAACAACCAAAAAGATTGTTAAACACTAGCAGGCAGGTCAAGAGAACTATGGTAAAATAATCTCTAATTTTATGACACACAGCTTGTTTGGAAGACAATAAGTTGAATGGTACACTACCCTTAAGTTCTGCTCCAATTTCAAAGATGTTCAAAATAGTGGGTAGTTCTTTCTGTACACCCCTGAAACTGTTTTGCTGTAAATAATGAGAAAAATTCTTGGCTAGGCTACCTAATACTTTGGTTTTACACTTATCTATTCAATCCCATTTCCTATTCAGCCTCCCTCTGCAGGGAAACACCTGTCATTAACTTCATGATCTTGAGTTCAATCATGCCATTAACTGAAGGATTGAACCATGTTATTCTGCGCATGTATGTGACACTATTATCTATAAACCTGCCCTGACAGTAGAATGACCTTGATTATAAAATCAATCAGTGCACTTAATTTTATGACTGATTTTGGAGCATTTTAAAATATGCAACTTGGAGATTACACAGTGAACTTCTGTTTCCAGATGTTTTATTGTTTAGCCTAATATAGAATCATAGAAGTGTGGAAGCAGGCTAATTCGCTTAATCTGCACACCCCTGGACACTGGGCGATTTAGCACAATCAATCCGCCTAATTTGTTTTTAGACTGTGGGTGGAAACCGGAGCACCCGGCGGAAACGCACGCAGACACAGCCATTTGGGCAAACTCCACCCAGATAGTTGCCTGAGGTTAGAATTGAACCCAGATCCTTGAGAATGTGACGCTGCAGTGCTGCCTGTTCAGTATAAATACTACTAAACTTTTGAGCATCAAAAGTTAGGAAGCTCGGAGCATAATTTCTAGGTTTAGTTAATTAATCAAAAGCAGAATTTAAGCTGTACCCTTTTTTGGTCTGTCAATGATCTGGACCACAACCTTGAGATCGTGGATAAGGGTATTTGAGATTTTCCATACCTTGGGAGTGTGCATTAGATTATTACATCACAATGTATACGTCATACTATCGTTTCCCTGTAAATCCTGAAGGTGAAAAATCACTTTAACACCAACAACAACTCGCCATACCCTATGATGAACATTCTTCATTATCCCTCTTTATTGCCAACCATTAACTATAAATGGGCTATATGAAGGGAATTAGGATAGACTCATTGGTTTAGAGCAGTAAATTTATGTTTTTCATTCTGTTTCTAATAAATGTAAATTTGAAGACCAATAAAGGACAACATGAAGTGCATTAGCATCATAAATAATCCTGTTTCATCACCAACAGTGCCAGAAGTAAGCCAGATCAGTCAATGGTTAGTGCTGAACTTCGTCAATTAATTATATTCTGCTTAAGATCCACGCCTGTGGCTGCTCAAGATCTCCGAGAATTCTGCTATTTAGCACAGGTTGATGAGGTGAGTGCACAAATGCAATTGGTCAAATCACATCTTGCAGTATTGCGATTATAATAGTTATCTTTTCCTGGGCATCAGAAAAAATGTCTTGCTTCACTTCATAGAACCTGGTGCTGGTAACTAAAATGGAAACAATTGGTCATAAAAGCATGCTTTGTCAATTACTTGGTATTGCTATATAATGGATTCCCGCGAGTTGTCACAGGAATTTCTTTTACTCACTCCTGGGCAATGGGCATTGTTGGCTGGCCAGCATTTATTTCCCATCCAAAGTTGCCCTTGAGAAGGTGGTGCTGAGTTCCCTTCTTGTATTGCTGCAGCCCACATGCATATATCACATATCACTTACACTGTGTGAGTTAAATCATGAACTGGAGTGATTTGATTGAAACATTTCCTTGTTTTAATTGGTTTTCCACCGCAATGCTGCACAGTAGCTACAGTGGACAGGTTTCTCTTGTTGTGAACCATAATTAGTCTGAAACTGGTAAAATTGGCTCACTTATACATAATTAATATCCGGTCAGATTATGGAATTTGGATCATCAGTGCCCAACTGGAAATTTATCTTGCAAGTCAGTTGGCTGAAATTTGGAGTATTCAATGCATTCAAAGTGCTCTTCCACTATTGGAAACAGTGTAACACTGACAGATCTGTAATAATGCTTTATTCCAAATTGTATATAAATTTGGGCACGTACATTGAAGGTAATGCCAGTGAAAGGAATTTTAAAGATGCAACTTAAAATCAGCTTTAATGTGTTTTCGTATCTCAGCTCTCTCCTGAACAATTAAAGTTGCTGAGTTCAGGACTGATGATGACCATGTTTGGAGCATTTTGGAGTAGTTCTATCACAACCAATCCTGACTATTGGCTGACATGGAAACCCCCAGCAATTGTAGGAGATGACACGATTCCAGAAAACATCATTAACAAATCATTAAAGGTTGGTCTGCTTTCTTTTGTAAATTAAATAACGTGTGGGTATTCAGTTTACACACCTGTTGGCCATATTAAACCTACAGTTCCCAACAATCTTTTGAAGAATCTTCATGCAGACAATTTGATCCCTGTACCCCAGGAATAGTACCCGTTCTGTGAATTAAACAATGTTGTGTCCAAATGTGATCATGATGCTGTTTCTTTATTCTTCCCTAATTCCTCTGCTCCTCTTCCACTTGATTTATTCTTGGCAGTTTGTATTTAGCCAAATAATTTTTCAATGGCTTCTCCTCCCATTTAGCACAATTACTTCTAGAATCTACAGAGGATTCACTTTTTTAATCTAATTTATGTCCCTTAATAACTGCATGCATTTGGATAGCATTCAGCCCCAATTCGATATTGCTTTGTCTTAATCCCGTCTGTTTCTTTGGCTTCCAAGTTATGAATGAATCTTGACTTTGTCCAGCTCAATGTGAAGACGAGTTTCATTTTCAAACTATTTCTTCTAACTTGCATCACTTTTCCTGATAAATTGTTTGATTTTAAACAATCTGTTGAAAAATATCAGCATTTTGTTCAGTCTGTGTTTTATGCCATATCCCATCCATCAGAAAGATCACCAACTTGACCTCTTTGAAATTGCCACATCAACCTTTTTGCTGCTCAAGACCTTGCATCTGACAGCCTCCAACATAACAACCTAAGGGTATTTGCTGAGTTACTCAAGATTCACTTGTCATGAATTACAGCTGTTTATATCTCTTCTCCCTACCTCTGAAAAGGAGGCCTGGGTTCAAGTACCATCTGCTCCAGAAACTCACAAGAGCATCCCTATACAGACTGACTGACTAAAAATATCTCTCTTCTCCATGTATTGTCCACTGGCCCCACCCAGTCCCTGCTGTCTCAACTTGGTTCCATGTCATTGATTTCAGTTCTTCTACAGCCCTTTTTCAATCTACATTCGCAGTCTCCCCCAGTTTTCTACTTGCCCTCACATCCTTGCCTCACTTTGTTCTGCCATTAACTTCAACAAACTGAATACAAATGATTAGCATTCCCGGTTCATTTTCATTCTTTTCAAGTAAGAGTCAACCACATAGCTGTGGATCGTGGTCACACATTGACCAGACTGGGTAAGAATGGCAGATTGTCTTCTGTGAAGGACATGAGTGAACGAGATGGGTTTTTGCAACAATCATTGGCAGTTTCATGCCCCCATTCCTAAAGTTAGCTTTTTTTATAATTCCAGATTTATTAAGTGAATTCAAATTCCACCAGCTTCCATAGTGCGGTGTAAACACATGTAACCAGAGCTTTAGTCTAGATCTCTGGATTACTAGCCCTTTTGATATTACCACTTCCTCCACCTATAATTTATGCAACCCTTACCTTCCTGTCTGACACTCACTTCTCCCTATATCTCCCCTGTGTCTCAAGTCTCTTTTTTTTAAACCTCTTTCTTTGAACAAACCTTTGACCACCAGTCAATCTAAATTTCTGATTTTGTTTATTTTCCATTTCAAGCACCCTGATTTATCTTGTCTTGAAGGCCATGTGTAAAGTAAATCATGCGATGTTGCAGCAGTTTGATGGGATTAGATTGTACATGTGATTCTCTGTGATGGTTACCTGATCTCCAGGTAGTATATAGAATGGCATTGACTGTGACTGTGATTGGGAATGGATTGCCTGTGATCTTGGCTGTAAGTGCTGCATTGTAGAGTGAGCAAAATAAAGGAAAAACTAACTTCTCAACGGAAGCAGTTGTGTAGAAACCATGTAGTCAAATTCGATTGCTTGGCAATTGAAAGCAAGTTTTGCAAATATGCTTATTGCCCAGAGAACATTTATTTTCCTCCAACAGGGGCCTGGCGTTTTATGTCGCGCTATCCAATCGAAGTGTTTCTTTGAAATTCTGGCCAACAGCAATCAAAGCTCTTCTGAGTCCTTCAGTGGAATTGGTATGCCAATGGCAACTCATGTGACTCTTGGAGAGTGGCTGGAGCGAACTCGACAATTACAAGACATCAGTTCGGTGTTGTGGACCAACATGGCTGTTGGTTCCTTTGCTGAATTCAGGTATGTCATAGAAATGGCATTTTACTTTTGCCTCCTTTTCCATTAGGAGATGTTTGTAAAAAGCATGCATGGTCATGTTCTTAATTAGGATACTTTCAAGATGAAAATTAGATTGTAAAAGTAAATCCCCACCATATTAGTCTGTGAGGGTGTTTCATATTCCCTTTTTTTAAGTGAATTTGCAATCCCAACCACACCGTAAATGTCAGAAGGTAGACATTTGTGGGGATGAGAGGGTGTCATAAATGCAGACACGTAGAGAGAAACAGACCAGGAAGGTCCCAATAAAATAAACCTTTGAAAATTTGTGCTCTGCTATACGATGCTTGTGCTAAGCCTGTTTTGTTAGAATTGAGTTCCATTAGAAAGAGCCTGATTTTGATGAATTGAACAGATTCTGTTTTTGCTGCCAGTAAGCCCAAACAGAGCAACTCCAAAATGTAGCCATTCAATTTGCCCTACAGTTGCTTGCATCTCAGCACCCATGACCGACAATACAGAGTTCTCCATGTGAAGCTACCAAGTTCTTGTGCAGAACTTGTGAATTTTAGTAATGTAGTGGTGAGGATTGATAGTGTTAGAACGGTTTCTTCAGAACCCACTCCCTCCTCCACCAATATTGACTTAGATTAATTTTGGATGGTGTATTTCCATTCATAAGAGGCATTAGGAATGTAACATACTGTACGAGGCTTAGTGGCTTAATATGTTTTAGCCGGCAGTGAATTCCAGTGTAAGGATCATAACCCACCTTACTACATATTTTTGAATGTAGTCTAAAAGATGCTCACTGATGCAAATGTAGGCTTGAAGTGTATTTCAGGTTTAATTTCTGATCAGAAAATCATTAAGCCAATTGACGTTCTGAAGACATTCTACAATTTATTGAATTCATAATGCTAAAATCAAAATTTAAGAACCAAATAATTTCATTCAAATCTAACTTGTAAGTTTTGGAGAAAACCTGAGGATCTGGTTATTTTACAGATTCACGGATTCTAGATTGCAGTGCACATTGCTGCTCAAACAGCTTCAAGCAATAAAGGATTTTTTGCCAAAAGAACTTCAGGAAGAATATTTACAGACATGTGACCAACTTGCCATTGACAAAACCAGCATAGCTAGTCACAGCATTCAGAGTTTGCTCAGCAGTCTTGCAGAGCAGGAATTATTGCCCGAAGATGTTGTTTCACTTCTTGTGACCTGTGTACGGAAATTTGTGGGTAAAGAGAAGGATTTTCGAAGCCTTTCGGAGAAAGCTCAGAGAGGCTGTCTGTGGGTACACCTGGGATTGCTACAGATTCAGATTTGGACACCACACACGACGTTTGACCCTGCTGTCAAAAAACTGTACAAGCTGAATTATCTCAAGGAGGAGGTCAGTTATTCTGTTTATTTTTTTTTGTTTAAGTATTATTCACTTATTTGAACAGACAATAAGTCCAAGTTTTGGATAATATTCATGTTTCATATGCATCTAGAAACGCGTTATTGAAGACCAGTGGTGCTGGCTGTGATGTCACAACTTGGGCATTTATCGCAATGACTTAAACGCCTATACTTTGATTCAGTAGAAGGGTCCCTGGACCTGAGATGTTAACTCTGCTTTCTCTCCACAAATAACTGCTCAGACTTACTGAGATTTTCCAGCAATCTCTGTCTCTGTTTCAAATTATGAAGAGAGTCTTGTTGTAATTGATCAATAAATGACCTAGTGGTTGAGTTTTTCCACTTGCCCATGATAGTTGCTTCTGTTTTAGGGAGACCTTGCTGGAGCACGGTATTCATATACATAATGGGCTTTGATGTCATTTTTATAAAGTAATGAAGACTGTCACCTGCACACAAGTTGGAAATTGGTGCATTGAAGTAATAGTCATATAATTTCCCCTTGTAACCTCTACTTTAACCTTTTATGTAAATGATAAAGTACTGTTGGGGCTGTTTTTAAATAGCTTGTTAAACTGGGATCCCATCTGCCTATTATTTACATTGACATAGATATTAAAAATCTCATGGCGTTATTTGGATGTGCAAAGTCCTTGCAGCCAACTTTGGCTCATTTCTCATTGCTATTTGAGTCATTCACCAAGGTGACAACCCTGATGGGTGGCAGCCGAGGATGGTATAGGAATTCACTTGCAAATCCTGAGCACTGAGGTCAAAAATCTTGGATTTTTAAAATTGTTTTTATATGTAGTTGTTGCTTTCCCTGGCTTGAGATGTTTTAACAAGTCAAAGAATTGCAAATTGTTGATGTTGTCTGTTAATAGTTTCTTTTTCTCTTCCTAGTTGCAACAATTGCAATGTGAATGGAAGAGTCGCAACCTGTCTGAACAGTTGTTGACTGGCCGAGAGCTATTACAAGATGGAGAGAATAGACATTGTCATCCCCGAATTAGGTACGTAGTTTAGTATCCTGTCTGAAATTGACATTTGTGTAGGTCAGTGCTTACATGAAACCATGACTTCCTTTCCTAATCCCTCACTTTTTTCCAAGCCAAGCAGACTGGTTGAAATTCTGTAACAGATTGCCTCTGCCTCTGGGGGTAGCTGGCCAGCTTGAGTGGCAGATCTTGGTGGTTCTATTTCCCCAGTAAGGGCTATTATGGGTGCATGAGGTTGATTTAAAAACTTAGCTTGTGTATTAGAAGTTTTTCTTTCGATGTTAAAAAAGCAGTGGGGACTAACATAGTAATTTTAAATATGGATGTTTGTGAATGCAAAAGTCAGTTCACTACACAAGTGAAGGCTCCTCCATTGAATTTTTAATGGAAAATATGATCGTTGTATACAGTGCATCAAGAATTTTTAGTTTTTTTTTCTTGTAAGAACCCAATGTCTCTGATATTTACTAAAAGAATGCAACTTCAGCGTGGTCACCTTGGGTCGGAGTTTTCCTGGTTGCAAAAGAGCCCTTCAGTTAACAAGCATTTTACTTTCCCATAGCCAGTGCATTAAATTTAAACTGGGCACTATTAGAGGTTTTGTTCTAATCCATAGCAAGCTCAGTTCAAACTAAAACTGTGTTTCCCAAAATTTCCCACAATGGCTGTTTCTCGAAGCCTGAAAATAGTTGTGACCCTGACCATGAGAACTTGTTTGAGTGGGAACGTGGCTGTTATAACTTTGGTCTGAGCTCCACAGCGGCCATCGCTGCTTTGAATCTTCACCTGAGAACTTCAGTTGGCGTCCAGCTTGGTAGTCCCAGATGTAAAATGTAACTGAATGCAGACCACCCCCTGAAATCACTTTGTTATTGTTTATGTCCCTGGTCAACAAGTCATGTTGACCATTAACTGAAAGCTAGGTGTTTTACCATACATTCCCTTTTAGAGAAATCTAGTTCTTAAGGAGACAGTATGAGAGCAGGTATGTTGGGATCTCGTCTAAGTGATTCTGCGTTGCAGCACATGCACTTGGAAGCACTGAGCAGGTGAGTACTGGAGATGATCAGCTGTTTACCGACTGTACTTTACCATAGTTAAAGGGCCATAGCCCCTTGTGCGGGTTATCAGATTTGATTACAGTGAGAGAAAATGAGTGAGAGAGTTTGAGTGGTATTCAGGTGAAAAGCAAACTTTGCTTTGAATGGTTATTGTAGAAATATAACACCAAGCAATAGATAAAGTTCAAATTTGGGTTAGAGTTGTAGAGTCTGATTTAGATGGTACTGTTCACACCATGAGCAGAAGGCTTCTGAACAGACGCTTGATAGTGGGATGTAAGTAATGAGAGACTGTGTCTAAGCACATGTTCCATTTTTCTCTGGTTATAGCGGGTACGTGGGATTATTCTACTGTGACCCACCAACTTATTTTTTTTTTGTGTCCTAGGTTTTTGCAGCAAAGAATTAATCTCCTTAAGGAACAGATTGCAGTACTGTCTAGAAAGCAGGCGCACCGCCCCAGTGTACCTCAATACGATTATCTCTACCAAGATATCCACCACTATGTGAACAGTATTGCGCAGGAGTCCAAAGTCAAATCCCTTGTCTCTCGACTGTTGCAGCTCCTACAGGCAAAGCGGCCTAAATCACGTCAGAGCATCCAGGTCATACTCAATGAGGAGGCAGCTTGGCAGCAATCCCATCACCACTTCAGGAGACGAATTGCAGAAGAGTACTGTCAATATCCTGACATCATCGAACCCCTTCTTGCTGCCATTTTGCAGATGCAACATGGCATGAGGCTTCTGGCATCTGAGGTTCACCTGTTGATAAATAATAAGCTTGTTAAGCAAGCTGACCTCACTCGACTTGTCACTTGCCTTATGGCCTTTCCTTCCATCAGCTTCTCATTCCCAACTTACCTTGCTCAGGCAGATGAGTTGTGTTCAAAGGCCTCCATGGAGACCCTCAAAGGGCTTAATCAGTTCTTGTGTAAGAATTCATCAGACGAAAAGTCTCTGGCTAAGGAACAAGGATCGCTGCCAACACAAGAACAGCTGTTGATGAATGCACTCCTATATCTGCGTTGTCATATACTTTCATTGGGTGAACTGGATCAGGCATCACTGCAACTTTTCAGACACATCTGCCAAGTAATTAGAACTTGATGCTTTGATATTATGATTTCCCCAAAAGGCACATGTTAAGATGTTACATTATCCTGCAAATGTTGTGTTTTATTACCTCATTAAATTATTTTTGTCCTTTCTACTCCTGTCCATCACCTTCTCCCTGTTTACCTCCTTTTACCCCCTCTCCTTTCCTTGACAGTGCCAGCTATTCTGATAGGTAAAAACAATGACTGCAGATGCTGGAAACCAGAGTCGAGATTATTGGTACTGGAAAAGCACAGGTCAGGCAGCATCCGAGGAGCAGGAAAATCGACGTTTCGGGCAAAAGCCCCGATGAAGGGCTTTTGTCTGAAGCGTTGATTTTCCTGCTCCTCGGATGCTGCCTGACCTGTTGTGCTTTTCCAGCACCACTCTAATCTAAGCAATTCTGATAGTTCATCCATTTGCTTACTTGACCACTTCTGAACCTGTGTAATTAATAATCAGCCAGTACCCAAACCTATCCATACCAAGCTCTCCATACAGTTTCAGCCGTTGGTCCTGAGAAATGAAGAATAGAAATTGCATCTCTTTTTCCAGTTTGGTTATTATGGTATCTTTTTTGGAAGGCTTGACTACCTTAATGCTTTTTAAAATACCTAGCACCTTTTTTGCAAAAACATGCCTTAGGATATCAGTTTGCGCCTTTTTAGACTCACCATCCAACATGTCCTTCTCCTGCCTTGGGATTTTCCTTAGTCCTGTTTGCTATGGTCGTGTCATGTCCCCTTTAGTGCTCCTCTGTCCTTATTCAAGCTCTTCCTGCTTTCTTTGTATTCCCTGACGACTCTGTCTTCAGTTTCCTTAGCCTTACATATGCTTCTTTTTTCTTTCTGACTACGTTCACAATTTCTCACAATGGGGGGGGGGGTGCGCGTGGCTGGGGAGAAGATAGGACTTGGCTACCTTCTCCCCATCCCCACACCCTCCAATTTATCTCTCAACATCCAAGGCTCCTACCCTCATTCCTGATGAATGGCTCTGGCCCTAATCATCGATTTTCCTGCTCTTGAATGCTGCCTGACCTGCTGTACTTTTCCAGCAACACACTCCTTTCTGTACTTGAGCTATTCACGTATTGCCTCCCCTCCCCTCCCCTCCCCTCCCACCCCTCCAATCCAAGCCCCTGGCACTAAGCTAGTCCCAGTCAATATAGGGGAAATTATAAACACTCACCACAACAATCCTGTTTTTTTTTCCATAATATGTACACATATCTGCGCTGACTATTTGTTTGGAGGCCTGTAGTACAACACCATCATAGTGATTGTACCCTTCCTCGTCCTGTGCCTTATGCATATGGCCTGTCTGGATGAGCCCTGTCAAGGTATCTTCCCTCAGTACTGCTGTGATATTCCTGCTAGTCAGTGACACAACTTCCCCCACCTCATTTACATGCCTCTCTTTCCCACCTGGTGAACCCACATCCTGGAATATTAAGATGTCAACCTTTGTCCCTTTTACAACCAAGTCTCTGCAATAACTACAACATTAAATTATATGCACTAATCCATGCTTTAAGTTCATTTGCCTTACCTGTCATACTCGTGTTAAAACAAGGCCAGTCCTACTGTTCAGTAACTTTTCCTATCTGTTCATCCTCTTAGTCTAACAGGCCTCTGTCTTCAGTTCCTCCTCAGTCCTTTCGCTTGCTGACCTACTGCTAAGGTTCCCACCCCCTGCTACACTAGTTTAAATCCTTCCAAGTGACACTAGCAAATCTCACAGTCAGGACATTGGTGTCCTTTCAGTTTAGGTGTAACCTATCCTTTTTCTACAGGTACTACCTACACTGGAAGATACCCAATGAATCACATATCTGAAGCTCTTCCCCCCCCCTACGTCAGCTCTTTAAGCACATATTTAACTGTACTGCCTTCCTATTCAAACCTCACTGGCACATGGTTCAGGGAGTAATCCCAAGATTACAACCCTAAAGGTCCTGATTTTCAATTTATTACCTAACTCCCTGAACTTGCTTTGCAGAATCTTATCAGTGTTCCTGCCTAAGTCATTAGTACTAATATGAACCACAACCTCTGGCCGCTTGCCCTCCTTTTGAGAATGTTCTGTGCCCACTCAGAGATGTTATTGACCCTTGGACAAGGGCGGCAGTGCACCATCCTGAAACCCCTTTAGCGGCCACTGAAATGTCTATCTGTGCCTTTTGTCTATGGAGTCCCCTATCACTGTTATTCTTCTGCGTTTAGACGACTGCCCCACGCACGCACACGCACACACGCGCGCGCGCGCGCGCACACACACACACACATACATATATATATATATACACACGCGTGCGCGCGCGCACACACACACACACACACAAGTTTGTGATGCCAGTGCTCTGGTTGCTGCTGTCACCATCTGCTAGTAGGTTATTGTCTCTCTCATTCCTCCCCTCCCCCCCCCCCCCCCAAACAAAAGTATCCAAAGTGGTATACTTATTAGAAAGGGTGATTAGTGCAGGAGTCCCCTGTAGCTATCTGCCTGCCCCTTTGAGTGGTCACCCATCTATCTGCTTGAACCTTAGGTGTGCCCGTGTTTCCTCAACCTCTGTCTTTGATGCTTTGCACCCTCAGCATGCTCCTAAGTGTGTCCAAAAACTGCTGTTCCAACCAATCTGCGCTTAATACTTTTTGCAATTTTTAATTGTGATAAATAATTTTTTTTTTCCTGACTTTGTTCTTCGAGAAACCCTGCATGTAGATACTAAAGGTTGCTAAGAAAAGGGAAGTCCTGTCTGCCTGTAAGGACTAGATAACCTGCTATGCACCTCACTTAGATTTGAAGACCAGTCAGAATAAAATAAGATGCATTCGTTTGAGCCACTGCTTTCAAAGCAGAATGAGCAAATAAGAGGGAATGAAGGTGGCAAACTATCAGATAATATAGTATTGTGATTTCACATCTAATTAAGCCAAGATTTGGCAGGATTAGAATGAGATGGTTTTTCTTCAATTCAGCCCAGGTGCTGCTGTAGGCCGCAGACCTTGGAAAATTGGATGGTGCAGTGGTTTGATTCACTTCTAGTTCAATTAGAGCTGAGGTCAATGACCTGAAACTCCCTTTCCGTTAGCTTATAATGCTACAATTTTGACTTAATATTTTGTTGGTTTAGTTTAAACACAGGTTTAGTTGGTATGAGGACAGAATTCTCCATTTACCCAAAAGTGATGTAGGAAATGCCTTTTTGAACCTGGTCATGTGATGGAGTGCCTGGTATGGAAATAATTTTGAGTGTGCGCTCAGAAAAGCACTTAATTGAAGATATGCAGCTGAGGTCTAAATAGACAAAGGCATCTGAAGTGCATTCCAGTTAACAAGTGCAAATTTGGAGTACTGTACTCCTTTGGGTTGGCAGCTGATGGAACAGCAAAATTTGAAATAGTGTTTTTGCATTGTATTAAAGGCACTGGTAAATGCCTGGGATGAGCAGGAAGAGCGTAGGAGAGTGAAGGAGGAACAGGAAACCAGCTTGTACAAGTACAAAAGC
This sequence comes from Chiloscyllium punctatum, assembly GCF_047496795.1. Classification (NCBI taxonomy): domain Eukaryota; kingdom Metazoa; phylum Chordata; class Chondrichthyes; order Orectolobiformes; family Hemiscylliidae; genus Chiloscyllium; species Chiloscyllium punctatum. The sequence continues at coordinate 58,869,699 of NC_092741.1, read as the reverse complement.
AAAGAATATGGATCAAGTTTGTCCGAAGAGGAAGAGGAGAAGGAATTCAGACGGAATTTCCCTCAATATGCCAAGGTAATGTGAAATAATATTTTCTTTGAAGTTTCTTCTGATTTTTACTAGACTAATGTTCACAGTGACTCTGCATTTGTTTTGAATTCCTGTTTTTTCAAAATTTCAATTTATTTTTCACCGTTTAAAAATAATTTGTTTCTACATATATTTAGCTTCGGAAAGTTCTGAACTACACTGTCATGAAATGGCTTGAAAATATCTGAAGCAAATGTAAAAGCATCCAGTAGATTCTTCCTTTTAAAAGAAGCATTACTGAAACTCTGAAAGATTTGTGTTTGAAACTATCTTCAGTTTGGTCTTTTCTTATTTTCTTTAGGATTTTTCTGATCTCACGTCTGAGCCCAGTCTTGAAGAAGATATGGACACTGAAGTTCCGAGCACCGAGGCTAAAGCTGCTGACACTGCCCCTATCCAAGAGAGTTCAATTCAAACTGTCATAAATACTCATCAGCAAATCTATTTGAGATTTGCACAAGCTGTGTGGTACCGCCAGAGTGTGCCAGCTCATCAGTGCAGTGATTACCTTAGTGCTTTTGTGTCCTCTTACCATACGACTGCATTACTAATTACACGATTCTGTTCTCTAATTGGTGAGTCCAATTAATAGTAAGAGCTATTTTTATTTTTTGAGAAGGCTGACACAAAAACAGCAAGAAGCAGGAAACACTAGTGTGAGTGGTTTAAAGGCCGCAAAATATATCAGTCTCAGTATAATTCTGGAAGTTAGTGGCATGTGTGGTCAGAAGAATGATGCCAAGAAGATGGGTGACTTCAGTCAATGTTGAATGGATACATTTTAATGAGGATTAATACTGTGGAAGAGTAGTTCCTGGAATATCAGTTCTGCTGGAGCAACATATTGAAGAACCAACTAGTGTACAGGCCATGTTAGATTAAATATTATTCAATGAGAAATAACTCTTTAAAAAATCTTGCTGTGACTATAGTATGATGGAATTTTCCATTTAAGTTTACAAACTATGTAGTTCAGTTTGAAATGTAATAAGAGCTATTATGAAATTATGGGGAGGGAATTAGTTGTGTTGGATTGGAAAAATGCATTAAAAAGTTTGACATCAGGTAGGGAAGAAGTAACACTTAATTTTCAAAATAATTTTATAAGTCTTCTCCTTTGATCTAATATAAGCTTTAACTTCCTCCATTAAACCCTTGCTTTCACTGTTAGAAATTTTTATTTAGAATTTAGTATTAGAACTTTAGAATTCTGTAAAGGGAATAGAATATGAATGTAAACTAAAAATAACTGTTAAAAAGGATTGTAAAAGCCCTTCAGGTAGTTTAAAAAGAAAAATATTAGCAAAGGTGTATGGATCTGTTGCAAGCAGAAATGGGAATAGGAAATAACAATATGATTGTAAACCTATATTAAGTACTGTCCATCATCAAAGGGCAGAGGAGAACAATTCTCCCTGAAATAATGAACAAGCTTTTTAAAGGAAAAATAGTATCGGGGAAATTAGAGCGACTGAAAGTCGTCAAATCCCCAAGATTATTTTCACCATTAGCTGTCCAACGAGATGGATACAGATGTGGTGTCTGGATTCAAGATCAGCTTTCAAACTTCTACCAATTCCGTATCAGTGGCTGCAAGGTGGAAGGTTGGAAATGTAGCCTGGATGTTTAAGCAAGGAGAGAGAAAACTGGAAACAACAAACATGGCATCCTGGGAAAGTGCTGCATCTATTATAAGATAGTGATTGCTGGGAATTCAGAAAATTACTCCGGTTGGACAGAGTGAGCATGGATTTATGAGGGGAAATTATTTTTGACTTTAGTACAATCAGGAAGGGATCTACTGGATGTGCTGTATTTGTATTTTTAGAAGGCTTTTGATAAAGTCTAACACAAGAGGTTAGTAATCAAAGAAAAAGTGCATGGGTTTGGAGTAATATTCCAGCATGGATTAGGGGCGGTTTATTATGTAGGAGGCAGACAGTAAGAATAAATGGGTCAATTTCGGGTTTGCAGGCTGTGTCCAGTGGATTACATTAATGTCAGTGCTTGGTGTCCAGTTTATTCATGGTCTGTATCATTAATTTGAATGTGGGGATCAGTTGTAGTATATCCTTATTTGCAGATATACAACCTGTTGAGAATGCAAGTTGAGGATGATGTAGAGAGGCTTCAAGAGTATTTAGACAGGCTGAGTGAGTGAACAAGGACAAGGCAGATGGAATATAATGTGGATAAGTGTGAGGTTATTCACTTCAATAGGAGTAACTAAGATGTAGAGTATTTCTTAAATGATAAGTGTTTATGTCCAAGACACTGAAAACTAGCATTTTGAAAGGAAAATGGTATATTAGCCTTTATTTAAAGAGAATTTGAGTATAAGTACAAAGAGATCTTCACTGGTACAGAACACTAGAGTACTGTGCACTGTTCTGGTCTCCTTGCCAAAGGAAGGATATATTTGTCTTGAAAGAGTGCAGTAGAGTTTGTCAGACCGATTACTGGGATGGTGAAATTGTCCTACGAGGAGACTGGGTTTGTATTCTCCAGAGGGAGGAGGGCTTTTGCCCGAAACCTCAACTCTCCTCCTTGGATGCGGTCTGACCTGCTGTGCTTTTCCAGCACCACACTCTCGTCTCTAATCTCCAGCATCTGCAGTCCTCACTTTTGCCTTGTATTCTCCCAGAGTTTGGGAGAATGAGAGTCAATCTCAGTAATTTTCAAAATACTTAAAGGAATATACAGAGTTGACTTGAAATATTATTTCCCAGAGCTGTGTAGTCCAGAACCAGGACTCGTAATCTTAGGATAAAAGGGAAGCCATTTAAGACTTAGGAGATGGGAAACCTCTCCAAGCAGAGTGTAGTGAATCTTTAGAATTGTCTGTCCAGAGGGTTGTGGAAACCCAGTCATTGAGTAAGTTCAAAGCAGAGTCATAGTCATACAGCACAGAAGTAGATCCTTCAGTTCAACTCATTCATTCTAGTTTCCTAAACTAAACTAGTTCCATTTGGACAAATTTTGCCTATATCCCACTAAACATTTCCCATTCATGTACCTATTCAAATGTCTTTTAAATGTATTAACTCTACCTGCATCCACCACTTCCTCTGGCAGTTTGTGCCACCTATGAACTACCCTCTGCGTGAAAAAATTGCCCTCATGCCCTTTTTAAACCTTTTCCTCTCCCATAAAAAATGCCCCCTAGTTTTGAACTCTCCCATCCTTGGGAAAAGACCATTGCTATTCAACTTATCTATGCCCCTCACGATTTTATAAGCCTCCTATATGGTCACTGCTCAACCTCTGCTCCAGAGAAAACAGTCCTAGCCTATTGAGCCTTTCTTTATAACTCAAACCTTCTGGTCCCAGCAATGTCCACGTAAATCTTTTCTGAACCCTCTCCAATTTAATAATATCTTTCCTTTCTCAGGGCGACCACAATTGTACACAGTACTCTAAAAGTGGCCTCACCAACGTCCTATACAACCTGCACATGATGTCCCAACTTCCATACTCAGTGGTTGGAGCAATGAAGGGAAGTGTACTAAACACTTTCTTAACCAATGGCATACAGGGGATATGGGGATGGCACAGGAATATGGTGCTGAGGTAGCTGACCACCTATCACCTAGAATAGTAGAGCAGATTCTTGAGGCTTTCATCAGTTGCTGGCTATCACCTACATTAGAAATTTGAGATTTTATCCACACTCTACAATACAATGTAGACTGATAGTTGAGTGCTTTATTTTGGGATGCTGACTTTGGTATAGAATTAAACTGAGATCCCATCTGCCTATTTGTGCTTAGAATATAGAAGATCAAAAGACGTTATTCCAGGATAACTGTTCTGCTATCACCACTCAAAATCTGCTGGTCCTGCATTGATTGTTGCTCATGACCCTGAGCATAGAACCCATAACACAGAACTTCAGCTTGGGATGATTTTCAAAAAGGCAGGAATAACCACACTTTGAGGTGATAAGATTGCATGTTTCAAAAGACTAGTAAAAAGTAGATAATGATAATCCCATTTCTTGTCAGCCAAAAGAGTACTTGAAAGTGAATTGATTCTAAACTGCACTGGCGCAACAATATTTCAGTGATTGCAAAATCTATAGATCTAATTCCCTGGGAAATTTGGAAACTGAAAAGATTTATATAAGTGCAAGTTAAATAAATTTTCTTTCTGACAATACTTTGGGATGATGCATTGAGCAATAAAATGCATGGCATAAGTTTTGGGGATATGGTGACGTATTTGTGATTATCACTGAACTAGTCACCCAGTGGCCCAGGATAATGCTCCTGGGGACAAATTTCACCACAACATCTGGGGGAATTCAAATTACATGAATTAATGCAGTCTCCATAACAATGACTGCTACAACTGCCATCGATCTTATTGTTGCTTAAAAGAAAAATCACCTAATCATTGATGTTCTTTGGAGAAGGAAGTCTGCCATCCTTACCTGGTATGGTCTACATGTGACTCCAAATTCATAGTAATCAGGTTGACTCTTAACTGCTTTTTGAGATTGCCTGGCACGCCATTTAGTTCAAGGATAATAGAAGAAAGAGCAAGAAATGCCAGCGATGTGTACACACTGTGAAAGAATTTTAAGAAAATGTATTGTGCTTGGGAGAAACAGATGACTGACTGCAAAATCTCCTCAATATTGGAGCTTCCTTGCGTCCTAAATGATTACAGTGATTGGTGCACAACTGTATTTTCTTTTCACTCTGTAACCACCAGGACATTAGAAGATCGTCTAGATGGACCTTGGTATTTTTCAGCTTCAATTTTTCATTTCTCTCTCAACAAATGTCCATTGCACATAAAATCTCAGATTTCTAACTGTAGGTGATTACCATTAAGTGATCATTAAACTGATTTGCAAGATGATGTGTGCAAAATAGATTAGGTGCGTTAGTCAGGGGAACAGCAAAGTAATAGGGGTAAGGAAATGGGTCTTGGCTGGCTTACTCTTGGAGGGTCAGTGTGGACTTGTTGGGCCTAATAGCATATTTCCACATTGTAGGGATTCTATGATTCTATGAAAATGGCAGCCATTTTGCTAGCAGCACTTCAAAACAATCCAGTCTGTGGATTTATTCGTTTTTTTTTAAATGTTAGGAACCGCTTTCATAAAAATGTAACTTCCCTTTCTTCAGTTCTTGGCCTCATGCATTCAGGTGTATGAAAGTAATAGTCATCATATTGAGTTGTACAAGGGCATAAGACTTCTAGGACAAAATTTATGCCATTAATTCTTCTCAAAATTGAAATGTAAAGCCACATAATTAAAATTTGAAGTAAATATTGGAGATAGGTTAACTGCCAATTTTCAGGTGTCTATGTATTACATTCTCTCTTTGCTAAATTGCATTCTATCTTTATTACTGACCATATAAATGTTAATTTGGTTTTGTTTTAATTTAAACTATTATTTGTTCACATTAGACACTTCCTTGAATGCAGAGCTTCAGGGTAGTCAGTTATTGATCAGTTCTCTCATCCAAAATACTGTTGAGGGAGAAGAAACCTCTGAGCTCGTCCTGCCCCAGGAAGATACTTATGACTTCTATCAATATCCAAATATCCAGGAGGCTAAGAAGTGCCAGCCCATCCTGAGAAGCTTCACCCAAAAAGTGAAAAAATTACTACTAGACTGGCCTGACCATCCAGCTCTGCTGCAGGTAAAGAGAATCCAGTTGCTGCACTCTGCAGTCTGCACCTTTCACACTGTCAAACATAATTCAGCTTCTCATTTTTTGCGTGTGCTTCAGTGTAAGTTTTTGCCTTCAGTTTTTGCGTTAAGCTGACCCATCTCTGCCCCCATTTTCCTTTTCTCTCGCTAGTGGGCCTTCTCTTTAGGGGATAGACCTATATTCTCTGGAATTTCGAAGAATGAGGGGAGATCAAATTGAGGTATTCAAAATGATAACAGTTGTGGATAAAATTGATGTGGGGCAGAGGTCATAGTCTTACGAGAAGGGGAGCAACTTTAAAACCAAGTTGAGGAGAAACAACTACTCCCAAATTGTTGTGAATCTGTGGAATTCGCTACCTCAAAGTCTGGTGGATTCTGGGATAGTGAGTAAATTTAAGAAGTTAGACATTTTTAATTGGTAATGAGTTGAAGGGATATGGAGAGAAGGCAGGAAAATGGGGTGAGGAGCAAACCAGATGGAATAGTGGAGCAGACTCGATGGGAGGAATAGCCTAATTTTGCTCCTATATCTTATGAACTCCCATTGGCTGGGGCTGAAACACAGATTTTGTAAAAGTGGTTAAAAGCCAACAACCGTTAGCATGAAATGGGCAGAGATATGCATTAGAATGTTCTACTTCTCTCAATTTTTGTTCTATATTGTGCCGTTTGCCTCAAGGAATGTATAAAGTAAACCAAATGCCTTTGTATTTGGACGCATGAGTAAATGCCATAAGTCAACACCAGCTTTACAAATTCAATTGGAATCCACTTTTAGTCTTGACAAGTTACACATTGATTTTCGGTTTCGTTTTGAGCAGGTGTTGTCCTGACAACATTTTTTTAACTCTCTATTCCAACTTCCTTTTTCAAAAATGTTTCAAAGATTGTGCTTGGTGACTCTGCTTTTCCTCACCTTTCTAAAATCCATAATGTCTACACCTGTTGTCTTTAGAACTTTTATAGTCTACCCAGTTTTACTCTAGTATTGTTACCTTACCTCCAGTTGCTTTGCTTAATTACTTCACCTCCTTCTCTTGAATTTTACTGCCCACTTCTACATGCTGTATAAACCAGAGGCAAAGTGGTTCTCTCCTTTTCAAAGAGAATCTTGATCTTTTTCTAAGATATGAAACTTATATAAGTTAATGTTCTTAGAGACTGGGTCTGCTCATGCAAGAACTTGAAGAGCTTGTCATGTTGGTACAATAAGCAGTGAAGAAGTCAAGTTGACCTTTAGTGCGGGGGAGATTTGAGGACATGAATAGAAGTTGCTACAATTTTTCATGGCTATGGTCAAATCGCACCTAGAAAGCTGGGTGGAATATTTACTCTGTGTATTTAAGGAATAGGATACTTCTATTGGAGGCAGTGTCGCAAAGGTTCACTGGACTGGTCTCTGGGATGAGAGAGTTGTCTTATAATGAGAGGCTGAGAAAATTGGGTCCAGATTTTCTAGTTTTTAGATAAATGAAATGAGATCTCATTGCAATAGCCAATATTCTAAACTTATCCTCTATACTGTAAACACTGAGTATTTCTGTTGGTTAGGGAATTTAAATCGCACATATTTAGGGTAGGATCATTTTAGAACGGAGATAACAGATCGTACACAGGATTGTGAATCTTTTGGAATTGTCTACCTCAAATAGTTGGTTATTTTCCATTGTTGAATACATTTAAGTCAAGTATAGACATTTTCTTTGTCTTGAGGAATTAGAGAAAGCAGATGGGAAAGTGGAGTCGAAGATTGAGATCAGCTATGACTGTGTTGAAAGGCCGTGTATGTTCGGTGAACCATTCAGTCTACTCCTCCTATTTCAGGATTTTCAGAAAAGCTTGTGGTGTTCCAAAATCAGATACAGGGGTCAGTGCAGAGTGAAAACTCTTTCTGTTGTACACCTGGTTTGAGGAGAGCACTTGAGTATGAGGGTTTGCTGTCACTGTTGTCTCTGCATGCGACTATACATTTGAAATTTTATAGTCTTACTGAACAAGAACTAAGTGCTAATAAAAATTAAATAATTAACAGTCAAATATTTTGGTCATTACATGTGGTGCAAAGAGATATGCCTCAGCACTCTGGACTATATTGCTTTCTGAAGTTTTCTGATTGGCTGCAAAAGATTTATTTTTAATCAAGGCTTGATAGATAAGGTTGTGTGAGAAAAAGAAATGAGCTATAATAATATAGTGAGAAGGATGGAGCACTACAGTATTGCTAATTAAGATGAAAATGCGAAATAGATACACTATGCATACGTCTGCAGACAATATGTAAATTCAGATTGAACCTCTTAAGTATGATTTAAGACTCTGCCTGGTATTTACTTCAATCTGGTGTGTATTTCTAATAGTTACCACCATCTTCTATTACTTTGCTCAGATGCTTTATGGCAGATTTATTAGAAGCATTTTGAGCCTCAATTTGGCAGCAAGATGCATGTCTGAAATTTACAATGTGGTATGAGCTGGCACATTTTTGGTGTGAAGTTCAAGGCAGGATGATTTTTGTTTTTACAGCTGTTGGTTGTAATGGACAGAATCAGAAGCTTCCCTGTTTCTAGTGCTCTGGCAAAGTTTTTAAATGGCATGGAGATCCTCTTGAGCAAATCCCAGGTGAGCCATTCCTTCCCTCTCATTGACCACCTCACTCAAATTGATAAAAATTTAAATTCTAGTGTTTATTCATCACTATATATTTGTTCTGAAAATACCCAAACATTTTTGTTTTGTAGGACTGGGAGGCGATTGCTTGTCAATCTGTGTCCTTAAGGCAGCACCTTGATGCTGTCAGCCAACTGATCATCCAGTGGCGCAAACTGGAGCTCAAGTAGGAATCACTATTTAACTTCACCACATTAGACAAGGGCTGATCACTGGCTTCATTTGCACTTTTTCCTATGGCAGCAGATTCCTGGGAAATGAAATAGTTTTTAGACAAAAGGATTTGTTTAGCACAATCATCCCTCTAAGAGGAACCTTTTCGAAGTAATCCAATCTAATTTATTGTATCGATGTTGGCTTTTAAACTACCAATCAGTGTTGTCATACAGTATGATTAGATCAAGAATGGTTTTGCAAAATATTGATGCAATGCTCAAATATTGGTTTCGATAGTTTACCTGGGGTTTTGTGGTGTTAGCTACAAAACACTGTGGAGAGACTGAAATCGTGAATCCATATACTCCCTTGATGCTTAAATTTTATACCAGTTTTGCACCTTCTCTTCTGATCTCTCTTTTCTCTCACTCTCACTCACTCACACCCACACAGTCTCTCTCACACACCCTCACACACACGACTGTCTTGCACTCTCATCAATCTTTGTCACTGAATCTAAAATAGAATGCAGTGAGACATTGCAAATGTATCATTGCCACCTCTTCAGCCCACTTGACAGTTTGACTCTTGGATGGTCTGACCTCATATCCAGACAGCATCTCTTATTGTGTCCTTGGCTGACGTTCCCTCCAACCCATTTCCACAGAAGTCATGAGATAGCAGTCACAGGCAGGAATCTTAGGTTATCTTCTAATTCTTTTAAAATCATTTTAAAAATCGTCTTGTGATTATTACTCCACAAAATGTGAGGCAAAACTTTGATCTTTGCTCCCCAACCTTCTATAACTCTTAACTTGTGTTTAATTTCCGTCTGCAGTTGCTGGTCTAGTAGTCTTAATGTTGTGATGAAAAGGCACATGGAGAAATCAAACAAGCACTGGTTTTCAATCTACCAGTTAATTGAAAAATACCTTCAGGAACGCCTGGAAGAAAATCTGCAAGGTAGTACGGCATTGCAATTATTTTATTGATTATTGCAAAATTCAGAAGGCAGTTTATCAATGTAAAAACTAATTCAGAATGCCTCAAGTATTTAAGTTGAGCATTTAGGTCTGTCATGTTTAATATTTGAAAATTCCATCGCACAAATGTGGCAAATTTGATCAGATAATTGTAATAAGTCATCTCACTGATTTTTGTTCAATTCAATCGCACGCAAGATATTCCTTTAATTCAACAAAGTTAATTGATTCTAATTCAGTGTTATCAAGATTTGGTGGTCTTATTAAAGCATAGAGTGATTATTGCAATCAAAATCAGCATTTATTGCCTTTTTGAAGGTGTAGTCTGTGTGGTGAAAATACTTCTGCTGAGGTATTAGAAAAAGAAACCCTGCTTCAAAATCCTGGAAATGGGAAAGCAACAGCCTTGGGAAGATAGGGGAGTGATTGCTGGGCCCCTTGCTGATTTGTATCAGGTAGTTACAGGCTAACTTGCTGATAGTTACAGGTGAGATGCCAGAAGATTGGAGGTTGGCTAAAGTGATACCGTTATTTAAGAAAGGTGGTAGAGACAAGCCAGGGAGCTATAGACTGGTGAGTCTGACGTCTGTGGTGGGCAAGCTGTTGGAGGGAATCCTGAGGGACAGAATTTACACATTTGGAAAGGCAAGGACCGATTAGGGACAGTCAACATGGCTTGGTGCATGGGAAATCGTGTCTCACAAACTTGATTGAGTTTTTTGAAGAAGTAACAAAGAGACTGATGAGGGCAGAGCAGTGGGCGTGATCTATATGGACTTCAGTAAGGCGTTCGACAAGGTTCCCCATGGGAGACTGGTTAGCAAGATCAGATCTCATGGAATATATGGAGAACTAGTCATTTGGATACAGAACTGGCTGAAAGGCAGAAGACAGAGGGTGGTGGTGGAGGGTTGTTTTTCAGACTGGACGCCTGTAACCAGTGGTGTACCTCAAAGATCGGTGCTGGATCCTCTACTTTTCATCATTTTTAATATAAATGATTTGGATATAAACATACAAGATACAGTTAGTATGTTTGCAGATGACACCAAAATTGGAAGTGTAGTTGACAGTGAAGAAAGTTACCTCAGATTACAATGGAATCTTGATCACCTGGGCCAATGGGCTGAGGAGTGGCAGATGGAGTTTAATTTAGATAAATTCAAGGTGCTTCATTTGGGAAAGCAAGTCAGAGCAGGACTTACACATTTAATTGTAAGGTCCTTGGGAGTGTTGCTGAACAAGGAGACCTTGGAGTACCAGTTCATAGCTCCAGTCCATACGTAGATAAGATAATGAAGAAGGAATTTGGTATGCTTTCCTTTATTGGTCAGAGTATTGAGTACAGGAGTTGGGAGGTCATGTTGCGGCTGTACAGGAAGTTGGTTAGGCCACTTTTGGAATAGTGCATGCAACTCTGGTCTCCTTTCTATCGGAAAGATGTTGTGAAACTTGAAAGGGTTCAGAAAAGATTTACAAGGGTGTTGCCAGGGTTGGAGGATCTGAGCTACAGGGAGAGGCTGAATAGGCTAGGGCTGTTTTCCCTGGAGCGTCGAAGGCGGAGGAGGTGACCTTTATAGAGGTTTGCAACACTGAGGGGCATGGATAGGATAAATAGACAAAGTCTTTTCCCTGGGGTGGGGGAGTCCAGAGCTAGAGGGCATAGGTTCAGGGTGAGAGGGGAAAGATATAAAAGGGACCTAAGGGCCAACTTTTTCACACGGTGGTGCATGTATGTATTGAGCTGCCAGAGGAAGTGGTGGTGGCTGGTACAGTTGCAACATTTAAAAGGCACCTGGGTGGGTAGATGAATAGGAAGGGTTTAGAGGGGTATGGATCAGGTGCTGGCAAATGAGACTAGATTAGTTTAGGCTATCTGGTCGACATGGACGAGTTGGACCGATGGGTCTGTTTCCATGTTTTACATCTCGATAACTCTACGACTCTATAACAGTCACATATTTTCAAGGTGGATAATGAGTATAGAGAAGGTCATTGTTCGCCATGCTGTTCCTGCCCTTGCCCTTTGACATAGCTATGGCTTTGGCGGTGCTGTCCAAACAGAGGAAATGAATGCAATTGTTGCAGGACAGTCATTTCAGTCCTCGCCAACTTGCTGCAATGCATTTTGCAGGAGAATGCACCTGCCATTGGATACCAGTGGTAGAGGGTGTGAATGATTAAAGTGATGGGTGAGGTATTTAGCCCTGAGTGGTATCCAGTTGTAATAGATTAGATTCCCTACAGTGTGGAAACAGGCGCTTTGGCCCAACCAGTCCACACCGACCCTCCGAAGAGTAATCCACCCAGACCCATTTCCCTCTGACTAGCGCACCCAACACTTCGGCCAATTTAGCATGGCCAATTCACCTGACCTGCACATCTTTGTGATTCTGGGAGGAAACTGGAGCACCCGGCGGAAACCCACACAGACACTGGGAGAATGTGTAAACTCCACACAGATAGTCATCCGAGGCTGGAATTGAACCTGGGACCCTGGTGCTGTGAGGCAGCAATGCTAACCACTGAGCCACCGTGCTGCCCTAAATGTAATGTGCAGCTCCAACAGCTTTATGGCAACCTTTGATTAGTTTGGAGGTGAATAACAACACAACAGTGTAGGATCAGGCCCTTCGGCCCACCAAGACTGTGCAAATACGATGCCTTTTGCCTCAGGGGTATCCATATCCCTCTATTCCTTGTCTATTCATATTCAAGAGCCTCTTAAATATGCAATTGTATCTACCTCCACCACCACCTCTGGTAACACATTCCAGCACATAGCACTTTCTGTTACTTGTAGCTTTTGCTGGTGCAGGGAAGATTCTGCTCAGTTATGATTCCCACAAGATTTTGTTATGCACTGCTGTTAAACTCTTAATTAACCTGCAACAAACGCATTCATTTTTATTTCTTTTAGGTATGACTCCTTTCAGTTTAAAGAAGTAACAGACAAATTTTAGGTTGCAGTTTATATGTGTTTCTATAACATTGTCGATGATGATTTGTTTTCATGCGCATAGTAATGTCTTTTTGAAATAGAAATGAAGAAGCAAAGCTGCTGTTCACTACCTTCTGGTCGTCATCCTTTTAATTTCTTTCCCATTTTCATTATCACCTTCCTTGGCTTTTGCCTCACGAAATCTTCAGTTTATTAATCCCTCCTGCTTTCCACCTTTTTTTATTGCCGACCTTCCCTTTTTGTTCTGCCTCCCCCCTTCGACTTGCTTTAAAACCTCTTAATTTTCTATCTTCCTTCAGCTCTGATAGCTTGATGACCTGAAAGGTTAACTTTATTTCTCTCTCTGCACGTGTCGCATGACCCCCCCCCTGAGTATTTTTAGCATGGCCTGGTTTTATTTTTAAATTTTTTTTGTGTTGTTTATTGTGCAGAAGGATGTTTGTTTGATAAACTTTGTACTTTTATTACTCTGGACAGGGGTGGAACAGCAGATGAAGCTGCCAGCAGTGATCACCACATTGCAAAGTTTCATTGAAGGAGCTACCCTGGGAGAGTTTCATTTTCGCCTGTCCATGCTGTTAGCGTTTCACTGTCATGTTATAGCAGTGCCAGAACAGGAAGGAAAAGGTGATTCCTCATATTCTAAAATGTGTTGAATTTCTTTGAAAATGTCAAAATTGAGTCTTAATGTGTTTTTTATGATTAAGAAGCAACATGAGATTATTTCACATGACAGTATAAAAGTTACTTTCCCAAACAGAAAATTACAAGTTCAGTTACAACTTGGATTTGAGTAGACAGTGCTTTGTGACCAAGTGCCCCTGCACTGTTGTAATATGTGGAACTCTTGGCGCAGAAACTGGAGGCTATTTGAGGCAACTGACCTGAAACTTGTTTGGACACAGTTCTTTTTTAAGGCGATGAAAATTGAGAGACTGAAGTTCAAGTGTGAAGACTTTTTGTTTTGTACTGATTGTGAAGAGAAAGGGAGTGAGAGTTTGGGGTGGGGCTGGCACTGGCACTGAAATGCACACCAGACCAAAATTTCAAGAGCAGAAGAAAGACACTTAAGATGTGGAACTGGAGTATATTGCAGACAATCAAAAATAGAAATTGTTGGTAAAGCTGAGCTGGTCTGGCAGCATCTGTAGAGAGGAACCATCAGCGTTAACATTTCAGGTCAAGTGACTGAGTTCTGAGGAAGGATCACTCAACCTAAAACATTAACTCTGATTTCTCTCCACGGATACTGCCTAACCTGCTGAGCTTTTCCTGCAATTTCTACTTTTGCTTTTGATTTACAGCAGAAGGATCCTCAGATCCTTTCAAAGTCCATATGTTTTGGGATAGGTAGCCACTGGATGTCTGGGTGAAATGGTGTAGAGGTTTTCTATAAAATGAAATGATTTTAATATGAGCAGGACTTTGCCATGAGTTTTAATATAAACTTAGTTGAAATGTCATTCAGTGCTTCCATGAAAGTGAGAATGAAGTTTGGAAATACTGGTAAATTTCCCACGGTTGAATTGGCAGTTAAAGCATTTTGGTGTGTCGACTTATTGAATATCATATGTTTTATGAGCTATTGTGAAGCAGTGTCCAACATTATATTTGCAAATGTTTGTTTCTTTAAAAGTGGCTTTAGTCACATCTAAATGTGGATAAAGTAAAGAATGCTAACCAGAAAATTATTTTACAGATGACCTGTGCAGCTTACTCTGGAATTTGTACAACTATTACAATCAATTTTCAGAGAGTGTTCGAGTTAAAATAACTGAGCTCCGTCATCCAATAGAGAAAGAATTGAAGGTAACAATGAAAAAATATGGTAGTGCTCCATATGTAAGTGCTTATTTAAAGCCGATGGCCTTTTGGCTCAAATTGGTGTGTGCAATTGGACAGTAACATGTTTCTAATCTCAGATTGCATTGCTTTACAGTTTTATCCTCATGCCTGAAGTATGTATTTATGCCAGAGTTTTGAGAAATTACTTCCAATTTTTTTTCCAGTTGTTTGATTTTTGTTCAGCAACAGAGAAAGAAAATGCTGGTAATGGCCAATAACCTGGTCGCAGGCACTATCATCATTCAACCAGAATCCCATTTCTGTTTCTGTTATCCCATCAATCCTAGCTGGAAGGTGCATGATACCAACATGGTTCAGAATGGGAACTGATGGAGTTAAACTTGAACCTGTATCTGCCTCTCCCTAATGAGAAAATGTTGTTGTGTTCAACTTTTCTCTTTGCCTTTGGTGGGGTGCATAGGTGTTCATAGAATCCCTATAGTGTGGAAACAGGCCCTTTGGCCCAGCAAGTCTGCACCGACCCTCCAAAGTGTAACCCACCCAGACCCATTTCCCACCCTATTAACCTGTATTTACTCCTGACTAATGTACCTAACGTACACATCCCTGAACACTATGGGCAATTTAGCATGGCCGATTCATCTAACCTCTTTGGATTGTAGGAGGAAATCAGAGCACCTGGAGGAACCCCACGCAGACACTGAGCCTCAGGCTGGAATCGAACCCGGGTCCCTGGCATTGAGGCAGCAGTGTTATCCACTGAGCAACTGTGTTACTAATGTTCAGTTTCTAAAATGGTGCTGATTTTATTTATGAAGTTGACAAATTATGTCAGTGAATGAAGGTTGATTCTTTGCATTGTATCGTGTTGGATGTCTTAGAGTGAGTACGTTATTTTTAAGTATCTAGTATATTTAACTTGTGTTGCAGTGATGGTGATCTGTAATTGGGCATTTATATGCTTTTGGATGCCTCAAAATACTAAAGTGCTTCTTCTCGCTTCTGAGATGGCTTGCTATCTGTCTAACTTGTACAATCATTTTACCCCTCTTTTGTGTTCTAAGTATTGAATTGGTCGTTAAATTTAGCCTCTGAGTTACTGTAGTAATTCAGTTCTGTCTACCTACAGGACTTTGTTAAGATTAGTCGATGGAATGATGTCAGTTTCTGGTCAGTGAAGCAGTCAGTAGAGAAAACGCACAGGTAATGTGAATAATCTTTTGTTTTATTTGTTCATGGGTCATGGGTGCTCTAAGCTGAGCCAGCATATTTTGCCCGCCCTTAATTGCATAGAGGACATTTAAGCCAACCACATTGGCCTGATTCAGGAGTCACATGTCACAGACCAGGTAACGATGGCAGATTTCTTTCCCTGAAGTGCATTGGTAATCCAGGTGGGGAAATCATCTTCTGGAAAGAAAAAACTTGGGCTCCTAAGGAGTGTGTCATGATTCAAGAGAAAATCTGATCCATTCAGAGGACCCATTTGTGCATGCCACCACAAAACAAAAGTCCAGCAAAAACTGAATTTTCAAATAGTTCTGAAGACCAGGCTCGTGACAAAAAAAAAAGGTGATGAACTGAAGATATAGTGAAAACCAGGTTGGCTGCTGATGTACAAGGAGTCCCTAATTTATGACTGTCAGACTTAGGAACACTCATGCTTACAAGTGCAGTCCCATACAGGAGTGTAATTTTAAAAGTCTGACGTGTGAATGTTTCCTGTACTTGTGAACGGCTACTTTACTTTGTCCTGCATTGTGTTCTGCCTTGCATACAAATTGACTCATGAATGGATTCTAGAATAAAACCTGTTCACAACCTGGGTTCTGCCTGTATGCATCATATTTCTAACAAGCAATGAACCTCCTTATGTGATGGCACTGAAATCTGACTGGATTCAGTACATTCAACATATTTCTGTTGAAGTTGTTTCTGCCTGCTAATACAAATAGTCCATTATTACCATATACTTGCAGAACATCCATGAAAGTCAAACGCTCAATTTTTTTATTGTCACTTCCTCAGACCACTAGGTGGGAAAGTTTTATTTATAAAGGTGAAATATTACTGAGCTGCATGATTTAGAGATCAGTTCCTCCTGTAAAAAAGCACGTGACTATAGGGCCTCGTGTGACACTCTGGCAGTGTTCTGATTGCTGGGCCAGGGCATCCACTTTTTCAGGTCCCGGTGTATATAACCTGTCAGAACTGGTGATTTTCCATTTTAAAAAAGAAGTAAATGACCTATAATCATCAGAGTTGACAACTCCACAACCTAGGAGTGTGGCCATTGGAGGAAAATAAGAATTTGCATTGTTCCACAACATAATGCTATTAAATATGTCTTTTCTTCAGAAAACACCTGAGGGATGACCAAATGAAGATGAGTAAAGACAGGATAGGCATAGAAAAAATGTTTGTGTGTGGGAGAATGCCAAACCAGGGCCAAATATAACACAAAAACAGACATTTGCTGGTAACACTCGCAGGTGTGGTAACATCTGTGGGAAGGAAGAAAGCAGCAGATCTATTAAGTTTCGCCAGCAATTTCTGTTTCAGATCTCCAGCATCCATGGTTCTTTGTTTCATTTTAGATCATTAAACGTAAGGTTATGAAGTTTAGGAGAAACTTTTATGTGAACAGTGATTACCGTTTAATGCATGGTACTAAAAGGAATAGCTGGAGTAGATAACTTAGCCTTGCTTTGAACATAGCTATGCTAACAGAAAAGATATAGAGGAATTGTTATGCTGAAGTTTGACAATGCAAAGCATAAACACTGATGTGGACCAGTTGAGCTCATTGTCTGGTTTCTGCGTTGTACATTCTATATGATCTTGACTAATGATTTTTGGCATTCTGCTGTGGTATCCGGTAGCTACCACCATAACTGCTAAAGAAATAAAGAAATGGTACAGGTGGCAAAATATTTATTAGCACAGTTCTCCGTCAAGAGTTTCCACTCTCCAGCAACATTTAAAGATCCTGTTTGTATCGGGAGGGAGTCTTCGGAGAAGAAAGTTGATGATGGTGTGTGCAACACTAGCTAGATACCTGGGCACCTTCTCAGGTGGAAACTTGTGCAGGTCCTTCAGGTTGTATATAAAAATAAATGGCCAACTACTTCAAACAAATAGTTGAACATGAATGACAGAGAGAGGGCCATGTTCAAAATTTCACTGGTGAACGGTTGTTGTAGTATCAAACTTTGTTTGAAATTGCATTTATACAAATGAAGGGATATTATTCAAACTGGGCAAACTTAAGCCACTTTATGTAGCTTTATTCTACACGCTTTGATGTTTTTGCCTCATTACGTTAGATCGAATTGAAAATTGTTATGTTTTAAATTTTGATGTACAATCAGTTTTGAGGAAGATTTCCTGATTTTTCTCTATTTAGAAATGGGTAGAGAAAATGCCTCTTTGATTTCAGTTCTAAAGAGTCTGGCATAAATTTTTATGATTCCTCTCGGTTTGGGACTCCCATCAAAGAAGATCATCACATCCTTTAGTTTTATTTACGTACACTTTAGATAACCCTCAACTGCCTAAACCTGAGGGAATTCAAGCTGAAGTTATACATCTATTCCCATAATGCATACATTTAAGGCCTGATATTGTAGTTCATCACCAACGAGTTTGTAACTTTGTGTATTCACAGAGCGCTGTTCAAGTTTATGAAGAAATTTGAAGCTGTACTCAACAATCCATGCTGTCCTGCATTAACAGAAATGAAAAGTTCTGGAAGCTTGGGTAATGTTGACCAACAGAAACAAACCAAGCTGGAAAAGCTGAATTGTGTGCTCAGAAAGTTTTCTCGTGAGAAGTGTCATGTAACACAGGTACACATGTGGAAGTTGTTGCAGTAGCTTTTATTGTACCATATATTGATCAACAATTCAGTGCCAAGAAGCTATGACATAAATATTATTGAAAGTTGGCTTTTTATTGAAATGACATGCAGTTCAAGAAATTGCAAGATTTTCAATCTTTGATTTGCAACAAATGTAAACTTTTTTCCACTTGAACTCATTACCTTTCTTAAATTTAAATGTAGAGTTTGTAGCCTATGTTGCTTACCAAAGTTACAAGTCTACGTTACCTCCATGGTGCTTTTCATTTGCTCCTTTCAATTATTCCATGGATCACCATAGAGACATTCCCTATGTAAGCTCTTGTCACTAGTTTTTAAGAAAGAGCATTGATTCAGCACTGGTGTGAAAGAATATTCTACTGCTAATGTATTGACTTCTCCCATTTCAAAGCTGTGTGCAGCTCCCTAAAATGCCATCAACATTTGGTGAGCATTCCATGTTGTGTTTTATGAAGAAATACTGATTTATCCCCATCAGACTCTTCCCTTAAATGCATTCCAGAGGTCTCAGATCTTGCTACTGTATAGCCAGTTGCCGCCCACTTTGTTGCTAGTCCATTTTTAATTTTTCCCCCCCATTGTGTTGAAGTGTACAAGTTTTTTGTTGGGATTTGAGGATATGAACACAAGTCTTGCTGCCTATATCATTTGTCTGAGATGTTATTACAGACCTTCAGATGTAATAAATGCCTGTGGCATATCTGTAGCTCCCCACCCCCATTCCATATGAGGATAATTTCCTCCAGTCCAGTAGTTTCCATTGGTGTTGTCTGCTTTTGCTACCTGAAAGTTGGTGGCAATGCTATGGCCTACATATTCTTTCACTCTGCTTTCTTCTTTAAATGAAAATATTAAGTTATTTGTAAGTTTGTCGGTTTGCAATAGCACAAGAATTTAAATGACTGAAACTTTAATGCACAGGATGAGATGCTGTCACAATAAGACCACCTTGCTATTAAAGCAGTGAGTATGTCGGATTTATATTTGGTCGTTGTTCGGAATTCTGAAGCTGGATTTTGAAACACTGTTTAATGGTCCTCCTTATTACTAATGCAGCTGCAGTTAAACGTGTCTGTGAGAGCTAGAAACTGCAGCGTATGTAACACTCTTTTCTCTTCTGGGGGCAAAAGTAAGCAACAGTCCAGTTCTTTATTCAGTCAATGTGTTACTTAAATTTGTACATAAGTTTTCACAATTTTTAATCATCATCACATGCCGTTGCAGGTATTTTCTCCTGACATTGGAAAAGATGACGCTTCAGGCGAAGGGAGTTCTCTTCAGAGCCGTCTCCCAGCACTTGGTAAACGGATGAGGAAAATGTGTCTGAAGCTTATGATGACAAATTCTCTTCCCAGTTTTGTAGAAAACCTGGATCAATTTACAGGTATCCAAAGGATATGAAGATAAGATTCCCAGCATTTAGTGAACATGAATTCACTATAGTCTGAATATAGTTCTAATGCAAACACCCAATAATAAAAAGAAACAAATGTTTAGTTGTTGAAACTTCTTTTTAAGAAGGAAAAAAGGCATTGAATAAGAAAATGATAAAGCACAAAACTGAGCAGTGATTGTAATGTAGAGGAAATGGCTTCCAGGGGGTTATGTGTCTTTAATTTTATTATGATTTTATATCCACCTCCACTTCAGTGGAATCAAGTGCAGGGAAGAACCACATTTTTCAGAAACATGAGTAAATGTTTGATCTGCGAAAGTTTCTTCATAGAGTTGGTACCAACATGTTCAACAGCACAGTAATGCTTTAGCCTTTTGATAATTTCATGAATATGCCAAACTCCGACATCTTAATCTATGGATCTCTGTCCTGTAGTCTTTTAAGTACCACACACTTCCCAAATAAAGCAGGTTAAGGTAGATCCTAAAAATCTGAAATCAAAATACAAAGCAATTTTGCCAGCATTGAACAGGTCAGGCAGCATCAATTGACAATATTAAAATATCAGGATCACTTCCTTCAGAGGAGGGTAGCAAGAGTCTAGAGGCTTTGCTGCTCCACACACCATCTCAAGAAAGTGTCCAGTCAGACTTGATTTTTGTCATTGCTTTCCCCCCTCCTCACCTTGGCCAAGACAGGTGCAGGACGTAGGGGGGCCTGGCTCTGCCTGAAGCAATTGCAGCCAACCACTGAGACAGGATGTTTAACAGGTGCACCCGAGTTCATTGGGACTTTGTCTTAGTCGTGTCCTTAAATTTTAGGTCCTCTGTCCCTCGCCTCATATTTCCTCCGTACCACTTTATTGCAAATACATGACAACCCAAACCTCCAACCCTCATTCTTTCACCCTTACACCTATATTCTGACTCACCCAATATTCATAGGAGTCATGTTCAGATGAAATTTAATAAAGGCCAAAATATCTATTGCAGCCTTTACTAAATATATTTTTAAAGTCTCATTTGTGAAAGCCTAAACTCTTAAATCCTCTCAAGTATATAATTCTTCTGTTAAAAAGACAGGATTTTTTTTTATTCATAACCCTAAAACAGCTCATCCTTTAAATACCTCCAAGTGTCCCATTAAAATACAAACCTAGTTCCCCACTCCTGTGGAAAGCAGCCAAACATTAGCAATAATATAACCAAAACCCCTGGATAAATGTCACTAAATAGCTTTTGCAAGAGTAGAGATTTTTCAACTTTCTCTAACATAGGCCATCTTTTTCTTTCCATTTGTGAAAGGGGTTTGGATGAAAATAACTTCTCAGCTTGAAAAGTCCACAGACCTTGTTTGCCTTTCACAAGCATCTGTGACTACTTTAGAAATCTGTGGTCCCTAAATGCAGGTACAGGCCCTTGCTATAGCGAAATTGGGGTCATAGAGATGTACAGCACGGAAACAAACCCTTCAGTCCAACCCGTCCATGCCGACCAGATATCCCAACCCAATCTAGTCCCACCTGCCAGCACCTGGCCCATATCCCTCCAAACCCTTCCTATTCATTTACCCATCCAGATGCCTTTAAAATGTTGTAATTATACCAGCTTCCACCACTTCCTCTGGCAGCCCATTCCATACACGTACCACCCTCTGCATGAAAACGTTGCCCCTTAGGTCTCTCTTAATATCTTGCCCCTTTCACCCTAAACCTATGCCCTCTAGTTCTGGACTCGCTCCTCAGGGAAAAGACTTTGCCTATTTACCCTATCCATGCCCCTCATGATTTTATAAACCTCTATAAGGCCGCCCCTCAGTCTCTGATGCTCCAGGGGAAACAGCCCCAGCCTATTCAGCCTCTCCCTATAGCTCAATTCCTCCAACCCTGGCAACATCCTTGTAAATCTTTTCTGGACCCTTTCAAGTTTCACAACATCTTTCCGATCGGAAGGAGACCAGAATTGTATGCAGTATTCCAAAAGTGGCCTAACCAATGTCCTGTACAGCCACAACATGACCCCTCAACTCTTGTAGTCTATACTCTGACCAATAAAGGAAAGCATACCAAACGCCGCCTTCACTATCCTATCTACCTGCGACTCCACTTTCAAGGAGCTATGAACCTGCACTCCAAGGTCTCTTTGTTCAGCAATACTCCCTAGGACCTTACCATTAAGTGTATAAGTTCTGCTAAGATTTGCTTTCCCAAAATGTAGCACCTCTCATTTATCTAAATTAAACTCCATCTGCCACTCCTCAGCCCATTGGCTCACCTGATCAAGATCCTGTTGTAATTGAGGTAACCTCCTTCGCTGTCCACTACACTTCCAATTTTGGTGTCATCTGCAAACTTACTAACTGTACCTCTTATGCTCACATCCAAATCATTTGTATAAATGACGAAAAGTAGAGGACCCAGCACCAATGCTTGTAGCACTCCACTGGTCACAGGCCTCCAGTCTGAAAAACAACCCTCCACCACCACCCTCTGTCTTCTACCTTTGAGCCAGTTCTGTATCCAAATGGCTAGTTCTCCCTGTATTCCATGAGATCTAACCTTGCTCACCAGTCTCCCATGGAGAACCTTGTCAGACACTTTACTGAAGTCCGTATACATCACGTCTACTGCTCTACCCTCATCAGTCCTCTTTGTTACTTCTTCTAAA
Organism: Chiloscyllium punctatum; assembly: GCF_047496795.1. Classification (NCBI taxonomy): domain Eukaryota; kingdom Metazoa; phylum Chordata; class Chondrichthyes; order Orectolobiformes; family Hemiscylliidae; genus Chiloscyllium; species Chiloscyllium punctatum. The sequence continues at coordinate 58,847,419 of NC_092741.1, read as the reverse complement.
AGCTCAATCAAGTTTGTGAGACATGATTTCCCATACACAAAGCCATGTTGACTATCCCTAATCAGTCCTGTCTTTCCAAATACATGTCCATCCTGTCCTTTGGGATTCCCTCCAAAAACTTGTCCACCATTGACGTCTGGTTCACTGGTCTATAGTTCCCTGGCTTGTCCTTACTACATTTCTTAAACAGTGGCACCACGTTAGCCAACCTCCAGTCTTCCAGCACCTCACCTGTGACTATCAATGATGCACATATCTCAGCGAGAGGCCCAGCAATCACTTCCCTAGCTTCCCACAGAGTTCTCGGGTACACCTGATCAGGTGCTGGGGATTTAACTACTTTTATGTGTTTCAAGACATCCAGCACTTCCTCCTTTGTAATATGGACATGTTTCCAGATGTCACCATCTATTTTCCTACATTCTATATCTTCCATGTCCTTCTCCACAGTAAATACTGATGCAAAATGCTTGTTTAATATCTCCCCCATCTCCTGCAGCTCCACACAAAGGCCGGCTTGCTGATCTTTGAGGGGCCTTATTCTCTCACTAGTTATCCTGTTGTATTTGTGAAATTCCTCTGGATTCTGCTTAATTCTATTTGCCAAAGCTATCTCATGTCCCCTTTTTGCCCTCCTGAATTCCCTTTTTAAATGTACTTCTACTGCCTTTATACTCTTCTAAGGATTCACTCAATCTATCCTGTCAAGACCTGATGCATGCTTCCTTCTTTTTCTTAACCAAACCTTCAATTTATTTAATCATCCAGCATTCTCTTTACCTACCAGCCTTCCCTTTCACCCTAACAGGAATGTACTGTCTCTGGACTCTCGTTATCTCATTTCTGAAGGCTTCTCATTTTCCAGCCGTCCCTTAACCTGTGAACATCTGCCCGCAATCAGCTTTTGAAAGTTGTTGCCTGATACCGTCAAAATTAGCCTTTCTCCAATTTAGAACTTCAACTTTTGAGATACCCTTGATCCTGGGTCCAGGGAAGCAACACACCATTCTGATTTTTCGCTGCTCACCACAGAAACGTCTGTCTGTGCCTCGGACTAGAGTGTCCCCTAACACAATCAATCTCTTGGAACCCGACATAGCCCTCCTTGCATTAGAGCTAGTCTCAATACCAGAAACTTAGCAGATCTTGTTACATTCCCCTGAGAATCAATCACCCCCTATGTTTTCCAAAACAGCATACTTGTTTGAAATGGGGATAGCCACAGAAGACTCCTGCACTACCCGCCTACCTGGCTTTTTCTGAATTAATCATGAATTTGGCCAAGTCTGGGTTTTTCTGGTGCAAACCACGCATTGCTCCCTTTAACTACCAAACATGACATACATCAGAAATGGGGGCTGGACTTCCCAATCAGGTTCTCATTCACCATTTATAAAGGTCCACACAGTTTCTATCATTATTTGCGAATTCAGCCCACTAATCCTACTTTTCTCTTTTTCTCTCTCTTGTGCAAAATGTTCATTTGAGAAAATAAAACTCTGAAGTTTTGAGGGTTCCTCATTGTACATGTTTGTTGGCAGTATATTGAATAGCTTGTGTATACTTTTTTATATTTTTGGCTGCATTAACGGTATGAATAGGTAAATATAATGGTAATTTCAACTACGAAGTATTTGATACTATGAGCATTTCTTAACAGTGGATATCTGTCAGTGATGAAATTAGGGGAATCTTAAGGTGTCTATTATTTTAACGACTGATAAGCCTTCCTAGTAAAGCCATAAGGTTATGAGCTTTGTCTTGGTTCTGGTAGGTAATGTCATCACTACCGTACGAGATCTCCAAACTCTTACAGTTGACCAAACGGCTGATAAGGACAAGCAGCGATCAGAAGTCAAACATATTCTGATGCAGAAGCAAAGGGCCTTGGCAGATCTCTTTAAACACCTCACTGAAATTGGTAAGCTTTGAGCACTATTATTTAATGTAGAAGTTTTGTACAGATTCTCCAGGATTGTTGGTGGGGTTTAGTTTTATTGTGTTATTTTCCTCTGGACTGGAGCTGAACATTTACAAGCATCTGATGACTTTCCCTTAAACCATGGCATCAGGATTTGGACCACTGAAACTGTGGCCTTAAATCAATAGCACATTGAAATACAAATAGTTAGAATATGTTAACTGTGTAACAAGTTTTGTTTCTAGCCATGTGCCTCCATAGCATCAGCTGGAACCTATGAATTTTAATAAAGGCTGCGTATTAAATGCATGGGGTAGCTAATGGCTGGTTTACAAATGAAACGAAATTTGATGTCAGATAACATCAGTATGACTTCACCCTCTGAATTCAATCCATCTTGTAATTCTAGGTGTGTTGCTTTTTTTTAAATGTAAGGCCTGATTGATTAAAAGCTGTCCCCACTTAGGAAAAGAAACTAGTCAAGAAGCTTGAGCATGGACTGTATCAAGTTTCTTTATTGCCATTGAGACCATGCTTCAGTGACCGGTTGCTCCAGTGTGTTACTGGTTCTGATGAGATGTTCTGAGAGGCTTTGTGAGGAAGAGACACTTGAGAGTTGGCCTGGAGTTCTTCACACTCCAGGAAGCGACAAATAGTAAACTTCGGACACAAAATTCTGAAATACAGTGCATTGTACTTCCTGCCTTCTGCTTTCAGGTCTGTCTTACCGTAAAGGACTAGCTTGGTCTCGAACAAGTGATCCCCAGGATATATTTTGTCTGCATCCACTTGACGTGAAGACAGCTGTAAATCTGATTGGCAGTAGTGATGAGCTGGATAACATGTAAGCTGCCAATAGTTCCTGGTGAAATTTAAAATGAGGATATGATCTTTAATTTTGTTAATTGTACAAAAATTGTTTATGGGAAATGGTAGGAGGAGATGAGCACCAATCTACAGTTCTTTGTGTTGCTGGGATGTGGACATGTCCTTAACTATGTAAGTGGTCTTTAACTAGTTTGTGACAGCTGCTATATGCTGTTGATATAGTCAGGGCATGAGTGAGTGGGTGGAGAAATTTGCATAACTGACCATACGTGATGCATTTCTGTCTTTGTCGCTGTAAAAGAACTTCTTTTCTTGTAGCTCTGGGAGTAGGTCCCTCTTGACTGCAGGAAATGCCAAAGTTCTCAACTGCAGAAAGTTGTGAAATGTTGCTTTTGGATTAAATTGTAGATAATATTGTCAGGAAATCTAGTTTTCTGACTGAGAGTTTTTCTTAATTAGAAAATAAAATGAAATAAACTGCAAGGGTATGTGTGTCTCTCCCCCTCTCCCCCTCTCCCCCTGGCATGTAACAGAGCTCTCTGGCTGGGCAGTGAAACTGCTCCAGCAATTGCATAAGATCCCTTTCAACTTGCCACCATTTCAGGCTCTCGCATGGTCTATGAATAGCCACTTAAGAGCCTCCACTCATCATTCAATGGTCCAGTTTACTTTTTTGTGTCTGGTAATGTTTATCTTATAACAGTGCTTATTTTGCTATTAAGAAAGAAAACTTACAAAATTTAAAAATTAGTATTGTCCTCCATGAGTATCTCATAACAATTTTTTTCCCTTCCTCAATCATTGAATAGGAAGAATTGCAATTCTAAATAGATGTGGCAGGTAATATCTTCACAACTAGTGCTAGAAAGTAATTAAAAACACCAACACTGAGTAAAACAATTCTTCGATAATGCAGAATACTTTTTTGTTCAAAAGGTCTGTGTTCTGTGTAATCCTGTGATATGTTTGGAGTTAACATTTGTTAATGTTGCAGGTTGCTTGCTGAAATTTCTGCTGCATGGGAAGGCTGTCAGAAGTTTTTCTATCAGTCTCTTGCACGTCGTGCTGCCCTCCAGGTAGCCATGCGCACTCCTGCCAAGGTAATGACTCTGAGCATCAATGGGCAGAATTTCAACCTAGCTGTCTTTGACTACAGGAAACTCCATTTTTCTTTAGTTGATCGGGGTTGGTGTCAAGCCACTCAGTAATTATATTGTCATGTTAGCACCTGGATAGGTATATTCATGTCCGTACAGTGTCAAACAGGAAATATTGCCAAAAAATGGCGAAGGCTATTGGCTAAATTTACTAAATTACAAAAGTATGATTGCACTGTACTGTTTGAAAGTTATGGGAATGAATAGGTCCTTAAGAGCAACGATTATTGTGTTCTAATCTCTCCAACTGTACTAGCAACCCAGAAGTTGTGAGGTCAAATCTCAATTTAGCAAGCTGCATAATTGAAATGTTGAGGGTAGAGCAAGAGAAAAACAACAAAAGTTGCCGAGTTATTTTTCTTTAAAACAAAAACTGGTTTGTTTAAGGAGGGATACCTCCCACGTCAAGCTTGACCTCTCCAGTGGTCAAAAACAACCACTTAATAATGTAATCTCATTTTCTAGCGCTTGGCCCATTGCTATTAGCTTACTCCTGATCGTTATTCATAAGTTGGTTACTTTTAAGGCAACAAGAAATGAACAATAAATCCTGCTTTAATATTATCATCCACATCCTTGAATATAGCTTTTTTTTTTCAAAGTTTCTTTCTCAAAATCTCAATCTACGATGCTGGTTTCAGTTCTTGGGATCCATTGTATAATTTGTCATGTCTATAACAATTAAGAAGAATGGAAATGATTTGTAGCAGGATTAGAGATTATTTGTAAGATTTAAATCACTGCACAGCAAACACTGAATCTAACTGTTTTGGAGAGGAGAAGATGTGATCCAATTTTTAAAGTAATGGCTGTCAGGTTTAGGAAATTTGTACATCAAACAGTAAATAATAACAAGTCTAGGCATTTAATTATTGGCCATGAACAGAATTCTTCTTGAAAGCAAACCTTATTGAAACTGAGTTGAAGACTTGAATAAATTGCCACATCAGTACATAGACACTGGTGTTGTGCGATGTATTCATTAGTAATTGGACTAGATCCATATGAATTGAATGAGAAATAATGTGTTCAGAAAAATACAGAAATAATCAGATTCTCCAGAACAACAGAGCAAGCTCAATCTTAGTTAAATCCATTGCCAAGAGACTTCCCTGTTTTGTCACATTTCATCTTCTATTTTTATAATGTTTGCTTGGCTTTTGTAGGAACTTAGCCTGGGTAACATTGAACGTTGTCAAGGGTTTACAGCTCATCTGATGAAACTTTTGGTCAAACAAAGGCAGTGCCTAACTGGACTGACAGAGCAGTGGGTCAGCTTGAGGTATGTTGTGTGACTCTGTACTTCAAATGTTTTAATTACTTAATTTTTGTTCAATAAAAATATAATTTTCCAATTGTTCATTTTTTATGTAACCCCAGATAATAACTTCATTTAGCAAGTTATTAACTTAAGAATTGTATTGTCATAATACTCTCTTTAAAAAAAAAAGTAGGCAAATTATGGACAATTCAAATTGTGATTTAAATCCCTTCTCATTTATTAGACATCTGATTAAAAGTCTACATGAGATTCAGAAAAGGCTGGCAGATTTCAAGGATCATGATGTGGCACTTCCACCACAGACTGATGTCAAACTTTGGATGGACCAACTGCGCACCCTGTCTATGAAGTTTATGGTAGCCTTGGAGCAACTTTTGTGGTTCTTGCAATGTTGTCCAAGAGAGAAGCCTCTTGAAACACTTGATGAATTGCAGGACAAACCCACTAGTACTACGCAGGTGGTTAGCAACAAAGCAGACTCAGGAAATGCAGAAATGGCAGCAGCATCATCATTACCTGAGGATTTTGTCCAGCCCCATTTGAGGTTCCCCACACCCTTGGTTGAAGATTGCTTGCCCAGTGCTTGTAAAATGCGGCAAGGAGATCCTGCATGGCAACAGGTGACTCAACAAGTGGCCAACATGTTGAAGGAAGTTAAGGCAGTAAAGGCACAAATGGATGAAATGAGTCAGCAAACCAGCAAGACCTCACTGTATTCATGGTAAATCTTTCTGTAATTTAAAAACAATGATGTTGGTTACACTGCAACTGTAGGTACTATATATAAAATCAACTGCGTCTCAGTAGATGGTACACTTGCCACTGAGTTGGAATGTTCTGGATTCAAAATCCACTCCAGGCACCTGTGCACAAAAATTAAGGAAGAAGCTCCAGTGCAGTACTGAAAGAATGCTGTAGTGTCAGGTGTCTTTTGGATGACATATTGAACCAAGGCCACCATCTACACTTTGGAAGGAGAAACAGGATGAGAGAGTATTTAATGAATGGCAAGGCCTGGGTTGCTTAGAGGAACAGATCTTGTGGTAATTATTCACAGATCCCTGAAGTCAGCAGAGCACATGTCTCAGATAGTTAAGAAGGTATATAGTACAAGAGCGAGGAGATAATATTGGAGTTGTACAGAGCGACTGGAATACTATGTGCAGTTTTGGTCACCTTACTATAGGAAAGATGTGATAGCAATAGAAGGGGTACAGAGGAGGTTCACCAAGATTGTGTCCAGGATGGAGAACTAGAGCTCTAAGGAGAGACTAGGTAGGCTTGGATTGTTTTCTTGAGAGCAGAGAAGATGCGTTCAACATGATTAAGGTGTACAAGATTATGAGGAGTACGGACAGGGTGAATAAAAGAGCAGCTGTTCCCCTTTGAGGGGTCAATATGAAACCGCAAAACATTAGGATAAGGGGCAGTAGATTCAAAGGGGATTTGAAGAAAAAACCTTACAACCTTTAAAAAAATATTTGGATGAGTACTTCAAATATCATAACATTCAAAGACACGAGACAACTGCAGGAAGTTGGGATTGCGCACTTGTAGTGGTAGTTATGTCAGTGCAGACTTGAGGGGCCAAAGGGCCTTTTCTGTGCTCCTATAAATCACTGAATCTGCCCTCATGGGTAGACAGATGTTCAAGCGCCCTTGCCCATATTTTAAGGAACATCTGGGAGTTATCCAGTTGTCTGATCAATATTTATGTTTCAACAAACATCATTCCCACTGCTGTTAGAATGTCAGGATTTTGACCAAGATCTGGTGGATGAATGGAGATACAGCTGCAGGCCAGAGTGTTCCCGTCTGTCTACATCTCTTGTGGGCCATAGTGAATTGCTGCCCTGCATCTTGTAAATGGCACTGGAGGGAGTGTGAAGGTTGTGGATGGGTTGCCGATCGAACTGGCTGGTTGTGTCGCTGGATCCGCACTCTTCAAAGTGAGTGGAAAGTATTCCCTCGCTCTCCTGACATTTACCTTGTAGATGGTGGTGATTAAGTTGTGTTAATCATAACTGAATTCCTGGCCTCTAACCAGCTCTGGTAGCCACAGTGTTTACATGGCTGGTCCTGTTCAGTTTCTGATTAATAGTGACCCCCCCCCCCCCCCTGCCGAATGATGATGTCTTGGAAGTTGATAGTAGTATTGCCTTTGGACATAAATGAAAGGTGCTCACAATTTCTCTTGCTGGAGATGGATATTCACATCCATAAAAGTGCCAGGGAATGTTACTTGCCACTTCTCAAGTGTAGTATGGCTAAGAAAGTGGATGTCACTGTCCTGGTTGGTTGTTTTTCTGACTGAAAATATAAATGTGATTTTCTTTTGTCAGGACATGTTTTGAGACCTGTTCAATGGGGATTAGTTGTTTGAACAGAACCATGGTTCAGCTGCAAGACATACAGACCATGTTTGCTGCTGCTGCCTCTGGGAATGCATCTTACTGTCCAGCAGTGTTCAAGAGCCTCGAATATATTAAGGAGGAAGTCAGTTGTGCAATAGCTGAATTTGCATCATGGGAGAAAAATCTACTGAATTTGACATCTGTTGGTGAGAATGAAATGTGTGCAAGTGAAACACCTTCTTTTGTTCTCATTTACAGGAAGAAAATTGACCAAGCATATTCATTGTAAATTACCTATTGCTGCTTTTATGTTCTTTAATCCCTAGATTCCAGTGTGAGCTCACTAGCGAATTTCACCTTGGAAGTGGAGCCAGCTATTAATACAGTACTGTGTGCTGTACAGGCTGTAGTAAAGCGGCAGAAAGAGGAGAATGACAAAGAACAAGGTAAGATTTCTAATATGTGTTGATGTTCTTGGTTAGTTCACAACTGGATTTTTTTTTATTAAATGGAATTTGAGGCAGAGAAAGGTAATTTAGGGGAGGAAAAGACAAAAAAAAACATTCAGATATGGACAGAAATACTTTTAATTTATGAAGCACTGGATTGACAACTTGGAATTCCCTTCCCAACAGTGGGTGTATCTACACCTTTACAGACTACAGTGGTTTAACAACATGGCTTACCACCTTCAGGAGCAAAAAGGAATGGGCCATTTGTGCCAGTCTTGCCAATACTTACATCCCAAAACTGAATTTAAAAACACATTATCACTATCACTACTACAATGTCCTGTCACCTGACAACAAGAGGCTGTTCTACATCAGGCCATTTTCAAATAAGAAAGTTAGTAACTGGCATTTGCTATTCTCACAGATGGGTACTAGTTTAAAATCGTACAACACCAGGTTATAGTCTAACAGGTTTATTTGAAAATACTAGCTCAGCTTCCAGCTCAGCAAGCAAACTTACATCCAGAACCTCAAGCTGAGCTACAAATCTTCTCAACTCGCTGGAAATACTAGTTTTTGGAGCCCTGCTCCTTTATCAAGTAGTAATGCAGAGGGTCATAAGTGGACCATTTATGATCCTGCTCCACAGCTACCTGTTGAAGGAGCAGCACTCTGAAAGCTAGTATTTCCAAGTAAACCTGTTGAACTATAACCTGGTGTTGTGAGATTTTCAACTTTCACACCAATCCAATACCAACACCTCCACATCGTGGTTACCATTGATCATATATGTAAAGAATTATCACTAACAGCTGAGCATATGTAACTCTTAAATTGGGGCAGGTTAAATTTATTTTTGTATCTTTTGATAATGTTCTAACCCCAAATAATCAGTGTACATTTTTTGCTGTCTGGTTTCATTATGTCAAGGGTTTGACTAATTTTGTGACTTATTCACTAAAAACAGGTGGAGTGATTTGTTGCAAGTAGCAGAAAATAGTCGCTGCATTTTAAAATTGATGTCTTAATTAACTGTAGGAAATGAAAGCAATCAGGATGAGGTGGAACTGCATAAAATTCAGTCTGGATACCTGAGTAAACGTTTGGGACAGCGATTATCAAGTGACATCACTTCTCTAAACCTAGTGAAAGTTATTAGCATTGTTTCTGACCTCCTTGAAAAACTAATGGATTATCGTCAGGAGTGTACACTCAAACAGTACCAGGTTTGTTACGAGTTTTATGTGTCATTGCTGAGATTATAATATATGTTTATGCCTTTTACATCAGGTTTGATGTCTTAACTCAAATTTGTGCTGACCAAATCGAAGCCTACTGCTGTAAATATAAAATAGCTAATAAAATAACTAATAATAGAATAGTATTGGAAACCTTCCATTTATTGCAGTAATGTTTTTAAAGAACAGTTGTCTTGCAGCAAACAGTTGAAATATTGCTGCAGTTTAGCATGTCAATGCTGAATCTCCATGGTTTTCTGAGAGAGGATAAAACCAGATCGGAACTCTGTACCTTACTTAGAATAACTTTAGATAGGACAACTTTAAAATAATTTTACTTTAATATAGTTTAGATTTGTTATTCTCAGTAGAATTTTGTAAAGTCCAAGTGGGAAAAAAAACTGAAAGATGACGTCCCCTACTTGGAAATACCCTTTTCCTAAGTAGCTTGGTGGTGCTAATCACTGAAGGCACATTTCCTTACAATCTCAGTGATAGATTCAGCAACTTGACACAATATAAGCTTCCCCTGTGATCTGCATAATGAGGTAGAAGCGCAAATACTGTTCCTGTTATTGTTTCCTTTTATCAATTGATTTGTAAAGAGTTTGTATGGTTTCTGCTTTTCAAATTTCACTACCTGTAATTTTGTTAGTTTTGCAGAGAGTGCTTTCTGTTAATGCTGGAAAGGAAACGACGTATAGGATTTTCAGTTCAGTAGTCTATCTGTTCTTTGTATTTGTTTAGTTGTTCAACCAAAGCTGCTATTGCATTGTGCAGCTCCTTCCTATGCTGACTACCTACTCCGAGCTGGTCCTGTACTACCTAACCGTTTCAATGGCAACTCATAGGAGCAGTGGAAAATTACTCTCTGTTTTATCTCAGTTATTCACGGACCTTGCTTTGCAGGTATGGTTAAGGATAAACATTTTTTGGACACTTATTTAATGCATTTAGACTTTTTTAACTCTTAAGTTTAAAATGTTCTATTATTAAATATCTAGATTATCTTTTCTATATTGTCTTTCTGACCCATCTTTTCTCCTCTAACTCACTTCTAAATCTCGCCCTCTCCACTCTCTCCGCTGAAAAATAACTTTACAATAAGACAATGAAATAAAAGTAGGTCATTTAGCCTGTTGAGTCTGCTATGTCGTTCAATGAGTTCATGGCTGATCTGATGGTCCTTACCTCCACTTAATTGCCTTTTGCCCCATGACCTTTGATTCCCTTGCTGATTAGAGTATGTCTATCTCTGCCTTGAGTAGACTTAACGGCCCAGCCTCTTCAACCCCTTACTCTGAGATTGTGCTCTCAGGTCCTAGACTTCCTACAAGGTGAAAACAACCTTCTTTTACCTATTCTTTCTCTCTCTCTCAAGTCACTGAAGATACTTATATGTTTCAATGAGGTTGCCTCTTTATCTTCTAAAGTCCAATAACTACAGGCCCAGCCTATTCAACCTCTCATCATGAGACAGCCCCTCCTTATCCAGTATCAGCCTCATGAAGCATCTTTGAAATACCTCCATTGCCAGTTTATCTTTCCATAATTCGGGACCCAAAGCTGTTTACCACACTGCAGTTGTTGTCTGATTTAGTGCTTTGTATAGTTTCAACAAGAATTCCTTATTTTTATATTGTGATATGACACTTAGTCAACCACTGAGAAAAAAATAAATGTGTATTGAAGTTAGAGGTTTCACTTCTTTCTCCCAGTATTTTGTTGCTTTTTTAAAAAAAGAATAAATCTAGTATATCTTTAAGTTTTTGATCTCATCTAATTTTGTTATAAGAAATTCGCTGACCACAATTTTTTGATTATTGTTTTTGTCTTGTATAATTGGGACTTTTGTAACAAAATTGGGATTTTTATTTTCAAAATGTCAACATGTTGTAGTTGTTCTGTGGTGTCGTTGGGGAAAGGGGCCAAGACTAAAGTTTGCTCTTAAGGAATGATTTAAAAATCTTGGGTGAGGATATGATGATATGTGGTATTACTTGGGCAGGGTTTCTGCCTCCCCCAAGAGTTAATGGAGGATGCGATGGGCGAAGGTTCAACCCAATTCCACGATAATGAATGTGGAGGAATTGGAGAAGGTGAAGGTGTGAAGGATGTCAGCGACAAGATCGAAAGTGAAGACCAGGTATGTGTTTTTTTTTCAACATCTTAACATGAAACATTTGAAGGTTTCATTGAAATAGCCATTCTGTGTAAGTGGGGTTATAATTGTAGAAAAGTGATCTGTGCTTGAGAAGAAACCTATTGGACACAGTTGGTACTGGTTGTGCTAATTGTAAACTGAAGCACTGTAGGGCTTAGGAATGGTGAGTGAAAACCTGATTTAAGAATTAAATAATCATTATTGCAATAGGGAAGTACTGCATATCCTCCTTTCTAACCTCCTTGCACCAGTTGCTTCTGCAGCTTTCAATGGGGTCCATTTTTCAACAAGCAGCTAATCAATGTTTTATAAAAGGAAATATTACCTCTGCCTTTTGCACTTGTGTAGTTACATGTACTACACGACAACTTGTAGCATGTTACAAATTCAACATGAAACTTCTACTTCTGTGTGGTCGTTCAGCATCATACTTGAACCCCAATATGTTTGTCGTTCAACTTCCCCCTCTCAGTTGTGGCTTGCCTCTGAGCTGTTATTGTTTGTGTTACTATTTGAAGAGGTTGGTGTGCGATCTCCATGTTTGAATTGAAATAAGCAATGTATAAATCAATCAGATAAGAAAATTCTAGGTTCACTTTCTGATCTTTGAAATGCTCTTTGTTTATATTGACTACATTAGAAATAAATAAAGAGCAAGGGCCACAAAAACCGATTGGATAGTAAATCATGAGTACAATAACCAGTGATATCTGGCTGGAAGGTTCTGGGTAGAGGGTAGCTGTTCAGTTTGGCTGCAGTTTTGTTAATTCAAAGTAACTGGGCAATGTTCAACTTCGCTGGACCGCAGGGGTTAGCTTTTAGGGGGCTTTCTGAGGAGTTCAACTTATTAAATAACTTGCCAGAAGTTAACTGTAGAGATTAGGGGTTACTTTAAATTTAATTATTTTAGGAACACAGTTGGGTACGAGTTTGGTGCTTAATAGGAGAGAAGATGGGACGAAAATGTTTTAAGAATTGTAGTAGCAAAGTTAGGGTACTGTGTCCTATTGTCTTCCTTTTCAATGCCTTCTGTTCATGTTCCTCAGTAAAGTGCTTGCGTTTGTCCTTTCTTCAGGTGGAAGATACCTTCAGCAAAGACCAAAAAAAGAAAGAAGACACAGAGAATATGGCAGATGTTAAAGAGGAAGAGAATGCCATAGAAATGTCTGAGGACTTCGATGGAAAGCTTCATGATGGAGATACCAAAAAGCCAGGCAAGTTGCTGAATGACAACTTGAGGTACACATTGTTTAACCAATTATAAAAACACTGCAAATGCTGGTAATCCAGCATGAGAACAAAATGTTGGAAATTCTGAGCAGGTCTGGCAGCAACTGTCAAGGAAAAACAAGATTTAACTTGTCAGCACGGTGACTTTCCGCTAACATTTCCAGTATTGTAATAAAAAAAATGTTAATGAAAGCGCACTTACTGATTGAAGTAGCAACCTCTCCACCAATTTTAATTGTGAGTCACAGTTTTGAAACTGCAGCAGCAGTAGTAAAGTCAGCTCATTTGCCATAGAGCCTATCTCATTTGCTGCTGTTAAACTAACATGGAAAGGGACAATGAAGAAACTCTATTTCTTTTTAAAAGTTTGGAATCAAGATCTTGGGATTTGATTCTGACATCCTGAAAACTTGTCAGTTTTATATTGTCATCTTTCTTGTGAGGTTTGACAGTGCTGTGAATACTAAGTAGTTCCATTGTTTGTATCAAATAAACTGACTGATTTTGTGAAAACTGTTAGAATTACAATTTATGGTATCTTAACTATTCTAATTGTATGTTACTCTATCTGTTCACTGCAAATTTTACATTGATTATGTACACAAGTTGATGATGGAACTATGTTGTTGTGGATGGCTACTGTTGATGGCCAATTGAAAGTGATATCTGATCTCAAAGTGGTTCTAATCTGGAGATTTGTGACAATGTGACAAAATCAAAGTTTGAATATCATCCACAATCTTACAGAAAATTTGACTTCTTACAAAAAAATTGCTAATTGTTCTACATGGGGTACAGATTCTTGTCTGGTGGTAGAAGGAAGTTAAATTCATCAGACTATAAACTGGTTTTCTTTTGAATGCTCAAATTACATACTAAATAATTAGTTTTATGCAACACGCTGCCTGGAAGTGTATTAGAGACAGGTAAAATTGATGCATTCAAGAAAGATTGGACAATTGATTCTATTTAAATAATGTGCAGGGTTATGGGGAAAGGTAGAAGATTGGCATGAGTTAAAGTGCTCTGAGAACCACTGTAGACACAATGGGCCAAATTGTTTCCATCTGCACTATATCGTTTTATGAAACAGGAGACAGACATCTTCTATCTTGTTCTCAAATGACAACCAACCAATTACAAAGAGACTTGGGGCCACTGCACACAAAACATGGGAACCTAGCACACAGGTACAGCCAGTGGCCAGGAATGCTAATGGAATATTGGCCCTTTTTTCAAATATCAAAGTAGGGAATTCTTACTGCACTGGTGAAACCACATCTTGAGTACTGTGAGCAATTTTGGTCCCCTTTTAAGGAAAGATATATTCTGTTGGAGAAAGTTCAGAGAAGGTTCACTAGTTTGATCCCAAGCTATGGAAGGATTGGTTTTTGAGAAAGGTTGAACAGGTTGGGATTCTACTCATTGGCGTGATAAAAAAATGAGAGATTATCTCATTGATTCAGACAGGATTCTTAAGAATGTTCCCCCTCATGGAAGTGTCTGGAACCAGAAGTAATGGTCTCAGAATTAAGGGGTGAAAGTGAGGACTGGAGATCAGAGCTGAAAATGTGTTGCTGGAAAAGCGCAGCAGGTCAGGCAGCATCCAAGGAGCAGGAGAATCGACGTTTTGGGCATGAGCCCTTCTTCAGGAATGACACTTTCCTCATTCCTGAAGAAGGGCTCATGCCAGAAACGTCGATTCAGAATTAAGGGGTGCCAATTTCAGACTTGGACAAAGAGGAATTTCTTCAGCGTTGAGAGTCTTTGGAACTCCTTGCCACAGAGAGCTGTTGGGGCAGAATCCTTGTGTATATTTAAAGCTGAGATAGATTCTTGATTAGTAGGGGAAATCCAGGGCCAGTAAATCAGTGGGGAATATTGGATCGACCATAATCCAGTTAATTGGGGGAGCAGGCTCGAAGAACCAAACAACCTACTCCTGTTCCTATGTTATTGTGTTTATGGTCTTGTATTAATTGGCTGAATCCTCACTTCAGGAGAGGATGACAACAGTGAGGAATCGGACAGTGATGACGAAGAACTGGATAAACAGATGGGTGATCTCGAAAATGCGGAGGCTGACAAACTAGATGAAAGACTATGGGGGGATGATGATGATGATGATGAAGATAGTGTTCATGACGAGGCTGACGACACTGGCCCTGGGATGGATGCGGTAGGATGCCTAGTGTTTTTTTTTAAATCTGTGAAGTTCACTTTTAATTAAGTAATTTCCGTTTTAATACTTTCTTTCATTTTGCAAGCAGTTGAGATTGCAGAAATGAATTGTTGAGTCATCTTTGTTTTCATTTGTACCAAAGACACATGCTCGCTGAACACTTAACATGTAGACTTCACTCTTTGTTTCATTTTCCCTTTGCTGTAGCAGGAATTGAGGTGAAAAAGATAATGGGTGGTAAATATCTTGCTTATTTTTAACTTCTTCATTTATGTTTGTACTACTTCTTTTCCTGAGCCAAGCAAATGACACCTCCAAATATCCTGCTGTTCCTGGAAACATTGTCTCATGGAGCAGTCACAAATTTTAAGTACAACTCTGACCCCAATGTGTATGTTACACTGCTGAACAATCAATTCTTGAGGGATAGATATTTGCAGAAAACAGAATTAGCTGCACTTCCAAGTGTTTTCTTTGCATGTGGAATGATGACACTGGTCTGTTTGAATTGTGGTGTCATCATTTAACATTCATTTCTTTCTTACCATTTACGCAAGTACCATGAATTAGATAATTGTTTTTAAAAGATGCATACCTTCAAACTCTGGGTTGTTTATATTCCCCTCCTGCCCACCTGTGTTTTGTTTTGGAGGAGCTCTTCACTTGTGTTAATAGATCAGTTCCATCTGGAAGTTTTCTTCGTAGCATTTTTAAAATAAATAGAAATATGCTTCAACTGGTTTTCTATCCACAGGAGAAGTCTGAACTTGTTGCTAAAGATGACAACATGGATGGAGCAAATGAAAGTGAGAATGACAAACAGAGACAGGAGGAGAAAGAGGAGGAGAGAGGGGAAGAAGAAGAAGTTAGAGAGAAAATTCATGAACAATTGGATGAGGTATTCATGTTTATCTTCCCCAAAAGGTTCCCACTATGGGTATGAGCACAAGCACCAAAATGGTTGGTTTATGAGCAAGCTGGACCAGTAACTGACAAAGTCCCAAGTTCACTTAAGTCTCTCAAATTGTGGACGATTCTGAGTTAATGAGCAAGGAATGGGCAACGTCTGAATACAGACACCCTATTTACATTTAAAGTTTGCATCATTGTGAAGAGAAGTACAACAGGCAGTCCCGAGTTATGAATGAGTTCTGCTCCTGAGGATGTATGCAAGTCAGAACACTATATATTACAATGTAAAATAGCTGTTTGTAAAAATGACTGAGCATTCATATGTCTGATCCTTTATATTAATGTGGGACCACGTTCGTAAGTACGAACATTGATAAGTTGAGCTTCGTTTACTCAGGGACCACCTGTATTCCAAATGCAGGGTGAAATTTTGTCTTAGAAGAGGAAAAAGTAAGTCATTGGACATCACAGAAAAACATTTTTTACTTTTTAAAAGTGTTAATCATTTAGATAACCATATGGATCACATTAGTAGTGCAATATGTTGTCATTAAATATTCTTCATAAAATGGAAAATACAAGTGTGAACATCCATCACTATAATATTGCATTATCATAATTGGATATTGTCACATTAACGCAGTCCATGCAAAATAAAC
Organism: Chiloscyllium punctatum; assembly: GCF_047496795.1. NCBI lineage: Eukaryota > Metazoa > Chordata > Chondrichthyes > Orectolobiformes > Hemiscylliidae > Chiloscyllium > Chiloscyllium punctatum. The sequence goes on along the minus strand of NC_092741.1, from coordinate 58,831,040 downwards.
CTGTGCCTGAACCAGTAATTTTAGTGACCTGACAAATTTGACATGCTACTCTTGACAGGAGTTTATTAATCTACTCTTTTAAATTAGCGTGAATACGATGAAAATGAAGTAGACCCTTACCAAGGAAACCAGGACAAACAGCCGGAAGCAGAAGCCTTGGACCTGCCTGAAGATCTTAATTTGGAAAGCCAAGATGGAGAAAAAAGTGATGATGATCAGGAAGAAGGAGGTAAATTGGTTTTATACTTGTTTGCAGTCCGTGCAAAAAAATTTTAGATTAATAGGTTTTACAATAATGAATTGTGACATCCTCTATTTTGTCTTCTAGTAGCTTGGTGAATAATTAAATCCCAGCTTATTCAAAGCAGCATGCCTTGCTCATTTTCTCAATGTTGACTCCTTGCTGGGGTATAACGGCATTGTCCAGTCCCCAATCCAAGAGACAATTATTCAGCGGATGGATACAATCCTACTCTTGCCGATCAATGTGTGTTGAACTGCATGCTGTCTTCCAACAGGGATCACCGAACAGTGATCAAGAATAAGAATCTGGGGTGGTTTATTTTCCAGTTAGAAGGCACATCGCTCTCTAGGAGCCCTTGATAGTGAACCCACATTAGTAAAAACTTGTACATTTTCTAACTCATTCTTCATCCAACCAGCAATTGTCTTGTATCTAAAGATTTTAAAAATATAGGAAGTCTACATGCTGTTCCACTACTAACCTGTAGCATTCATATTAAAACCAACTTGAAGACTTAAAAACGTTTTTTGGAAGAATCATAAATCGTGTATTTAGTCTGGTCTTCTTTTGTTTAATCCATTGTTTTTCTTGGAGAAAGTGAGGACTGCAGATGCTGAGATCAGAGCTGAAAATGTGTTGCTGGAAAAGCGCAGCAGGTCAGGCAGCATCCAAGGAGCAGGAGAATCGACGTTTCGGGCATGAGCCCTTCAGGAAGGCCTGAAGAAGGGCTCCTGCCTGAAACGTCGATTCTCCTGCTCCTTGGATGCTGCCTAGCCTGACCTGCTGCGCTTTTCCAGCAATACACTTTCAGCTCCATTGTTTTTCTTCCCTGCTTTAAAAGGCTACTGTCTGAATATTTATCTATTTGCAACAGGACTGAAATTGCAGATTCTGCGTGTCTAATTTTCAATAACTCTTTTTGTACTTCTTTAAAGGAGATAACCCCTTTGATATAGAGGAAAAACTAAAAGAATTCCAAGAGAAAAGTCCAGGTGCTGATGAGACAATGGAGGAGACTGCCAAGACAGAAGAGGAGTGTGCTGAGCAAGAACAAGAACAAGAACAAGATCCTCAAACAGAGAAGGAAACTGAGGGGGAAACCAAAGAACAGAGTGAGGGCAAGGAAGAAACTATTGAGGAAGATCAGAATAATGAAGAAGAAGAGGATACTGAGGACATAGACCAACAGAAGCCGAAAGAAGATGAACAGAAAGAGCCTGTCGAGAAAGACGCAGAGGCTCCCTGTAATGAGGGGCAGCAGCCAAAAGTATGTCATTTCTTTATCATCTTTGTTTATTTTGCAGCATAGGGAGAAAGTGTGGGCGTGGCTCAGGTTTCACACTCTAACATGCCCGAAGGTTCTAGGTTTTGAGCCCTAGTTCGGGTTACAAGTGCAAAAGTCAAGGTTAACATTCCAGGGCAGTATTCATGTAACATTCTCCTCCATATCAGTGACCTGATTTCCAAACCACCATTGTCAACTAGACGTGGTGAGCCTCCAGAACTTTGGTCTGTTTGCTGTGGCATTAATCAGCCAGAGCTATTACACTTTTGGCATGCACGAAGCCCTGTGCTGCTGTTTCATTAAGTAATGCCTCGTTTGAAGATCTGGCTGATGCTGCATCTGGTTTTGCACTGGAGCTGGTTTTGTGTGAGTGATCCGTTGCACTGTGAAATTACAGATTATAGCGGTGGTGTTCTATTCTTAGTCTGTCACACAATGCAGCTCAATATTGTTGAAAATATATGAATTAATCTTCTGGTAATTAATGTTTTATTTTTGAGACCTGTTCACCATTTTATGAAATTACTTGTGGCTCTCATCACATTGAGAGTTAATGCCGTTAAACATAGGGCCAATTTTATCACCACGTTTTTATTTTCAGGCAGATGAGGACACACAAGATGATCAGGATGTTCCTCAGACTGAGCAGCAAATGGAGCATGAGACTGAAGGGAAGACTGGTGAGGAGAACCTTCAGAGTGATACAGCTGTGGAATTGGCCGGATCTGCTTCGGAGAAGGACAAGGCTAATGAGGTACGATTAGATTATTTAGTGCAAGGAGTGGGAAAAATGCCTTATGCATCTGTGTCTCTGCAAGTTAAACATGCAGTCTCAAACTTTGAAAAGTCTTTGTGTTTCCTATAATTTATTAAACCGAATCTTTCCCATCTACATTTTTCTGATGGACGTTTTCAGCTGGACTGCCTAAATGAGAAAGTAATTTTATTTCATTATCCATCTGTGTTCTCTGTTTTGATTAAATGGGCTGTGCCTAAAGAAAGTTAATGCATGTACATAGGTCATGGCCCAACAGGTGACTAGCTTGCTAGAAGGAAATTCCAGATGATGCCTTGGTGTAAAGCATGCAGCTTTTGCTCTGTTAATGAGTTTCCAGAGTCTTACATTCTGTATTGGAGAGGCAGTTGCTGAAGATTGAACTCATCTGCACAAGAAAATTAAGGCAGCAGAAAATCTAAGCATTTTGGCCCATACTCTAGTACTTTCTGATTGTTAGATGTGGATCCTGAAGGGCATTCTTCTGCCAAATATTTAAGAGAACCAGATATTTGAGAACAGCAGTTGAGAGTGTGGTGCTGGAAAAGCACAGCAGGTAGGCAGCATCCGAGGGGGAGGTGAATCGATGTTTTGGGCATAAGCCCTTTATTAGGAATGATAAGAACAGCAGTAAATATCAAATGTTTTATGAAGCTGGGTTGAAAATGAATTGATTCTTCAGCTTCCCTTATTGCTTTCTTCTCCAGCCATAAAAAGATGGTTAGGCAGGCATGTAGATGGCTGTGATGCTATGTTGAATGTCATTCCCCAGATAGGACTGGAGTTTCAATTTAACAGATGGATCATCTACATAGATTTTCAGTGAGTGTTCACCTTCAGTCTGGTGACTGACAAATTTATGATAATTCTTTTGAGGAGGTAACAAGCACAATAGAAAATAAAGGTAACCAGTATAAGTGATATATTTGGATTTGAAAAAGGATGTTTGATACAAAAGGCTACTTAAAATAAGAGTCCATGGTGTTAAGGGTAGATTATTAGCGTGGATAGAGGATTGGTTAACTAATGAAAGACAGAATTAGGATAAGAGGTGCATTTTCAGGATGGCAATCTGTGACTAGTGGAGTGCAATGTGGATCAGTGCTGGGACCAGAATTATGTATGTATTATATTAAAGATGTTGATGAGGGGGTTGGATGTACTATTGCCAAGTTTGTAGAACACATGAAAATAGGTGGAAATCAAATGGTGATGATGACAAAATGAGCCTATGAAGAGGTATAAGTGAGGCAACAGAAACATGGTAGATGGGAAATAATATGGAAGAATACAAGAGTGTGCATTGTGGCAGAAAGAAATCGAGGAGCTAAATATTATTTAAATGGAGAAAGACTGCAGAAAGCTGCAGCAGAGGGGGATTTGGGGATCCTCATGTATAAATCACAAAAAGCAAGTTCAATGGAGAATAGAGAAGGCAAATGAAATATTGACCTTTATTCTAAGGGGAATAGAATATTAAAATAGGGAAATCTTTCTAAGACTATTCAAGGCATTAGTTAGATCACAGTAGGAATACTGTGTGCTGTCTTTGTCCCCTTTGTCTACAGGAAGATATACTAGCAATGGAGGCAGTCTAGTGAAATTGTGCAAGCTTGGTCCCAGCTCTGGAGGAACTATGGATGAAAGGTCAGGCCTGTACTCGATGGAACATGAAGACTGAAAGATGACCTTATTGAAACATTTAAGATTCTTGTGGATTTGAAAAGGGGAATGAAGAAAGGATCTGGGAGAGTCTTGAAGCAGACATTAATTTCCAAAGAATTACCTAGTTATGACATATGAGGAGGGTAGTTATTTTCAGGCTAGAGTGAACCTGTTAAATTGTTTACTGCAGAGGGTTGTAGAGGCTGGGTTGTTAAGTATGTTAAAGACTGAGGTAGACCGATTTTCAATCACTAAGAGAATCGAAGGTTATTTTGAGAGAGGAGGAGGTGTAAATTGTGCCCTCATGAGAGAAGTGATGCCTATAAGTAAGTGTGTGTTAATGCTGTTGCAATGTCATTAATTGCAACATGCTTTTTGGCAGGTAGTTACTCTAATGGAGTTATTGAACTTTCTAAGGAAGTAATATTATCCTTAAGTTTAATTCAGAGTATGAAAGCCATGCGCTTCCTCGGCTTTATTGTAACCATTCTGCTTCAGGTGCTTATTCTTCTGAGTTTCAGTCAGTACTTTTAAATAATCTATCAGCACACTAAATCATTCGGACAAGAAGTTGAAAAGCTCCACAGAAATAAAGTTGGAAATCTCAATGTTAATCTAAACTGATCAAACTAACCTGATTTAAAATTATAAAGTACACAACTCCCAATAAAAGCTCCATCCCATAGAGCAATTGTTATAATTCTGATATGCAGCCCATAATTTATTTGATGTTGGATCTTGCAGGAACAAGGAAGTGGGGCTGCAGATGCAAACCAGTCCGAGGGTCATGAGTCCAAACTGATGGCAAGGGTTGCATCTCAAAAACAATCCCAGGACAAAACACAGGTAGAACCACAGCTCCATTGATGGGCAGCATTGTGTTTTGACAAACATGCAGCAGTTGTATTTTTATACTTTATGTTTTGTAGTTATGTTTTTGTAGTCTTACTTTTGTATGTTTTCAATTACGTCAGGAGCTCTGACCGTTTGTTTTGATCAATTGTTGTCTCTAACCAAGCAACTATATATGCAGTTTAGTACTCATAATCAGCTATCAATTTTGCAAGTTAACCATAATTTTGTTAGGGTTGTTCAAAAACAAGTCTTCTCTTTCACCATGCAGTAAAGTCTGTCCTGGGGTAACAGCAGAAGCTATTTCAATGAAGTACTGGAGGCACTGACTGGAAATTTGAAAAAATATAATGTCATCTAAATGACACTGTCACTAATGTCCCAGTCAGCAAGGAACCCATGGAAAGGAAGAAAGATGCCAGCAATTGATTGCCACAAGTTTCCAGACAATTTATGACTTTATTTTTAGTTTTTGAAAATGTCATACTTGACTTTGACTTCTTCCTCAGTTTCATGAAGTTATCACACTTTAATGGCTCATTAAAACTTAGCTCTGGGATAAGTTTAAATAGTGCAAGTGGCATTAATGGCTTGATAATTGTTAATCACCCACCCTCTTCCCAGAAAAGGGTGAGATAAAATGGGAAGTCTTGTTCCTTCTCTAGCAAATTGTTGAGTTTTAAAATGGTGATTTTAAAAAAAATTACTTGTTTGTTTGTTTTTTCTTGCTCCAATGTATTATCCACTCTTGTTATTTCAATACTCAAGTGGATATTGAATTTGCTCCTCACTCCCAGTCTTTTCTGTTTTCTCATGTCATTGGTTTAGAAAATGCACTCGAAATCCAGTTCAGAAAGCTCCAGATGCCCTGGTGCCTTTCCTACACTGCTATTAGCTTGCAGTCACTTGTGGGAAAAATCATTCCCTTCTTTTTATGTGAAAAGTGCAGGAAAAAGTCCTAACAAGATGAAGTGCAAGTTCCCCCAGTGCAGCAAATTAAATGTGTTGTATTTTTTATATACAATATCAGACTCTGGGACTGCATTAATGAATTACACAGCACTCTACTGAGCTCTGACAGGGGTCTTTAAGGCATTCCCGTACATATGTAAATAGATCACAAAGAAACCAGGCAAGACGCACACATTATGGGTGGGAAAGAACAAAACAAAATTCATGAAGTACAGTTCTGTCACCAGTCTGAATTACAGGCATTGGTGAGTTGTTTGCCTTCAGTTTCCTTCCCATTCCTTTTCACTCTTTTGAGGATGCAACATTGTGGACATGCCATTTCTCGATTTTTATTCAATGTCAGTGTCTCTAAAGGTGGTTTTTCCCATTTTCCTTAAAGAATGGCCTTTGCTTTCTCCACTTACAGAAGGGAGAGGAGGAGAGATTTTAGGCGCATTCTCTTCCATGAGCTTAATGTTTCTGCTGTGGTGTCCGAACACAATACTACAGCCAGCCACCCAGGAATCAATCAAAATCTTGCTGGTGTGCTGTGCATTCCTGAACACAACCCCACACAATTGGTTCTGGTTGGGAAAAAAAATCAAAAACTTGTGAATTGGCAAAACACCCTTGAAGAGGCGCATTGAAATCTGAGATGTTTATCAACCTTCCAGCAACATTATCGTCCACACTCCTTTAGTTTAAAGCAGAATCTTTTCTCCTTTGTTAGTCCACAGCCAAAGATTAAAAGTAGTCTTTACTACTTTGGATGGCAATCAAACTTCAGGAGATGTGGATACATGTCTAAAGTAACTCCCTCCCCTGTATGTCCTCATGTCTGTTATGTTAAGTATCATCCATAAATTCTGTTGCACAATAGTTTACAAAGAAAGATAACCAGTTTTTACAGATATTTTTTAAAAAATACTGAAACTATTTTCTTTCTCAAGAGTTACAAAAGGAAACCCGGTCGTACAGATCATGAAAGAGCAATGGGTGATCACAATGAATGTGTGAGCAAGCGACTGAAGATGGTGGAAACCGATAATGCAGCCAACTGGGACATGGCCCATACAGAACAAAAAGTGATGGACGCAGACATTTATGAGCATGTCAAAGAAGACAGTGAATCCTTTGATGCTCAAACATTTGGTGAGTTCAGAATTATTCAAATTCAGAAATTCGTATAAGAGATTCCTTGACTCTGTCTCAACCATAAAATGTATTCAGGAGAAAGATAATGGACCCTAATCTTACAAATTGCTCATTTTAGATGTAGCCACAGCAGAGCAACAAAATCGAAGCGGATCACAACAGGAAAAGGAGATCAAAGAAGAGACTGAATCAATTGAAATGGAAACTGATCAGGAAGAGGAATTGCAAAGTGTAGATGTACAAGAGCTGAAGCCAGAAAAAAAGTTCTCATCTACAAATGTACCAGGTAGTTAGACACACAACTACAGTATACAAGGGGTGCTGACTTATGAATGCTTGTACTTATGTACCCGATCCCATACATGCTTTAAAATTTAATGACCCAACATACGAACATTTCCCGTACTTACGAATGGCTGTTTTCCATTGTCCTGAGTTGGGCTTTGACTTGTGAAAGGACTGTAGAACTGAACTCATTTGCAACCTAGGGAATGCCTGTAAATTAATTTTAAACTTCATTTTACTTTTAATGGAAACTAATGCGCCAGCAACTAAATTTCAAGGTACGACCTGACACACTGAAAATCATGAACACAGCTGAGTGGGTGAGTGTGTTGTGAACCATTACGAGTATTGTTGCAACAATACAAGGCAATCAGTGAGACCGCACCTGGAGTGTTATGCACAGTTTTGGTCCCCTTATTTGAGGAAAGATGTAGTGGCATTGGAGGCAGTTCAGAGGAGGTTCACTAGATTGATCCCACAAGTGAGGGTTCTGTCGTAGAAAGAAAGATTGAACAATTTTGTTCTTTACTGTCTGGAATTTAGAAGGATAAGGGGCAATCAAATTGAGGTATTCAAAATGATACCAGGTCATAGTGTGGATAAAACAGGCGTGGAGCAGATGCTTCCTCTTGTGGGATGTTCAAGGATAGGGGGTTATAGCCTTATGAAAAGGGGTAGCAAATGTATGGATTTTTAGGATTTTAATTCTCCAGGATTCCTGCAGAAGGGCTCATGCCCGAAACATCGATTCTCCTGCTCCTTGGATGCTGCCTGACCTGCTGCGCTTTTCCAGCAACACATTTTTAGCAAATTTAAAACCAAGCTGAGGAGAAAGTACTTCTCCCAAAGGGTTGTGAATCTGTGGAATTTGCTACCCCAAAGTGCAGTGGATGCTGGGACAGTGGGTAGATTTAAGGAGGAGTTAGAGAAATGTTTAATTGGTATTGGGTTGAAGGGTTATGGGGAGAAGGCAGGAAAATTGGGGTGAGGAACATATTAGCCATGATTGAATGGCAGAGCAGACCCGATGGGCCGAATTCTGCCCCTATATCTTATGAACTTATTAGGAGGTTGCAAAATGATTATGGATAAGTTGAACGAGTGTGCAAAAAAACAGGTATTTGGAGTACAGTGTGGGAAAATGTGAAGTTGATCCCTTTTAGCAGCTGAGAATAACTGAAGAATTCTGAGGTGCAGAGGGTTCCAGGCGTTCTAGTGCATGAGTGACATCAAATTAGTCTGCAGTCACAGTGAGTAATTAAGGTGGCTAATGGAATGCTACCCTTTATTACAAAAAGAATTAAACCCATAAGTAAGAATGTTACACTTCATTATGCAGCCATTGGTGAGACTGCATCCCTTACTTAAGGGAGGATGGAAATGCATTTGAGGTGGTTCAAAGGACGTTACAGATTGATACCTGGAATGAGTGGGTTGTCTTACGAGGATGACTTGGACAGACTGGGCTTGTTTTCACTGGAATTTAGAGGAGTAAGGGGTGACTTGGTTGAATATTATAAGATCCCAAATGACCTTGATAAGGTGGACTTAGAAATTGTTTCATCTTGAGGGGGGAGAGGGGTCCAGAACATTGTTTTAAAATTAGGAAGCACTTAGGTCTCTGAGTGTTGTGCAAGTTTGGGACTCTCTGCCACATAAGATGATGGACTGTGTAGAAATATGAGTCGAGAGTGTGGTGCTGGAAAAGCACAGCAGGTCAGGCAGCATCCGAGAGGCAGGAAAATTGATGTTTCAGGCAAAAGCCCTTCATCAGGACTGAGGCTGGGAGCCTCCGGGGTGGAGAGATAAATGGGAGGGTGGGTGGGGAGTGCAATAGGTAGATGGAGGTGGGGCTAATGGTGATAGGTCAGAGGGGAGGGTGGAGTGGACAGGTGGGACAGGTTATGAGAGCGGTGCTGAGCTGGAAGGTTGGAACTGAGGTAAGGTGGGCGGAGGGGAAAGGAGGAAGCTGGTGGGGTCGGAGGGTCCTGAGGCAGAAGGTGAGGCATTCTTCCAAAGGGAGTGGCGATGGAGGTGGTCCAGGACCTGCATGTCCTCAGCAGAGTGGGAGGTGGAGTTGAAGGGTTCGGTCATGGGACAGTGGGATTGGTTGGTGTGGGCGTCCTGGAGATGTTCTCTCTGAAGCGCTTTGCGAGTCGGTGTCCTGTCTCTCCTGGGAGGAATGAGTATAGTAAATGACATTGGATGTGGAAGGCTCCTTTCGGGGCCTTGGATGGAGGTGAGGGGGGAGGTGTGGGCGCAGGATTAGCAATTCTGCAGTGGCGGGGGAAGGTGCTGGGAGGAGAGGGTCGGTTGCTTGGAGGCGTGGACATGATGAGGTCGTCACGGAGGGAATGGTCTTTATGGAAAATGGATAGGGGTGGGGAGGGAAATATATCTCTGGTGAGGTCCAGTTGTAGGTGGCGGAAATGGCAGAGGATGCTGCGATGTATGCGGAGGTTGGTGGGGTGGAAGGTGAGGACCGGGCCATTAGATTAGATAATTAGATTAGATTAGATTACTTACAATGTGGAAACAGGCCCTTCGGCCCAACAAGTCCACACCGACCCGCCGAAGCGCAACCCACCCATACCACTACATTTACCCCTTACCTAACACTACGGACAATTTAGCATGGCCAATTCACCTGACCTGCACATCTTTGGACTGTGGGAGGAAACCAGAGCACCCGGAGGAAACCCACGCAGACACGGGGAGAACGTGCAAACTCCACACAGTCAGTCGCCTGAGGCGGGAATTGAACCCAAGTCTCTGGCGCTGTGAGGCAGCAGTGCTAACCACTGTGCCACCGTGCCGCCCCATTCTGTCCTTGTTGCGGTTGGAGGGGTGGTGGTCGAGGGCAGAGGTGCAGGAACTGGATGAGATGTGCTGGAGGGCATCATCGACCATATGGGAGGGGAAATTGCGGTCTCTTATGAAGGAGGCCATCTGGCCGCGATGAGTCCCTGCTGTACGACAGCCTGCAGCCCATGGCTGATCATGCCACCTCCACAACTGCTGGCCCGGCAACAGCTGTCGCACCTGCCTGCCAGACAACCGTCACCGCGACCAATACGAGATCCACTGTTGCTGAGATCAACATAAGGCCTGACCAAGACAACACTCACGCCCCCTCTGTTGCCGCCGCCACAGTCACTTCTGCCCCCTCCAACATCACCCACCCGTGACTTCCGCCCCTTTCGTGACTGCTGCCACAGCCACTTCCGCCCCTATGTCATCACCTACAATACACTGTCCGCTACTTGCACCCCTGCAGCTGCCATCATTGCAACCACTTCCGCCCACCTTCCCCCCCTACCCCCCTTACCCCACTTACAACCTTCCAGCTCAGCACCTCCCTCATGACCTCTCCCATCTGTCCATCTTCCTTCCCACCTATCCACTCCAACCTTTTACCATTACCCCCACCTTCATCCACCTATTCTACCTTCCCCCCGCTCCCCCCTCTTTTCACCACCCCCCCCACCCCCCCCCCCCCCCACCCCCGCCCAAGAATCCTACCTGGACTTCAGGGGTTAAGTTATGAGGCGAGATTATGAGTTCAGCCTACTTTCTCTAGAATTTAAAAGGTTAAGGGTGATCTGATCAAAGTTTTCAAGGTATTAACAGAAAAAAAAGGGACGATAAACTAATTCTACTGGTGAGGGATTCTAGAACTAGGGAGCATGGTCTAAGAATTAGGAACAGACTGTTCAGGAGAGTTATTAAGAAGCACTTTGACACACATGGTGATAGATATTCGGAACTCTTCCACAAATGGCAGTGGATGCTGGATCAGTTGTTAGTTTTGAATCTGAGGCAGATATATTTTTGTTAAGCAAAGGTATTAAGACATATGGACCAAAGGCAAGTATATGGCTTCAAGCCTTGATCTCGGTGGCAAAACAGACTCCAGTGGCTGAACAGCCTCCTCTTGTTCCTGTGTTCCATAATAATTTATTTAATGCCTTATTGTTAAGTATGAGTTTGTACACAAATTGGCTGTGGATTTTTTGTTAACATTACAACACTAACCCCTCCAGAGAACTACTTCATTTGCTGTGAATTATTTTCAGCAGTCAAGCGCTGTAAAAAATCAAAAGTTTTTGAGATTTAGTTTGAACTCCAAGTCAGTAAAAACATATCGGCTGTATTTGCAGGACCCGACAGCAATCTTGAAGGAGAGTTTCAGCTTCCCAAACCTGAAGAGGTGGATGCTGCAACAGATGACTCGGAATCAGAAAGTGAAGAGATTCCTGAAAGGAGCAGCGAATCCACCATTCACACCAAGCATGAACTGCTAACTGAGGACTTTGAGCAAGTATGAAAGTTTACAGATAAAAGCAGAAAGTGCTGGAGAAACTCAGCAGGTCTAGCAGCATCTGTGGAGAGTGAAACAGAATTAGCATATCAAGTGCAGTATGATTTTGTATCTGAAGGATGGTAGAAAATGATTTTTATGCTACTGAAAAAATAGCCAGGAAAACAAATATTTTTATCTTTTCTGTATTATTTTAAACTTTTATGATTGTACTTTAAGCTTAACTCTGTTTCCCTCTTTGCAGAGGCTGCCAGACTTAGATTCATATGTCATAGAGCGTGGAAACTGAGCCTTCGGCCCAACCAGTCCATGCTGGACAGAATCCCAAACCAAACTAGTCCCACCTGCCTGCTCAGGGTCCCTATTCCTCCAAACCTTTCCTATCCATGTACTTATCCAATTGTTTTTTTAAATGTTGTAATTGTATCGGCATCCACCACTTCCCCAGGAAGTTCATTCCACATGTAAACCACCCTCTGTAAATAAATTTGTCCCTCGTGTCTTTTTTTGAATCTCTCTCCTCTCACCTTACAAATCTGTCCGTGGCCAAATCCTAAAGCATGTTGCACCGAGACGGATTCTGTTGCAGGTGATGGGGAAATCAACAAGAATGAAAAGCCTATGTGACCACCTCCCCTCAATTGTGCCTGCTGCAGATGTAGCTGTATCGATAGTATTGATAAGAATGAGTACTGCTCGGTCATTTGGAAGACAAAATCGCATCTTCAGATTGAGGATTCTCCTCAGTACAGTATGTAGCATTATCAGCGTACTAAATGAAACAGACTTCTAACAGATTCATAAACTTAAAGTTAGGGCATCCATGAAGAGTTGAGAGCCATCAGCAGAATTGTACTTAAACACAACCTGTATCCTCTTGGCCCAGCATATTACCCACTCTACTATTACCAACATGCAGAGAGATCATCTATTGCTTAATGAGAAATGCAGGAGTGCATGTCAGGAGCAGACAAGACATTCCTAAAAATGAGATATCCGTCTGCTGGTTAACTTGCATACCAAACAGTGAAAGTAGCATGCAATAGACAGGGCTAAGGGATCCCACAACAAACTGATCCAGACTGAATTCTGCAATCTTACCACAGAATCACAAATGATAATGGACAATTAAACAACTAACAGATTGTTGAGGCTCTACTAATATTCCTAGCCACAGTGGTAGGGATGTCCAGCCCATCACTGTTCGAGTGAAAGCCGATATATTTGCATCTATCCTCAGCTAGAAATGCTGAAGAGATTGGCCTCCATCAGTGATCCCAGCCTCTGAGATGCCAGTCTTCGGTTAACCAATGAAGGCAAAAGCTATGAGCCATAACAAAATTCCAGTGAGAGGACTGAACACTTGTACTACAGGATTAGCCATGCCCTTGGCCAAGGTGCCAACCTAGTACAGACACAACATTGAAAACTATCTTGAAATGTGGAAAAATGCCCCAGGATTGCCCTGTCCACAGCAAAGGACAAAGCCCAATCCAGTCAAATAGAACCCTATCATGCTACTCATTTGTCGGTACAGCAATGGAAGGGGTCATTGCTGAGTTTCTCCAGCATTTTCTTTTTAGTTCAGAATTCCAGCATCCACAACACTTTGCTTTCATTTTTGTGATAGTTTAGCACCTTTCCATTCGGTAAAAGTAAAGCTGAGCAGGAATGTTTTTGAATCATAGTAGTTTGTTGGAGCATGGTTGTGGGTTATACAGCAAACAAGCAGAAAGCACAGGCTGCTACTTTATTGTTATACTGCTGAACAAATGACTTTTGAAGAAAGTGTCATGGTAATTTTCTTTTGTACAAGGTATGGAGTGAAGTTTGAAGTGGTAACTTTCAACCATGAGTTCCTAAACTAAACAGAGCCTTTGGGAAGTTAATGGCATTCCCATTGTGAGGGAAATTAAAGTGGTTTTGGGTATTGGGCTGGGCATCAACTTCATTGCAGCTGCTTTTGGTGCCCCTGTTGGGAAATGGTGAATGCACAGAGGGATCATACAAATGAAAGGAAATAATGATGTGACACATGAACTATGTTCAGTTGTCACTGGGATAAATATGATCATATTTTATAAGACAGTTCTACACTGCAAACTAGTTAAGGACTCTGGAAATAGAACAGAACCCCACATTCTCCTTTACTTACACATCTCTTGTTCAGTCCAAATCAGGATTTAACATTTACACTTTACTGCCAAGGAGAATTCACAGTTGCAATCTAATGCAGGTGACAAATTAATCACTGCCAGTATGTTTAGCTGGGACCTGAAGACGGGTTTCACTCAAAACGCCAACTTCTCCACCACCTGATGCTGCCTGGCTAGCTGTCGTCTTCCAGTGTCCTGCTGTGTATTTTGGTTTCCAGCATCTGCAGTTATTTTTTGTCTCTGACCAAGTATGTTTGGCTATGTCTTTGTGTTCTACCATTTTCTAGTTAAGTGATACAGTTTGTTTTCCAGAGAGTTGTTCCTGACCCAGCACAACTACGTAAGCAACTCGAAGAACAGCTGGATGCTTGGAGAAATGACAAGGCTGGAAGTCTAGAAGAGGTAAGGAAATGACCAGAATTAATGAAATGATGCATAAAGGAAGGATGAGATCATTATTTGAAAGATAGAGGGCACATTAGCCTTTTATTCGGTTTTAAATTCATCATCCGTAAAGTTGCATATGTTGAAAAGATTTAATGTTGTAGACATGTGCCCCAGATTTAGTTTTGCTTTTAAAGCATGTCAAAGACTGATGGAAAATGAAATCAAATCTCTGCCCCTTTGGTATGTCCAGCTCCAGCTGATGTAATCAGAATTTTAGTAAACTTGTCTGGCCTACTTACTATTGTGTACAAAGGAGCCAAATCTTCTGAGGACTGGCAATCACATTCTGATTGTCACTCTGCTCCTTTTCATCGACACTCCCCTAGATCTCCATGTTTCTGGCCTGAACTTCTGATATGGGCCTCTGGTGAAATGCACAGCATACTTGTTCAGGGACCTTTCTAACATAGCAGTGGATTACTGCCAAAGACCAGTCCCGCCTCCCTTTTTACAGTCATGGTTTCTTTATTCTGGAGTTCATAGGACAAGAGGCACTTTGATAAGATAAGGAGAGATTTTTATGTGTGCAAGGTCAGTGGGTGAGGGTGACGTTTGGGTAGGGGTCGTTGTGTTTGGTCGCCTGGAGTTGACTGGTAAGTCGGGGGTGTCCCCAGGAGTTACCCCAGGAGTTGGAGAATATTTAATCCCCCTCACCATTCCTGGATAACTGAACAGGTAAGTTGGAACTCTGCAAAGTCTGTAATTCAAAGTTAAAGTTGTAGGCTTTCTCCGAGGGTTCTGTACGCAAGGTAATCATTCACTGGGTACATAAACTTCCTGATCAGTTAGGAGGTATGTGTGCATTGAGAATTCCTAGTGATCCTGTCCATGCATCTTTCAGGGTATACTGCTGTCGTACAATCTTCTAATATATTTTGATCAATTATATCTGAGTAAGTTAATCCATCCAAGAAAGATTTCAAGAAATGTAGAAATATTGAGCGCTGTATGTTGCTGTAACTCAAGATCAGTGAAAGCTGAAGGGTAATATAACTGCATTAAATCTAATCAGCACCCTAGCCATGGACAGTTAGGTCCTAGAAGTGAGCACCTCTTTACCAAGTTAGCTGCTCACAAAAACAATTTTTAGAGCAGATGCTTAAACTAGCTTGGGCACAGGGAAATAATGTATGTTCTCTGGACATAGAACAAGAAAAGGCCCTTTGGCCCTGTGCTGACTTTAATGCCAATCTAAACTAATACCATCTGCCTGCATGTGATCTGTATCGCTGTGCTACCTGCCTGTTCACATGTCTGTCTAAATGCCTCTAAAACATGGCTATTATAATCTGCTTCTACCACCACCCCAGCAGCATGTTCCAGGCACTTTCCACTCTCTGCATTTTTTATTTAAATTGCCTCTCAATTCCTTTAAAGCTTCCCTCTCTCACTTTAAAACAATGCCCCCTAGAATTTTATATTTTCACCCTAGGAAAAACACTCCCAACTGTCCACCCTTTTTCCATGCCGCTCAAAATTTTATGTAATTCTGTTATGTCGCCCCTCAGACTCCATTGCTCTAGCAAAAATAATCCAAATTTGTCTGAACTCTCCTTTCTAGCTAATGCATTCCAATCCAGGCAACATCCTAGTAAACCTCTTTTGTGCCATCTCCAAAGCCTCCACGTCCTTACTGTAGTCTGACCTAATATTTTCCACTGATTCTTGTTGGATAGCTTCAAAGAGCCCAGGACCCAATCACTGTGATTCTCACTGACATTGCAATGATCCCAGCTGATGTAACGTGTAGACAAATCAGATCTCAGCTGAGTTGATCGATGTTTTGTTTTTATTTACCTTGGACTCTTCACTGCACCATAAGCACGCACCGCTGCAGATTTGGTTTTAGCAATACAACTGAAGTTTATTATGCAAAATAAATGTAGATTAAAAGAGAATAAAGCATAATTAGAAAGATATAAACTCGTGCTTTTCTATGTTTACTTTGTCTGTTAGTGAAACACTCCCAAAGCCAAGAAATTCTCGTTACCACTTAGATTAGATTGCCGACAGTATGGAAGCAGGCCCTTCGGCCCAACAGGTCCACACCGACTCTCTGGGGAGGAACCCACCCAGACCCATTCCCTATCCTATATTTACCCCTGACTAATACACCTCACACTACGGGCAATTTAGCATGGTCCATTCACCTAACCTGCACATCATTTGGATTGTGGGTGGAAACTGGAGCACCCGGAGGAAACCCACGCAGACATGGGGAGAATGTGCAGACTCCACACAGGCGGGAATCGAACCTGGGTCCCTGGCACTGAGGCAGCAGTGCTAACCACTAAGCCACCATGCCGCCCAAAAGAAAGACTTCAGAAAATTTGTAGTCTTGTAATCATTAAACCCCAACATTCACATGCCATTGGTTCAAATCCAAACTCTAAAATACTTGATATTAAAATAGATGTATGAACCACACAATTTGTGACATAATAAGCACACTAAATCTATTGATTGGTAGGTTGGCTACTCAGAGGGAGTGCTGGGAAGTTGTGGGTCATGTGGTGCTGTACTAAAGTAAAAGGCTGCACTTAAGGAAGAGGACAGGGAGAGAGATCTGAATGGTACTGTTCAAAATAAATTAGTTCAACAAAACTTTTCACTTGGTTTACTCTTTGAAAAGATTTTTCATTCGCTGTGCTACAATATGCGCAGATTCCTTCAGTCACAGTTCAACCTAGGAATTCAAAATTAGAAGGCATGAAATCTTTGAGTTCTTACAATTTCTTTAAAAATCACTTTTGGTGGTCTGTGGTGCTGTAGTATACCATGGGTAGCAGAAGTGAAATTGACTTCTACAGTTTGCATCTTCTAGACCTAAATATTGATTGTGGGATGCCTGGTATAGATGCTCTGCTTTTCAAACATGTGAATTAGGAACTGAAATGGGCCATTTGGCCCCTCTAGTCTGTTCCTGTCATTCATTTAGATTACAACCTCAGTTCCATAGTCCTCTGAGAGGAAAAAAAATCCTTCTCATTTCAGTCTTGAATAGGAGTCCCCTCATTTTTAAAACATCCTCTAGTCCTGCAATGTCAGGTTCTAACAGTAAAAGTTGGAATGTCATGGAAGACTGAGTTATTATTCCTTGGGACACTTCTATACATGCAATCGCACATAAGCCCAATTCTGTAGAACTGATAACCTGCCAATATTGGGAACATAATTGTTGAACTGTTATTTTTCCACTATATTTGATTTTTGTTTTCCTCTTCTTTTATTTTTGTTATTGTCAGGAGAAAGCTGCTGCTGAGATGTGGCAGCAGTACCAGGCATTGACTGCTCCCCTGTCACAGCAACTGTGTGAACAGCTTCGGCTTGTATTAGAACCCACCCAGGCAGCAAAACTCAGGTCAGTGTATTCATCCCTCTCTTTCCCGTTAATATGTAAATTGTAAGGGTTTTTCTTTAGTCAGAGGGTAATAATGGAATCAATATAACAGATGATGAGCAGTTTAACATTCCAGATGATTGAATTAGAATCCATTCTGTTCTAAAATTGTAATTAGCTTTTTCTCCTTTTGATCTTTTGTGGACCACAGATTTGAGTTTCTCCAACAACAATGCAAGTATGGAATAGACACTGATAACAATTGGATAATTTGTTTCATTCTTACAGGAAAATGCTTTATTTCCCAAATTTAAAGCATTCAATATGTAACTTTAAAAGGTTCTTATTCTTGCTTTCTCTTGTGGATATATGCACTATGATTTGGATAAATCTCTAGAATGGAGCTTACACTGTATCTATTAAATAGATACAGTGTTTCATTTTTAAAGAAGCTAGTGTTTTGTGCACAGCATACATGCCTTCCACCAGTTTATTCACCTGAAATGATATTACTCAGTTTAATTTGTCTTTTATTACCATTACATTCTTACCCATCTGGACCAGGATTGAAGTTTGCTATTACCTCTCAATGTGAATTCATTCAGTTTCTCAAGGTGGCCACCGACTCCTATGTCTTATTAACGCAAGTGTTTTGTCTGATCAGTTGGTCCAAAGTCTGTTGTAATGACAACAAAAAGTATCATTTTTGCCATATTTTCCTGTGAAATCAATAGCAACTTCTGCCATCTTCACATGTATAATTTGAAGGTGAAATTTAGAATTTACTGTCAGTGATGACAGCAATCTTTAGAAGTCACTGAAAAAGTGACTGATTAAATTCCAATTTGTGCTGTAAAGGTGATATGTAAAATTCTCTAAGAGTTATTCTTCACTACAAAAAATAGTAACTGGGGTTTTAATGGCATAATAAGGCATATCTACTTCTGAATAACTTTGCAGAAACTGGAGAACTACCTTTTATTTTTTTAAATGTTAAATTGGATTATAATTTTTGATATTTCAACTTGGAATAACCCCACAGAAACTGGTATTTGTCATGAAATCACCCTTTATTTACACATGGAGAGTCCTTTACACTGATCCAGTTCCCTCAGAGCCAGCTCTGAGTGAACAGCACCTCTGACAATCCTGTTCTTAGCTGTCAGACAGGGCTCCCTAATTGGGACTGTTAATCTGGTCCAATCTGGGAACACACATTATATGAGGTCCACCTGGCTGATCTCATTACAATCACTGCACAGTTTCTAATATATACTCCAATTTTATTTTGCTCTCTAAAATTTATAGGAAGTAAGTCATAGTTTGGTTTGTTTTCCTGGTTCACTGTCGAAGAGATTTCTTCAGCGTAATATGCTGCTTACTTTGTTTTATGACAGTACTATTGCTGGACATCTGCTGAGTCCCTCGACTCGGCACCAGGTTTAAATTAATGCCAGAATAGATGAAAATCACACCATAGAAACCACCAGTTATTTCTATGTATAGTGGATCATGGATAGCTGGATATGTGACATTTGTCGAACAGTTCCTCTATTTTAGAGACACCTGTCAGTACTACTTTAATTTCTTTGTTGTCTATTAAAAGTTTTCTAAAAAAACAAATGAATGACGTAGTTATTTCTCTTGCGTATTCCCAAATATTTGTACACAGAGGTGATTATCGAACTGGAAAGCGATTAAACATGCGAAAGGTTATTCCCTACATTGCCAGCCAGTTCCGTAAAGATAAAATCTGGCTTCGTAGAACAAAACCAAGCAAGCGGCAGTACCAGATTTGTCTGGCTATCGATGATTCTTCTAGTATGGTTGACAATCATTCCAAACAGGTATGTTGTTAGAAAGTTAGGTTTGAAGTTGCAGAATTGAAGTAATCAGACATTTGTGTTAAGAGAATTTGGTGACCTGAGACTTATACTGGCACAAATTCTTTCAAATTCCATTTCTACTCATACACTTGCCTGTAAGTATATACATGCAATCTATCACATAGAATACCATGTTCCTTAATTTGAAACTGCCTCCACAATTATAACCATTGGGTTATAATTTTTGATATTTCTGCAGTAAAGCAGTTGCTTTGGATGGTCTGCCTAAAGAAAAAACAAATATTTACAGAAGATCAACAGTCTGTCCCTCCTGATAGCTGGCTTAGTAACCAGTGTGATATTAAAGCAAAGCAGCCAGGAAAATGTCAAGATTTGCTATTTGATTTGTGTTGTATTAGCTCATCTGCTCATCTGTACACGCAAACACAATGGATTCTCTCCAAGTTAAGTTTGTTTCCTTGCTTGTGGAGTGTAAACCAAGACAGACAATTCGAATCACCTTTTCATAAAGTACTTCTTTCTCTTGGTTTTATTTTGCAGTTTTGAATTGCCAAGTTAATCCAGCCAACTCCTTGACTATCCTAATGCGCTTTGTGTTTTGTTTTTCTTTACTATAGCTAGCCTTCGAATCGTTGGCTGTGATTGGAAATGCACTCTCACTTCTAGAGGTTGGACAGGTTGCTGTGTGCAGGTAAGCATGAATGAATGTCTAGAACGTTTTTTACGTAAGATGACTTCTTAGAATAGCAATGCTTATCCTCTCTATATTCATTTGCAGCATTTTAATGTTATAAATTATTTGTAATAATTTGTAATAATACTTTGTTTTTCCTCAAAAATCAAGTATTGATGCTTTACATTAAATCTGTGACGGATGATAATGAGAGAACTATGTTTTTTGTATGGTCTAGGGCCATAGAACATGTTTTAAGAGTTGGCTTCTGTCTTTCATATTTAGCCACAAGAGAGAACCTGAGTCCAAACTATGGTCAAAATAGTTAATTTTTTGAATTGGCAATCTGGTTCAAGTTTTTGTTCAAATTGCTTTGCATTAAACAAAAATAGTTTGTAAACCAACTCAATTGGGTTGGACTTTGGAATTTTTATTGCTTTATTCATGCATTAAGAAGTAATTTGAAATAACTCCAAGGAGACATCAAATCACCCTTTATTTATATGTACAGTACATAAGCTCTGACCAGCCAGCTCCAAGCCAGTCCCCAGGATGAAGAGACTCTGAATCTCCTGTTTATTTTTGTCAACAAGGGCTCTCTGGCCCAGGTTAACAATATCTATCATGGATCTGATAGTCAATGATATCCATCAGGACCTGCTGCCAATCACTACATATTTGTTAACGTTACTATCTTTAGTGACAACTGAAAATGATTTATCACTTAAAGTAATCATTTTAGCTTAACATGTAGTTCATTATCTTTTGAGGACCCTGTAATCTAATTTTGAATAACTCGAGATGATCTTAAATTATCAGTACAGACTTCATTTCATTGGTATTCAATAGTCAATTTCTTAACATATGCTTTGGAAAGATGCCTATTAGTGCTTTTTCAAAAAAAATGCATTTAAGAGTCTCTTCAAAGTCACTCCACACACAATTAATGCAAACCTGTGTGATGATCTGGCAAATGAAGTGCAATGGAGAAAAATGTGAAATCATCCATATTGGCAGAATGAATAAAGAAGAAGCATATTATCTAAATAGTAAAATGATGCAACAAAATCTGCATATCTTAGTGCATGAATCACAGCTGGTATGCAGGTACAGCAAGTAATCAGGAAAACTAATAAAACATTTTTTATTGTGAGGGGAATTGAATGCAAGAGTAGGGAGGTTATGCATCAATTATGAGGGGCACTGGTGAGACCGCGTCTGAAGTACTGTGTGCAACGCTGGTCACCATACTTATGGAAAGATTTAATACAATGGAAGAAATTCAGAGACAGTTTATTAGACTAATACTTAAACTGAGCAGATTGCCTTATGTGGAAAGACTAAACAATCCAAGCCAACGTCTTCTGGGGTTTAGAAGAGTCCGAGATGACTGACTTGAAACACAAGATCCTGAGGTAACTTGACCATGTGGCTCTTGAAAGCATGGTTCCTCTTGCAGGAGAATCTAAAACTAGGGGTCATAGTTTAAAAATAAAGAGTCACCCCCAGTTAAAATAGATGAAGAAACCTTTTTTTTTACTGAGCGTTGAGTCTTCAGAATTTCCTTCCTGAAAGGGCAGTGGCTCAGAATCTTTAAATATTTTTAAGCCAGAGGTCGATAGATTCTTGATTACCAACGGGGTGAAAGATTATCAGGAATATGCAGCAGTGTAGAGTTGATGCTAAAAACAAATCAGCCATGATCTTATTGAATAGCAGAGCAGGCTCTATGGACTGAGTGGCCTATTGTTGTTACTGGTTCGTATCTTTTGATTATGTGGGTCGGGCTGGTTTCCCAGTACAATTTCTTTTAACACAGCACTTGACTTGTACTTGAAATTCCCCAGTATTTTGCAAATATTTTGCCAACTTCAAATAAATTGCATGCAAAATAATAGCACATGAGGTAAAAACAATGACTGCAGATGATGGAAACCAGATTCTGGATTAGTGGTGCTGGAAGAGCACAGCAGTTGAGGCAGCATCCAAGGAGCTTCGAAATCGACGTTTCGAGCAAAAGCCCTGATGAAGGCTAGTGGAAATTCAAAACCAAAGTTCAACATTTGTATGTTGCATATGCACGTAGAAAAGTTACAGATTTCTGGTAACCTACCATCACCATGAAAAATTTATCCCATTTCATGTCTTATGATTTTCGTGTTTTTTTTTTAAATCTCGTGTTTTTTTTTAAAACATGCTTGCTATTTCTTGGGAGACTTCAATGCTGTTATAAGACCCATTCTGGTACTATCTTATTTGCTGTCTCACCAAAGCTGCATATGTGGTTATCGATTTTCTTGCCTGTGCACACTGTCCTTGTTAACATTCTTGTTAACTTCCATCCTCTTGTCGTTTGTCAGCTTTGGAGAGAATGTCCAGTTGCTGCATCCATTCCATGAGCAATTCAATGATCAGTCAGGGGCAAGGATACTGAGGAGCTGTCAGTTCCAACAGAAGAAAACTAAGATAGCTCAGGTTTGTGCTGATACTAACAGTTATTGTTGAGAAGAAGAATGTGTGCCAAGCAAAAGTGTATGTTTGTGTAAAGTTTTTTTTACATCGAGGATGTAGCACAGTCTAATTTGTGTTAGACAGTAATAAGATCTTATTTTGCCTCTTCAGTACTAGGACCGTTTTATAGTTCCCCTCTTTCGCAGCTGAAGTCACAGACTTTGTTGAGTGGGCAATTAGCCTATTTTGTAGTAATATTAATTTGTTAATATTATTATAAATTAATTAGTTTCAGAATCTTAAACCATTGTGTAAATAATGAAGATATCTTGGATAATCTTATTTTTAAAATCAAACAACATTGTTGATTAGTGTCGTTATAAGAATTGTCAGACAAAATTTTCTTTGAGAAAATAAATACATTGAATAAGAACTGAGCTCAAAACAGAAAATTTCATCCCTTGGATCATTTCTGCTTGCATGTTTGTGAAAGATAAAGTAATGCAGCTAATTCTGATTTACAACTTCGTTGCAGTTTCTGGAATCTGCTGCCAATATGTTTATTGCAGCACAGGACCAGTCCCAGTTGGGAAAACCAGGTCAGAGCTTTAACATATTAATGCACTGTTTACTGTCCACATTCAATAAGCCTTCTACACTTTTGTGCCACAATCATATATTATTAGGTAAGCAAAAGACAGTTGCCAACTTGCATTGAAAATATCAAACAAACAATGATAGTGGTTCAGGCTGCACTAAATCTCACTAAGACATTTAAGCACTTCTGAAAGATGCACTAAGAAATTATACCAAAGTTTTGTGCACCTTCTTGTGTAGGTGAAAATATTGAAGGCTAATAGGTTCAGTATTCTGTTCTGATTCAAATTAATTTTGCAGGTGTTGCTGTGCTCTTGAACAAAGAGTTAAAGCTAAAAGTTAAGTTCTATTGTGAAGCTTCAATTTGTAATTTTTATGCATCCTAGCTGCCTACTACTTTAAAGAACATGAAAATCCAAATCCCCTAAGAGTGTTAGCACGGAACAAATTGAGCATTGATGTCCACTTCCTGATCATCCTCAACTGAAACTGAATGAATGCAGAATCCTGTCGTCGAGGAATTAGTCATACTAACATTGTTGAATCTCCCAGTGGGATATGAAAATTGAGAATGGCAGTAAGCTATAACACCAGTTTTCAGGAAGTGCCCTGTATGGTTTTAGTGGCACGCGAGGGAAAACCGTTTTTTAATTGGGATTCTGGCAGTGGTATGTTGAGATGACAGAAGGGTTCGAATGGTTAGTGAAGCAAAAAGGCATTTTAAGAAATATGTTAAACTGGTACAATTTCAAAAAGAAGCTTTGATTAGCCTTTTATATATAAACTAAACTAGTGAAATAAATTCCATAATCGTGGAAAAATACTTTTTTTTTGGCAGAAATAGCACAGTTACTGTTGATAGTGTCTGATGGACGAGGTCTATTCTTGGAAGGGAAAGAGCGAGTTACAACAGCTGTTGAGACTGCTCGACACAGCAATATTTTTGTCATCTTTGTTGTACTGGACAATCCTAACTCAAAGGTAAGAGCTATGCAATTACTAGCAATAAACTTGAATAATTCCCATTGAAAACTCGGTGAGTGAACTAATTCATGCTCTAGTTTATAACTTTGTAAAATGTCACTCACTTGCCAATGAGATGGGAGAAGCAGAGATAATGTCACATGCTTTGGATCATATTGAAGTTATACTATTGAATGATGAAAGTTATTCTATTTTTGGTTGTATATTGATGAGACAAAGGTTATGTACATTAAATTAGCAAATCTTTTCCTCTCATTACCTTGCCATTATCAAACCAGTCAGGTAGAAGTTAATGTTTAATATTAGCTGAAACATGGTGTAGAAGCAAATCTTCTACAGTCTTATAACTTTTGTTTTTGGTTACATTCCAGGATTCTATTTTGGACATTAAAGTCCCTATATTCAAAGACCAAGGTGAAAGTCCAGAAATTAGATCATATATGGAAGAATTCCCATTCCCGTTCTATATAATTCTAAGAAATGTGAATGCTCTCCCAGAGACACTCAGTGATGCTCTTAGACAGTGGTTTGAACTAGTGACGGCAGCTGATCATTAACACAATGGAATGCAGAGTTGACATGTTCCATATTGTTCATTATTGTTGCAAATCATTTAATGCACATACTGTAATATTTAATGTACTATTGCAGATTAGCAGCAAAGAGAAACCTTTGTTCTGTGACTGAAAATGTGATGTTAAAATTGAGCTTTTTAATGTGAAAAGCTCTGTTCACATGAGAACTGTACCACTGTGTTCATAGGTTTATGCCAAAGGCACAGTTTAATATACGAAATGTGAGAACCTGTCTGAGGTTTGAGTGTCAGATGTTGTTTGGTAATGTGGATATTTGTTTCAAATGTGACCTTTAAATGAAACTGTTAGTGTGCTACTTGGAAATAGAGTGCAATCCCAAGTATGAAGCTTTGTATTTTTTTGTATGTCAATAAATCAGTTACTAAATACTTGCTGCTATCTGCTTCTTGAAAAGTTATTGGTTCTTTCGGTGACACATGTTACATTTGAATGTTGGGAATTTCCTTTGAATGAAAACTTGTTTTGGAATGAAAACTTTCAAATGAATTATAAAGAAAGGCTGGATAAGTTGGGACTTTTTTCACTGGAGCATAGGAGTTGAGAGGCAACCTGATAGAAGTTTATAAAGTAATGAGGGGTTTAGATAGAGTTAATGGTGGAAACAGGCCCTTCAGCCCAAGTCCACACCGACCCTCCGACGAGTATGCCACCAAACCATTCTTCTACATTTACCCCTGACTAATGCACCTAATCTACACATCCCTGAACACTATAGGCAATTTAGTATGGTCAGTTCACCTATCCTGCATATCTCTGGATTGTGGGAGGCAACCAAAGCACCCAGAGGAAACGCACGCAGACACCGGGAGACTGTGCAAACTCCACTCAGACATTCGCCCAAGGCTGGAATTGAACCTGGATCCCGAGTGCTGTGAGGCAGCAGTGCTAACCGTTAAGCCACCGTACTGCCTGTGTTTGTCTTTTCGCTACTATGGGGCACATTTTTAAGGTGAGAGGAGAGTGATTTGAAATAGGTGAGGGGGGAGATTTTTTTACAAAGAGGGTGGTTTGTATGTGGAGTGAACTTCCTAAGGAAGTAATGGATATGGGTACAATGTTTAAAAGACATTTGGATAAGTAAATGAATAGGAAAGGTTTGGAGGGATATGGGCCAGGAGCAGGCATGGACTGAAGGGTCTGTTTCCATGCTGTATGACTCTGATATTATTTAAAATCTTTCAGTTTTTGATCTCAAATCAGTGTGGTTGTGGGCCAAGGACACACTTTTTTTTCCCTAGGCAATGATGGAAACCATTTTATTCCATTGGCTGTGGGAGGAAAAAAAAATCTACACTGAGGTGTCTTGATTTATTTTCCAGTAAGCCTTGGTTACATTTGCCAATGCCTAAAACACACAGATCTTACCCTCCTTGTTTTAGTACACGTTCTCTGCACTGAGACCTTGGCATCCTTCCCAAAGACTGGCATCAAGAGTTGAGCAGGAATGCTTCAGTTAAGGATGAATTACTGATTTCATTAAGATGCAGTTAAGACATCCTTACTGGCTTTTATCCTGGGTAGATTAACAGAATTTAAAAGGAAACAAATTCTCAGAACCTTGGTGCCGGTATCAGTATTAAGCGAACAAATAACCAATACAGACTTGGCCTCTTGTCAAGCAAACTTTATTGGTAAATTTCTTTAGCTTTGTCAACAGATTGTACGTTGATTGGGAACAGATTTTATAGTAAGTTGCTGATGCTACTATTAATGGCAATTTCATTCTGGGCGCAACACAGATACAATCTTGAAGTACACCTAACATTCAAAATCACTATAGACAAAGGAGAGAACCACAAATCAGAACTGATTGGGAAACTTATACTGAGCAACTCTCGTCTCTCAAGACCTATGCAACGAGTTCCTTTTTTCAGTCTTGTGTTGTACTTTTGCTATCTGAACCACATACTGAAAAATATCCCATGGTTTTAAGAGTTTACTTTTTGACACATCCTATTTGAAAAGGACCACATTGCAAACTGACACTTCTAGGTTCAAAGAAGGCCAAGATCGAAACTGCATTTGAAATCAACATTTCTGGGGAGACTGTTTCAGTTCATTTCAATCTAAAAAGACACCACTACCTGAGTTTAGATGATAATCCAAGTGGTGCAGTATGGGCAGTCTAAAAAACATGGAGACTAGATCCAGGACCAGAGAATAAGCTGAAGGTAGCATTAATGGTCTGGATGGTGTATATTCACCATAAGCCTAATTGAAGTGATTCTGCTAAATCCTAAAAGAAAAGCTGAGTGTTTTGGAAAAAGGGGCTTTAAAAGACTTCACAAGTGATATTTGGTGAGTGGATTGCAGAGCCAGCTAATAAAATCTTTTTTTAGGTTTATTTATTAACATGATTTAGTGTTTATAATTAACTTTAATTTGCCTGTTATGTCATTGTTTAACTGGATGTGAATACGTGTTTTAGAGTATAGCAGGTTACCTAGAAGGTATTTAGTGTTTGCCTTGACTCATTGAAATTTGTGGCTTCATTCTTTCAGTAAAAATTGCTTGTTACAACTTTGAAGAATTCTCACTGTCAACAAAGTGACTGCATGTTTAGTCTACTTGAGAACACTTGTTTGGTACCAGAGATCCTATATGTTAGGGACCAGGCCAGACTTCCTCAAAACATTTCAAGAAAGTAGCCCAGATCCTACCTTTGCTAGTTGTGTTAAGTAAGTGTAACACTGTTAGAGTCATAGAGATGTATAGCACAGAAACAGACCCTTCAGTCCAACTTGTCCATGCTGGCTAGATATCCCAACCCAATCTAGTCCCACCTGCCAGCACCCGGCCCATATCTCTCCAAACCCTTCCTATTCATATACCCATCCAGATGCCTTTTAAATGATGTAATTGTACCAGTCTCTCCAATTCCTCTGGCAGCTCATTCCACACACGCACCACCCTCTGTGTGAAAAAGTTGCCCCTTAGGTCTCTTTTATATCTTTCCCCTTTCACCCTAAACCTATGCCCTCTAGTTCTGAATCTCCCACCCCAGGGAAAAGACTTGTGTCGACTTATCCTATCCATGCCCCTCATGATTTTATAAACCTCTGTAAGGTCATCCCTCAGATTCAGACACTCCAGGGAAAACCTGTCCCTATAGCTCAAATCCTCCACCCCTGGCAACATCCTTGTAAATATTTTCTGAACCCTTTCAAGTTTCACAACATCTTTCCGATAGGAAGGAGGCCAGAATTGCAGGCACTATTCCAACAGTGGCCTAATCAATGTCCTGTGCAGCCGCAACATGACCTCCCAACTCCTATGCTCAATAATCTGACCAATAAAGGAAAGCATACCAAACGCCGCCTTCACTATCCTATCTACCTGCGACTCCACTTTCAAGGAGATATGAACCTACACTCCAAGGTCTTTGTTCAGCAATGCTTCCAAGGACCTTACCATTAAGAGTATAAGTCCTGCTAAGATTTGCTTTCCTAAAATGCAGCACCTCCCACTTATCTAAATTATACTCCAGGAGGGATGCAGCTGTTCAAGGCACATAGTTTTAAACCAAGGTTCAATTCCAGCTTAGGGTGACTGTCTGCGTGGTATTTGCACATTGTCCTCCTGTCTGTGTGCGTTTTCCTCAGGATAGTCCGGTTTCCTCCCACAGTCTAAAGGTGTGCAGATTAGAAGAATTGGCCATGCTAAATTGCCCATAGTATTCTGGGATGTGTAGGTTAGGTGCATTAGTCAGGGGAAATGAAGAATAATAGGGTAGGGGAATGGGTCTGAGAGGGTTACTCTTTGGAGGTTCAGTGTGGATTTGTTTGTGCCAAATGGCCTGTTTCCACACTGTAGGGATTCTATGATTACCAAATGAAACACAAAGAGAACCGAATACAGAATAACTTAACCTATCTGAAAACCCAATACACTATCCCCACTTAATGCTGTTCCCAATACTTCCAACAATCCCCATGAACACCCCTTGGTACAAAAGACAAAATCAAATATGGGATCTTGCAGGAGAGAGAGAGATGGCAGCATGAAACACCCATGTAACTGTTTCTTCAACTAGCAAATTGTCTGACTGTTTTCACTGAATAGTCAGACTGCCAAAACCAAACCAGAGAAAAGCTGAGCTGAGAGATCTGGTCATTCCCCTTTCATTGTACAAGTGTTTTTCTTAAAACATTGAAAGCTTTTTTCCTAAGGCAGTATCTGTTTGCTATAATCAAATTGGCCCTAAAAACCTTCAACCCCTGACCTTTTGGAACCTGTGCTATTACGACCACCT
Source organism: Chiloscyllium punctatum (assembly GCF_047496795.1). NCBI lineage: Eukaryota > Metazoa > Chordata > Chondrichthyes > Orectolobiformes > Hemiscylliidae > Chiloscyllium > Chiloscyllium punctatum. The sequence continues at coordinate 58,802,164 of NC_092741.1, read as the reverse complement.
GATTTAAAAAAAACTAAGGACAACACAGCCTTGTTAAAGAAGTAGGATCATCACACACATCATGCATAAGATGATGGTTCTGAATGGGTTAATGTTGGAGATTGCATTAAGTTCCACACAATCTGGTGTCACACTAGTTTTGGTGATTGATTACAAGGTAGAATATCTCCAGCTCTTGTGGACAGCAAACCTTTATTCACAGACATTTTTACCAAAGCTTAAAAACCAAGCATAACTGCAATAAACTATATCTTCTTAGAACTTAGAATCTCTACAGTGTAGGAACAGGCCCTTTGGCCTAACAAGTCCATACTGACCCTCTGAAGAATAACCCACCCTCAGACCCATTCCCCTATCCTATATTTACCCCTGACTAATGCACCTATCCTACACATTTCTGGACACTGGGCAATTTAGCATAGCCAATTCACCTAACCTGCACATCTTTAGATTGTGGGAGGAAACTCTCACAGACACAGGGAGAACATGCAAACTCCACACAGAGTTGCCCGAGGTTGGAATAAACCCTGAGACCCTGGCACTGAGAGGCAGCAGTGCTAACCACTGCACCATAACAACCTCTCCAAGTATAACTCCATAGTAATTGAACTGTTACCAATGTAAACCAAATAGACCCTTACACCTAATCAAGAGGAATCATAGCAGCATTCTTCTACAGAAAATATATCCTATAAACAGTAGCAAGCTTCAGAATTAGACTTTGGAAAGTTGAAGCACATGGCCAGAGACCAGTCTTGGGGCAGCACAAACATTGTTATCACTAAAATGACAAAACACACCTAAACTTGTGAACACACTCAGTCCATCAAGCAAACCAGCCTTCCATCCATTAATTCCATCTATATTTCCCGCTGTCTCGGGAAAGCAACCAACAGAATCAAAGACCCCTCCCGCTCCAGTTCATCTCTCTTCCACCCTCTTGTTAGGGAGAAAACATAAAAGTTTGAGTGCACTTACAGATCAAAGTTAAAAATCACACAACACCAGGTTATAGTCCAACAGGTTTAATTGGAAGAACACTAGCTTTCGAAGCATTGCTGGTTCATCAGGTGGTAGTGGAGGGATCAATCCTAACAGAATTTATAGCAAAAATTCACAGTGGGATGTAACTGAAATTATACATTGAGAAACTGATTGTCTGTTAAGTCTTTCATCTGTTAGAATACAGTGATAGTTTCACTTCTTTCATGTGTAAATCACAACCTTTTTTTAAAAAGTTGCATTCTTGGGTTAGCTGCTAACAATGGTGATAGCTAGACAATATATTGAAGGTGTTAGCCCCCTGTTTTCTCTGTCTATGCCATGATATTTAGATTGATTCCAATCTAAAAAGTGAGATAATGGAGTTTGACTGAATTCATGCAGTTTTTGAGCAAAGTACAATGTAACCCTGCAAGTACAAATTCACCCCACAAAATATATGTGTGCGTGTGGGTCTTTGTGTGTGTGTGTGTGTGTGTGTGTTTCTGTCTGGGTTGGGGGTTGTGAGTGTGAGAAAGTGTATATGTGTGTGTGTAGTGAGTGCAAAGTGTCTTAAGTCTGTGAGGGAGTACGTGTGTCTGTAAGGGTGTGTGCGCATCTGTGTGCATCTGTGTATGTGTGTGTCCAGATACACTCTGCACTCACTACACATACATTCTCACACTCACAACCCCCAACCCAGACAGACAGATACACACACACACAAACAAAGACCCACATGCACAGATATATTTTGTGGGGTGAATTTGTATTTTCAGGGTTACATTGTACTTTGCTCAAAAACTGCATGCACTCATGTAGAACTCAGTTATATCACTTTTTAGATTAGAATTAATCTAAAAATAATGGCATAGATAGAGAACACGGGGGGGGGGGGGGGGGCAACTCCTTCAACATATTGTCTAGCTATCCCCATTGTTGACAGCTAACTTTTTAAAAATGCAACTTTTTAAAAGAAAGGTTTTGTGATTTACACATGAAAGTGAAACTATCACGGTATTCTAACAGATGAAATGCTTAACAGACAATCAATTTTCCAATGTATAATTTCAGTTACATCACACTGCAAATTTTTGCTATAAATTCTGTTAGGATTGAGCCCTCCACTTCCACCTGATGAAGGAGCGACACTCCGAAAGCTAGTGTGCTTCCAATTAAACCTGTTGGACTATAACCTGGTGTTGTGTGATTTTTAACTTTGTACACCCCAGTCCAACACCGGCATCTCCAAATCAAGAAGACTCAAGAACAGCTGCTCCCTGGCTGTTATCATACTTTTGAATGTACTTCTCAAATGTTAATGTTGATCTCTCTGCACCTTCTCTGTAGCTGTAACGCTGTATTCTGCACTCTGTTCTATTCTGATTCATTTTGTATGATTCGATCTGTCTGTATTGCATGCAATACACCACTTTTCACTATATCTTGGTAGATGTGACAATAATAGAGCAAACTCAAACAAAACTTAAATCATTCAGTATTGATCTTTTGCAGATTTTAACCGAACTTTACCTACTTCTGATCAGCAGTGCAACAAGAATCAATAAAAGTCTCTGAAACCTAACTGATCTAAGAGCAATCGACAGTGATTGTATTGCATTAATTAATAACAGCTTTTCATCCCACATCCTTCAAAACATTTTCCGGATTCTAAACGACATCAATATGCTGCCATGCGTCAAAGGGGAGAAGCAACGCTTAACGTAACGTTCTGATGAAAAGTGCAAAGTGTTTCTCTTCGCCGACGCCTGGAGATTCGCTGAACATCACTAACATTTGCTGCGGGCTGGTTTTTATTTCACATTTCAGGTCTTTCAGAATTGGTAGTATTTTATCTTGGGAAGAGTCGTCCTGGGTTGTCTCCGCCCCCGGAGGAGGCGGTCCTACTGTGAGAGCATCAACGCGCGCCTTGCAGATGGCGGCAGCCAGATTACCGCCGGGTGTGCTAAACCTGAGACAGGTGAGAGTTGGAGTGCCGTTCACCCGGGGTTCCAAACTCACGACATCGCAATGGGAGTAGAACGTGCCCGTTCACCCGGGGTTCCAAACTCACGACATCACAATGGGAGTAGAACGTGCCCGTTCACCCGGGGTTCCAAACTCATGACATCACAACTGGAACAGAACGTGCAGGAAATCCCGATGACAGCTGAGCACCACCGCTCAGAGCGCAGCAACACCCTTCCCCTGGAGATTAGGGCTCTCACAGCGCACTGGCAGAGTCTCTACCTGTGGGCCGGGGAGGTGCGCGTTCAAGTCCCATCTGCCCCTGACGTGGTCGCAATTTGTCAGAACACGTTGATTTTAAAATACTGTCCATTCTTGGAGACACCTGCATCTGTGCCACGGTGGTAATGACCCTGAGTATAAGTGCCACCTGCCCCACGAATGTGTCATAACATCTCAGTTGAGGAGAGACTGAGTAGACTGGGATTGTATTCATTGAAATTTAGATGAGTGAAGGGACATCTTATAGAAACATATGAAACTATGAAGGGAATAGACAAGATAGAAGTAGAGAGGATGTTTCCACTGACATTTGAAACTAAGACGAGGGCATAACCTCAAAATTATGGGAAGTAGATTTAGGACTTCTTCACCCAGAGAGTTGTGAATCTATGGAATTCCCTGCCCAGTGGAGTTGTTGAGGCTACCTCAGTAAATATTTTTAAAGCCAAGATAATGTTTTGAAAGTAAAAGAATTAAGGGTTATCGTGAGAGAACGGGTAAGTGGAGCTGAGGCCATGAAAAGATCAACCATGGTCTTATTGAATGGCGGAGCAGGCTCAGAGGGTCAAATGGCCAACTCCTGCTCCGCGTTCTTATGTTCTCATGTTATGTTATGAGTAGACGCTAAAATATCTGCAGCAGATCCTCACAGAAGCACTGACCCCACCCCGAGTGTGTCCCCACCATTTTCTGCTTCCATTTAATCCTTCTGTTTTGATACTTTTATTGCTTGCACATCTGGATCCTGACTTTTGGTTTGTTTTCATTTTGATTCCTTGTTAAATCTTCACAAAAGTTCGCAGCCGCTTGTGATTAGTTTTAGATCCTTCCTCTGCAACCCCTTATCACTGCAGTTGCATTTCTCATGTATTGCTGGTGTCATGTGATTTTTAACTTCAAAATAAAGGCAGAGCAATGTTAGAAATATTCAACAAACACTTGCATTTGTGGAGAGAACAGATAGTTTTTTTTTGATCGAGAGTGTGGTGCTGGAAAAGCACAGCAGGTCAGGCAGCATCCGAGGAGCAGGAGAGTTGATGTTTCGGACATAAGCCCTTCATCAGGAATTTTTTTTGTGTGTGTGGGTCAATCTGTGTTCTGTCTTTTACCAGTGATTTTTGTTGCACTTTAAGTAGTAAATTAGAAGTCCATTTGGAAATGGTGGATGTCTGCACCCAATGTGTGCTATACTGTTTGACAGATAGGTATGTTCACATCAATTGTAACAGTAATGTTAACATTTGGAAAGTATATTTCATTCTCTGGACTTGCTGTTCTAAAACTTATTATTGGGATTTTACTTGCTTTGTGTGTGCATCTGTTAACTAATTCATAAAGGTTGATTGCTATAATAAGTGGACAACTCCAGTCTCATTGTTACTATGCCTTGGAGGGGAGATGCTGGCTTAGTTGTACAGTCACTGGAATTGTAATCTCAGGCTAGTGTTCTGCAGATATGGGCTCAAATCACACTATGGCAGGTAGTGAAATTTGAATTCAATAAAAAATGTGGAATAAAAAGTAGTCTGACCAAGGATCCAATCTTCATTCTTACAGTTAGACAGAGTTATTTAGCACCTCCACAAGTACATGGTTCAATGACTTTTTCTTTGTTATTAACTCTACAGGTGAGACATACTGTCTACAGTTCATTTGAATGTGTTGACTATTGGAAGGATGTTGTGGAACTTGAAAGGATTCAGAAAAGATTTACAAGAATGTTACCAGGGCTACAGGGTTTGAGCTGCAGGGAAAGACTGAATAGGCTGGGGCTGTTTTCCTTGGAGCGCGGAGGCTGAGGCGTGACCTCATAGAGGTTTATAAAATCATGAGGGGCATGAATAGGCTAAATGAACAGGGTATTTTCCATGAGGTGGGGGAGCCCAGAACTAGAGGGCATAGGTTTAGGGTGAGAGGGAAAAAATTTAAAATGGACCTAAGGGGCAACTTTTTCATGTGTGTATGGAATGAGCTGCCAGAGGAAGTGGTGGAGGCTGGTGCAATTACAATATTTAAAAGGCATCTGGATGGGTATATGAATAGGAAGGGTTTAGAGGAATATGGGCCAAGTGCTGGCAAATGGACTAGATTAGGTTAGGATATCTGATTGGCATGGACGAGTTAGACTGAAGGGCCTTTTACTGTGCTGTACACTTCTATGACTCTTAATGATGACCATGTAACCAATATTGATTATTCTGAAACTCCATTAGGGAAGGAAGTCTAGCCTACATGCGACACCAGACCCACAGCAATGTAGCTGACTCTAAACTTACCTTTGCGGTATTAGGTATGAGTAATAAACACTAGCCCAGTCAGTGGCATCTACATTAAATGAATTTTAAAAGTAACTACAAGGTTGATAAAAGGCACAGGAGGAACTTGGGCCCTTTTCCATCTAATAATTTTTTTTTTCAAATTTCCAATCCCTTTCTCCTTCTCTAGTCTATTAAAGATTTGCAGAACAAATATATTTGTTCATTAAGACATACAGGTTTTCTAGTTCTAAAAGAAGTCGTACTGGAGTCAAAATGTTAACTCAGTTGCTTTCTTGGTGTTGAGAATAAGAGTCTTTGATCTATAATATCTAGAGTTGAGTTTAACATGGATTGATGGAGTTTCCCCCAGAAATCATGAAGCACAGTCTTTCTGGCTCCTACTGATCTACAAATACAGGATTGGCAAAACATTCACCTCAGTACTCACACAAAACAGTGGTAATGAGAATTCAAGGGTACAAGAGGAGGAAATGGAGCAATTAGTTCAGGTTGTTGTAGACAAGCAAGTATTCATTAGAAAACATTTTAAAAGGCACTAGGCTCTGATACTCTGCTGTTTAGAATGCAGTGGGGAATCAGAAGAAATTGCAAAGGCTTTAACAACAATCATTTAAAATTCTTTGATATGGAATTTGTGTCATATGACTGGAAGGCTGTCAATATAATACCTCTGTTCAACAAGAGATAAACCTGGTACCTAGCTGCTCTTTGAGAGTGGATACATGTTTGCAGGCCATAGCTTAGATAGTCATGGCAGATAAGACTTAGCAGTCAATTTTTTTTCAGATGATTGATGAGGGCAGAGTAGTAGATGTGATCTATATGGACTTCAGTAAGGCGTTTGACAAGGTTCCCCATGGGAAACTGATTAGCAAGGTTAGATCTCACGGAATACAGGGAGAACTAGCCATTTGGATTCAGAACTGGCTCAAAGGTAGAAGACAGAGGGTGGTGGTGGAGGGTTGTTTTTCAGACTGGAGGCCTATGACCAGTGGACTGCCACAAGGATCGGTGCTGGGTCTTCTACTTTTTGTCATTTACATAAATGATTTGGATGCGAGCATAAGACGTACAGTTAGTAAGTTTGCATAGGACACCAAAATTGGAGGTGTAGTTGACAACGAAGAGGGTTACCTTAGATTACAACAGGATCTTGACCAGATGGGCCAGTGGGCTTAGAAGTGGCAGATGGAGTTTAATTCAGATAAATGTGACGTGCTGCATTTTGGGAAAGCAAATCTTAGCAGGACTTAATGGTAAGGTCCTAGGGTTGCTGAACAAAGAGACCTTGGAGTGCAGGTTCATAGCTCCTTGAAAGTGGAGTCGTAGATAGATAGGATAGTGAAGAAGGCAGTTGGTATGTTTTCTTTTATTGATCAACATATTGAGTACAGAAGTTGGGAGGTCATATTGCGGCTGTACAGGTCATTGGTTAGGCCACTGTTAGAATATCGCATGCAATTCTGGTCTCCATCCTATTGGAAAGATGTTGTGAAACTTGAAAGGGTTCAGAAAAGATTTACAAGGATGTTGCCAGGGCTGGAGGATTTGAGCTATAGGAAGAGGCTGAACAGGCTGGGGCTGTGTTCCCTGGAGCATCAGAAGCTAAGGGGTGACTTAATAGAGATTTACAAAATTATGAGGGGCATGGATAGGGTAAATTGGCAAAGTCTTTTCCCTGGGGTGGGGGAGTCCAGAACTAGAGGGCATAGGTTTAGGGTGAGAGGGGAAAGATATAAAAGAGACATATGGGGCAACTTTTTCACACAGAGGGTGGTATGTGTATGGATTGAGCTGCCAGAGGAAATGGTGGAGGCTGGTACAATTGCAACATCGAAGAGGCGATTGGATGAGTATATGTATAGGAAGGGTTTGGAGGGATATGGGCCGGGTGCTGGCAGGTGGGACTAGATTGGGTTGGGATATCTAGTCGTCATGGACAGGTTGGACCGAAGAGTTTGTTTCTATGACTCTATGACTCTAAATGTATTTTGTAAATAGACATGAGAAGCTGAGGCTGTTCTACTTAGTGAAGCGAAGATCAAGAGAATTTTAAATACATATTTGAAATTGTAAGGGGTTTGGACAGAGTAGAAGGGATAAACTTCCAGTTGGCAGAAGAATGGAGAATCACAGAACACAGATTTAATGGGATTTATAAAAGAAGCGATGGTGACACAGACGAAAACTTGTTCTGCAGAAAGTGGATGATGTGGCCACAGAACCTGAAGGTTTTTGTAAAGAGATTCAATTGAGATTTTCAAAAAAAACTAAGATAATTAGTTTGAAGAGAAAAACTGCAGGTGAAAAGAGCAAGTTGTGGAACTGGATGGATTGTTCCTGGCAAGAGCTGACCCAGACCTGACAAGGGTCAGCATGGACCCAGCAGGCTGCTTTCTTTTTTGATATGGAATCCCTCCAGTGTGGAAACAGACCATTTGGCCCAACAAGTCCACACCGACCCTCCGAAGAGTAACCCACCCAGACCCCAATCCCCTACTACTCTACATTTACCCCTAACTAATGCACCTAACTTACACATCCCTGAACACTATGGGCAATTTAGCATGGCCAACTCACATAACCTGCACATCTTTGGATTGTAGGAGGAGACACTGGGAGTACGTGCAAATTCCACACAGACAGTCGCCCAAGGTTGGATTCAAACCCAGGCCCCTGGCATTGTGAGGTAGCAGTGCTAGCCACTGTGCCACACTTTCTGTGCAGTAATCATGCTGGTTCTATGAATTGACAGATTGAATGGCTCTAAACGTTTTCTGATTGTTTCTGTCATCATTGTCCATCTGTAATTGGCAATGGGACTAGCATTGTCCAGTGATTCCAGTTATACAGTGAAGTTGCTTTTCTAAGATTGAATTTGAATCTTATGGGTGGGATGCAGCAGAGGAGGTTTTATTCTGCACATAATCCATGTTATAGTTTTTGATATCAGTACCATAAATGTACCTTGCAAAAGGAAAAGTGTACCTTGCAAAAGGAACATCGTGCTTTATTTAAAATGAGAATTTTTTTTCTCCATATTATGAATTGTATTGTGATTATGTGACTTGTCAATTTTCCAGTTTGTGCATCGACAGAAGGTTCTGAGTTTGTACAGGAAGATATTGAAAGTGATTCATCAGATTCCAAATGAAGGAGATAAACAATATCTTAAGAATTGGGCAAGACATGAATTCAAACAGAATAAGAATGCTACAGATGAAGTAAGTTACTGTTACGTAAATATGTTTTTGCTGCTTTTAATGTATATGACTTGGAAAACGTGAGGTCACTTTCCTTACTTTTCCTGACTAGTATCTAAAGTGTGCTGCTACAAATGTCAGTTTGGATAACAACATCTACTGGATAATAATGTAATCAGTGGCAGATCTTGTGCTGGTTACTGAAGCTGGTAAATTGGAAGGTGAGAAGAAAAGCAACTGTAGTTCTGATAGAGAGAGGGGGGAGTGCAAGAGAACAGAAATAGCATGGTTATTATTGAGGGTTCCATCAACCAGGTTGGCAGAATATCTTGCTTGAGGAAAAAGGAATCCAACTGGAAAGGGTGTATCATCCAAATACACTCAGTGGAGATGGAAAAGCCTGGAGAATGGAACAGAGTCCATACAGGAGGCTGTGAGGAAGCTATGGCTTCCTGAGAGAATCAATCGAGGATCCCCCTTCCTAGTTCATTTGGCTTTTAATGCTGAAACCTTTCATTGTTTAATCTGTCTTATACTCCACCATATCACAGTGTCCCTTTATTCTTCATTCCACCCTCCCACATCCCCTTCACCTTTTTCACCTCCTCAAATTGCATTCCAATGATAATTTTCTTAAATTTAATTTGGATGGAAGGTCAAAGAGAACTGGGTGTTCAGGTCAATTATACCCTGAAGGTGGCAATGCAGGTTGATAGACTGGCCAAGAAGGCATATGGCATGCTTTCCTTCATCGGATGGGGTATTGAGTACGAGTTGGCATGTCATGTTACAATTGTATAAAACTTTGGTTTGGCCCCTTTTGGAATACTGCCTTCTGGTCACCACATTACCAAAAGGATGTGGATGCCTTGGAGACAGTACAGAGGAAGTTCACCAGGATGTTGCCTGCTCTGGAGGGTGCTAGCTATGAAAAGAGGCTGAGTAGATTAGTTTATTTTCATTAGAAAGATGGGTGTTGGGTTGGGACCTGATTGAGGGCTACATAATCACGAGAGGTATAGGCATATTGGGTAGTGAGAATCTTTCCCCAGAATGGGGGACTCATTTACTAGGGGTCATGAGTTCAAGGTGAGTGGGAAAAGTTTAAGGGAGATATGAATGAAAAATTCTTCATGCAGAGAGGGTGGTGGGTGCCTGGATCACGTTGCCAGCGGAGGAGGTAGAGGCGGGCACGACCGCGTCATTTAAGATGTAGCTAGACAGACACATAAATGGGTAGGGAGCAGAGGGATACAGATCGTTAGAAAATAGGTGACAGGTTTAGATAGAGGATCTTTATCGATGCAGGCTTGGTGGACCAAAGGCCCTGTTCTTGTGTTGTAATTTTCTTTGTTATTTTGTTCTTTTGTTCTTTGTTCTTTGTCTGTGACCCATCCCCCAACTCCCTTCCCAACCCCTCCCCCTCCCTTCCACTCCTTCCTGCCACCAACCAGATTCATTTGTCCCATTGACCAACCAGGTCATACCCTCTGTCTCTCTTCACCTATCTCCACTTCACCGACCAACCAGGTCATACCCTCTGTCTCTCTTCACCTATCTCCACTTCACCACCCTATTTCCGCCACCCCCGTTATCTGCAGCTGCCCCAGCACCCACTCCCAGTCCTGAAGAAGGGTTGCACTCAAAACGTCGACTTCTCTACCTCCTGATGCCCACTGCCTAACAGTGTTTTTCCAGCCTCCTGCCTGTCTACTTTGGATTCCAGCATCTGCAGTCTCCAGGTTTTGTGAAATGGGACCTCATGGGAGCCGCTGAGCACTGCATCAGAAGATTGTGCCGGTTCCGGTGCCCACTACCAGTTGGTTTCTTCAGTGTGGGAAAGGGACAGGGTGTGAACCATACACACTCCTGTTTCAAAGCTGACGCACCATATTCAAAGTGCACAGTTTAGAATTTCCAGAATTTGTGTGAGGGTGACTACAATTTGGAAGCCCTTCCAATTCATAGAACATAGAACAATACAGCACAGAACAGGCCCTTCGGCCCACGATGTTGTGCCGAACTTCTATCCTAGATTAAGCACCCATCCATGTACCTATCCAAATGCCGCTTAAAGGTCGCCAATGAATCTGACTCTACCACTCCCTCGGGCAGCGCATTCCATGCCCCCACCACTCTCTGGGTAAAGAACCCACCCCTGACATCTCCCCTATACCTTCCACCCTTCACCTTAAATTTATGTCCCCTTGTAACACTCTGTTGTACCCGGGGAAAAAGTTTCTGACTGTCTACTCTATCTATTCCTCTGATCATCTTATAAACCTCTATCAAGTCACCCCTCATCCTTCGCCGTTCCAACGAGAAAAGGCCGAGAACTCTCAACCTATCCTCGTACGACCTACTCTCCATTCCAGGCAACATCCTGGTAAATCTTCTCTGCACCCTCTCCAAAGCTTCCACATCTTTCCTAAAGTGAGGCGACCAGAACTGCACACCGTACTCCAAATGTGGCCTAACCAAAGTCCTGTACAGCTGCAACATCACCTCACGACTCTTGAATTCAATCCCTCTGCTAATGAACGATAATACTCCATAGGCCTTCTTACAAACTCTATCCACCTGAGTGGCAACCTTCAAAGATCTATGTACATAGACCCCAAGATCCCTCTGTTCCTCCACCTGACCAAGAACCCTACCATTAACCCTGTATTCCGCATTCTTATTTGTTCTTCCAAAATGGACAACCTCACACTTGGCAGGGTTGAACTCCATCTGCCACTCCTCAGCCCAGCTCTGCATCCTATCTAAGTCCCTCTGCAGCCGACAACAGCCCTCCTCACTGTCCACAACTCCACCTATCTTTGTATCATCTGCAAATTTACTGACCCACCCTTCGACTCCCTCCTCTAAGTCATTAATAAAAATTACAAACAGCAGAGGACCCAGAACTGATCCCTGCGGAACTCCACTTGTAACTGGACTCCATGCTGAATATTTACCATCTACCACCACTCTCTGACTTCTACCGGTTAGCCAGTTTTCTATCCAATTGGCCAAATTTCCCTCTATCCCATGCCTCCTGACTTTCCGCATAAGCCTACCATGGGGAACCTTATCAAATGCCTTACTAAAATCCATGTACACTACATCCACTGCTCTACCCTCATCCACATGCTTGGTCACCTCCTCGAAGAATTCAATAAGACTTGTAAGGCAAGACCTACCCTTCACAAATCCGTGCTGGCTGTCCCTAATCAAGCAGTGTCTTTCCAGATACTCGTAAATCCTATCCCTCAGTACCCTTTCCATTACTTTGCCTGCCACAGAAGTAAGACTAACTGGCCTGTAATTCCCGGGGTTATCCCTATTCCCTTTTTTGAACAGGGGCACAACATTCGCTACTCTCCAGTCCCCTGGTACCACCCCAGTTGCCAGTGAAGACGAGAAGATCATTGCCAACGGTACTGCAATTTCCTCTCTTGCTTCCCACATAATCCTAGGATATATCCCATCAGGCCCGGGGGACTTGTCTATCCTCAAGTTGTTCAAAATGTCCAACACATCTTCCTTCCTAACAGGTATCTCTTCTAGCTTATCAGTCCGTTTCACACTCTCCTCTTCAACAATACGGTCCCTCTCGTTCGTAAATACTGAAGAGAAGTACTTGTTCAAGACCTCTCCTATCTCTTCCGACTCAATACACAGTCTCCCACCACTGTCCTTGATCGGACCTACCCTCGTTCCCGTCATTCTCAGGTTTCTCACATATGCATAGAATGCCTTGGGGTTATCCTTGATCCTATCCGCCAGGGATTTTTCATGCCCTCTCTTAGCTCTCCTAATCCCTTTCTTCAGGTCCCTTCTGGCTATCCTGTATCCCTCCACTGCTCTGTCTGAACCTTGTTTCCTCAACCTTATGTAAGCCTCCTTCTTCCTCTTTACTAGACATTCAACCTCCCTCGTCAACCAAGGCTCCCTCACACGACCATTTCTTTCCTGCCTGATCGGTACATACATATCAAGGACACGTCGTATCTGCTCCTTGAAAAAGTCCCACATTTCCACCACATCCTTCCCTAACAGCCTATGCTCCCAACGTATGCTCCTCAAATCCTGTCTTACAGCATCGTAATTTCCCTTCCCCCAATTGTAAAATCTACCTTGTTGTGCGCACCTATCTCTCTCCATAACCAAGGTGAAAGTCACAGAATTGTGGTCGCCATCACCAAAATGTTCACCCACCAACAAGCCCACCACTTGTCCCGGTTCGTTACCGAGTACCAAATCCAATATGGCCTCCCCTCTGGTTGGACAATCTACATACTGCGTTAGAAAAGCTTCCTGGACACACTGCACAAACACCGCCCCATCCAATCTACTTGATCGAAAGAGCTTCCAATCAATATTTGGGAAGTTGAAGTCGCCCATGACTACGACCCTGTGGCTTCTGCACCTTTCCAAAATCTGTTTCCCAATCTGTTTCTCCACATCTCTGCTGCTATTGGGGGGCATGAGTAGGCAGAACTTGGCTTTCTGTCACAGCTGCAAGTTGAGTAGAGCTATGAACCCACAAATTGGATTACCATCAATGGAGAATGTGACTTGTGATGACTTTGGGAGATTTAAAAGCTTTTGCAAAGGGTTTCCAAGTGCCCATGCAAGTGATGTTCATTCTGACCGATGAATGGGAGGTTTGTGAGAATGAGGGAGCCCGTCACTGACCTATAGGTTTGACTTTGTGGATGAGCCTTTGAAGAACTAGGCAGATGTTTCTGGGAATGGTGCCATCTTTTAACGTGACAGCTTAGCCGTCAGCTCACCTCTGTCTCTAGAAGCTCCTGCCAAGTGGCACTGCTAAGGCAGTGGGGGGATTAAAGAGTGAGTAAAGACTACACCTCCAACAGAAAAAGTCAGCTTTATAACACACTTCCGACAGATTCTGCCAAACGTGCTGTTGCTAGAATTTTCTGTTTTTTGTTTCAGATTTCCAACATCTACAGAATTTTGTTTTTCACATAATGTGGTCTGGCATTACAGGGTGTAATACTAAGCAAAATGTGTCCGACATCTCAACTTGCAGCTGTGACAGAAAGCCAAGTTCTGCCTACTCATGTCTTCATACAGTCTTTATTTCCACAAGTCGCTTCTTGCAAGTCTTGTCCAATGTTTATCCTTAACATTACCAAGTCAGATTAACTGGTCAGTTAGCTGAGACCTTCCTATTCACACATCAGCAGCTTAACAAAGTAGTGATTGCATTTTATTAGCTTCTGTCTGTTTCAGGAGCTTGGTAGGCACTATAAAAATGCAAATTCCTTCTAGGTATCTGTAATGAGTTTTTTATTTTAAGCTCTCTTTACATAACTATGTAGGATAACATTCTGATAATTCTAGTCATGTACTAAAACCTTGTTCTCTATTTCAATACAGGATGCAGTGAGAATGATGCTCACTCATGGAAATCTGCAACTTAAGGAGCTAGAAAAAATGCTTCAATTAGCCAAATAAAGAAAAAAAAAGCAGAGATGGTTAAGATTTTCCAGAACACTTACATGGACCTGCTGATACCTGTTCGGAACATCTATTCTGGGCTTTGAAGAAAGTCTTCCATCAATTTGCCAGTAGTGATTCCGTCACGCCACTTACAATTAAACTGTTAGAATGAATTAAAGTTGCATTTTCCAGCAAATTGATTTTAAGATGTTTGGGTAATATTATATGATTCATGGTGTGCAAGATCAAAATGTAACATTTTGGGAAGTGAATGTAATGAAATACACTGGAGTAGGCTATAGACTACTTTGTGACCTGTTTAGCCTCTTTATAATTGGGTGCAGTTAATCATTGAAGATATCCAGCTTATGAAAGGCTGCTCCTTTTGTAATATTTACTTAAACAAAGTCTAAGTACTGGTTTCTTGTACTGTATGGGAGAGTAAAGAAAGTAATTGTATAAATTGTAATATGTAGTGAAAATTTCACTTCGTGTTAAATGCAGTGATTTTCAGACTGATTCTCCCACTTGGATCCTTATTTGGTGTCAGTTATCACTGCCTGTTTATGAACACACTTATTTACTCTAAGTGGAACGCACTGAAAGGTCACTGGAATCGAAACATTAACTTTGTTTTTCTTCCCACAGATGCTGTGGCACTTCCTGTTCCTGTTTTTGTGTCTCCAGTAGCTGCAGTTCATTGTTATATTATGCTGTTGCTGTTTTTAAAATGTTGAGGCTCTGTATATCCACAACCATTTTTCATGGGTAGTCTGAAAGATATTTGTGATTATACGGAGGCCACTAAGAGGGTATATTATTTAAAAGAAATGCTTAAAGTAAAAATATTAGTGTTTTATTAGTGTCTATGATTTATTGCCTGAGCTGAGGCTGTGGGATTGTGACTGGTCTGGCTGCCGTGGGCTCGGGATGGAGAATGAAGTGTGAAAGGGCAGTAGTGGCAGGGGATTCATTTGCAATGGGTGTTTCTATGGCCATAGATGTGACTACAGGATGGTACGTAGTTTCCCAGGTGCCTTTACCTCCAAGCTGTGGGGTGTCATACAGGCCGACTGGCATGCCAATATTGACTTCCTCCTTCAAAAGCTGCTCCGAAGTGCCAGTCTCAACAATATCTTGGATCAGCTGCAGAGAAAGCATTCTACAACACCATTTCATGATCCATGTTGGGACTAATGAGATAGGAAGAGAGAGAAATGAGGTCCTCAAAGCAGATTTTAAGGAACTACAAAGGATTACTTCGTGCCATGCAATAGTGAGGATAATAACAGGAAAAAAAGAACAGATAAACACGTGACTGGAGAAATGTTACAAGAGGGAGGTCTTTAGATTCCTGAGGCATTGAGACCATTTCTGGGGGAGGTGGGACCTGTACAAGTTGGACACGTCAAACCCGAACAGGAATAGGGTCAACATCTTCACAGGGAGGTTAGCGAATGCGATTGGAGTGGATTAGATTGGCTGCAGGATAGGATTCTCACAAGTAGTTCAGAGGGAAAGCAATTTGAGATGGAATTAGAAGTTGAAATGCCGGTGTATGAGTCTGGAAGGCAAAGGTAGCATAGTTAGACAAGATAGGAATGACTGAAATATATTTCAATGGAAGGAGCCTAAGGATTAAGATAGACAAGCTGAGGGCTTAGGTAGGCACATGGGTGTATGATATTTTGCTACAATCAAGATTTGGTAGAAAGATGGGTGGGATTAGCAGCTCGACGTTTCTGGTTTTAGAATATTCAGATGGGATAAGAGTGGATATTGAGTGGGTCTCAATATTGGTCCATAAATCAATATATCAATGAGAAGGTGGGATATCTTGGAAGGATCATAAAATTAAACCATATGGGTAGAAGTAAAAATTTTTTTAAAAAGGAATAAACATGGTGTACCATTAGCCCCAAAACAGCCAGTGAGTGATTGTGAATCAAATAGAGAAATTGTGAAAATAATAAGACAGTAATGGGTTATCTTAACTGTTCAAAAATTCTGACAGCGAATTTTGGAATGTGAGAAACCATGGATGGGCAAAATAAAAACAAAGGAAAACCTTAAGAGGTTTTTAAAATATATGCAAGAATTTGTTTTACTGTGCAAGATTTGGAGGGAGAAAAAATCTTAAATGGCATCCAGGTGAACTTTTTTTTTAACCAGTCCCTAGCCCCATGTGGGAGGGGGCAGATCTGAAGTTAATATTTGGAAATCACCTCAGGCTAGAGAAAGGTGTTTCGGTAGGGGACTATATCCAAGAGAATGGCCTCAGATCAGATTTAGGATAATTATGGAAAGGGATAAGGATTGACCCGGAATAAAAATTCTAAACTGGGGCAAGGCTAATTCTACTAAGGTACAATTTGATCAGAGTTGACTGGGACATCTACTTACAGGTAATATTGTGAGTAGTAGGTGGCATTAAATGAGAAAATATTCTTATAAAGACAGGGTGGAACCAAGACTGAAGAATCCTAGTTGTTAAAGGACATAAAGATTAGGATTAAGGGAAAAAAAAAGAGAAGCTAATGACAGATAGTAATGGCACAATACTGCAGAATCCCTTGAGGAGTACAGAAGTACTGGGGATAACAAAAAAGAATTTAGGAAAGTGAATTTCGGAATGTGAGAAACCATGGATGGGCAAAATAAAAACAAAGGAAAACCTTAAGAGGTTTTTAAAATATATGCAAGAATTTGAGGTCTTATGGTGCAGTGGTAGTGTCCATAACTCTGGAGAAGGACAGTACAGCACAGGAACAGGCTCTTTGGCCTACCATTTCTTCCATGATGCTATCATAAACTAATTCCATCTGCCCACACAATCCATATCCCGCTACTTCCTGCCTGTTCATGTGTCTGTCCAAATGTCTCTTAAACTTTGCTCGAATTTCTGTTTCTACCACCTCCTCTGGCAGCATAGACCAGGCAAAAACAATGACTGCAGATGCTGAAAACCAAATACTGGATTAGTGGTGCTGGAAGAGCACAGCAGTTCAGGCAGCATCCAACGAGCAGCGAAATCAACGTTTCGGGCAAAAGCCCTTCATCAGGAATAAAGGCAGTGAGCCTGCAGCGTGGAGAGATAAGCTAGAGGAGGGTGGGGGTGGGGAGAGAGTAGCATAGAGTACAATGGGTGAGTGGGGGAGGAGATGAAGGTGATAGGTCAAGGAGGAGAGGGTGGAGTGGATAGGTGGAAAAGAAGATAGGCAGGTCGGACAAGTCCGGACAAGTCAAGGAGACAGTTACTGAGCTGGAAGTTTGAAACTAGGATGACCACCTCATCCTAGTTTCAAACTTCCAGCTCAGTAACTGTCTCCTTGACTTGTCCGGACTTGTCCGACCTGCCTATCTTCTTTTCCACCTATCCACTCCACCCTCTCCTCCTTGACCTATCACCTTCATCTCCTCCCCCACTCACCCATTGTACTCTATGCTACTCTCTCCCCACCCCCACCCTCCTCTAGCTTATCTCTCCACGCTTCAGGCTCACTGCCTTTATTCCTGATGAAGGGCTTTTGCCCGAAACGTCGATTTCGCTGCTCGTTGGATGCTGCCTGAACTGCTGTGCTCTTCCAGCACCACTAATCCAGCATAGACCAGGCGCCTACCACCCTCTGTGGAAAAAAAATTTCCCCTCTCACCTTAAAACTTTGCCGTCTAGTATTCGATATTTCCACCAATGGAAAGAGACTCCAACTATCCTAACCATGCCTCTCATAATTTCATATACTTGTATCAGGTTAACCCCTCAGCCTTCAACACTCAAGCAAAACAATCCATGTTTATTCAACTTCTTGGGTAGTGTTGTAGAACAGCAGGATCTAGGAGTTCAGGTACACAATTCTTTGAAACTTGTATAGACAGGATGGTTAAAAAGGCATTTGGCACACTTACCTTCATTGCTCAGTCTTTTTAATAAAGAAGTTGGGAAGTAATGTTTTGAGGTTTTACAGGACCTTGGTGAGACTTCTGGAGTACTGTGCCCTGTTCTGGTCACCCAGTTATAGGAGGGATATTACCAAGCTGGAGAGGGTTCAGAAGACATTCACCAGGATGTTGCCGGGTATGGAAGATTTGAGTTATGAAGAAAGGCTTGATAAACTAGGACTTTTTTCATTGGAACATAGGAGATTGAGAGGTGACCGTATAGAAGTTTTTAAAATAACAGGAAGTATAGATAGAGTTAATGGTAACTGTCTTTTCTCTAGGATGGGGGATTTCAAGACTAAGGGGCACATTTTTAAGGTGAAAGGAGAGAGATTTTGGGGCACCTTTTTTTACACAGAGGGTGGTCCATGTGTGAAATGAATTCCCAGAGGAAGTGGTGCATGTGAATACAATTGCAATGTTTAAAAGACATTTAGATAAGTATACGAATAGGAAAGGTTAGGAGGGATGTTGGCCATGAGCAGGCAGGTGGGATTAGTTTAGTTTGAGATTATAGTTGGCATAGACTGGTTGGACCAAAGGGTTTGTTTCTGTGCTATATGACTCTAATACACTCCAATTCAGGCATCATTCTAGTAATTCTCTTCTGCACCCTCTCCAAACCTCCACATTCTATAGTGTAGTGACCAGAACTGCCCACAGTACTCCAAATGTGGCCTGAATAAAGTCTTAGAGTTGCAACATGACTTGCTCATTTCTATACTCAAGACCAATGAAGGCAAGCATGCCATAAGCCTTCTTTGCCAGCTTATCAACTTGTATTACCACTTCCAGGGAGTTATGGACTAACACCCTAAGATCCCTCTATATCAATACTCCAAAGGGTCTGCCATTTACAGTGCATTGTATATTTCCTCTTGCATTTGACATCTCAAAATGCATCACCTCACAATTGTCCAGATTAAATTCCATCTGCCATAACTCCACCAATTTCTATGCCATCTGCAAACTTACTAATCAGATCACCAATATATCAATTGATATATGACAGAGGTCCCAACACTGATCTTTACAGATCACCATTGATCACAGACCTCCAGTCAGAAAAGCATTCTGCTACAACTACTCTCTGTCTTTTATGGCCAAATCAAGTTTGTATCCAACTTGCCAATTCACCATGGATTCCATGCAATTTAATCTTCTGGACGAGCCTACCATGACAGACCTTGTCAAA
The DNA here is from genome assembly GCF_047496795.1 of Chiloscyllium punctatum. Taxonomy (NCBI): domain Eukaryota; kingdom Metazoa; phylum Chordata; class Chondrichthyes; order Orectolobiformes; family Hemiscylliidae; genus Chiloscyllium; species Chiloscyllium punctatum. The sequence goes on along the minus strand of NC_092741.1, from coordinate 58,782,863 downwards.
TGCTTTAGTAAGTTCCATTTAGACAATATTCACTGCCCTATCCTCATCAATTATCTTTGTCATTTGCTCAAACAACTCAATCAAGTTTGTGAGACAAGACCACCACTGCATAAAGTCATGCCAACTAACCCTAATAAGTCTATTCTTCTCCAAATGCAAGTAAGTACTGTCCCAAGGAATCTTCTCCAATAATTGCCCTCCTATTGATGTAAGGCTCAGTGGCTTATAATATCTTAGATTATCCCTATTTCCCTCTTGAACAAAGGAACAACATTGGCCATTCTCCAGTCCTCTGGGATCTCTCCTGTGGCTAAAGAGGATGCGAAGCTTCTGTCAAGGTCTCAGCAATCTCCTTCCTTGCCGCCTTCAGTATCCTGGAATAGATCCCATCATGCCCTGGGGAATTATTTTTAAAGATACTGAACACCTCCTCCTTAATATGTCAACATACTTTAGAGTATCAACAACCCCTTGTTACACTTATCATCATCCATGTCTTTCTCCTTGGGTAAATATAGATTTGAAGTAATCATTAAAGACCTCATCCACTTCCTCTAGCTGCACACATAATATGTTCACGAGTGGGCCTACAGTTTCCCTAGTTACCCTCTTGCTCCTAATATGTGTGTAAACTGCCTTGGGATTCTTCCGAATCCTAGTTACCAAGGACATTTCATAGCCCATCCAACTTTCTTGTTTAAGTTATTTTCTGTTTCCTTTATGCTCCTCAAGGACCTTGCTTGTTTTCTGTTTCCTAAATCTTACATGTACTCCTTTTATGCTATATTTTTGACTAAACTTAGAACATCCCCATCATTCAAGGTTCCTCAATCTTGCCATCCTTATGTTTCATCCTCACAGGAAGATGCTTGTCCTGAGCTTTAGTCATAGAGATGTACAGCACCAAAACAAACCCTTCGATTCAACTTGTCCATACCAAACAGATATCCTAACCCAATCTAGTCCCATTTGCCAGCACTTGGCCTATATTCCTCTAAACCCTTCCTATTCATACAACCACCCAGATGCCTTTTAAATGCTGCATTTGTGCCAGCCTCCACCTCTTCCTCTGGCAGCTCATTCCATACACGCACCACCCTCTGTGTGAACAAGTTGCTCCTTTAGGTCCTTTTTATATCTTTACCCTCTCACCCTAAACCTATGCCCTCTAGTTCTGGACTCCCCCAACCCAGGGAAATGACTTTCTCTATTTATCCTATCCATGCCCCTCATGATTCTATAAACCTCTATAAGGTCATCCCTCAGCCTCAGCCACAGCCTATTTCATCTCTCCACATAGCTCAAATCCTCTAACCCTGGCAACATCCTTGGAAATCTTTTCTGAAACCTTTCAAGTTTCACAACATCTTTCCGATAGGAAGGAGACCAGAATTGTATGCAATATTCCAAAAGTGGCCTAACCAACATCCTGTACAGCCGCAACATGACTTTCCAACTCCTGTACTCAATACTCTGACCAATAAACACTATCTTATCTACTTGCAACTCTCCTTTCAAGGAACTATGAACCTACACTCCAAGGTCTCTGTTCAGCAACACTCCCTAGGACCCTACCATTAAGTGTACAAGTCCTGCTAAGATTAGCTTTTCCAAAATGCTGCACCTCACATTTATCTAAACTCCATCTGCCACTCCTCAGCCCATTGTCCCACTTGATAAAGATCCCATTGTAATCCGAGGTAACCTTCTTCGCTGTCCACTACATCTCCAATTTTGGTGTCATTTGCAAACTTGCTAACTGTACTTCCTGTGTTCACATCCAAATCATTTATATAAATGATGAAAAGTAGTGGACACAGCACCAATCCTTGTGGCACCTCACTGGTCAAGGACTTTCACATATCAGATGTGGATTCACCTTCAAACAGCTGCCCCAATCCAATTCCTGCCTCATATTGTTTAATTAGCCTTCTCCACATTTAGCACCTTTACTCAAAGTCTAGTCATCTCCTTTTCCATATCTATCTTAAAACTTACAGAATTATGATCACTATTGCCAAATTTCTGACTGAAACATTGATCACCTGGTCGGGCTCAATTCCCAAAATAAGGTCAAATATGGGCTGCATCCCCAATTGGACAATCTACATATTTTTCAAGAAACCCTCCTGAATGCACTGAACAAATTCTGCCCCATTTAAGCCTTTGGCACTAGGGAGACCCAGTGAATATTGGGAAATTCAAATCACCCACTACAACCCTATTGTTTTGTTTTTACATATTAATATAATCTGCTTATGTATCTGTTCCTATAATTGCCCCTCTATTGGGAGGCCTACGATATAACCCCATCATATTGATTACAACTTTCCTATTCTGGAGTTCTACCCATATTGCCTCAGTGGATGATTTCTCCAAGATGTCCTCTTTTAATACAGCTGTAACATTCTCCTTAATCACTAATGAAACTCCCACATCCTTTTTACATCGTCTCTATCACTCCTGAAACATCTAAACCCCAGGGCTGCCAGTTCTTCCCTTCTTGGAATCAGGTTTCTGTCATGTCTACAAAATTGTAATCCCATGTACGAATCCAGGCTCTAAGATCATCTGCCTTATCTGTTATACGCTTTGCATTAAAACTTCAGACTGCCAGTCCTGGTGTGTTCATTAACCTGGTCCCATCTGTTGTTCCCTCTCGACTTACTTGATTTAGCCCCTCTCTTCCAGCACTCCACATGCTGGCCTACTGCTCTGGTTCCCCCACCCCCAACCCTGCTATATTTGTTTCAATCCTTCTGAGTATATTAGCAAACTCTTTCAAGGCTATTTGTACTCCTCCAGTTCAGACACAACCCTTCCTTCTTGTCCAGGGCTCACCTGCCCTGGAAGAGATCCCAATGATCCAGAATATCTGAATCCCTCCCTCCCACACCAGCTCCATAGCCACACAATAAACTGTATTGTCGTCCTATTTCTGGCCATACTAGCACGTGGCACAGTAGTATTCCGGAGATTGCAATTCAATAAGTTATGCTTTTCAACTTCCTGCCTAACTCGCTAGATTCTGTTTGTGAGACCCTATCATTCTTTCAGCCTATGTCACTAGTACCAAAAAGGATCATGACCTCTGGCTGCTCACCCTCCTACTTCAGAATATCCAGTGCATGGCTCAAGTCCCATCCGCCAAAAAGCTGTATCATAATAGGCAGCATGGTGTTCAGAGGTTAGCACTGTTGCCTCACAGTGCTAGGGACCTGGGTTCAATTCCAGCCTTGGGCAACTGTCTGTGTGGAGTTTGTACATTGTCATTGTGGGTTTCGTCTGGGTGCTCTTTTTTTAAATAAGGAGACAATGTTAGCAAATGCCTAGTCCTCTGATATATCACCTGTGACCACACAGGATTTGAAGGTTATTACCAAGGGCCAGATGATATTTCCTCTTTTGCCTCCTCCGACTGGTTATCATGCAACTCATCTGTGCTGCAATCCAAAAATGTGCAGGTTAGGTGAATTGGCTGTGCTAAAATTGTCCATAGTGTTAGGGATGTGTAGGTTAGATGCATATGTAGAGTAATAGGGTATGGGAATGTGTGTGGTTGGGTTACTCTTTGGATGGTCAGTGTGAACTTGTTGGGCCAAATTGAATGTTTCCAAACTGTAGGGATTCTATGATAACATCTGAATGGATTGAGTAAAATAGCTAAAAAGAGCAAGAAAATGAGTAGGGTCTATTAGGAACGGACTATAGAGATAATCTGTAAGTGAACTCAGAAGATGTGAATTCAGACTTCCATTAATAATGTGTTGGTCTTCAAAATGGAAAAGGACCAGTCAGATACAGATATTACGGTGATGGCCTGTGCAATATTAGATGAAATAAACTTGGAGAGAGTGAGAACTATTAATTTCTGAAATGTTTAACAAAATTTTTAAAAATTAAGAGCAAAATAAAACAAAAATTAAAATGAACAAAACTAAAATACAAAACAAACAAAATTTAAGAAATTAAAAGATTTTTAAAAATCTGGAATTAAGAGTCTAATGATGACCATGAAACCATTGTCAATTGTCAGAAAACCCCATCCGGTTGACTAAACGTCCTTTAGGGAAGGAAACTGCCATCTTATCTGGTCTGGGGTTCATCTGGCTCCAGATCCACAGCAAAGTGGTTGACTCTTAATTGCCCTCTGGACAATTAGGGATGGGCAATAAATGCTGGTCTAGCCATCGATGCCCACATCCTGCAAATGACTGAAATAAAAGCCTTAAAAATGATCCGTAGGCTCAGCTGAGTTGCATGATATCCAGTTGAAGGAGGCAAAAGTGGAGATATCATGGGGCCCTTGGTAATAACCTTCAAATCCTGTCTGGGTACAGGTGAAATACCAGAGGACTAGGCATCTGCTAACATTGTCTCCTTATTAAAAAAGAAATATAGGGTTAGATCAGAAAGTTACAGGCCAGTCAATATGACCTGAATAGTGGGAAAGATATTAGAAAGAATTGTGACAGGCAACATAGATCTACACTTGGAAAGAAATAGATTAATCAGGGTTAGTTAGCATAGGCTTGTGAAGAGAATGTTTTGACAAATTTGGCCAAATCTTTTGAGGAGGTAACCAGAAATGTCAGGGTAATGCACCTATTGTGGTGTACATGGATTTCAATAAAGCTTTTGATAAGGTCCTTCATGGCAGACTGATCACAAAAGTAAGAACCTATGGATTTCAAGGCAAAGTCACATACTGGATCTAAAATTGTCTTAGAGGTAGGAAGCAGAGGTCGGTAGTCAAAGGCCATTTCTAATGGCAAGCTTGGTTCCATTAGGGTTTTGCAGGGCTCATTGCTGGGGCTTTGCTGTTTGTGGTGTACATTTATTATTTGGTCTTAAATGTCTGATCAAGAAACTCGTGAATGAGACGAAAATTGGTAGGATGGTAAATAAGAGCATAATTGTTAACCGCAGGAAGATATTAATGGACTGGTCAGAACAATGCCAAATGGAATTCAATTCAGAACTGTGTGAGGTGATGCACTTGGGAAGACTAAAAAGGCAACTGATTACAGAGGAATTGTATCTGAACGAGATGGGCAGGCACTATTTTGTTTGGATAATTGATTATTCGGATAATCAATTTTAGCTTAAACAGGGGAAGCCATACTGATCTAATGCTGTGCTCTACTGGAGAATTTGTTTAAATCTATCATTTTAATGAGTCTGCCATTTAAACAAATTAATCTTTGCAGTCTGCAAATTACAGGTTAAAATGTGAAGAATTAAACCCTTTCCATGAAATCCCAGCATTAAACAAGGTCCCAAACAGCTTCAATGATTGCAAGACCATTGACAGTATCAGTTTCCGGGAACTCAGTCTCATGATAGAAAGATGGAAACCCCTCCTCGCGCATGTATTTACGTTCTCTGCCTTTTTTTTAATGAACCAGGATTACTGTAAAACACTTACGTTTGTAAAGGGCTATGTAACAACCCTTACCTAAAAAACATCCAGTTGGTGATGCTTCAGCTGCTTGTGTTTCTTTATTTTTGCCAACATTTTCCCATCTTCTTCAGTACAGGGAAATAGAATACACTTACCTCTTTGATGTAACGTTTTTGCAGGACCTTGAAATCTTCTTCGGATCATCCAATACTTGGATAATCGAGGTTCCTTTGTATACTGAATGGTAGGTACCTGAAAAGTACTGAAGATCAAGGAGAGCCTGATGTTCATAGCCGCAAATCCCTGAAGATAGCAGGGCAGACAGATCAGCTGGTTGAGAAGGCATACGGGAATACTTGCCTTCATTAGCCAAAGTGTAGAAGACAATAGGAAGGTGGTTATGCTGGAACTGCATATATAAATCACGGCATAGGCAACAAGTGGAGTACTACATCCAGTTCTGGACACTGCATTATAGGAAGGATGTGATTGCACAAGATAGGATGCAGAGCAAACTCACCGGAATGCTGCCTGTGCTTTGGCATTGTTTTCTGTGGAGCTGCAAAGGTTGAGAAGGGACCTGACGGATGTGTCTAAAATAATGAGGGACAGAGATAGGTTGTATACATCAGCACTTTTTCCAATAGTGGAGGAGTCAATTAGCAGGAGATATAGATTTAAGGTAAGAGATAGAGTCTAAGAGGAGATTTGAGGAGAATTCTTTTTTCACGCAGAGGGTAGTGGGAATCTAGAACTCATTACCTGAAAGAGTGGCTGAATCAGAAACTCATTATATTTAAGTAGTATTTATACAGTCACTTGTATTGCTATTGCTTTCTGGGGGCCAAGTGCTGGTAAATGAAATTAGTGTAGTCAGATCTTTGTTGACTGGTGTTGACATGACAGACTGAAAGGCTTCCTTCTGCGCTGTTAGCATCCAGGATTCTAATGACCAAGACACCTGAGGGCATGTTTGCCAATGTTGCTAAGGTAAAAACTGGACTAGCAGGGGAATAGAAGTGCTAGCCTTGGATGTTTTGCCATGTTACAGATGCTAGAGAACCATAGGCGATTGTTTATATAAATGTAAGTTGTTGCAGTAATCGATCCTCAAGTCAATGTAACATTGAAATGAGAACTTTAAACAAACGTTGATTTATTTGTTTCTCTCTCTCCATCCAAATTCACAGCAAAATTAAAAAAAGCTTCTCCACAATTTATGTATTTTGTACAATCTGAAATTCATAGGGCTTCTTTAAAAAAATTATATTTTTAATAATACATTAAGTATACACAAGATCATGACATGGGTTGCTTCAGGGATCACGCCATGTAGACTTAAATAGGAATAAATGTAGAATGATTTCATGGAAAAACAACCTGGTTACGTTATTTGTTTTAAGAAAATACTGTTTTGAAGGAAGAAATTGGGAGTACTTTTTTCTCATTGCATATATAGAAATTACATAAGAAATTTATTATAGATGTTTCATCAACTTACAAGCAAGTAATAGATATGAGACAAACACTGTACAGTGTTTGAGCACAGTGGCTCAATCAGCTTTTCTGACCTGTTTAAAATATCAACATAACGCTTGTCACAATACTGTATCTGCAGGTTGCATCCAGTTGTTTACCGGACAGTGATGAGAGGTAAATTATTCTATTGATGTTGAGTAGGATGTTTGGACTGTTGTAGATCCAAATAACTAACTTATCACTTGTAATATGGGTTGAACGATATGGAAGCAAATTCAGCAAAATGGATGGAACAAATGTCATCTGTATGAAACTGGACAGGTCTGATTGGGAATCAGATGCATATCTCCAGTGAATGCCTTAGGTATTTTGCTTGGCTCTTATGCTAAGCTGGCACACAGATCTGAGGTAGGTTTGAGTTATAAGGAGAGGCTGGATAGGCTGGGACATTTTCCCTTGTGCATCCAAGGCTGGTGGGTGACCTTATAGAGGTTTACAAAATAGTGAGGAGCATGGATAAAGTGAACAGCCAGATTCTTTCTCCAAGGGTAGGGGAGTCCAAAACTAGAGGGCATAGGTTTAAGGTGAAAGGGGAAAGCTTTAAAAGAGACCTGAGTGGCACATCTTTCACACAGAGGTTGGTGCATGTATGGAATGAGCTGTAGAGGAAGTGTTAGAAGTGAGTACAATTACAACATTTAAGTAGGTACATGAATAGGAAAGGTTTAGATGGATATGGGCCAAATTCAGGCAAATGGGACCAGTTTAGGATACCGAGTTGACATCAGACCAAAGAGTCTGTTTCTGTGCTGTATGACTTTATGACTCTAGGTGGGAAACTGGGAGGTATGGTAAGCAGAGACCAAACTGGCATTCATTTGGACTATTATTTGTGATGCTTGAATTATTTCAGCTTCTTCTGGCTTCACAGAAATGCAACTAAACCAGTGTCCTACCTGTTTGTGGCACGAGTTCGAGTTTTTAGTCCACTAATTACCTAGAACATATGAGGATCAAACTCAACAGGGTTGATGACCAATTTCATGTGGGGCCTGTCAACCAACATTGGGATCTTTACTTGCAAGGCAGTGTGTTTAATGCTTGTTATAAATGAGGGAAGCATTGACTTCCAATTTGACAGGTCTTGCGCTGAGAAACGGTGAATCCCAGAGAATTTGCACAAGGTTGAGTTTCATCCAATGATCTCTGATGATGATTTTTTATTCTACTCAATCTTTAAATATTATAAATGTCTCACACAAATTTAGGAAATGTCCATGTCATTATTTCAACCATGATGTTGTGCATTATGCAGAAATCACAATACTAAATTGGTATAAAGAGACAGCTTTACAATAAAGTCTTGCTATCCAACGAACATCACACACGCATCATGATCAAAATTATTTCTGTACAAAATGAACAAGACCTTTCAACATCAGTACTGTGACATACATTTACTACATTCATGGAATTTATTTTCTAAACAGCATTTTGTAGCTGTTGGGAGGTCAGTACTTCTAACAAAGCTACTGGCTACTTATAAATTGAAATCCTTCGCAACATTAAGTTCTTCTTATTGCAAAAGTATGAGTAACTCATTGAATCTAAACTACAATTATTTGCAGTTGGGGATGTAAATTTTACAGACCAAATAACATAATTAACCACTGCACTTGTGTGTTTTATCATTTGTAAACTAAATAAAGCAAGCAAAATATTTAATATCTCCTGGTTAATGAAAAAGTTATCATTTTGAAGATTAGTATCAGGCACGATATCATCAAAATATTTGCAACTTCTATCGTTATTTTAGTTCCATTTGCTGTTTTGGCCACCATTTCAGTGATCAACCACAGTTGGCAGCATTATTAATTTTTGTAGCAGTTGTGGCAACAAATAACTTTGACAATAATAAACAGGGCTACAAATTTAGGAAAGCACATACCTGCAATTGTTAAACCTAATGTTCTAAACAACCAGTTCAGAAATTTTATTACATACTTCTGGAGCAGGAGGAACTTGAACATGAGTCTCCCAGTCCAGGGATTTGGAAACTACCACTGTGTCTCAAGTGGGCCCCCTGCTATTGCCAAATTGTGAAATATGGATATCTGGTAAGACTATTTAGTACTGCAGGTTTTCAGAATGGTGATAAAGCAATGAGTATGCTCATGATCCTGCACATTCCCTTTTAATGGTTATCAAGTAGGTCTAACTTTTATTAAGATCCATTTATACAGTAATGTTTTGGCTGCCATAAAAGCTCAGCAGGCCCCTTACACATCGAGTTCACTCTCACCTGTTTCAGCTCCCTCCCTCTTCCTGGAATGCCATAGCACCATTCACATCGAGACCTAACCTGAATGTTCTACTTCTGAATGTTGTGGGTGACAGATTCTGGCTTGTTCAACATGCGTACCATTTCTTAATCTAAAGACGGAAAGCAATAATGTGGGAAACCTAACACATTTTAAAATGCGCTTCATTAAACGCTCGTATTATTGATACTTTGCAAAAAAAAATTCACTTACACTATTACTAGAGTTTCTCTACTTCAATAGTAACAATGTCAAAACATTTCCTCTGATACTATCCCAATGGCTTGACATCCTTTCTTTCCCCTTCAGAAAATAAAAATATTATAGAAATCCTATTTGGAAACTCATCATCCACAGTGCCAGAAGTGGGGAGATAGTAGTGAAGCAGTAATATCATCAGTGCAGTAATCCAGAGACTCAGGTATTCATCTGAGGACATGGGTTCAAATCTCACCGTGGCAGCTTGTGGAATTTAGTTCAACTTAACAAAATCTGGATCTAATCTCAGAAAAGATGTTCATAAAACTATCATTGGGTTTTGTCAAAATCATTTTTTAAAGTCATTCATCGCGAGCGAGGCCAGCATTTATTGTCCATTCGTAATTGATAAGTCAAATCACATTTCTGTAGATCTGAAGTCACAGACCTGTGACTGTAAACCAGACCAAGTAAGGATGGCAGATTCCTTACCTAAAGGACATTAGTGTACAGATAAGCTTTTCTGACAATCAACAATTGTTTCATGGTCATCATTGGACTCTCCATTTCAGATTTTCATTGATTTCAAATTTCAACATGGATGGATTTGTACCCCGGTTCCCAGAACTTTACCTGTGTATTTGGATTTAGCCTCCTCAACCCCCCCCCCCCCCCCCCCCGCCCGCCCGCCCCCAGGACTCTTAACTGTCCTGAAATGGTCAAGCAAGCCACTCAGTTCAAAGGCAATGAGGGATGGGAAACAAATACTGGCCTTCCAACAGTGTCCACATCCCACAATAGATTAAATTCTAAAAAGTTAGTGTTAGTAATTTATAGCAAAGAGACTTTGAAACCAATTGAGTCAAAGAAAAAATGTATGCAATAATCCAAATCTGTGTACAGTGCACATTTTTAAAAGTTGGTTCTTTTACTGTTAAATCTTCAAATCTACTTTGAGCTGCTGCCTAATCTGTTATACATTAACCTATAGATGACTGAGATCAGATACATTGTAAATGCTGGAAAACAGAAAAACTATAATGTTATCAAATCTCAACCACTATCCCCCACCCCCACCACACAGTGGAATTTGTGGAGTGGTTGGTTCTCAACTTGGTTGATGCACCTGCACATGAGTCACGTGAAGCAGAAATCTCCACAGAAATTTCTGGTCACTTATATCCGTGATTACATCCACTTTAAATTCACCTCATTGTATTCTGTTTGTCACAGTGTGCGATGGACTTGCCAGAATCTAACAGCAGTAACGGTATGTCAGTGATTACCTTGTGCATTTTAGTCAATCGATTTTAAACAACTTCTAATTTATGCGATTCAAATACAAAATATTAAATGTAATTCTCTTCATTTTCAAATTATAATATTTGTCATGTGCATTTTCTTAAAATTCTCTGAGTCCATATTAAACCTGTGAATAGCACTAATGCTGACATACACAATGTGCAACATTTAATCTGCCATGGTACAATGTAAAAGGAATTTAATCAGAATATATTTGTTTGCAACACTTTCCAAGAGTAATAATTTACTAACTTGTGCTATACAAAGCTGTAAGGGTCTATCAGTGAATTTATTTCATGCTTAGTTTTGACAAACATAAAGTATAACCTATTTTCTAACGTTACAGGGAGGACCTAAAATAGAGTGTTGAAAGGTTGAATCTGTGGCTTGAGACCAACAAATGTAAAACAACATTATGCAATTTTAAAAATACAAGTCTCCTGTACAGTGGAAGCCCACATACACTTGTTATGTTAATTTTTATGTGCTACTCTCCGGCTAAGAATATTGTGTCAGTTATTGTTGCCATAGGTGATATGTTCCTTGATAGGAAGGAGTGTCTTTCGCTGGAATTGCTAGCTATCTTTCTGCATTTTAGTCCTGAGTTTCTGTAATTCTTCTTCTAAGCTTTTAATCTGCTCCAGCAAAGCGACTTTATCCTGATGGGCCTTCTGATCAGCTTGACATCTTGCTTCCTCAATCTTCCTCTCATACCACTTTTCCATCTGTGTGGAAACTGCCTCAAAAAAATATTGTGTGATTTCAAGCACAGGCACGCTCTCCTTAACTACTGTGCGAGGTTGTTCCATGCATTGTCCAGTAGAAAGCAACGTACTGCTCTGTTGTTGTCTATGCCTTCCACTGAGAGATTTTTTTGTCTGGGTGCTTTTGCTTTGATTGTGTCCCCGAACTGGATGAACACTCACTGCTTGGTCCGTTTTCACAACTGATGTTTCACTAGAAGTCTGAAACTTAACATGACCAGATTTTGGCAAAGGCTGCTCCACGGGTGATAAGTCTTGGGGTGTTTTAGAAGGGGGAGCAGAACAAATGGCCCTTTCCTTTGGTCGAACAGCTGGAAGAGAAGTTGCTTGGGCAGTGGTTGAGGAGGAATTAGAAGTAGTCAATACCAATTGTGTTGCTCCTGCAGAAACCACAATATTACAAATGACAAGCATGTTCTTTCATAAAGTGTATTTTACTAATCTAAATAAGGCATCTCCTACAGAAATTGATTATTATCATTCTACACAATTTAATGAATAGATGGAGAAAACAAGAACATGTTTTTGCTCCTCATTTGAGAGGTGTTTCCTATCATAATCTACTTGACATATCTCTCTAAACTGAGAGTTCTCCGAAACTAAGAAGTAATTACTGCACCAGAGAGGAAATGTCACCCTTGCACTAAACAAAATTTATTCCCTTCTCATAAGAGCTCAGCTTGTCCTTCCATATTTCTTTAAACCCAATGCAGAAGAGTTTGATCACTTTGATGTGAAACACAATTACATGGAATCCTTAAGGATTCCTGGTGCTTTGTAGAGTGGAGTCAGGCATCATGACAACAGAGGGGGGAAAATTTGGGATGGAAGCTGTTTCTGTAATTTCTTCACCCTTTTGGAAATAAGAGAAAGGAAACCCTTTTCCTAGCTGCAATGCCTCCTTCCAGATGTTAGTTGCAGGGAAACTATGGGATGGAAGTAGGTGGTGATTGCGAGTCCCAATTAAAATACTGACAGAAACAGTTCTTAAATGGTTAGCAGTAAATACCCTAGAAGGAAGCAGATACACAAACTGCTCTATGATTCATTCAGACACAGGAATCACATGATTCAGAGTTTCCCAGATTAGGAACGAGTAAGAGACCCATATCTTCAATCATGTCATGACTACAGAGCATTGCTCCAATATTCTACATGCTGCATTAGTCGGGTACAATCTCCAATTACGTAAATTATTGTGTTCCTGTGAGTTCAGATGAATATTTGACAGGATCCGACTGCTGGAAAGAAACACCCACCCACTCTATACCAAGCAATACCTCTGCTGGAACTCCCGGACCGGTTTTGAAACTTTATAGTTCCTGCTATATGCTCCCATTCCTCACTGTTCAAAGAACAATTCCAACAATGGCACATTCTAGTCGTTATCCAGTCCTCCAGTTTCATCCATTGAGATATGATTGCATCATATAAAGATCATCTGCCTTTACGATTGAATTGTAAAAGACCAGGATCTACAGGCTGGGGCTGTTTTCCCTGGAGCGTCAGAGGCTGAGGAGTGACCTTATAGAGGTTTACAAAATTATGAGGGGCATGGATAGGGTAAATAGACAAAGTCTTTTCCTTGGAGTAGGAGAGTCCAGAACTAGAGGGCATAGGTTTAGGGTGAGAGTGGTAAGATATAAAAGAGACATACGGGGCAACTTTTTCACACAGAGGGTAGTACGTGTATGGAATGAGCTGCCAGAGGAAGTGGTGAGGCTGGTACAATTGCAACATTTAAGAGGCATTTGGATGGGTATATGAATAGGAAGGGTTTGGAGGGATATGGGCCAGGTGGGACCAAAGGGTCTATGTCCATGCTGTACATCTCTATGACTCTATGGTTTGATTACACTATGATGGCCTATTTTAACAACCATTTGAAATAGTTACTCTGAATGATATGATGAATCTATCAGATGGTCCAAAAGGAACTATCAAAGTTATCACTTCTGAGAACATTTTCTTTTCAACAAAAGCCTGATATTTGTCCACAAATCGCAACTAAGTGGCCATTAGAACCAAATTTTAGAAGAGAAGGAAACAATTAATTCAGATATTCAATGATTGCTTCTGATTACTCAAGGCAGAATTCATTGACTTTGTAGAATCCTTACAGTGTGGGAGCAGGCCATTCATCCCATTGAGTCCATATCAATCCTCCGAAGAGCATCCCACCCAGACCCACTTCCCTACCCTATCCCTGTAACCATGCATTTCCTACCCAACCTGCATATCCCTGAACACATTTAGCATGGCCAATTCACCTCACCTGCACATTTGTAATAATTGTGCTAAGCTGCAGCACTCCATGATTTTACTTACAATCCTCATTTTATCAGTAAAGGATGAAGATTTGTTTAAGCTGCTTCTGAAATAAAGTTTTGCAAGATGTAACTCCATACCTTGCGGAATATCCTGTTGTCTGCCTAATACCTCATCTGGGGACTGGACTTTGGCACCTTCTGATTCATCTAACAGACTATAAGGCTGTTGTGATTGTTCTTCTGCTTGCCGTGTAACAGGATATGTCTGGACAGTTCCGTGGTCCCTGCTGCTTACAATGGTATCAGGATCTAGACTTTCTGGCACATTTTCACTGGAGGGGGTTGCAGATTTTGATCGCAGTTCTCCTGATAACTTGAGCTCAAGATTTTGGAGCTTTGACATACACCAAGATTTCATATCATCCACCATTGAAGACTGCAAAGAAGATGGGAACAATTGAGCAGACTAAATTTGAGATCTGTTTTGTCAATTGAAGAAAGAGCACATCACAGAAACGAAGTAACAAATTATGGATAACCATCAGTTTCAATGCATAGTTTAACTGAAAATGAAAACCCTTCCACCACCATTTCCTCAGCTTTTCTGCGAAGGTTATAGAGGCAAGCAGCAACCCTCAAGAATTTACCAATCCCAATGTTTGACCGCAATAATCACAATCAGCATAGTTTTCGTACTTTATGTTTTAATATAGTGATTTTAACATGGAGTAAGAATAATGAATGAAAATATCCCTAAATGGTCAACATGTCAATGTGGTAGATCAGGAAGACAACTATTCGGGATAATGCTAGAACAGTGAATAGGTTTAAGTGGATATAAAACATTGAAAAAGTAAATGCAACTTGGGTTTCCTGGAATGAAGGCAGGCTCGAGGCAATAACACTATTATCTCTCAAATAAGGAAGAAGGAAGGAAGATTTGACAAGATAATCCAAAATAGTAAAACAAGTGGACAAGGTAAATAGCAGCCTTCTCAAATAAAAGGTGCAAAGGTGGCCTTTAGTAGAGCGATATACTCTTCATGTTGGATATGGGGGATTAGGGAGAGTTTCATGTTACTGACGATTATGTCTGCAGGAGGTGTGTTTGGCTGTGAATCCTATCGTATTGCATGGATTGGATGGACTGGCAGTTAGAGGCAATGAAGAATTCACAGGAGCTAGGAAGTGGATGGCAGTTGCAGGGAAGGAGATAAACTGAAGATACAGTGGATTAGTGGTGCTGGAAGAGCACAGCAGTTCAGGCAGCATCCAACGAGCAGCGAAATCGACGTTTCGGGCAAAAGCCCTTCATCAGGAATAAAGGCAGTGAGCCTGAAGTGTGGAGAGATAAGCTAGAGGAGGGTGGGGGTGGGGAGAGAGTAGCATAGAGTACAATGGGTGAGTGGGGGAGGAGATGAAGGTGATAGGTCAAGGAGGAGAGGGTGGAGTGGATAGGTGGAAAAGAAGATAGGCAGGTCGGACAAGTCAAGGAGACAGTAACTGAGCTGGAAGTTTGAAACTAGGATGAAGTGGGGGAAGGGGAAATGAGGAAGCTGTTGAAGTCCACATTGATGCCCTGGGGTTGAAGTGTTCCGAGGCGGACGATGAGGCGTTCTTCCTCCAGGCGTCTGGTGGTGAGGGAGCGGCGGTGAAGGAGGCCCAGGACCTCCATGTCCTCGGCAGAGTGGGAGGGGGAGTTGAAATGTTGGGCCACGGGGCGGTTTGGTTGATTGGTGCGGGTGTCTCGGAGATGTTCCCTAAAGCGCTCTGCTAGGAGGCGCCCAGTCTCCCCAATGTAAGAGGAGACCACATCGGGAGCAACGGATACAATAAATGATATTAGTGGATGTGCAGGTGAAACTTTGATGGATGTGGAAGGCTCCTTTAGGGCCTTGGATAGAGGTGAGGGAAGAGGTGTGGGCACAGGTTTTACAGTTCCTGCGGTGGCAGGGGAAAGTGCCAGAATGGGAGGGTGGGTCGTAGGGGGGTAGTCACGGAGGGAACGGTCTTTGCAGAAGGCGGAAAGGGGTGGGGAGGGAAATATATCCCTGGTGGTGGGGTCTTTTTGGAGGTGGCGGAAATGTCGACGGATGATTTGGTTTATGCGAAGGTTTGTAGGGTGGAAGGTGAGCACCAGGGACGTTCTGTCCTTGTTACGGTTGGAGGGGTGGGATCTGAGGGCGGAGGTGCGGGATGTGGACGAGATGCATTGGAGGGCATCTTTAACCAAGTGGGAAGGGAAATTGCGGTCTCTAAAGAAGGAGGCCATCTGGTGTGTTCTATGGTGGAACTGGTCCTCCTGGAAGCAGATACGGCGGAGGCGGAGAAATTGGGAATACGGGATGGCATTTTTGCAAGAGATAGGGTGGGAAGAGGTGTAATCCAGGTAGCTATGGGAGTCGGTGGGTTTGTAAAAAATGTCAGTGTCAAATCGGTCACTAATGGAGATGGAGAGGTCCAGGAAGGGGAGCGAGGTGTCAGAGATGGTCCAGGTAAAAGTGGGCAGGCGAGTGACAGCCAGGAAAGGTCGGGGGAGTGGGGGGAGGCAAGTAGTGCAGGTGTCTCCTGTGGCTATCTTCATCTCAAACATGAATTCTGTTTCGGAAAATGTATGGGGTGATGGACTGTCAGGGGAATGTAGAACGGACAGCCAGGTTTCTGGTACCAAGATTGGCTCTAATGAAATGAGAGTAATGCCAGGTTCCAAGCAATCGATTGGAAGGGGACTCTCCAGTGAGAGGCACAGACAGTTCTGCGGCTGACAGTGAGATATTAGGATGGTGTGTTGCCCCCCTGGTGCCAGGATCAGAATAAATCAGAGACGAAGCAGAATTTTCTCAAATGGGAGAGATACCAGCAGGAGGCACTTGTACACTTTGGAACTAATGACATAGGAAGGGAAAAAGACGAGAGTCTGAGGAGAGAATATAGGAAGTTAGGCAGGAATTTAACAAGTAGGTCCTAGAGGGTATTCATATCCGGATTACTCCTGGTACTATCAGCTTGTGAGGGTAGAAATAGAAGGATAGAGCAGATGAATGCATGGCTGAGGTGCTGGTGAAGGGGAGAAGTCACATTTTCTGGATTATTGGAATCTCTTAAAGTCGCAAAGTCGTAGAGATACTGCATACACCACAGATACAGACCCTTCAGTCCAACTCATCCATGCCGACCAGGGTATCCTAAATAAATCTCGTCCCATCTGCCAGCATTTGGCCCAGATACCCCTGAATCCTTCATATTCATATACCCATCCAGATGCCTTTTAAATGTTGTCATTGTACCAACCTTCACCAGTTCCTCTGGCAGCTCACTCCATACACGTACCACCCTCTGTGTGAAAAAGTTGCCCCTTAGATCCTTTTTAATTCTTTCTGCCCTCACCATAAACCTATGCCCTCTAGTTTTGGACTCTCCCACTCCGGGGACAGATCTTGTCTACTGACTATATCCATGCCCCTCATGATTTTATAAACTTCTAGAAGGTCACCCCTCAGCCTCAGATGGTCCAGAGAAAACAGCCCCAGCCTATTCAGCCTCTCCCTGTAGCTCAAATCCTCCAACCCTGGCAACATCCTTGTAAATCTCTTCTCAATCCTTTCCAGTTTCACAACATCCTTCCTTTTGCAGGGAGACCAGAACTGCATGCAATATTCCAATAGTGGCCTAAACAATGTCTTGTACAGCTACAACATGGCCTCCTAACTCCGATACTCAATGCACTGACCAATAAAGGCAACCATAACAAACACCTTCTCCACTATCCTGTCAACCTGTGACTCCATTTTCAAGGAACTATGAACCTACACTCTAATGTCTCTTTGCTCAGCAGCACTTCCCAGGACCTTAACATTAAGTGTGTAAATCTTGCCCTGATTTGCCTTTCCAAAATGCAGCACCTCACATTTATCTAAATTAAACTTCATCTGCCACTCATTGGCTCATAGGCCTATCTGATCAAGATCACATTATGCTCTGAGGTAACCTTCTTCTCTGCCCACTATACCTCCAATTCTGGTGCCATCTGCAAACTTACTCACCATACCAACTATGTTCACACCCAAGTTATTTATATAAATGACAAAAAGCAGTGGGCCCAGCACCAATTCTTATGGCACACTGCTGATCACAGGCCTCCAGTCTGAAAAACAACCCTCCAGCACCACACTCTGTCTTCTACCATCGAGCCACCTCTGTATTCATAGGACTAGTTCTCCCTCTATTCCGTCAGATCTAACCTTGCTAACCAGTCTACCATGTGGAACCTTACTGAAGTCCAGACAGATCACGTCCACTGCTTGGCCCTCATCAATCCTCATTGTTACTTCTACAAAAAAATTCAACCAAGCTCGTGAGGCACAATTTCCCATGCTCAAAGCCATGTTGACTATCTCTAACCAGTCCTTGGCTTTCCAAACACATGTAAATCCTGTCCCTCAGGATTGTTTCCAACAACTTGCCCACCATCAATGTCAGGCTCACCAGTTCCCTGGCTTTTCCTTACCACCTTTCTTCAATAATGGCACCATGTTAGATAACTTCCAGTCTTCCGGCATCTCACCTATGGCTATTGATGATACAAATATCTCGGCAAGGGGACCAGCAAACCCTTCCCCAGCTTTCCACAGAATTCTAGGATACACCTGAATAGGTCCTGGGAATTTACCCATGCATCTTAAGACATCTAGCACCTCCTCCTCTGCAACATGGATATTTTTCAACAAGTATCTATTTATTTCCCATGTTCTCTATTTTCCATGTCCACAGTAAACACAGATGCAAAATACTTGTTTAGTATCTCCCCCATTTCCTGTGGTTCCACACATAGGTGGCTTTGCTGGTCTTTAAGGGACCCTATTCTGTCCCCCTAGTTACCTTTTTGACTTAATGTATTTGTCGAGTTTCTCTGGATTCTCCTTAACCCAATTTGCCAAAACTATCTCATGTCCCCTTTTTGCCCTCCTGATTTCCCTCTTAAGTCTACTCCTACTGCTTTTACAGTCCTCTAGGGAATCACTCAATTTCTGCTGTCTATACCTGCCATATACTCCCTTTTTATTCCTGACCAAAATTTCAATTTCTCTAATCATCCAGCATTCCCCACACCTACCAGCCTTGCCCTTCACCTGAACGGGAACACACTGTCTGAACTCTCGTTATCTCACAAATGGGAAAACATCCCATTTTCTAGCCGTCCCTTTAGCCGCGAACATCTGCCCCCAATCAACTTTTGAAAGTTCTTGCCTAATGCTGTCAAAATTGGCTTTCCTCCAATTTTGAAATTTAACTTTTAGATCTGGTTTATTCTTTTCCATCACTATTTTAAAACTAATTGAATTATGGTCACTGGCTCCAAAGTGTTCTCTCACTGACACTTCAGTCACTGGCCCTGCATTATTTCCGAAGAATAGGTCACGTTTTGCACCTTTTCTAGTAGGTACATCCACATACTGAATCAGAAAAGTTGCTTGTACACACTTAACAAATTCCACTCCATTCAAGCCCTTAACATTATGTTTGGAAAGTTAAAACCTCTTACCATAACCACCCTATTATTCTTATAGATAATTGAGGTCTCCTTACAAATGTTTTTCCTCAATTTCCCACTGACTACTGGGGAGTTTATACTACAGTTCCAATAAGATGATCATCCCTTTTTTATTTCTTAGTTCCACCCAAATTCTACCCATATTCCCAGGAATATCCTCCTTAAGTACAGCCATAATGTTATTCCTTTTCAAAAACACTCCCCCTCCTCTCTTGCCCCTCTTTTGTTCCTTTCCATAGCATCGATGCCCTGGAACATTAAGCTACCAGTCCTGTCCATCCTTGAGCCACGTCTCTGTAATTGCTATGATATCCCAGTCCCATGTTTCTAATCATACCCTGAGTTCACCTGCCTTACCTGTTAGGCTTCTTGCATTAAAATAAATGCAGTTAAATTTATCAGTCCTACCTTGTTCTCTACTTTGTTCCTGCTTGCCCTGTCTGTTTGACTTACTCTTTTTCCCAACTGTACTAGTCTCTGATTGATTTCTTTCCTTACTATCTCCCTGGTCAGCATGGACAAGTTGGACCAAAGGAGTCTGTTTCTGTGCTGTGTATCTCTATGTCTCTAAACGCTGATAATAAAGGCAGGGCAAGAGCAAGAGGGGAAATGAGAGACTTTCACAGAAAACACAAAAAGGAGAACAAAACCAAATGTGAGATGCTCTTTCACCAGAGTTCACATACCACTCTGCTTCCATATTGTCACAGAAAATCAACAGACAGAGGCAGAGCTCCATACAGGAAACACACAAGGAATTCTGCCCCTTTGAGCAAACATCTTCTGGACCTAATAAGACAAAGTGACTAATTTATGAAAATACACTATTTACAATGTGTTTCCAATCATGTCTGCTTGTTCTGTTCTTAAATGGACTCTGGTATCATCTCCGCACTGCATCAGAGAGCCAGGGAGCCCAGTGGCTCTGAGTGTGCTATATTACCTTGAGCTTATTGGTACTGAAATGTGTAGTGGATTTTTCTGCATGCTCTGCTGCCATGACAGGTGGATGGTGCAACATGGGCCTGTTTTCTGACACTTATGTAAGCAGATATTCATGGTGGCTGGTTATAAAGCTCATATAAGTTGCCAGACCATGAGTGCGACAAACCGGAGTTGACTGCATATTTATTAGTGCTCACTACACTGCTCATAGCATCAGTTAGATGCTACAGACCTTGATAGATAGCAGCTAATATACTTCACATGGGGGGAGCTATGAAGAATACCCATAGGTCAGGGGTTAAATCTTGTTAGATACTGTGATTGGCTTGAAGGCCTCTCAATCAGACAGGAAAGTGGATCGAAGGCTACAACCAGATCCTCCATGACCTTATGGAATGGTGAAGTTGGCTCAGACAGCCTAATGGCCTAGTCCTACTCCTAAGTACTTTGTTGCTAATGAGGGCAGATGTTCTTCCCCCTAACTGCAATGGAATATTATACTGTGTACGATTGTGTAGTTTGCGTTGTCCATGTAGCACCGTTGGTCCTAGAGGAACGCTGTCTTGTTTTTATTTATCAGTTGTACATGGTGAAATGATAAATAAAAACTACTCTACTCTACATTTCCTCCAAATTACATAGCTGAAGTTTTAAACTCCCAGTGTAGGTCATCTCAGCCATGAGCCACAATCTAACCATCGATTGTACCTTGTTAATGTACAAGTTGCATATGAGGTGACCTAGTAGTTCTTATTTATTCACGGGATGAGGGTGTCACTAGCTAGGTCAGCATTTAATGCTGATAGGGCAGGTACGAATCAACCATAATGCTGTGGGTTGGAGTCATATTTATACCAGACCAGGTAAGGATGGCAGTTTCCTTCCCTAAAGGACATTAGTGATTCAGATTGGTTTCTCCATGGTTTCATTGTTATCACTGGATTCTTACTTCCAGTTTATTATTGAATTCAAATTCTAATATCTGCCATGGCTGGATTCAAACCAGGTGCACAGAACATTATCTGGGTCTCTAGATTAATAGTTAAAAAATGTGGTGCTGGAAAAACACAGCAGGCCAGGCAGCATCCGAGGAGCAGGAGAATCAATGTTTCGGGCATAAACCCTTCTTCAGGAAGAAGGGCTTATGATCGAAACGTCAATTCTCCTGCTCCTCGGATGCTGCCTGGCCTGCTGTGTTTTTCCAGCACCACATTTTTCAACTCTGGTCTCCAGCATCTGCAGTCCTCACTTTCTCCTCTCTAGATTAATAGTCCAGCAATAATACCACAAGGCCATCATGTACAATATTACTCGACTAATGTCCAGAGACCCATGCTAATGCTCTGGATACAAAGGTTCAAATCCAACCATTGTAGCTAGTGGAATCGGAATTCAAGTAATAAAATCTGGAATTGAAAACCAGTATCAGTATGGTGAACATGAAACTATTGTCAATTGCTGCAAAAACCTCATGTCCTAATGTCACTAATGTCCTTACATGTCACCCAGACCTAAATAATGTGGGTGACTCTAACTGTGGTCTGCAATGGTCCAGCAAGCCATTCAGTTCAAAGGGCAATTTGGGATGGCAACAAATCCTGACATTGCTAGCAGTTTGCATCCCATGTAAGGAAATATGGAGGCTATTACTGTTGGAATTTCCTTTTTAATTCCTTCACCGTCATGTAGGAGCACAATCTTTACATAACTGGGCCTCGGTTGTGCCCTAGGTACCATTGTATCAGTGAATGCAATGGGTAATGCCTTTACTTTCTCATTCTCTTGCTACACACAGTCTATGGAGCCCGATTTAATCTACAACCCTCATATTGCTATTGATTGAATAATCCAGTTTCAAAGGTCTAACACACATATCTGTACCACCAAAGCAGGTCAGAGTCGCCTAATTTCTGATGTTATCTGTTTGTGTATTCTCTGAGCCTTATCAACATGCTGATGTGTCAGTACCAGTGCCTAGCTGAAACAAGGAAAGAATAATGGCGATGGCACCAGCCATCTTGCTTAGGATTCAATGTGCTCTTGCTTGCTCCAGCCTGTATCTGCTGTTCCAGATTTTACCTGTACATCTCACAGTAGCAGGTTGCTTGTTTTTTGCACTCTGCTGGATTTCTGCTAAGGTTTACTTTTTGACCAAATGTTTCCCTGCAACATTTTCAGGGCCAATAAAGGCCTAAACTACAATTTCTCATCAAATCACCTTTCAGCCACATTTTACCATAGCATATCCCAAAGAGGAATAAAGATATGCTTGAGTAAAAGTAACATTATGTTACATCTCATGAGAGCTCTGATATGTTGTCTACTGCTTCCTAAACTTTTCCCTCTGTGACCTCAACTCAAGGCTTGAAAATTGCCATGACCCCTAAGAGAGGAATGTTAGGGCTATACAGCTGTTACAACTTGGTCAGAGCTCCCCAGCAACCTTTGTTGCCTCAGAGTTCACGACCCCAAAATTTGAGCTCTTGATCCCACTCATTAACAAGGAAATGCAAGGTCATGATTCCCAGAATTCTTACACCAAATAAAGCAACAGTTAAAGAAAAACATTTTTCGATTTTGTCATCAGGAAACGGATGGGGTTTTACCTGGCGTTTCTCTCCTTCCAGTCTCTCAAGTACTGCACGCTGGTCAATACGATGGAGGCATTCTGTCCGCTCAGCTGAGATCCGCTCATACGTTAGCTTATCCAGGACTCTGATCTGAGTTTTAACAGGAAAACATTTGTGTTGAGTTAAATTCTTGTAAATTGTATACAATTTACTCAATGCTAATACCTCTTTATTTTTCAGGAATACCATATAATCATCTTAAACATGGTGTCAGATCTCACTGTTCCTTTCAGTGTAAATAAATACATTTCAAAGAGCAGAATAGAAAATATTTTGAAAATATTAAACAACTAGCCACCTCATTTAAAACAAAAAACAAAGAAAGATATACATTGTTACAGTGTTTTTCACTATCTCAGGAAGTTTCCCAACCACCTTACAGTAATCATTGCTGTAAGGTAGGTAATATGACAATAGTAATATGATAATGACCAGATGACATGTTTTCAATATGTTGATTTAAAAAGATGAATATTGGACATGGCACCAGGGATAACTCATTTGCACTACTTTAAGGATAATGGCATTGAATCTTTTACATTCATCTCAGGCAGTAGATGGAGCCTGGGTTTAACATCTCATCTGAAAGACGGCATTTCCAACAGTGCAGCACTGCCTCATTACTGTACTGAATTGTCAGCCTAGACCTTTGTCTTCAAAACACTCAAGTGGGACTTGAACATTCTGACTCGGGGGTGCCCACAAATTGAGAAGTAGTTGACACAGTACACGTTCATTTGTTCAGGTAATGTTGATATTCATTTAGTGCTGCTAGAGAGAAACGTTAGCTTAGAATGGGATGATAACGTTATTTATTTGGTTAAGTGTAAATGTGCAACAGGCCAAATGGTGACTATGGCCATTCAGGTCAAACCACTGCCAGGAAAAAGATTCTGACTTTCAACCCTATCTATGCATTTCATAATTTTACAGACTTCTATCAAGTTTTCCCTCAGGCTCCTTATAGCTCATACCCTCTGACCCTCTGATCAGCTCGTCTGCACCCTCTCCAAAGCATTGTATCTCAATATCTTTCTTCACTTTTACATTAAGAAAACACCTCACATGAGATGTATGTGACTTTATACAGAAAATAAGTCAGGCAGTAATACAATCCCTGGCACCGTCAGGAATGCCAATTCCTTGTGTTCTCACCGTTGAGCGTCCAAGCAGCAGTTGTTAATTTGAAGCTGGAGCCAACTGAATAATTAATTAATCATTCTGCCAGGGCCTTGAAACCACCACTTCAAACATGTGTGAACCTCATTATTTAAAACATCCAACTAAAACACTGTTGATTAAAAACACTTTAAATTAGCAGGTTTACAAACTATCTATGGACCACAGGGTCAGGAAATATTGCGCTTTTACCTCATGCTTATTTCTTCCTTCCAGTTCTCCAAGTTTTGCATTCAACTTTCCTTGCACAATATCAAGTTCAGCTTTTATTTCCTCCTTTGTGGCTTCAAGACGGTTCTCAAGTTTATTGATCAGGGGCTCACAACGGCAGCCATTAATTGGGGCCTGAACAAAGGGAAAAAAAAGTCATCTCCTGAAAGACTGATGTTAGTCAGCAAGCAATTAAGGCACTCTTCATTACATGAGTATTTAATCACAGGAGTGAAGAACTCTTACTGCAATTATATACACAGCCTTGTTTGGATTCTTGTGGCACAGTGTCAGTACCTTTGAGCCAGAAGGCCAGGGTTCAAGTCACACCTGCTCCACAGACGTAACATAACACATGATAATTAAAAGTGTCTTTGCAGGACTAGGAGTATTGTGTGCCATTTCCAATTACTTACCCTTGCCATAAAAGGGGTACAACAAAGGGTCACCAAATAATTTTCTGGGATGGAGGGATTATCCTATGAGGAAAGATTAAATAAATTGGGCAAATAGTCTCTGAAAATGAGAAGAATGAGTGGTTATCTTAATCAGACATACAAAATTCTTACAGGGATTAACATGGCAAATATAGGAAGGATGTTTCCTGTGCCAGGGGAGGTCCTAAATCAGCTAACAGTCTCAGAATAAAAGGGTAAAGCAGTTAGAGCTGAGAAGAGAAGGAATTTCTTACTTTGGCAGGTGGTACATCCCTGGATTTCTTTGCCCCAGGAGATTTCTTTGGCTGTGGTGGCTAAAACATTGAATATGTTCAAGATGGAAAGATTTCTACTTATTAAAAATGTCAAAAAATATGGGGATATGGAGAAGAATGGCACTGAAGTAGATCAAACATAATCCCTATGAATGGCAGAGAGGATTCATAGTGTTGTATTGTCTACTCCTGCTCTCATTTCTCACATTCTTATATAATGTTCAACTAAGCTAAACTTTAACAAAAGCATTTCTTCAAAGTCAAAAATCTTTCAATGCAAATGTATTCACACGTAGAAGCATTTTCAACAGAATATCCCATGAACCCTGCTTACATCATCAAATTATCAACCATCTTTCGTCCACGTAACTCAATTATTGATCCATACTACCGTTACTTCCAATTTGGACATTTAAGAGTCATACAGTCATGGAAACAGACCCTTCGGTCCAACCCGTCCATGCCGACCAGATAGTCCAACCCAATCTAGTCCCACCTGCCAGCAGCTGGTCCATATCCCTCCAAACCCTTCATATTCATATACCCATCCAAATGCCTCTTAAATGTTGCAATTGCACCAGCCTCCACCACATCCTCTGGCAGCTCATTCCATACACATACCACCCTCTGCCTGAAAAAGTTGCCCCTTAGGTCTCTTTTATATCTTTCCCCTCTCACCCTAAACCTATGGCCTCTAGTTCTGGACTCCCCGACTCCAGGGAATAAACTTTGTCTACTTATCCTATCCATGACCCTCATAATTTTGTAAACCTCTATAAGGTCACCTCTCAGCGTCCGACGCTCTAGGGAAAACAGCCCCAGCCTGTTCAGCCTCTCCCTGTAGCTCAGATCCTCCAACCCTGGCAACATCCTTGTAAATCTTTTCTGAACCCTTTCAAGTTTCACAATATCTTTCCGATAGGAAGGAGACCAGAATTGCACGCAATATTCCAACAGTGGCCTAACCAATGTCCTGTACAGCCGCAACATGACCTCCCAACTCCTGTACTCAATACTCTGACCAATAAAGGAAAGCATACCAAACGCCGCCTTCACTATCGTATCTACCTGCGACTCAACTTTCAAGGAGCTATGAACCTGCACTTCAAGGTCTCTTCGTTTAGCAACACTACCTAGGGTCTTACCATTAAGTGTGTAAGTTCTGCTAAGATTTGCTTTCCCAAAATTCCGTCATCATCAAATGAGGTATCAACCCAGTGAAGCTCCCAAACAGAACAATTGTGTGTCAAACAGCTAATCTAAACTAATTTGATCTTAATCAAATCTAATGTAATCTAACCTATCCCACAACCAATGGATTAGATCTCAGATCTGCAGTCCAGCCACATCCAGTCATGAATGGTGGTGGACATTTCAACAATTCACTGAAGGAGGCGGCTTTTCTGCAGTATCCCTTCCTCAAACATAGAAGAGCCCAACACATCAAAAGATAAGACTGAAGCATTCGCAGGAGTCCTCAGCCAGAAGTGCCGAATGGATGATCCATCTCGGCCTCTTTCAAAGTTCCCTGGTGTCACAGATGCCTGTCTTCAACCAAGTTGACTGACTCCACATGATATCAAGAAATGGTTAGACACACTGGATACTGCAACATGGCTTCGGGCCCTGACAACATTCTGGCAATAGTCCTGGTGACTTGTGCTCCAGAACTTGCCACTCTCCTAGCCAAGCTGTTCCAGTACAGCTGTAACAGTGGTGTCTACTGACAATGTGGAAAATTACCTAGGTATGTCCTTGATACAAAACGCAGGACAAATCTAATCTGGACATTTACTGCCCCATTAGTCTATTCTTGATCGTCTGTAAAGTGATGGAGGGATATCAATGGTTTTAACAAACGCACCTGCTCAGCAACAACCTGCTCACTGACTCCCAGTTTGGGTTACACTTCATTTTTGGCCTTGCTTCAAAAATGGACAAAACAGCTGAATTCCAGAGCACCTCGCATTTATCTTCCAATACCTTACTGCCAATCTCCTGAACTCTCCCCGATACAAGATTTAATTAATTAAAACCCCAAGGCCTATTTAGTCTTGTCTACCAACCCACTCTTCACCTAGTTGTGCTAGTTCACATAGAAGGCACAGCCTAGCTCAGCCTTGACCCATTTCAGCCATAGCAGTATGCCAGCATTATCCATTCCCCTGCGACATTTGTGCAGTACGTCTATTTCTTTCACTAATGACATTATCTTGGATTTTAGAAGCCTATCATTTTGACTGCATCTTGTTCAACTTACCTTACTTTTTCTTTCTGAATGCTTAGGCCTAAACTCCACCATAGAACAATACAACGTAGTACAGGCCCTTCGGCCCTCGATGTTGCACCGACCTGTGATACCGATCTGAAGCCCATCTAACCTCCATCATTCCAATAAAACCATAGGATGTTATACAGTCATAGAGATGTACAACATGGAAATAGACCATTCAATCCAACTCATTCATGCTGACCAGATATTCTAAATTAATCTAGTCCCATTTGACAGCATTTGATGCATATCCCTTAAAACACTTCCTATTCGTTTACCCATCCAGGTGCCTATTAACTGTTGTCATTGTACCAGCCTCCATTACCTCCTCTCGCAGCTCTTCCCTACCTGCACCACCCTCTGCGTGAAAAAGTTGCTCCTTCCCCCTCTCACTTTAAACCTATTCCCTCTATTTCTGGACTCCCTTACCCTGGGGAAAAGACCTTGACTATTCACCTTATCCATATCCCTGATGATTTTATAAACTTCTTTAAGGTTACTCCTCAGTGTCCGACGCTCCAGGGAAAATAGCCCCAGCCTATTCAGCCTCTCCCTATGGCTCAAATCCTCCAACCCTGGCAACATCCGTGTAAATCTTTTTTGAACCCTTTCAAGTTTCACAACTTATTAGTTTAGGTTATAATTGCAGTGATGTATATTAATATTAATAATGTATATACTAGTAAGGTTTATTTATCAAATACAACATGACGAAGAAATAAATCAAAGCCAGCCTCAAGATATTGACGATGAGTAATTTCGATCACATATTATTTTGAAATAAGTATCGCCATTACACGGTAAGAAAAAGTTTTGTAAACAATCTTATTTTTTTAATGTCATATACATGGACTTTAGTAAGGCGTTTGATAAGGTTCCCATTGTAGACTAATGGAGAAAGTGAAGTCACATGGTGTGCAGGGTGTTCTAGCCAGGTGGGTAAAGAACTGGTTGAGCAACAGGAGACAGAGAGTAGTAGTTGAAGGGAGTTTCTTGAAATGGAGAAAGGTGTTCCACAGGGGTCTGTGTTGGGGCCACTGTTGTTTGTAATATACATAAATGACCTAGAAGAGGGCACTGTCGGTATGATCAGCAAGTTTGCAGATGACACAAAGATTGGTGGAGTAGCAGAAAGCATAAGGGACTGGCAGAGAATACAGGAGGTTATAGATAGACTGGAGAGTTGGGCGGAAAAGTGGCAGGTGGCTTTCAATCCGGACAAATGTGAGGTATATTAATAGGCAAGTCTAATTCTAGAGTGAATTATACAATGAATGGAAGAGCCTTGGGAAAAGTTGATGGGCAGAGAGATCTGGGATTGCAGGTCCATTGTACTCTGAAGGTTGCTGCACAGGTGGATAGTGTGGTCAAGAAGGCATGTAGTATGCTTGCCTTCATTGGAAGGGATATTGAGTATAAGAGCTGGCAAGTCATGTTACAATTGTACAAGACATTGGTTCGGCCACATTTAGAATACTGTGTACAGTTCTGTTGGTCACATTAGCAAAAGGATGTGGACGCTTTGGAGAGAGTGCAGAGAAGGTTTACGAGGATGTTGCCTGGTATGGAAGGTGCTAGCTATGAAGAGAGGTTGAGTAAGTTAGGTTTACTTTCGCTAGAAAAAGGAGATTGAGGGTGGACCTGATTGAGGTTTACAAAATCATGAAGGGTATCGACAGGGTGGATACAGACAAGCTTTTTCCCAGGGTGAAGAATTCAATAACAAGAGGTCATGCTTTCAAGGTGAGAGGTGGAAAGTTTAAGGGGGATACACATGGCAAGTATTTCACACAGAGGGTGGTGGGTGTTTGGAACGTGTTGCCAACAGAGATGGTAGAGGCAGGCATGGTATATTCATTTAAGATGCATCTGGACAGATGCATGAGTAGGTGGGGAGCAGAGGGATAGAAATGCTTAGCAATTGACTGACAGGTTTAGACAGTAAATTTGGATCGGCTCAGGCTTGGAGGGCCGAAGGGCCTGTTCCTGGGCTGTAAATTTTCTTTGTTCTTCGTGTAATCAGCTAGATGTTTGACCCATCATGTTTAAAAGTCTTCAAATCAAGCTGCTAGGAAGTTCACACACAGCTGTGCTTGCTGATACAGAGTACACACTCTCCTTTCAAAACACAGCCGTCTGATCCAGGTTTGGTATGTTTGCCTATAGACCAGGCTTGGAGAGCCTTAATCATGTGTAATACCAAAGCAGAAGAGTATTTAGTCTACAATGGATGCACAGTAGCAGCAGTTTGTACCATTACAAAATGCACTGCAGAAATTCACTGAGGCTCATTAGACAGCACTTTCCAAACCCAGAACAACTACTACCTACAAGGACAAGGACAGCAGATAAATTGGAACGCATCACAGCACATTCCCCTCCAAGATACACACAATCCTGACTTGGAAATATATCACTATTCCTTCAGTTTTGCTCAGTAAGCATTCTGGAAATCCTGCCTCTACACAACAAATGGACTGCAGTGGTTCAAGAAGGCCACCACCTTTAAACAGCCATGAATGAATTAATAAAGTTAGACAGTCAACCAACCACCTCAACAAGCTGTATGAGGGGGCTACAATCTTGTGCAGTACTGGAGTAACAGCAATAGGATAATCGGAAGTAGACAGAAGACTGGCAGGAAAACAAGATGACAAGAGGACAGTGGAACAAGGTACAAGTTAGCTTTTCCTGCAACATTTTTAATTAATTCATAAATCTTTAAGGGACATCATTAAGCACAGTTCTATATTAACAACCAACTTTATTATAAAAGCTTTACTTTACGTGACCTAATTCAAAGATTTTGTATCTTCTCTTGTACCAGCTCTCTAAGCTGTGCATGCCTCAGCTGGATTTTTGTTGGGTTGTTCCTAGAAATAAGTGCACGCAGTGAAACTAGTCTGTAAACATTTAAAATACTTACACGCAGTAGTTCGTCAATATCCCATGTCTTTAGATATAGACAATGGAAATAATTAACTGCACATCTACTGTTGAAGATATCTTTTTGACAGGCACACAGATTGGAACCCAGCCTCCTTGGCTGACAATAGTTATCACGTGATTGAGCACCCCATCACATTAGTACAGAGGTGGCAGGCTATCTGACCTGGTAGTTGCTTTCTATTGAGAGACTAGCATCTGGCCACAGTTAGGAATGACTCGATTGAAGTAAGTAACAATCAATCTGAAGTTTACCAGTGATATCAAACAGTTCAATTGGAAAGAAATGGTCACCAGATGTTAGGATTTGTAGTGCCCCACTCTGAAGTCCAGCTTATACGATGTAATTGATGAACCTCATAAAAGAGGGAGCATCATAGACACAAGAATTTCGAATACCTTTGGAGTGTATCATATTACACAGCAATAAGCCATTAGGATAAGAAAGGCTGCATTTATTTAAAGAAAACAACGGATGAATGTAAATTCAACATCAACTTGAATAATTAAAAATAAAGTAAAAACTGGAGATGATGTAAGAATGCAATTGATATCAGGGACTGATTTTCAGACCAAAGACTAATTTTGACATTGGGATAATTGAAATAAACCGCCTAAGTTTAGGTCTACAAATTTATGATGTTTTTTCCTTGAGTATAGAAGCATAATGCAGTCAATGCTCCATGGATTATATTCCAATTTATGTGTGTGATAAAGTGGGAAACAATCAAGCAATGTAGTATTGTGCATTTACCTGCATGATTTTGCCATCCTTGTTTCTGTATAATGTATAGAGCTGGTAGGCACGGAAATTATGAGGGAGAACAGCTTGCTGTGGACTTGGAGAACAGCAGCAATGTTTGCTTCTCCTTTTCCTGATATTTGCATTGTCTTGTTTAGGCTGCTGGTCTGTCAGTGGAGGGGGATCAGAAAGAGCGGAACTCTGTGGGAAAGTAGACGTTCAGTAAGTTTGCATTAACTAGCTTCTGGTACAAATTAAACCATGGAACAACATATTATTTAAGCAATAAAACTCATTGCTTGGTGTTTTAAAGTACAGCTCACTTGTCCTCAAACGTCTGCTACACTCTGAAGAACCACCATCTGCAAACTTAAAAAAAACAAAGTTCTAACTAGGAAAAGAAATGCTTGGCAATGTTGTGAAGAAGTGCTCCCTTACACAGAGTGATTCATAATTGTAATGCACTGCTGAATAGGTGAGAGGTGAAGTAAAAATGGAGCCATTCACAAGGCAGTGGAATGCAGTGATGTGAAAGCAGTATGTACATCCCATTTGTGGTTGTCCTAAAGCATCAGGACTCAGCCAAGGAATATAAGACTCCAATCATACAAGCCCAGACCAGACAAGGGAAGGATGAGAAATGGTCTTTCCTCGAGGACTTGAATGAATGACTTGGCTTCTGTTTAACAATGAACTGTCATACTTCTGGGCCACAACACTTATTACCAGATTTACTTCTTACCATGTGGGATCTACACTCAACCTATGGGTTGCCCATTAACACCAGGCTCCTATACCTGTCATGGAAGGATGAGCCAGATGACTTGAGTTGCCTCACATATTATTATTGTTGCAAATATAAAGGTAGCTTGCACATTTCATGACTCAAAGATGAATCAAAGCTCTTCAACAGCTTACTAAGTGCTTTTGAAGTGTAGTGCCTCTCACAACGCATAGAAAGCAGAAGCCAATTTATGCACAATAAGATCCCACAAATAAAAATGAAACATTGGTCAAATGACCTGCTTTAGTGATGCCCACTGAAAAATAAATGTTGGTCGTGATATTGAGAAAAATTCTCTGATTTTCTTCAAACACTATACAAGATTCTTTGCAGTAACTTTTTAAAGTGTAAATTAGACTAAATAAACAGTAAAGGAAATCATGATTTTTAAAATGCTGATTGCTAAAGAGGGATGCAAATTGTTTTCAGAGTGAAGATATTATCCAGCAGGAATTTTGAGTGCTTTATTTTGATTGACACAAACTTACCGATTTTGTCTGCGACAAACGTGACCAGGAGAATAAACCTAGAAAGCAACTTTTTTTATATATGAGTATCAATGAAATTGAACATAAATGCTGAGGGGTTTACCAGACTCATTAGTAATACTGTATTTACGTAATCCAGTTATTTTACAACCCCTTGCTCAAATTATTTTGCTTTTTTCAAATAATGCTGATAAAATAAAAGCTAAAATTATCTTTACCTTCTGTTTTTTCTTTCTCTCCCACTTTTTCTTCTGTTCTGGTGTAGCTACTCTGATTAAATCATCCCCATTTTTTTTCTTCTGATGTCCTTGCTCACTGCTGTGGCCATCATCCACTGAGACACTTCCCTGTTACATAACAGAAACTACTAAGTGACTAAGGCACTGAGAACTCCAGATTTTACTATCTGATGAAAGGTTTAATTTTCTCTTAGATAAAAGAAGTAGTTTGGCAGGTACTCTTTGAAGGAGAAATGGAAAATTATGTCCTCAAATGACTATACCACAGAACAGGAAATACACATTGTTGATGACTATTTTAATAACTTTACATACAATGAAATAGATTAGATTAGATTCCCTACAATGTGGAAACAGGCCATTTGGCCCAACAAGCCCGCACCCATCCTCCGAAGAGCAACCCACCCAGACCCATTCCCCCCTGACTAATGCACCTAACACTACAGGCAATTTAGCATGGCCAATTCACCTGACCTGCACATCTTTGGAAGGAAACCGGAGCACCCGGAGGAAACCCACGCAGACACGGGGAGAATGTGCAAACTCCACACAGACAGTTGCCCGAGGTAGGAATTGAACCTGGGTCCCTGTGCTGTGAGGCAGCAGTGCTAACCACCAAGCCACCCAAAAAGACCCAAAGCACTTCACATGGTAAAACTAGATATTGAGCAACAAAAAGGAAAGCTAACAATGATGGGACTAGGTATGATCAGACCAGTCAGTATTTTGGAAGGCCTTTGACCCAAACTTCCTTGAAGCCTGCTTTCCCAGCTCCAATTCCCTTTTCTCTCTGACATCTTTGAACATGTTGTCGCTCCTGCTAAATCTATTTGCATTTTTCCTGAATTCCACATCTGAATCCCTTCATTCAGGTTTCATCCCCTGCCACGTTCTGAAACAGTTCTAATCCAAGGGACAAATGACAGCTATGTGGGTGTTACAAAGATAAAATGTCCATTGTCATCCTTCCTGACCAGTCTGCAGTCTTTGATATGGCTGACCACACCATCATCCTCCACACCTCTCCATTGTGTCCACCTGGGTGAAATCGCTTGCACTTGGAGTCTGCTATTTTCTTTCCAATTGTACCCAAAGCATCACTTGAATGATTTCTCCTCCATTTTTTTCCAAAAATCTAACCTTGGCGCCTTCTTATTTTTTCATCTGAATGTTCCTGCTCAGCCACATCATCCAAAAGCACATCCATTTTCGCATGTATGCTGGTGCCTCCCAGATTTATCTCACCATTATCTCTTGACTCCCCCACTGTTGTTAAATTACCTGATGGCTTATCCAATATTCAGTAATAGACAAGGAGAAATTTGCTCCAATTAAAATTTTGGAGGCTGAAGAATTTATTTTTCCACCCAGCATTAAACACAGCTCCCTCAGTACTTCCTCTCCCTGGCGATAGTCTGTGATTAGACCAGTCTGTTCGCAATCTTCGTGTCTCATTTGACACAGGATAAACTTTAGACCTCACATTTTCACAATCATTAGCTCCTACCCTCACCTCTGTAATATCACTCAACTTCACCCCTATCTGAGTTCACTCATGCCAAACCCTCCTTGGTGCCTGCTAATTCTATATTTGACTATTCCAACACAACTCTGACTGATCTTCCTCATTCTATTCTCCATAAACTTGAGGTTATTCAAAATTCTGCTGCATTTTCTTAACTGATACCAAGTTTTGTTCACCCTTTTATTCACTGATCTATATTAGCTTCTGGTCAAGCAAGACCAGATTTTAACATTCTCTTCTTGGTTCAAACATTCCATGGTCTTTCCATGATCTCAGGAAGTTATTCCAACCCTACAACTCTCCCAAGATATCTGCGTTCTACTAATTCTGGCATCTTGAGATTTCCCTGATTTTACCTGCACATTAGTAGCAACCTCTTAAAGTTACCTAAACCCCAACGTCTAGAATATCTTTTAAGACATTCCTTAAAAGCTACATTTTGACCATGCTTTTAGCCTGGTGTCTCCCTAAATGTGATATTTTATTTAAGAATGCTTCCTCGAAGTCTTTGGTACTTTTTATTCTATTCAGTTCTGTTGCACATATTTCATATTGATATATGTTACTATTGGCTTTTGAAGGAGGGGAATCTAGGAGGAAGATGCAGCAGCTTATACAAAGCATTGCAATGTGTGAGCCCGAGATGACTGTATGCTCTGTGACTAAGGAATGGAAACAATATTTGGGGAAAAAAAAGGGAAGGAACCGGTACATAGTGTTGCAAAACTTCAAATAAAGATGTAAAGGAGCACCAGGTCACGAAAGGACTTATGGATGCAGGCTTTGAATTCTGTATGCTTTAGGCTAGACAGCAAATAGATCAAGAAAGGGTTGGAAGAGTATCAAGCTATTCAAGTGATGGGATGCAGGTTAGCAGAGCTTTGGAATGAATTACAATGGGGATGCTTTAGAAAGGTAGAGGCAAAAGGTAATGATTAAGTTCCCTACAGTATGGAAACAGACCACTCAGCCCAACAAGTCCACACTGATCCTCCGAAGAGTTAACCCACCCCCTTCCATTTACCCCTGACTAATGCACCTAACACCACAGGGAATTTCACATGGCCAATTCACCTAACCTGCACATCTTTGGACTGTGGGACAATCCCGGAGCAAACCACACATACATGGGGAGAATGTCTGTGTGGAGTTTGCACAGTCGCCTAAGGTTAGAATTGAACCTGGGCCCCTGGCACTGTGAGGCAGCAGTGCTAACCACTGAGCCATCATGCCACCCATGCTGTAATGAAGGCAGGAGTAAGGATTTTATCTGCAGGAAGAGGAAGAAAAATTACAGTTTGACAACTAGGTGGTCCTCATGAAGGCAGGAATGTGAATTTTGAAGTTGAGCTCAGAATTAAACTGAATTCAACATCTCGACCTCTTGCTAGCTATTTGTAAACAGGGACTCAGGACAATGGTTTCTGTCAGAATTTGAGCATTATAGATTTAGAATTGCTGACATGACATTAGAGAAAGTCCATTATGACTTGATATTGGAAAATTAAGTCAGACAAATAAAGTGGTGGATGTGGAAACAAGGGTAGTAGGAACCTAATAGAAATAGATGCCACTAGCATGCAAATAAAATTGGAACCCATGCTTATGAATACATGTTTCTAAAAGACAGGATTTGGGCAATGTAAGAAATGGCCCAAGGATGAAATGTTCCTCTGAGCTGTTCCTTTGATGATCAGTCATGATCATATTGAATGGTGGTGCAGGCTCAAAGAGCAGAATGGCCTACTCCTGCACCTATTGTCTATTGTCTGGTCTTTTGGAGGCAGAAGCAACTGGAGGACATAAACTGTGAGGGGTAGGAGTGGAACAAGTGCGATAGATATAGAACGGAGTGAGTATTACCAAATTAAATCATCAAATTCTCAACATTTCAATCTTTGTTTAAGTTATGCACTGCAGTGCTATTAAACTCAATACAAATTTATTGAGTGACACATTCAGACAGCACAACATGATATGAAAATTTCATTCAATTATTTTTGTTGATGCAATAATCCATATGTTGGGATATCAATTGACAAGTTGAAACAAAATTACTACCATGTATGAAGTCTCCTTTCAGTCAATCTTAAAGAAAATGGAATGAAAAATGCTCTGGTTTCAGAGAACAAATAATTAACCTAACAGTTCCAAGTTTGAAAACAGTCCAAAACAAGTTATTCGACGGCAAATCATATTGATTAGCATTACAGTGTACAATAGTTTTTGAGTTGAATATGTAGATTTGATTGCAGAGAATTAGATTAGATTAGATTACTTACAGTGTGGAAACAGGCCCTTCGGCCCAACAAGTCCACACCGCCCCGCCGAAGCGCAACCCACCCATACCCCTACATTTACCCCTTACCTAACACTATGGGCAATTTAGATTGGCCAATTCACCTGGCCTGCACATCTTTGGAATTACCATATTAAAAATTCTGTAGTCATCAAAATTTAACTAAGGTCAAAGTCAAACTTAAGTTCCCTACAATTACTGCACTCTCATCTTCCAAATTAAACTTTAATGATCAATGGGTTGCATTCACTAGACCTACTGTATGAAGCATCTTGCTCAGTCGTTCCTTCTCATGCACTTGTAAGCTCCAGGATGCTTCTTCAAAATAGGAACATTAGAGTTCAAATCCTACACTAACCTCAGATCACTGGACAGTGATAAGTGAGAACACTGACTGATTTTCCCTCTTTCAGCTGAGGGCCAACTCCACAGATGTTTGGAGCATCTATGTACCTTACTCTGGATCAATTCATCACGAGGCACAGATTGGGCTCTTCGTTCTTGCTTGAGTTTTTCCCTCCTCTTCCTCAGGCTTCTCCCACGACAAAAACTGAGAACCTGGAAATATTACAAAAACATTTATCTAAAGCCTTCATCACAAAAGTTAAAACCTTGAAGGTGATTTATTCATGCCAATTTTTAAAAGCACCTACTGCCCTGCTAAAAATGTTGTGACCCAGCAGCTACAAACAATGAATGCTATTTATATACTTGTATTGGATTAAGTGCTCTTTAAGCAATGAATTACTTAAAAATTGAATTTAGTCTACTCACTTAAAGTAGATTAAAGAAAGTTCTACATAGATATTTCCTAGCTGCAAAAAATAACGAAGGAAAATGGCAGAATATTAATCCATCTTCACTATTTAACCTTGGCATTCCTAAGTAATCACAGATCTGACCACAAGACCTTACCTGTGGTGCTTTGGTGAGGAGAAGGGCTACTTCTGGACTGTTATTCTCTCTAGCTGCTTCCAGAGGGCTCAGCCCTGCCTACAGGAAGAATCAAGGAAGGAGTTCGTTTTGGATCTTATCACATTCAACCTGACAGCTAGATGTTCCATTAATGTGTTGCATTAGAAAAACAATGTGGATTATTATAAACACAATGAAATGCTGTATTTTATGTCAGACTGGGCACAAAATGTAGGAAGATCAGAGTGATGCTGGAAAAGCACAGCAGGCCAGGCAGCATCAGAGGAGCAGGATGCTGCCTGACCTGCTGTGCTTTTCCAGCACCACTCTGATCTAAACTCTGGTTTCCAGCATCTGCAGTCCTCACTTTTGCCTACAAAATGTATGAAATATAGTCAACTGATTTAACCCCAAATTGAAACACTTGTGTTGTAAAATAAACTTTAGAATTCATTATGAAAATTTCTAAGTACGCTAAGTACACCCAACTGACTCCTTAATTCCTATTTTTATCATGTACAATACATACTGTCACAGAGTCAATAAAGAAGCCAAGATCACTAACAGGGTGAAAGTGAGTACAGCAGATGCTGGAGATTAGAGTCAAGACTGTGGTGCTGGAAGAGCACCAAAGCAGGTCAGGCAGCCTCCAAGGAGCATTCAATCTAATGACATTTTAATAACCTAAAATGATTGTGCCAATAGGGTTATAATGGTAACTGCGACTTAGTCTAAATAAAATATTAACACCAAAGCTCAAAGGGTAGATAAGCAGGAATAAAAATCAAAATTCTGCAGGGGTCAAAAACTTGACGTAAAAACAAAAAGTGCCCAAAATGCTCAGCAGGTCTGGCCGCATCTGTGAAGGCACAAACAGAGGGCAGAATATTCCCAGCCCCTAAATAATGTGGGCAATGTTAAAGTAGGGCAAGATTGGAAAAATTAGATTCTGTTTTGCCTTGCCTTTTAGTACAGACAAAAACAGGCAGCTTATCATGGTTTCCAGCAGTAAGCAATCAAGACATTGAACATGTTGCTGTATAACATCACACTACATCAACGTCACACCTACTACATGTGCTAGCAGCTTAAAAACGAACACATTTAAAGTGCTTCAACCAAATGGCCATGTTTCAAAGTCCAAGGAGATACCAGTCCTCAATGAAGTCAAAGAGGACTGCAGTCATTCAGGGGCACTCACTGATGTCAACCCAGGGGTTGAACATGGTTAGTCAACTGCTAGGGATCGTCTGGGGCTTCATATCATTACAGTCTAGGGAATGGGCCCAGTCAAACATGCAGGAGTAGCAGTAAATCAGTTGGGGAGCTGCACAGAGGTCATTTAGGGATCTGGTCACTCATCTCTCAGGGCTAACATTTCAAGTTAGTGAAGGGTTTGGACCATGATCAGTCCTAGAGATCTGCTCATTGAAAGTCAAAGGCTGCAATTAATCTGGGTCACTGCTATAGTAATGTGTTGCTGGAAAAGCACAGCCGGTCAGGCAGCAAAGGAGAAGGAGAATCGACGTTTCGGGCATAAGCCCTTCTTCAGGAATGAGGAGGATGTGCCAAGCAGGCTAAGATAAAAGGTAGGGAGGAGGGACTTGGGAGATGGTCGTTGGGAATGCGATAGGTGGAAGGAGGTTAAGGTGAGGGTGATAGGCCAGAGAGGGGGTGGGGGCGGAAAGGTCGGGAAGAAGATTGCAGGTCAGGAAGGCGGTGCTCAGTCTGAGGGTTGGGACTGAGAAAAGGCGGGGGGAGGGGAAATGAGGAAGCTGGAGAAATCTGTATTCATCCATTCATTATAAATTAATTATAGCCATTTCCATGCAGCAGAAATAATCACAGGTGACCTTTTCATAGTCTCACCTGCAGACTACAGTTCACAAAGAGAATCCAAGATCCCACAGGCTGCAGATGGACATGGATCTGATTTCCTCCCACCTTGAACTGTATGTACTTGACAATATGCACTTATATGCACTGCTGCCTTACTTGGGTGAGGCGGTTTTGTGGGCTAATGGAGGTTGGAGAGACAGTTACAATTCCAGACTGTACTTGCACAGCTACTGATGACATAGTGCTTATTTGGTTAGGATTTCAGGCCTGGGATGGCAACATGAGGGAACACCATCGTAACACAGAAACTAGGAGGAGTAGGCCATTCAGCACTTCAAACCTGCTCTGACATTCAAAGTAATCATGGTGGATCCTCTATCTTAATGTCATATTCCCACTTTCAACCCATGCACCTTAATGCATTTAATATCTAAAAGTGTATGTATCTCCAGGCAGAGTTATAATGATAATCTAAGATCGGGATGGGGAGAAAAAGAACAAAGAAATAAAGGTCCAAGTGGGAAGGAACAGACAAAAGGGGAGACAGAAAAATCAAGAAGCAAATGAACACAGAGGGGATTTGGGTCACATTGTTACGTGGGTGAGAAAAGACATTCCTGCATATGGCATACAGAAAGTTAAAGAATGACATTTCTAAGTGTTTGTAGGAAAATATCTCAAGCTTGAATCTGAAGCTTAACTCATTTGATTTCAATTTTAAAAAGAGACGTAATATTTTGATCTCAAAGTCTCAGATGAACTCATGCAGAAATGCTATTTTCCTCACTGCCAAATTGCATGGAGTACTGAAAAACATCACTATCAATAACACAAATCCTACTTACATTATTGACAATGTTGCTGTCAGCCCCAGTTTCCAATAGAAGTCTTGCTATTTTCTTGTGGTTGAGAGCTGCAGCAATATGGAGTGGTGAGTCACCTGCCTGTGAGGACCAATCAGATCAAAAATGTTTATGAAACTTTATAACATCTTCTATCAGTTATAATATTGAGTTGATAAGGGTACATTTCTAGGGATTTAATTGTCAGCTCAGGGCCAGCCTAAGGAATTCCAAACAATTTTCAGGCAGTCGGTTAAAGCAGCAGGGATTAAACTGTTATCGGGTTTTCTACAGTGTTTTGTAAAAAGCAGATCTGGAAGGGAGGTTAGAGAAATTCAACAAGTAGTACCCGCGCAACTCTGTGTTATTTAATATACCAGATAAATATGCATCTAATGGGTGATTTCATGATCCAATGATTGGAGAGGGAAGGGGAACTCCTAGGAAATGCAGTCTTGGAAGTCACAGGTATTGATTCAGTTTAGTGATCAGAAAGAGACATACTGACGTCCAAGATATACTTCTTATGGACACTAGATTCTACTTGGAGTGCCAAGTTGCTCGTCACGTGACACACTCAGTATGGGGTAACGGAAAGGGTACAAGGTAAGGAATCTTGTCGCTTTGAAGGTGACTTTTAGATCAGTTTTTCAAATATGTGATATATTTTCCCATTCCTTTTTCTTTACAGAACACAGAAGCTTAGATTGCCTGATTTACGTTATTTTAATACCACTATTTAAATTATTTAAAATAAGTGATTTTAAGTTGATTAAATTAACAGCACAAAATCCATGCAACAATGCATGAGCATTTGGGAGAAGAATACAGATGTGTTTTGCACTTAATTACTTTTATCATCTCACGTTTCGACTCAGGGAATCCTGAGGGACAGGATGTACATGCATTTGGAAAGGCAAGGACTGATTAGTGATAGTCAACATGGCTTTGTGCGTGGGAAATCATGTCTTACAAACTTGATTGAGTTTTTTGAAGAAGTAACAGAGAGGATTGATGAGGTCAGAGCGGTGGACGTGATCTATGTGGACTTCAGTAAGGCGTTTGACAAGGTACCCCATGGAAACTGTTTAGCAAGGTTAGATCTCATGGAATACAGGGAGAACTAGCCATTTGGATATAGAACTGCCTTGAAGGTAGAAGAAAGAGGGTGGTAATGGAGGGTTGTTTTTCAAACTGGAGGCCTGTGACCAGTGGAGTGCCACAAGGATCGGTGTTGGGTCCACTACTTTTCTTCATTTATATGAATGATTTGGATGTGAACATAGGAGGTATAGTTAATACGTTTGCAGATAACATCAAAATTGGAGGTGTAGTGGACAGCGAAGAAGGCTACCTCAATTACAACACAATCTGGACCAGATGGGACAATGGGCTGAGGAGTAGCAGACGGAGTTTAATTCAGATAAATGCGAGGTGCTGCATTTTGGGAAAACAAATCTTAGCAGGACTTATACACTTAATGGTAAGGTCCTAGGAAGTGTTGCTGAACAAAGGGAGTGCAGGTTCATAGCTCCTTAAAAGTAGAGTCGTAGGTAGATAGGATAGTGAAGAAGGCGTTTGGTATGCTTTCCTTTATTGGTCAGAGTAATGAGTACAGGAGTTGCAAGGTCATGTTGCGGCTGTACAGGATGTTGCTTAGGCCACTTTTGGAATATTGCATGCAATTTTGGTCTCCTTCCTATCAGAAAGATGTTGTAAAACTTGAAAGGGTTCAGAAAACATTTACAAGGATGTTGCCAGGGTTAGTGGATTTGAGCTATAGGGAGAGGCTGAATAGGCTGGGGTTGTTTTCTCTGGAGCATCGGAGGCTGAGGAGTGACCTTATAGAGGTTTATAAAATCATGCAGGGCATAGATAGGATAAATAGACAAAAGTGTTTTCCCTGGTGTGGTGGAGTCCAGAACTAGAGGCCATAGGTTTATGGTGAGAGGGGAAAGCTATAAAAGAGACCTAAAGGGCAACATTTTCACGCAGAAGATGGTGCATGTATGGAATGAGCTGCCAGA
Organism: Chiloscyllium punctatum; assembly: GCF_047496795.1. NCBI lineage: Eukaryota > Metazoa > Chordata > Chondrichthyes > Orectolobiformes > Hemiscylliidae > Chiloscyllium > Chiloscyllium punctatum. The sequence goes on along the minus strand of NC_092741.1, from coordinate 58,740,980 downwards.
GGAAGTGGTGCAGGCTGGTACAATTGCAACATTTAAAAGGTATTTGGATGGGTATATGAATAGGAAGGGTTTAGAAGGATATGGGCCAAGTGCTGGCAAATGGAACTAGATTAGGTTGGGATATTTGGTTGGTGTGAACAAATTGGACCGAAGGGTCTGTTTCCATGCTGTACATTTCTATGACTCTATGACTGTCACCAGCATACAATTTAAAATGAGATTAATTTGAAATGAAAATCTTTCACTTTTGGAAACAAGTAAATTGTACTCACTATTGGAATTGACAATTTAAAGCATCAGATTTTTAGACACAACACACATAATATTAAATTCAATTGTGTATTTGAACAGTAATTCATCACAATTAAGCTTATTTTACTCTTTTTTGTGTTTGTACTGTTTTTTGTCCATACCTACAATGAGCTGTCAATGTAATTTACAAAACTTATCATTGTAATGTTGAAGTCTATTAATATGTTTAACTTTTCACTTGTAATAAATGATAAATTTGAATAATGCACTTCACAGGTTGGGTTTTCCTTGCAGGCATCAGGGCATCATTGCTAGGCTCAAATGAGGATCACTCACTTGTGACTTTCCCTGAATTGGCCCAGTTAGTAGCCACAGGTTCGGTGTGCCATCCAGTTAAAGATGGACCCTCTTGGCTGACGAACCAATAGTAGCAAAGAACAAAAGTAGCAGCTGGATAACTAAATGGTGTAGACAACTCAGCATGGAGGTTCCCGCTCTTCACCCTTTCTGAACTTAAAATATAGGAACGGCTCAGCATCTGGGTCAGTGCTGTTGGGGATGGGATTGGATGGGAATGGAACAGTGGGAAACTGCACAGGGTAGCTGCAGTTTAGACCCGACTGCAGGCAGGTCTTTTAGTTCCAGCAGGAATGCTAATCCTGGATCTGACACAGGGAGGCCACTTCCAGGCAGCTGCACTTCCCAGGCACCTCGAGACAGACTTGAAAATTCTTCCAATTAAGAGGCCTTCATTAGTCCTTAACTGGTAAATCCACCCTGTGCAATCATGCCTCCTAATCCCAGGAAAATGATCCAGAATTGGGATGGAATCGGGGAACTGACATTAGCTGGCAAGGTAGTTTGAGTGAGACTAAACATTCTCCCACACAGGAAAGAGTGCAGGGACAAAGTTTGATGTTACTGACCTGGTTCCTCTCACTAACAGAACAGAAAGCACTCAGGAGGATTCTAACAATAGTCACGTGATTGTAACGAGTAGCAATGTGTAAACACGTGTCACCCATCTGCAAAACAAAAACATTTCAACTCCAAGTCAGGCTGAACATAAACCAATAAAAATGCTGAAGGCAAGCAAGATCCTTTTTTTTAAAAAAAGTAAAATATTCTCAATATCAAAAAATGTAGAAAAGAGCAGACCCTCACTTACACTGTTCTTAATGTCAGGTCTGGACCCTCCTAGCAATAGTACACGGGAACTCTGGGAATGGCCATTCTGACAGGCCAAGTGGAGGGCTAAGTTACCTGCCTTAAGGGAGACACAAGCGGCAACACTGAAAAGTTACTAAACAATGTCATTGTGTATAAAGGAGATTATCAGTCTGTTTAAATTCAAGAGGCTTTCATGCTAATTCCCGATGTATTAATTTCAGCCAAGCAGTTATTAGATAGCACTTAATAGATGTCAGACACTTCCCTTCAGACAGCTCGAGGGAACTGTTCTGTATTCCAACCTACTCCTGCATATTTCACCAGCACCAGTTAGGAAATAGGACAGACAGAACTATGTGAACCAATTCATATGCCCTGTTGGCTCTAGGTGTTTGTGGTTAGATCACTAACATTAAAAACGTTCTTGCCTTCCACTCCAAATCATTATGATATATATCAAAACTTGAAAACATCAATTTCGGAAAACAGATTGGCGACAATATTTTAAGAGCAAAAACAGAATAAAAGAAGTAAATCCTCATAAGAACAGAGAGAGGCTCCACCTTAGCCAAAACTATATTGAAGTCCGGATTCAGAAAGTATTGCCCTGAATGCAGCACTCACCATTTTTGCTCGGGGTGAATAGGCATGGATTGCAACTTTCACATCTGGGGTCAATGGAGGTGTAGCTGCCCATGTTAAAAATGCAGCTGCTAAAGGGTGATCCAACTTTCACCACCGGGATGTCCCAAGTAAGACTTGTGGTTTTTACACTTTTTAGCAGAAGACCTAAAGCTGAGAGACTTATCTGACCAAGTGAGGGTAGCCTTTAAACTTTTGCAAACAAATTCAGCATAAAACCTGAGGGCTATCATTGTACAATTTGTGCTGCATGACTGAGTTTACAATCAATCAGTCAGACTGACAATTTCAAGTGGGGACAAAATCTTTGTGGGGCTGTGCGTACAAGTACCTTTTTCATGAGGAATTAGCTTATTGAGGAATATAAATTTATTGATTTTTGTTTAAACACATTGAAGTCACCAATAGATAGTTTAAACTTCATTTTCGCTCAACTCAACATGGGTCAGGTAAAGGATGAAGATGGTAAGATGGGGTCTGGGTAGAGGAACATAAGTTTGATTGTGGATATGAAGTGTTATTGAGGGTGGTAAGAGGGCCAGAGCTTGATGGCGCATATGAAAGGCTGGGTGGGTAGGGGTGGGGAGAGGTGTTTAAGAGGGATGTGACTTAGCAAGAAGGGTGTGGGGAGCATAGTTTGGCCTGGCTGGATAAGGGGACTTGGAGGTGGAAAGAGGAGGATAGTTTAGCATCAAGGGTATGAGGAACCATTGGGAGTTGGAGAGAAGGAACGAGATGATATGAGTTGGGGCGGGAAGTGTGTGAGAGGGGTGGGGGCATGTGAGAGATGGAGAGCTATTTTCTCATTATTTTACTTAGTGGGTTAAAATCCTGGATCAGAAAGGGGTGGCTTTCACCAACCCATCTTCACAACAGGCAGCTCTTGCTACTGTGTCCACAATAATTCCAGGTATAACGGCTCTGACTCCTGCTAACATCTACTCTCCTGGAATCAAAATTTAACAATCTGGGGCACTTGCACCTCAGTCAGGTTTGTGGAAGCAGGTATTCTATTAACTCTTTGGTCCCAGCTCAGGAATAATCAGAATATACAGAAATATTGGAAGACATGATATTGAAATGGCTGTTTCTCACGGTGAATTTAGTTGAAAGAACAAATAGACCTGCATGTTCTGTGTTCACAAAACCTTTGGAAATAGCAAGATATGGTGAGCAGATTGTTAAAAAGCCATCACAAGATCCTTAGCTTTATTACTAGAGCTTTAAAGCACAAAATAAGGAAGCTACATTAAATCTTTCTGAATCTGGCACCACATTTCCAGAGGATTTTAGGACTTTAAAGTGTGTGGGTGGAGATTTATTAGAATACTACCAGGAATGAAGACCTTCAGTTAAGTGGAATGCCCAAAGAAAGCTAGGATTATCCTCCTTAGAACACAGAAGGTTAAGGCAAGTTCCAATACATGTTCAAGTTCACAAAGAATTTTGATGGGGAAGAAATGAGAAATTGTTTCCAGTGTAAGGGTCAGTAAGCAGATTGGTAAACAGAACCAAAGACAACACCAAGGGGGAAATGTTACTCTGAATTATGAATTGGGTGGGACGGTGAACTGTGAGCAGAATGTAGAGATGCTTCAATGTAATTTGGACAAGTTGCATGAGTGGGCAAATGCATGGAAGATGAAGAATTGTGTGGATTAATGAGAGGTTATCCAATTTGGTAGCAAAAATAAGATGATAATTATGGCAATAGATAGGGAAAGGAGGAGGTGCAACAAAACCGAGACAATGATGTACACCAGTCACTGAAAATAAGCATGCAGGTGCAACAGGCGGTAAATAAGACAAATGGAATGTTGGCCTCCATACCCAGAGGATTTAAGTAAAGGAGAATGTCTTTCTGCACTTGTACAGGGATTTGGTGAGACCACACCTGGTGTTAAAAGGATATTCTGGCTATGGAGGGTGTGTAATGACGGTTTACTAGGCTGATTACTGGGGTGCAGGACATATGTACTCAGACTGGATTGGTACAGACCGAATTCATGGGAGTTTAGAACAATGAGAATGGAATCACATAAACATATAAAATTCTAACAGGACTAACCAGAATAAATGCAAGAAGCATGTTCCCAATGATCAGGGAACCAGCAATCGTACTGTAAGGATACAGGGTAGGCCATTTAGCACAGAGACAAGGAGAAATCTCTTCATCCAGAGAGTCATGATTTGGAGATGCCGGTGTTGGACTGGGGTGTATAAAGTTAAACATCACACAACACCAGGTTATAGTCCAACAGGTTTAATTGGAAGCACACTAGCGTTCGGAGCGACGCTCCTTCATCAGGTGGTAGTGGAGGGCTCAATCCTAACACACAGAATTTATAGCAAAAATTTACACTGTGATGTAACTGAATTATACATTGAAAAACTGATTGTCTGTTAAGCCTTTCATCTGTTCGAATACCATGACAGTTTCACTTCTTTCATGTGTAAATCACAAAACCTTTTTTTAAAAAAAGTTGCATTCTCAGGTTAGCAGTTTACAATGGGTGTTAGCTAGACAATATGTTGAAGGTGTTAGCCCCCTGTGTTCTCTGTCTATGCCATGATGTTTAGATTGATTTTAATCTAAAAAGTGAGATAACGGAGTTTTACATGAATTCATGCAGTTTTTGAGCAAAGTACAATGTAACCCTGCAAGTACAAATTCACCCCACAAAATATATGTGTGCATGTGGGTCTTTGTCTGTGTGTGTGTGTGTGTGTGTGTGTGTGTGTGTGTCTGTCTGGGTTGGGGGTTGGGAGTGTGAGAAAGTGTATGTGTGTGTATAGTGAGTGCAGAGTGTCTTAAATCTGTGAGGGGGTGTATGTGTGTGAGTGTGGGAGTGTGTGTGTGTCTGTAAGGGTTTGTGTGCACGTCTGTGTATATGTGTCCGTGTGTATATGTGTATAGGAGTGCCTGTGTGTGTGTGAAGGAGTATCTGTGTGTGTATATAGTGTAATGGTGGTCACCTGTAATGTGACATGAACCCAATGTCCCAGTTGAGGCCCTCCCTATGGGTACCGAACTTAGCTATCAGCCTCTGCTCGGCCACTTTTCGCTGCTGCCTGTCCCGAAGTCTGCCTTGGAGGATGGTCACCCGAAGGTCCCAGGTTGAATGACCTGGACCACTGAAGTGTTCCCCAACTGGGAGGGAACACTCCTGTCTGAACACACACACACACACACACACACACTTTCTCACACTCACAACCCCCAATCCAGACAGACAGACAAAGACCCACATGCACACACATATTTTGTGGGGTGAATTTGTACTTGCAGGGTTACATTGTACTTTGCTCAAAAACTGCATGAATCCATGTCAAACTCTGTTATCTCACTTTTTAGATTAGAATCAATCTAAACATCATGGCATAGACAGAGAACACAGGGGGCTAACACCTTCAACATATTGTCTAGCTAACACCAATTATTACAGTTAACCTGAGAATGCAACTTTTTTTAAAAAATGAAAGAAGTGAAACTATCATGGTATTCGAACAGATGAAAGACTCAACAGACAATCAAAGTGTTTTTCAATGTATAATTTCAGTTACATCGTACTGTAAATTTTTGCTATAAATTCTGTGCCTCACAATTGTATCCTCCACAACCACCTGATGAAGGAGCAGCGCTCCGAAAGCTAGTGCTTCCAATTAAACCTGTTGGACTATAACCTGGTGTTGTGTGATTTTTAACAGTTCAGCCAAGTATGGGGTCCTTGCAATATTGTTCAAATAATCTGAAATTCGGATAATTGATGTTCGGATAATCAAGATTTCTCTGTAACAGTCAAATTTTTTTGACTACTTTTTAAGGTTAAATTTATGGGGTCGACTATTACATGGATACTACTTTTGAGGGCCTGAAAATGCATGCACATCAAATTCAAACCGTATCATTAGCAGAAGCTCAACTGCTCTCTAAATGAATAAAGAAAAATAAACAATGAATTTTGGTAATTCTGAAAACCCGGAGTAAAACACAACAGCCAGTGGACTGGAAGACTGGGAGCAAAGTGGAACAAACGGCAGACTGGAAATGGTGGAGCAGCACGCCACAGCTGGCACACTGACTCATAAACATTGTTCTGTTATCCACGAAGAACTAGGGTTGACTTTTCCATGAGATATATGGAAAATTCCAGATTATTTGGCCAAAAATAGGGGATTGACTTTTACATGAGATTGACTATTACTCCAGTATATATGGTATTTGAAAACTTTTTAAACAGTCAAACACCTAATCACCCTTCATAACAAATGAACTCAGCTTATCCAGTTTAAATTCAGGATCATTCATAACTTTGGGTTCTTTGCCCTGATCTACATTTCTTTTCCTTAATTACCAAATGAACAATTTTTTTCTGTCGAGTCGCTTCAAGAACTTTGTTAATGTTATGTTGGTGTCGGCTAAGAAAGCTCGATATTCCTTTTGATTCAGTTCATTAACTTTCTTGCTTTCAACCAAACAGTGACACTCCAGTTCACAGTGTGGTCACTTTTGGCAAAACACCCAACTCTTTGGCATCTCTAATCTGTGCATTCACTTCCAGGTTTGGGACTGTTTTAATCTTATTCAGTACCTTCAAGGACTCTATGTCCTTTTCTGTCAAACACAAATAACTGAAAAACTGACATCTTCCTGGGAGCAATTTGCTTCTTCTCCTCACAAGTTCTGTCTTGCTCTGTTTTTGTATATTTTCTCATTGTATCTGCATCTGACACTGATTGCCTTCACCCTCTGATTCTCTGCCTGGAAAACCCCGCTGATTCCTTGCAGATTTTCTCTCTACCTGCCAGGCACTTGGCCTCTTTTGTAATATTCTTTCAAGGTCAAGAGTTGCGAGGTCACTTGGATCAGGACTACTTATTATTCAACAATAATCACATTTGATCTCTCTTAAAGTAGTGGCCCTTCTTCAGAACGATTCTGATGAAGGGTCGCTGGATTCCAAATGTTAATCCTGCTTTTCTCTCTATAGAAATTTAGTTTACTGTACTGCTTATAGCCCAAAGGTCATCACATTAGTTGGGGAATTCTTTCATTTATTCAGTACAGGCACAGTGGGCTGAATGGCCTCCTTCTGCATGATATCATTCTATGATGCTTTTTAACCATTATGTAACATACTTCTAAATGTTATTTTGTAAATTATCACTTTCATTTTATACAGGGGATTTATGGTGAACCAGCTGTGAACAGTGTTTACAGTTTACTGGATGGCTGTCAAAGGGAAGATAATAAGCAGAGAACAATCATTTTAAATAAGAAAGAGAAGTATGAAACAGCTTAGGTTCTGATGGACTGCAGTCTGTCCAAGAGCTGCATTTGTAGATAATTGCACAGACATAGTCCAGCTTCAAAACTTAGTGCCTCAAATCAGCTCAACAATGAGTTCAAAACAATATGACAAATACTGTTACTGTCAGTAGAAAATCTTTATTTCCATAGGAACTTTAAGTTAGTGAAATATCGTTAGCATCGAAAACAGAGCTACAGAGACATCCAAAATATCAAAAAAAGCTTGATCAAAGAGATATGTTGTAAAGAGTATTTTAAAAGATACAGAACAATGAAGTCTGAACATTTACCAATGGAAATTCTAGCTCTGAAGGCTTCAGCAACTGACAGCACATGTAGCAGTAGTAGAGAGAGAAAAAAGGTACACTTGAGGTCAGATTTGAAGGAACACAGCCCCCTCACAGTCTTGCAGAGCTTCAGGAAGTTACAGAGATATGGAGTGGTGAGACCATGTAAGGAACTGAAAGCAAGGACGAGCATTTCAAAATTGAGGTGCTGTCAGACTGTGAGCCAGTGTAGGTCAGGAAGCATGCAGGATATGGATGAATGAGACTTGAGCGACTCAACACTTTATAATTCACAAACAAGTTGGATGGTGCATCAAAAAAATGTCCTGGATACTGTAATAATTTTTTGAATAAATTAAGTCATTCATTATAAAGGAACATTATAAATCCTCAGTAACAGCTATTACAAAGTATATATTTTTTCCACAACAGGAGTAATTTCCTTGAAAATGTACCTACAATGTGGAAAATGTCCTATATGTCCAGAGCTTTCTGCAAATGCAGAAACCCGCACATTCCTGAAAATGAGCCCTATTGTGAAAGCATGACTGTTGGGATCAGGCTGAAAACGTGCAGCTTCTTTTTGTTCAAGGTTATAAAGGGAAAACTTTGCTGCAAGAGCCGTGAGAAACTGCAGTTTAATAAGGTATATCCAAATTGTTAAAATGAAATTAATTCCTATAACACATTCAGGCTATAATACTGACTTTGAGCAATAATGTAAAATGGGTAATCTCAGATTTGCAATCCATTACACATCTCTTCCAATTTGCATTTCTGTTAAAATCAAATGGCTGACCAATCGCCTGCTTTACACTATTGCCCAAAGTATCATACACAACCTATTACACTGATCAATCGATCTTTGAGTCAAATAAAAATAACAGAAACCCCAATCCTTCTTTCTAACCTGATTCTTTGCATGGACATTTGCTCCTGCCTTGACCAGGAGTTTGACAGATTGACTGAACCCATGCCAGCAAGCTTCATGCAGAGCAGTGTTACCATCCTATAATTCAAAGAAAATTGAAAGAAAATGCTTCAGCAATAGTTTCTCTGAGGAGGCACTGAACAATTACAGAAATACAACTACAGTTTGTTGACAAGCATAAGCATAGCCAAAGCGAATCTCACATACTTAAAACAATGCAGATGAAAAATTTTACTTTTTAACGGACCAGATCAGACCCCCACAAAATATTTCATGAGGGAAGCCTAGTTCTTTATTTTAGAGGCAAATGTAAAGTGTTGTGTTCCAGATGTAGTTCAACGGGTCAAACTACTCAACGTTAAGCAAAACACAAGTTATTCAAACATTATAGTTAAAATACAACAAAAGAAGGAAGAACTGAGAATAACGTAACTGTACTGGAAAACTTAACAGAATAAAAGATACAGTAACTATTACTAATTAATTGTTCCAATGTCGTAGCATCTCATAAACATACCCCTTGGCAAAAAGGCAAATTCAGAAAACAGATTTTCTCACATGCAACGACCACAGTAGAAACAGAAAGCCCAGCTCCTAGCTGTAACCAAGAAATATTGGTTAGGCTTCTTTGAGACTCCAGCAGCTAAATAAAAAAATCCTGGTCTGTGAGAGCTGGCCACACCATCCAGGCCCCTTCTATTGTTCCAACTTTAAAATAAAATCCCAAGGCCTCGCAAGTTGTTTATGTTACCACAGCTTGCTCCGTACCCCTCGTTTCTCTTAAAAAAGCTAGGACAAAATACATCTTTTAAAGCCACAGCATTGTCACATACTTTAAAAAAAGGTCATTCATGGTATGTGAGTATTACTGGCAAGATTGGCCAATCCTTTGTTGCCCTGCAAGGTGGTAAGACAACCTTCTGTGCGGAAGATATTCCCACAATGCCAGTAAATTGCAATTTCTAGGTTTTGATCCAAACATGATGAGGTGATAGTTAAACTCTCTCTTATTGAATGTGATCATTGTCTGGAATTTGTGTGTTATAAATTTTACGCTATCTGGAAAGAAATCTGCACCATCTATTTTGTGAATATCAAATACTTTTTTCACTGTGTCAACATTACATACTCCCAGCTCAGATGCAAAGTGATGCTTCCTCTTCTCTTATCTATTTCAGAATGGAATTCTCCGTTGTGGTGCATCTATTTCCCACAATGTCTACGCTCGGCATGTCATTCCTGAGGGAAACTCAATTTCGTCTCAATTACTGGTAATTTGTGTGACTTATATTCAATACAATTCAGGGTTACATAGGCTAATCTCCTGTCACACAGAACAACCTCAAGCTTTCAGATACAAAGAGGATGAAATTTGTTTTGGTCATATTGTGGAAAATTTGAAAGAACAGAAAATGGACTATCAACTCACTACCACTTATTTAACATTATTGTCCAAAAATAATTTCATAGCTAAAAAGTCAACAAGACTCTGAGCTTATCCGGATGAGCACAATTGAATTTCAGATCTGAGAGATGAAATGTCACTGAGAATATTTCTGCCATTCACACATCTTTTGTGAAATAAGAGTATGTCTTTCTCACCTTGTCCTGCCGGTCTAGAGCACATCCCTCAAGAATGAGTGCTGAGATGACCTCGGTATTCCCCACAACAGCTGCTCGATGCAAGGCTGTTTGTTCACTCTGTTACCATGAAGCAGAAAAAGAAAACAAGGAAACAATTGTGGCAAGTAAGAGAACAGATCAAAGTTTATATCCTTAACTGACATTTATGAAATTGTATAAATCCCATGTTGTGCCTAGATTACTGAACAGGCAATCAAATAGCATTTTTTTTAGATTACTTACAGTGTGGAAACAGGCCCTTCGACCCAACAAGTCCACACCGACCCACCGAAGCGCAATCCACCCAGACCCATTCCCTTACATTTACCTTTGCCCCTAAACTTGCTAAAATTCACTTCTATACAATCATTTGGAAGCATCCCCGTGCTGTTTACCTAATATGAATGTCTAGTAACACAATTACTCCTCCAGACTCAAAGAACCCTTGAAAAAAATGTTACAATTCTACATCTCTTCTGACAAAGCCTGACACTAAGTTGCGCTGGCAGGTTGGACAATATATGCAAATATTCTATTGACCAGATTACATCAGGGTCTAATTAAACACATTATATCTCAAGTTTAAATATTTAGGATATCTCCAGCTGTCTCGGATGAATCCTATTTTAATGCTGCTGCAAACTCTGTAGTTTAAGTCGGGATGAGTGACAACCCATCAGAATGCATTAAAAACCTGACAATTATTTAACTCTCTGGTTGCTAAAGACTACTACTGTGTAGACAGAACTAGAAGTTAACCTTAAGGTTTGTGAATGTCTCATTTAAAATACTTCTGGACTTGTTTATTATTAAATTCTAAAACTTACAACTGGACTTAATGATCCAATCATCAAGATCTAAAACTTGTAAAATGATTGCTCTATTGGTTGTATTGTATGTAAAATGGTGACAAGATTCAAGAGAGCTGCAGCAAACATCTCAGATCCATGTCAAATGACTAAGAGGAACAAAAATTGAGATTACTGACAAAATATTCACAAAGAAAATGAGACATGATCCAGAAGGTGTTTTGGAGAGAAAATTTCCACAGAACAATTAAAATTTCATAACATCCATCTCAATATACTCAACTCAGCACCACTTTTAAATGCATTCAACATCCTGTGATTTTGAGTGAGAATTCCTTCCAAGAGTTTTCATGCAGTGATGAAGAAAGACTGAAACTGTGTGGCATCTACAACTTCAGTGAGACAGCAGTTCACTCTGGCACCTACCTGCCTTTACACTTATGAGTTTGTACTATGAAACAGCATTATTGATGTTCACGTTTTCTTGCTTTATATCATTTAAACTGCAAGCCCAATCATGAAGGCAGATTCACACGTCTTTAACTATAGGAGTGTTTAAATGTAAAAGCATTTTGTATCCTGAAGGTTCAATCTTCATTTGCAAACTAGTAATCTGGATTGTATTATTTCACAAATGCACAGAAAAATGCAGACTTTTCACAAAGACATTGTAAAAAGATGTTCTGTGCAAATCGGTTATATAATCACTGTAACATTATATCATAAATTGGAAACATACAGAGTCATTGATTTATCCCATTAATGATGTACTAGGACAAGTCTTTATGCAATACACTGAATGCTTAAAGTTAGGTTGTACCTCAGAGAAATTTTATTTTGCTCCAATAAAGCATCTAATAACATTTTCTATTAAATCTGTCTTTGCATGTTCATGTCTCTAAATAGTTCAACTAAAATTTGTTGAAAGTAAGAGCTGACAATATTGCACTGAAGCTCTGAGTTAATAGGAAAAGCCATTACATATCTCCTTACACTAATCAGATGAAGTTAAAATCAAACAACACCAGGTTATAGACTAACAGGCTTATTTGGAAATACTAGCTTTCAGAATGCTGCTCCTTCATCAGGCAGCTGTGGAGCAGGATCATAAGGCACAGAATTTATAGCAAAAGATTACAGTGTCATGCAACTGAAACAATATATTGAACAAACCTAGATTGCTGTTAAGTCTTTCATCTTTTAGTACGGGTTGCAGATTTCGGTTCATTAATACATAAACCCCAGGACTTCTTTTAAGTCACATTCTCAAGAGAACTTAAGGTTTTATAAAAGAAAAAGTGACATCTCAGCTCAGACAATGCATTAAAGGTGTGAGGTCAGAGTCTGTCTGTATCCCAATCTTGAGTCAGGCTGGTTCTATTTCCAAAGTAGGAATTTATATGGATTAACTGCCTGCAGATTGGGTGCTTTTTGAGCAAATTAAATGTGTGTGCGTGCGTGTGTGTATGTGTATACGCACGCACGCGTATGAGAGTGTGTTTGTCTGTGTGTGTGCTTGGTAGAGTGTGTGCATGAGTGTGACAGAGTAGAAGCCTATGACAGGGTGTGTGCATGGGTGAGTGTGGGGGGTGTATGTGTGAGTGTGTCTGAGAGAGAACATGTGTATGAGAGAGGGTCTGCGTGAGTGTATGAGTATGTAAGAATGTGTGCGTGCGCGAGAGAGAGAGTGTGTATAGTGTAGTAGAGTCACCTGTGGTGTGACATGAACCAAGATCCCGGTTGAGGCCATCCACGTGAGTTCCAAACTTGGGTATCAGCCTCTGCTTGGCTACTCTGTGTTGTTGCGTATCCCGAAGTCCGCCTTGGAGGATGGTCACCCGAAGATCCGAGGCCGACTGTCCCCGATCGCTGAAGTGTTCCCCAACTGGGAGGGAACATCCCAGTCTGGTGATTGTTGTGCAATGTCCATTCATTCGTTGTTGTAGTGTCTGCTCGGTCTTGCCAATGTACCATACCTCGGAGCATCCTTGCCTGAGGCGTATGAGATAGACAATGTTGGCAGAGTCACATGAGTACCTGCCGCATGCATGGTGGATGGGGTCCCCAAGTGTATTAGTGATATCCATGTCAACACTCTGACACGTCTTGTAATGGTTGCCATGACAGGGTTGTACGGTGTTGTGGCTGAAGTTGTCCTGAAGGCTGGGCAGTTTGCTACGAGCAATGGTCTGTTTAAGGTTTGGCGGTTGTTTAAATGGAAGAAGTGGAGGTGTAGGGAAGGTCTTGGCAAGGTGCTCATCCTCATCGATAATGTGCTGCAGGCTGCGAAGAACATGACACAGTTTCTCCACTCACAGGATGTACTGGACAACAAAGGATACCCTATCAGTTGCATCCCGTGCCTGCCTCCTGAGGAGGTCATTACAGATTCTCACTGAGGCACATCGGAACTGTCAAACGATCCACTTCGCACCTTTAAACAATCGCCAAGATCATTGTTCAAGCAAACACATCGACCACAACACTGTACAATCCCGTCATGGCAACCACTGCAAGATATGTCAGAATGTCAGCATGGATACCACCATTACACATGGTGACACCACCCACCATGTACGTGGCAGGTCTTCAGGTGACTTGGCCAACATTGTCTATCTCATACACTGCAGACAAGGATGCTCCGAGGCATGGTACATTGGCGAGACCGAGCAGACGCTACAACAACAGATGAAAGGACACTGCACAACCATCACCAGACAGGGATATTCCCTCCTGTCGGGGAACATTTCAGCGGTTGGTGACATTCGGCCTCAGATCTTCAAGTGATGGTCCTCCCAGGTGGACTTTGGGATACGCAACAACATACAGTGGTCGTGCAGAGGCTGATAGCCAAGTTAGGTACCCATGAGGATGGCCTCAACTGGGACCCTGGGTTCATGTCACACGACAGGTGACCCACTACACTACACACTCTCTCACACACAGACATATATATACACACACTCTCACACTCATGCAGACCCTTTCATATACACACACTCATACCCATGCACACACCATCTCACAGGTGTATACTCCGTCACACTAATGCACACACTCTACCAAGCATGCACAGACACAAACACACCCACACTTTCGCATGCACACTCACACTCTCTCTCATGCACACTGACACACATACAAGTATATGGGGTGAATTTAAATTTACAGAATTGTGATTGCAGATACATTCTATTTTGCTCAGAAAGCACACAATCTGCTAGCAGTCAATCCATATAACATTTTGTACATTCTTACTTTGGAAACAGAACCAGTCTGACTCAAATTGGGATACAGACAGATTCTAACCTTACATCTATAATGCATTGTCTGAGATGAGGTATCACATTTTTTTGAAAACTTTAAGTTATGATTAGATTTAGATTACTTACAGTGTGGATCAGGCCCTCTGGCCCAACAAATTCACACCGACCCACCGAAGTGCAACCCACCCGACCCAGTCCCCTACATTTACCCCTTCACCTAACACTACAGGCAATTTAGCATAGCCAATTCACCTAACCCGCACATTTTTGGACTGGTGGGAGGAAACCGGAGCACCCGGAGGAAACCCACGCAGACATGGGGAGAATGTGCAAACTCCACACAGCCAGTCGCCTGAGGCAATAATTGAACCCGGGTCTCTGGCGCTGTGAGGCAGCAGTGCTAACCACTGTGCCACCGAGCCGTCCACAGCTTGAGAATGTGACTTAAAAGACATTCTGGGATTTACATATTAATGAACCAAAATCTGCTATCCATTCTAAAAGTTGAAAGAACTTAACAGCAATCTAAGTTTGTTTAATATATTGTTTCAGTTGCATGACACTATAATCTTTCGCTATAAATTCCATGTCTTATGATACTGCTCCACAGCTACCTGATGAAGGAACAGTGCTCCAAAAACTAGTACTTCCAAATAAGCCTGTTGGACTATAACCTGGTGTTGTGTGATGTTTAACTTTGTCCACGCCAGTCCAACACCTGCTCCTCCACATCAATGCTACAATCAGATGAAAGCATTATGAAATAAAGACTGCAAGAATCGAAAAAGACATGGAAGTTAGACTGAGAGAATGCAATGCCCAACGAGACTCTAAAAGATTAACAGAGCATAGAAAGAAAAAAGCTGTTTGTAAAGTTGGTATCATTAGAATCGCCAACAATAATTCATATCTGAAGGGATGAGGGGTTAACTTTGTAATGATTCATTTTCAGTGCCAGAGAGCTTGACTGGCATAACCTCATCAAGAAAAGAGTACTTACACTTTTGTGCAAGTTTAGTTTACATCTCCTGTGCAAGTACAGCAACATCGTGCCACTCAATAATGAACCAGAAAGCGAAATGCCATTTTCATGAACTGAACAACTCCTTGGTCAGCAACATTTGGGAAATGGTATTTTACTGCATATCTGCTCTTACTTGAAATTGCTGTAATTTTTATGGGAGGTGATGGCTTTGTGGCATTATCGCTAGACTGTCAATCCAGAGACCTGATAAGGTTCTATGGACCCGGGTTCAAATACTGCCATGGCACATGATGGAATTTGAATTCAACAAGTATCTAGAATTAGAAGTCTAATGGTGACCATCAAATTATAGCCAATTGTTGGAAAAATCCATCTGTTTCCCTAATTTCCTCTCGGGAAGGAAACTGCCATCCTTACCTGATCTGGCTTATAGGAGACTCCAGACCAACAACAATGTCATTGACACTTAACTGTCCTCTGGGGTATTAGGGATGGCTAATAGATACTGGCCTGGCCAGTGATAGCCAGATCCTATGAATGAATTTTAAAAAAGAACCTTTGTCTCACTGTTATTTTGACAGACATTTCTGGCTCAATATTTTCTCACTATTCTCAAGACACTGTAGTTTGGAAGTCACATTGTATTGATGAAAATTCTGAATTTGTAGAAATTACAGAGATCCAGTGGATATGTTTACCTTGTCAGAAAAAAAAACAATCAATTGCTGAACTGTAATTTATTCTTTGTGTGGATGAACTGATAGATACATTACAAACCCTTGCATTTCTTGCCTAAAGTCAGTGTTCTCCTTGGGTGAGACATGCTGTGCATTATTGTCAAGTGAACCACTCCTTTATAAGAAAATTTTAGAATAATGTGTGCAATTCTGGTCTCCCTGCTACAGGAAAGATGCAGCGAAACTTGAAAGGGTTCAGAAAAGATTTACAAGGATGTTGCTGGAGTTGGAGGGTTTGAGCTGAACAGGCTGGGGCTATTATCCCTGGAGCATTGGGATGCTGAGGGGTGACGTTATAGAGGTTTATAAAATCATGAGTGGCATGAATAGCCAAATTCCTTCCCCAAGGTACGTGAGTTCAACACTGGAGGGCACAGAATTAAGGTAAGAGGGAAAAGATTTAAAAGGCACCTGAGGGGCAGCTTTTTCACACAGAGGGTGGTGCGTGTATGGAATGAGCTTCCAGAGGAGATGAAGGAAACTGGTAAAATTATAACACATAAAAGACATTTGGATGAGTTAATGAATGGGAAGGGTTCAGAGGGATATGGGCTGAATGTTGACAAATGGGACTAGATTAGTTTAGGATATCTGGTCGGCATGGACAAATTGGGCTGAAGGGTCTGTTTCCATGCTCTTATGACTCTACGACATTCACTTAAATATCAGTATACATCATTCATCCCTAACATCAGCATCAGAACTCAGCTGCCTGCATTTTGTCGCACACTAAGACCTGTTTTCCTGACTTGGTTGATTTTCACAGATGCCTTAGGTGGGGTTTTCAATGCGGCATTGGGAACCTGATCCCTGGATGAATTCCAGGTCCCGTCCACTCTCACCCCCTCACCCCCCCCACCACCTCCGCTCCCACCCCCCCCCCCCAAACTGCATTGCGACTGTAATGTGATTTTTAGATATAAATGGTTTAAATGGCCAGGAGACAAGCTTGGCACCTCAAAGTGTCTCCAGGAGGTGGGCGCTGCCTGCCAAGGCAGTGGCAATCCTGTTGGGAAATACCAATGCCTTGCTGACTAGAACAGACAACTCCTCAGAAGTCAATAGAGACAGACAGAGTCAGATGACCACTGCTCTCACTGACACTCTGTGGAGGTGCTGGTGTTGGACTGGGGTGGACCAAGTTAAAAATAAATCACACAACACCAGGTTATATCCAACAGGTTTATTTGGAAGTACAAGCTTTCAGAGCACAAGCTTCATCAGGTAGCTTGTGGGGCAGAATCTATAAATTCTGGGTCCTATGATCCTGCCCTACCAGCTACCTGATGAAGGAGCAGCACTCCAAAAGCTTGTACTTCCAAATAAACCTGCTGGACTATAACCTGGTATTGCGTGATCATTAATTTTGTCCACACTAACACTGGTTAACTCCCGAAATTTGTTAAAAGCATGATTCCAAATTTAAATTATTTTGGCCTTATAGTGAAGTTGGAAGCACTAGCCAGCATGAGACTTTTGAAATTCAATTCTGGTCTTTGTGGGCACTTTCAGCTATAGG
The DNA here is from genome assembly GCF_047496795.1 of Chiloscyllium punctatum. NCBI lineage: Eukaryota > Metazoa > Chordata > Chondrichthyes > Orectolobiformes > Hemiscylliidae > Chiloscyllium > Chiloscyllium punctatum. Next base: position 58,723,448 of record NC_092741.1, on the reverse strand, counting down.
GAGAGGCTGAATAGGCTGGGGCTATTTTCTATGGAGCATTGACGGCCGAGGGGTGACCTTCTTGAGGTTTATAAAATATGAGGGGCATGAATAGGGTAAATAGACAAGATCTTTTCCCCACAGTTGGAGGAGTCCAAAACAAGAGGGCATAGGTTTAAGGTGAGGGGAAAAGATTTAAAAGCGACCTAAGGGGCAATTTTTTCCGTGCAGAGGGTGGTGCATATGTCAAATGAGCTGCCACAGGAAATAGTGGAGGCTGGTACAATTACAACATTTAAAATGCATCAGAATGGATATATGAATAATAGGGTTTAGAGGGATATGGCCCAAATGCTGGCAAATGGGACTAGATTTATTCAGGATAACTTGTCAGCATGGGCAAATTGGACCGAAGGGTCTGTTTCTATGCTGTACATCTCTATGATGCTTCATAATTGTTAGTTGTTTAAATGTGGGATCTACAGGATGGTCCCCTGGCAATGCAGCATTGTTCATTGAGCAGGGCTGAGTATTTGTGACCCAATCTAGACGGTGTGTTCAAACCCAGGAGTAATTCTGACATCCTACTAAATCCCAAAATAAAGCACCAGCGGTCACGCTGAATATGTCTGAAAGAGATAATTCTCAAATGTAGAAATGCCAAATATCAGTCTTCAATTAGTCTCCTCAAATTTATTGAAAGTGTAGGTGCCATTGTCAAGGTGCAATTGTGCATATGTTAATATGTTCCTGAACTAGGAATTCAGAGGCCTGGAGTAATGTTCTGGAGTTGAGTTGTTAATTTTAATTTGCCTTGGTTGCTAGTACAGTTATCCTCTGATCAAATTCTGAAAGCTGTATAGTGGAATAATTAGTCCAGGGCTTGAGCACATAATGTTAACTGATACACCAGTCCTGAGCAGGAGCTGCAGTGTCAGAGTTGCCTTTCTGTAGGGCCCACATTTAGTCTTATCTACTGTTTCAGGTTGGCCATCAAACTAAAAGAGGTAGACAAAGAACTGCAGGCACTCAAATTAGACTAAAAATGAGCCAGAAAGCTTTTATCAATCAAATGCCTCTCAGGTGCATGAAGATTTATGAAATGGGCAGCACATTTATGTAGTCTTTAATTTTAACGACTAACTGACAACTTCTAATTATACGAAGGAAAGTTTCAGTTTAGTAATGGAATAACTTGATTCTTAATGCTGCAACGATCAGGCCTAACATAAATCAGAAGTTAATGCATGGTAGGTGTATTTGCAGAATATAAATCGTCAGCCTCCTGATTTTTCAGTTTCTTGTATGTCTTTTTGTCATCAGAGCAATAGTAACCTTGATGACAAGCAAAATTTTGAACTGTGAATGCCTTTCAGCCAATCAAAATTCTGATTAGAGATCCAATAAGGTCTTAGAGGATTGGTTACCAGAGTTAAAGCATTACTATCAGAGGTTGTGGGTTTGACGGAACTGGATCCAAATAGTTCAAAATAAGAAATCCCAATTTAGGCCACTGGAGGGCATTCTGCAACTAAAGATATGTCTCACTCATCCTGAAAGAAACATAGGAAAGTCAAATCTTAGTCTTCAGTTAACTACCTCAGATTTAATGGTTCTGGTACAGTAAACGCTATGGTAGAAGTGAATTTGTATGTATGATATTATAGAAGTTATGTTCTTAGTAGAGAAATCCAGAGCCTGGACGAATGCTCTGAAGGTATTACTTCAAATTCAAACTTGTCAACTGGGGCATTGAACAAATTAAATAAAATTTGAATATGAAGCTAGTGTATGTTAAATATATGACATTTGTAAAAACCCGTTAAGTTAATCTGAGTCCCAAGACATCCCTGCAGGAGTTCCTCAGGATAATGTCCTAGACCTAACCATCATCGGCTGCTTCATCAATGACCTTCCTTCCATCATAAGATCTGAAGTGGGTAATGTTCACCAATGACTGCACATTGTTCAGTAACATTTGTGACGCCTCAGGTACTGAAGTAGTCAGAATCTAAATGCACCTGGACTTGGGCTGAAAATAGAGTTATGGAGTCATACAGAATGGAAACAGAGCCTTCAGTCCAATTAACCCACGCTGACCAGGCTTCCCAAACTAAACTAGCCCCACATGCCTGCTCCTGGCCCATATCCCTTCAAACCTTTCCTATTCATATACTTATCTAAACGTCTTTTAAATGTTATAACTGTACCTGCATCCACCACTTCCTCTGGCAGTTCATTCCACATATGAACCACACTCTCTGTAAAAAAAAAATGTCCCTTTTGAAATTTTTCTCCTCTCACCTTAAATATATGCCCCCTAGTTTTGAAATGCCCAACCCAAGGGAAAAGACCCTTGCTAATCACCTTATATATGCTCATTATGATTTTATAAAGGTTCCCCCCTCAACTTCCTCTGCTTCTGTGAAAACAGTCCCAGCCTATTTTTATAACTTAAACCCTCCATTCCTGGCAATATCCTGGCAAATGTTTTTGGAACCCTTTCCAATTTAATACTATCCTTCCTTTAGCCAGTTGACCAGAACTGGACACAGTATTCCAGAAGAAATTCCTGTACAACTTCAACATGATATTCCAATCCCTATACTCAAAAGGTCTGAGCAACTAAGGCAAGTGTGCTAAATGCGTTTTTAACCACGCTGTCTACCTGTGATGCAAATTTTGAAGAATTATGTACATGAACCCCTTGGTCTCTGTGCTACAACAACACCCAGAGTCCTATCATTAATTGTATAATTGCCCTTGTTTGTTTAACTAAAATGCAATACCTCATATTTATCCAAATTAAACTCCATCTGCCACTTCTCGGTCCGTTGACCCATTGATCAAGATTTCTGTAATCTTAGATAACCTTCTTCACTGTCCACTATACCACAAATTTTGGTGTCATCCACAAACTTACTAACCATGCCTCCTACATTCTCATCCAAATAGTTTACATAAATGACAAACAAAAGTGGACCCTGTACCGATCTTGTGGAACTCCACTGGTCACAAGTCTCCAGTCTGAAAAACAATCCTCCACCACCACCCTCTGTTTCCAACCATCAACTGGCAAGCTCACTCTAAATCCTATGTGATCTAACTTTACTATCAATACACCATGCGGAACCTTGTCACAGACTTCACTGAAATCCATGTAACAATGTCTACTGCTCTGCCCTCATCAATCTTTTTGGTTACTTCCTCAAAAACCTCAATCAAGTTAGTGAGACACGATTTCCCTTGCACAAAACCAAGCTGACTATCCCTAACCAGTCCTTGCCTCTCCAAATGCATGTAAATCCTATCTTTCAGAATCACCTCCAACAACTTACCAACCACCAATGTCAGACCCACGAGTCTATAGTTCCCAGGCTTCTCCTTACAGCCTTTCTTAAATTAAGGCACAACATTAGCCACCCTCCAGTCCGCCTGCATCTCAGCAACAATTATATATGATATAAATATTTCTGCTAGGGGGCCCATAATTTCTCCCCTAACTTACTACATCTTCCTGGGACACGCTTGATCACGTCCCAGAAACTTATCCAACTTTATGGTTTCTAAGCCCTCCAGCACTTCCTCTTCTGTTCTGTGAACTATTTTCAAAGCATCAATATTTATCCTCAGAAATTCTCTAGCCTCTGTTTCTTTCTCCACAATAAAATGTTACGTGAAATATTCATTTAGTATCTCTCCCATCTCCTCAGGTTGAACATATAGACAACCTCACTGATCTTTAAGGGACCTTATTCTTTCTCTAGATGCTCTTTTGCTCTTAATATAAACGTAGAATCTTTTTGGATTATCCTTAACCTTGCCTGCTAGGGCTATCTCATATGCCCTCTTTGCTTTCCTGATTTCCTTCTTAAGAACACCCCTAAACTCTTTACACTGTTCAAGAAATTCATTTGATCCCAGTTGTGTCCATCTAATAAATGAGTCTTTCTTATTCTTGACTAGAACCTCAATATCTTTCAACATCCATTGCTCCCTACTCTTACCAGCCTTACCCTTTACTCTAACAGGTACATAATGCCTCTGAATTTTCATTGTCACACTTTTGAACACCCCCCCCACCCCCAATTGTCAATTATCACTTTACCTGCGAACAATCTACTCCAATCATCTTTTGAAAGTTCTTGTCTCATACCATTAAAATTTGTCTTACTCCAGTTTAGAACTTTAACCTTTATGGAAGAGTTATCATTTACCGTAAATATTTAAAAACAAATAGAATTATGATCACTAGTCCCAAAGTGTTCCCCTCCTAACACTTCAGTCACTTGCTATGCCTTATTTTCCAAGAGAAGGTCATGTTTTGCTTCTTCTCTAGTTGGTACATTTACATATTGATAAAGCAAATTTTCTTGAACGCATTTAACAAATTTCTCACTATCAAGTCTTTAAAACTATGGCAATCCCAGTTAACATTTGGAAAATTAAAATCCCCTACTATTACAACCCGATTATTCTCACATGTTTCTGAGACCTCTCTACGTATTTGCTCCTCAATTTCCCTCTGACTATTAGGGTCCTATAACATAATCCGAACAAAGTGATCATTCCCTTCTTATTTCTAATTTCTACTCATACAGTTTCACAGGATGATCCCTCAGATATATCTTTTCTAATTACAGTAGTAATGTTTTCCTTAATAAAAAACACCACTCTCCCTCTTCTCTTGCCTCCCTTTATATCCTTCCTATAGCATTTAAAACCTGGAACATTGAGCTGCCAGTCCTGTCCTTCCCCCAGCCAAGTTTCTGTAATAGTTAGGATGTCCCAGTTCCATGTTCCCAACCATGCCCTAAGTTCATCAGCCTTACCTGTAAGACCCCTTGCGCTGAAATAAATGCAGTTTAATTCTTCAGAGCTACCTCGATCCCCGACTAGCTCCTGGCTGCCTTTTCAAATTAACTTGTTCTTTTCTGATTCAGAACCATCCTCATCTGTCTTTCTGCTTTTACTGCTACTTAGCAACCTCTCACCCCCTCCACTAGTTTAAAGGGTCCCAAAATGGAACTAGCAAACCTCCCCGCCAGAATATTGGCCCCTTTCAAGTTCAGGTGAAACCTATGCCTTTTCTGTCAGCAAGTAATATTTATGTATGACAATTTACTTGCATTCCCACCATAGATTCCTGTACCATCAACATCCTGGCAGTTACCATTGACCAGAAATTACTAAAAATGTTATAAAGCCAGGAGTCAATAGTAAGGATTCTCACATTCTCATGCCATTGTGTTGCCAATGGGACAGGACACACTTGTGCATGATCTTAGAGGAGTGCAAATATGTCAGGCTATTTTTTGGCTAATTTGTGGGACAGATCGCCCAATTTTGGCATAAGTGCATAAACGTTGGAGAGATGGACTTTGCAGGGTTGATATCCGAATGCTGTGCTCCAGATAATGTCAAAAGCTACCAATTCCATGTGAGGAGGGATGACCACATGAAGTAGGCAATGGTACGCTCCAAATTCAATTTACTATGTATATAGGAAGAGACCAGATGGTATTGGAGGTAAAATTACTCAAGTAGAGAAGACAATTTCAGAGATTTAAAAACAGATTAATCACAGATTGCAGGATAAATGGAAGGCATTCAGGAAAGAGATACTGTGGGAGACATTGTATAGTGGTAATGTTACAGGACCAGTAATCCAGAGGCCAGGATAATTTACAGGGGACATGGAATGGGCTACAGCACCAATTCACCAGGATGGTACCACATCTTACAAAGTGTTAAAATATGGGAACCAGTTCCATAAACATTGCTCATACTTCCATTGTACTGCAGAAGATGAGGGATAATCTAGCAAAGATATGACAAACAATAGGGATTCAATAAGGTAATTAAAATAACCTATTCTCACTGGTGGGGGAGATCCAGAACAGGGAATATATAATTTTCAAGTTAGAACTAGACTATTTAAGAATTAAAGAGATAGAGGTTAAATCTTAAACCTATTCATAGAGAGGCTGCAGAACATTCAAGGGATGTGACTTTTCAAAAGGACAGGTAGAAAAGGAAGGCTAGTGGAGGAGTTTTATTAGTATAAGGCGGAATCAGTATGATATCAAGAAATGATGCTGGATTGTAGCATATAGATTCCATATGGGTAGAAATAAGAAATAACGAGGGGAAGAAGATAATGGTAGGAGTAGCCAAAAGGCTCCCCCAATAGTCGCTATACTGTAGGATGGAGAATACATCAGCAAAACGGTGACAAACAAAGTCAACAGACAAGAAGTAATCCAATCACTTTTTACTTACATCATCCTGGATGTCCAGATCACAACTGGCTTTTAGCAGAATTCGTACAACATCAATGTGGCCCTTGTACGCAGCCAAATGCAGTGCAGTACGTCCATGCTACAAATGACAAGCAGCAACAATGAGAAGTTATTTAATTCATAAAGGCTTCACTCAGTCTCAAAAACAAGAAACTTCTTTTGAAACCTGTACAATTACCAACTCTCCCCTGCACAAACAGCATGGGTATTCCTTCAGAGTTAGATTCTTAACTTCTTTTTCCTCTTCCTTATCCACCTGCTCCTTATTTGAATTTTGAATAACATCCCTTAAGAATCACATTAATCACAGAGATTTGCAGCAGGAAGACATTCAGATCATTGCAGCTGTGCTAGGTCTCTGAAGGAATTATCACCTGTGTCTCATTTCCGTACCTCATCTCTAACTCCTTTCAAAATGTTTATTTTTCAATTTCCCCTTTTAAAAGGTCCCTGAATATTACTTCTATGAGTATGTTTGCTCGGATATTCTAACAACCTCTGCATATAAAAGACAAAACAAATTTACTCTTTTGTGTTCTTTGGCCTTTAATGTATGGTCTATAATGTATGAATTTTAGCTACTATTAATCAAAGAAAATTATTTTCCTGAATTACCTCCAAAAATTCCTTCCTAATTTCTGCCATTTTGATTTGGTCTCTATTTAAATTTTTTCTACTGCTGAATAGCCAATTTCTCTAATCTCTTCTCATAAATAAGGACTTTCATATTATCATCTCTTTGCTACCCCCTTAATTACTGAAGAAAAGTCCTAAAAGTTTGTTAAAATTTTTGTAAGTTTAGTCCATTTTCATTTTGTACTTTATTCTCCTATTCATTGAAAAAAGCATCCCATGTAGAAGTTGTTAGGTATAGGTTATCATTTAAAAATACTCTTTGATAAGTCTTCAGATCAACTGACACAGTCATAGTATGACAGCTATAATGGTCTGAACTGCAGAATTCAGACCCGCATCTATCACCTGGTGCGGCACAGTAGCTAGCACTGCTGCCTCGTAACACTACGGACCTGAGTTCAATTCTAGCCTTGGGTGATGATCTATATGGAGTTTGCATGTTCTCCCCATGTCTGCATGGGATTCCTCCTGCAATCCAAAAATGTGCAGTGTGAGTAGATTGATCATAGAAGATGCAGGGTTACAGGGATGGGATAAGTCAGGATGGGATCCTCTTTGGAGGGTTGTTATGGGCTGAATAGCTTGCTATTAGGGTGTAGGGATTCCATAACCATTTTCATAAGGATGTAAGTACATCCTTAAGTATGTAAGTACAATCCCTCAAGTGTCCTCCAGTAATTATGGCTTAATTTCGCAAACATTACTGTGGCCACTTAAGTTTATATTGACTGAAGCTTCAATGCACATATTTTGTTTATACGTGTGTAGTAAGAAACTGTGAAAAAGGAGCAAATGTAAATATTCAAGGAACAAGTTTAATTATCCATGTCTACAACTAGTATTTCAGTCATTATTGTTTGTTCTATCACTAACAATTTATCTAGTGCACAATTGCCAGATTCAACTCTATTATGTTGTGCATCCCTCTCTAACAAAAAGATTGTAATTGTATAGTGCTTTTAATATAATAAAATGCTTCACAGTGCGTTACTAATGCCTTACAACTCTCCTCTACGCATTCCAACCACTCTCACAGATACCTCCATCCATCTCTCATAGTCACTTCCCCCTACACCATACATGGGCATCTCCTCCTCCTACTCCACCCTGCTCTCAAAAGTCTGTTGACAGCTTTTAAGCACCAAAACTGGGTTACAATCAGAAAAGGTTTGGATCCAATGACTTAACATACAGGCAACTGAAGGGATGGCTACTAACTGTGGAGTAATAAATACTGGAAATGTTCAAGAGGTCCGAATTAAATGAGTGCAAATATCTTGGAGGGTTATGGGGCCAATGGAGATTACAAAATTAGAGAAGGGAAAGGTCACGGATTTGAAAACAAGAATGAGAATTTTAAAGTTGTTCTGCATCAGGAGCAAAGTTAATCATCAAGCAAAGAGGTGAGTGGGAGTTTGTGAAAGCAAGTACATGGAGAACAGAGCTTTCTATGACCTCAAGTATTTGCACTGATGTGGGGAAGACAGATTCATTCAGGTTTTCACGAGGGAGTTGGATATTACCCGAACTGCGGAGGGGAATGGGGGAAAAGGACCAGATGAGCAGCCCCGATAGAGAATTAACCCGTACACAACACAGCAAATGGACTGCTCTGTGCTATAAACAAATTATGTCTCTTTAAGGGAAATTCCCTCCTCCTTAGAAATGATGAAGAAGGTGGCAAAAAAGGCAAATAATTGAGCAATTAGGCCCTGAAGAGATACTTGGCCTCTTTTTCCTACCATGGCAACTCATTGCTGGGTGGAGACTCATTGGGGGTTTTCTCAATTTGCTAGAAATTAAAGCCCTTAAGTAGTCAATCAACAGCCACTTAAGGGCCTCAACTCACCATTTGCCCAATTATGTGCCTACTGGCAGTTGGGAATAACAGCTGGAAAACCAGGACAACCTTTCTGCTGGGTTTGAGTGCTGTCCATTTGCTCCAATCGGGACCCAATGTCAGGTGACTGGGTTATTGCTGAATGCCAATCTACTGCAGTTGCCTCTGAATCTTCCTGATACATCTCCCTCCATCCCAATCCTTACCCCTTGAGACTCAACAGTGAAACACATCTTTATGATGGATCCCTGAAAAGGTAGGCCTGCAGTGATGATCTCTACGCCACTGATTTGCCAGCAGCGTTTTTTAGTGGAGTGCTCTTGAGAGTCGAAACTTGTGATTTGCTGAGAAGCTTATCAGAAAATAAATCTACTAAAAAACTCCCACAATAAAATTTAAGTTTGGGGGGGTTACAATACTTCTATCCATGTGACTTACACATAATGATTAGTTCTAGCTAACCAAAAATTAGACAGCTTTGATAAGTGTAGAGACCTTTTTAAGGAACAGTTTGTTGTTAGAAAGTGTTTGTTAAATATTTATTTTGTGTTTGCCAACCAATACAAACTCTTAAAACCCATCAGCTCATTGTCTAAACCATAACCTCAGTCTGGTCTGATCTATGCTTGACAGCATTAATGGAAGGAAAGTAGATATCAAGCTAACACTGTTACTCTCAGATAACTGAGATTCACCTGGTACTGCCTGACCATGAGCAATGACATTTATGTAACACAATACAATCTTATGTCTCAGCTCTGTTTTGTAAACAGAAAACCATCCTACAATCACCAATGACCCCACCCTGCATCTTTCCACTTTTAGAATTCTCTTTCTTCCTTTAAGACGTTCCTTAAAAGCTACCTTTTTGACCAATAATATCTCTTAATGTGGCTGAGTGTCATATTTTGTTGTGTAATCCTTCAGTGATAACATAAAAGGAAATATGATGGTCTTTTTTAGCAAACGACAAACAAAAGAATACGCTAATTAAAGCAAATTAATGACATGCTGCAGGATTAAGTGGAAGGTGTCAAATTGCAGACAGCAAAGATACATTGTAAACCATTTTTATACAAGAGAGAATGGTGATCACATTGTAGATGCTGGAGAAAGACAAAGATCAATTATTTTGCTCAACATTAGAAAAGCAGTTGGTTGCAGCTAAATAAAAGTAACTGAGTGTGATTTCCTGTAGCCTAAGCTGTAAAAAGGCCAGGGAAGAACTAGGAGAAATTCTGAGCACAATTATTCAGAACCCCTTAAATACGCAAATTATGCAGTTGGAATGGGGTGTATGAAAGTGACAGCTTTGTTACTCTCTCAGCTAACTCTTAATTACCTCTCTTAGGTTTCATCTTCTTTGATCTTGATGCCTGAAATGGCTGCAAGACTCCAACTGGCACCTCACTGGAGAAATACCAACAGTAATATCTTTTTTGCTCCTCCAAATCCAATGGTAAGAAGGTCAATACAACAGCAGCATCCTCTGCCAACTGCCAAGCATTGAGGCACTCATCACTCAAAACCAGCTCTGATGACTGAGGATTGTTGTTTATATGCCTGTCTTCCAAACCAATTGCTCTATTTTGAGTTCAGTTACAGCAGAAGACAGTCAAAAGAATAATGGAAATGCTTTGGAGATATCCTGAAAGCATTCCATTGAGTCATAGAATCCCTACAGTGTGGAAGCAGGCCAAATGGCCCATCAAATCCACACCGACCCTGAAAAGAGCATCCCACCCCTTTCCCTTTAACCTTGCATTTCCCATGGCTAATCCACCTATCCTGTATATCCCTGGTCACAATGGACGACTCACCTAATCTGCACACGTTTGGACTGTGGAAGGAAACTAGAGCACCTGGAGGAAACCCATGCAGACACGGGGAGAATGTGCAAACTCCATATAGACAGTCGCCCAATGGTGGAACTGGATACAGGTCCATGGCACTGTGAGGCAGCAGTGCTAACCACTGTACTGCCCTTTCTGAAGAGGTTGAACCTATCTATCAACTCACAGGAGACCCTGACTTGCGACTGTCCAATATGGAGAAGGTTAATCTGGGAAGGCACTGAACACATTCAAAGACTTCATTGAGAACATGCAAAGGTTAAGATGAGGCATTAGAGAAAGCACAGAAACCTGCTACCCAACCTTCAAGCATCACCTTCCCAATGGGTGTGACAGTCTGTAGCTTGTGTACTGGAACCGGCTCAGGCCCAATTGAACCAGAGTGGTTGCAAGTCATCTGTGCTCTGATGGAACTGCTTAAATAGGAGGAAATTCAAGGTTCAGAAAGTCATTTTTTAATGATTTGTTTTTACTTGCCTTTCTACTCCAGATTTATCTACTTCTGCATTCTGTTTAGAATCTAACTGCAGAGATCATGCTTCTACATGTAACTTCTCTCTCCAAAATAGTTTATTTCACAGTCTCTCTGATAACCAGGCTAAGAACATTACAGAGCAGGTTAAAATCTAAGTAGTAACTTGTCAAAACTCACTGGTGCCACTGTACATCAGCTAAATTGCCAAATGATTACTGATGTTACCATCCTATCTGACTGTAAGAGTTAAACTGGAGGCTGACAGATCACCAAGGGCTGCAGAGCTCAAGAATATTTCCGCTTTCCACAATCTATTAATTTTATTTAACATAAAATCGAAGTATGAAGCAAAACACATTTCTGTAATCTCTTCATAGATATTTAATTATACTCCAAGAAATACCCAGGACTATTTTCTGAAAATCTGAATTCCAGCGATAACCTTTAGATTCTGTACATAGATGGTTCAATAATATTATATACTTTTATATTCACTACACTCATTACAGACAGGAAACAACTTGCTTAGACTTGGTATTTATATGGGATTATACACAGTACAATGAAGATAGCTAACTTTAATTTTCAGAAAGTTTATGACCTTTTCTGCTGCAATTTTTAAGGCAAGATACTAGACAAGGTTGAAATATCCTGAGAACCGTTGGAGCAACTGACCAGAAATCAGAGGAATGATCAAGTAGATCATTCAGCTCAATCTGTGATGCCATTTAAATTGTTTTTAATTAACCTGTTGCAACATTTTACGACACACCTCCAGGGCAGGTGGGTTACACCACTGCACTGTAAGACTGTTGTTCTGCCATTTAATGTAGCTTATTCAATCACCTGCCATGCCTCCATATCTTTCCCAAAGCCAGGAAATGTTACTTAGCAATAATTGAGAGAAGGAAGTAGAAAGCAAGCTGTGAGAAAGGCAGTGGGGTGGCCAGGACTATTGGGAGTGGAGTAAAATAGATACCTTTAATTGCACTCAAAATAATTGTACAGGAAGTTCTCCTGCTGGTAGTCTTTCATCATCCTTTCAGTTATTCAAAATAAGGGAACCTTGCAAAGGGACTTTGGAATAATCATTTTCAGCTCATTATTTGTGAACTTTATTTACAGTATACTGGGTTAGTGGTTAGCACTGCTACCTCACAGCACCAGGAACCGGGTTCGATTCCTGTCTCGGGCGACTGTCTGTGTGGAGTTTGCACATTCTCCCAGTGTCTGCATTGGTTTTCTCTGGGTCCTCCGGTTTCCTCCCACAGTCCAAAGATGTGCAGGTCAGGTGAATTGGCCACGCTAAATTGTGTTAGGTGCATTAGTCAGGAGTAAATCTAGAGTAGGGGAATGGGTCTGGTGGGTTACTCTTCGGAGGGTCAGTGTGGGCTTGTTGGGCCGAAGGGCCTTTTCCACACTGTAGGGAATCTAATCTAATTGAATCATAAATATGATTCATTCTATTCTGATAAATCATGTTCCAGGCTGGGGTTGCCAAGCATCCTGGATTATCCAGGGATCTCCTCGGACTGAACTAAACAATGAAACAAAGCAAAAGACACATGAGGAAAAACATTTCCAAGCAGCGTTGTTTAATGCACTGCCTGAGAGTCTGGAGGAGAAGCCAGATTCAATTGAGGTATTAAAGAGGGCATTAGACTGTTCACTGAAAAGGATGCACGTTTAGGATTATGGGGAGATGAATGGGGAAACAGAATTTGGTGAATTGCTTGCAGAGCTGGTGCACACACGAAGGGCAGAATGGCCTCGTTCTGTGTTCATACAGTCTTGTAACTTCTTACACCTTTCTTTTCATTTTAGAGCAGGGATAACTGAAAAGTTGAAGAAAGAGTTACTTGCAAAACATTCTCCTGTTTTCAATCCTCATTCTCTTTTATAAGATGACTGCCCTGAACCTGAATTAAGACCCAGACAGTACCATAAATGTTCTGTTAATATATATGCATATATAGTAACAATTACATCACAACATTTAATTGAGATGTCTTATACGCATTCTATGTTAAAAGTCGAATTTGCACCGAATCTCCGATTCCTGATGTTAACTTCAACCTGATTTGAGAATAGATTAGGTTGATATAAAAGAATGAACATACGTGACTGGGGGATTTGTACTCTTACATTCAACACCAACAAAGCTATACACAGAACCTATATCTATATTGTGAATTGCCTAATGAGGACTCTACTCTGAAGCTTAAAGAAACAGGTTGTTACAGCATCAATGAACAGAGGTTCTTTTATAACTGCTTGGAGACAAGCCACAGTTCTGTTTCGGGTACCCTACGAAAAGAATGTCTGGTATCCAAGCAACAAAATGAAGTGTAGGCTGAATTCAGATTTATTTATAAAGCTTTCCAGGCCTCCACTGTTCCAAGTCGAGCTTTGGTATTCGCAGAAGTTTTAATGGTGAGTACAACTTATTTAAGGATGGAGTTCTAAAAACTTTCCAAAACAGAACACAAACTTTTTACCCCTTAATTAACTAAGTGGTCATTTTGGTTAATGCAATGTTGTAATTAGTGCAGTTAGTATCCCTCCTATTTTGTTTGGAATGTTAAGGAAGCCTTCCCCACACTAGAATGATGGTTTTCACTGTGGTGATCAACTCTGTATTAAACATTAAGATCTGAACCTCCAGGAAACCTTGACCCAGTGGTCAGTTCACAGTAAAGAAGGTCTTTGGGTACTCCATCATCATCAAATGAGGTGTCAACCCGGTGAAGCTCCCAAGCAGGACAATTATTGCCAAACAGCTAATCTAAACTAATTCAATCTTAATCAAACCTATCCCACAACCAATGGATTAGATCTCAGATCTGCAGTCCAGCCGCATCCAGTCGTGAATGGTGGTGGACAATTCAACAATTCACTGAAGGAGGCGGCTCTTCTGCAGTATCCCCCTCCTCAAACATAGAAGAGCCCAACACATCAAAAGATAAGACTGAAGCATTCGCAGGAGTCCTCAGCCAGAAGTGCTGAATGGATGATCCATCTCGGCCTCTTTCAAAGTTCCCTGGTGTCACAGATGCCTGTCTTCAACCAAGTTGACTGACTCCATATGATATCAAGAAATGGTTAGACACACTGGATACTGCAACATGGCTTCGGGCCCTGACAACATTCTGGCAATAGTCCTGGTGACTTGTGCTCCAGAACTTGCCACTCTCCTAGCCAAGCTGTTCCAGTACAGCTGTAACAGTGGTGTCTACTGACAATGTGGAAAATTACTCAGGTATGTCCTGGATACAAAATGCAGGACAAATCTAATCTGGACATTTACTGCCCCATTAGTCTATTCTTGATCATCTGTAAAGCAATGGAGGGACATCAATGGTTCTATCAAACGCACCTGCTCACTGACTCCCAGTTTGGGTTACACTGGCAGCCTTGCTTCAAAAATGGACAAAACAGCTGAATTCCAGAGCAGAGTTGAGTGTGACAACTCTTGACATCAGGGCTGCACTTGACAGAGTGTGGCATCAAGGAACCCCAGCAAAACTGGAATCTATGGGAATCAGGGGCAAATTGTCTGTTCTTTGGACTCATATCTGGCACATAGGAAGATAGGCATGGTTAGCCATTTCAGCTCCAAGACATCTCTGCAATTCTCAGTCCTTGGCCCATCTTCAGCTGCTTTAGCAATAACCTTTCCTCTATGAGAAGTGGGTAATTTTGCCAATTTTGCAACCCCTTGGATACTGAAGCAGTCCATGAGCAAATGCAACAGGATCTGGACAATATTCAGGCTTGCGCTGACAAGTGGCAAGCAACATTTGTGCCAAACAAATGCCAGGCAATGGCCATCTCCAATTAGATCCATCCTCAACAGATCCAGCCACTGAAACTATGGTCATCCCTGTCACTACTGTACTAAAGCCTGCAAAACTAATGAATGAGTAACACAAGCTCAGCACCAGCATCATCATCAGCTGATGTGGAGCCAACTTCTACTGTCGAACTTGAAGCAGTAAGTGCCCTCATGATATAGTAAGTGTATAGGAGTGCCACAATTTCTCATCTACCGTAGAATGTCAAGCAAATGATATGTGATAGCAGCACTATACCTCTTGTAGTGCAGTGGTATAGTCCCTATCTCTGGTCCCATGAGGCGCAGGCTCAAATCCCATCTGCTCCAGAAGTGTATGATAGCAACTCTGAACAGGCTGATAAGAATACCTTTTCTCTGTATGGAGGTGGAGACTGGAATGCCATATCATGCTGTCCAGTGAATCTGTAATTCACCTTATTTTTGGGGATTGCCAAGGGCCATGGAATGTCCCACCATGTCTAGGCACAATCCTGGGTCCACAGAGGACAGTATCTGCCAGCCTTGGAGTTTTGCTTAGAGACCCCAGGGGAGCTTGGGGCTAAAGGTCCCGATATGCTGATAGCCACCTTCCCCGATGTGGGTTCATCCTCCATAGTCTGACCTCACAGGGGTCTGAGGGCCATAGGCAGTATGGAGATGGAAGGCATGGCCACCTTTTGAAGTATCCTGAGAGGAGATGACTGGGCAGTCTGTATGTGGTCAGTCCTTCAGCTGGGTGCCTACTGGCATCAGCCTGTCTCTTAGTGAGGAAGGGGCACCTGGATTCAGGTAAGGGTCCCTCAACCCCTGTCACCTTGCTGTGGAGCACCAATGGTCAGAGTGGTGAAGTGCAGGTTTATGCGTACATCCAGCCAAATAGACCTGGTTCTCCAAGGTAAACAACAACTCTTGTACAACCAGTGTGAGTGAAGACCTTCAAGCTTTGAGTCAGTTTGCACAGTGCCTCTGACAAAGCTACCTGCTGTTACTGTGTCTGCTTATGTGTTTCACTAAAGTCACGATTGGCTGACACCATGGGGGTCCTCTTCTGCCCAAGGTTGAGCAGACACTAGAGCTCTGAAAGTCCAGCAGCTTACAGCACTTTTTTCTTCAACCAGCATGTGCTTCAACTCCAACCAAGCTAAGTTATCCACCAGGTATCAGGATCTAAGCTGGTGGAAGAGACAGGAGGCAGGCTTGCTGGTGTATTCTTTGGGGAATCTGTGACTCTTTCCTCGTGGTTGGACGAGAGATATCTTGCAGAGCTTCTCACTTGATGGGGAAGACTTTGCAGACATCACTAGTACGTGAATCCTGAGAGGTCAGCCCCAATTACATCAGCCACTGGGAGAGGGAAGAGAATATGAGTGGGTACCAGAAAGGTATAATTCATAGCTAATGAGATGAGCTGCAGAGAATAGGGGTGAGAAAACTTACTAGGGTTCACAAAGAGAAATTCTTGTTGAAACGCATCAAATTGACATTTATCTGAGTTATGGTAAAATTCAGCCAATTCATTTGTTTTATTCGGAGGACATGGTTGCTGTCTAGGTCACCAATTCTTGCCAATGTCTAGAGAAAGTGGTGATGAAATGTCTTCTTCAACAGTGACAGTCCATGTGCGGTAGGGACACTGTCACTGATGTTTAGCAATAAATTCCAGGATTTTGAATCAGCAACAATGCAGCAATGGTGATATATTTCTCAATCAAAATGGTGTGTGGCTTGGAAGGGAGCTTACAGCTGGTGGTGTTCCCATGAATCTGCTGCCCTTGTCCTTATAGATGGTTGAGGTCATAGGTTTGGAAAGGGGCCTTGGTGAGTTATTGCAATGCATTTTGTTGATGGTATACTCTGCTGCTACCGTGTGTTGAAATTGGAGGAAGTGAATTTTTAAAGTGCTGTATGGAATGTCAATCAAGTGGGCTGCTTTTCCCTGGATACTTTAAGCTCTAATAAAACTGGAGCTAAACTTATCCAGGCGAGTGAAGAGTTTTCTATTACACTCTGACTTGTGCGTTAAATATCAAGTACAGTTATTTAATGTCATGAATTGTCAAGTGAAGATGGTTGGATTCTCTTTTGCCAAATATTGTAATTGCTTGGCACTGGTGGGGCACAAATGCAATATTCATTTAAAAATCACTCAGGGATGTGGCCTTCACTCGCTGGGCCAGCATATATTGCCCATCCCCAGTTGCAGCTGAGGTGGTGATAGTGAGCTGCCTCTTGCCCTGCTGTAGTCCAATTTGTGTAAGTACATCCACAATGTTGTTGGAGGTTCATTCCAGGATATGACCCAACTATACTGAGGAACAGCAAATATATTTCTAAGTCAGGTTGACAAATGACTTGGAGGGAAATTTCAAGTGGTTGTGATCCTATGTGTCTACTGCTCTTGACGTTTTAAATTGTAGTGATTGTGAGTTTGAAAGTTAGATACTGAGAAATCTTGATGAATCTCTGCAGTATATTTGTTAATGGTATAAAAGTTCCTGCTGTCTGTTGGTGATTGAGGGAGTGAATGCTTGTGGATGTCGTACCAGTCAAATGGACTGTTTTGTCCTTTATGGTGTCAAGCATCTTGTGCGTATTGGAGCTGCACTTATCCAGGCAAGTGAGGAATATTGCCACCTAGTAGCCCAAGCCTGAGTGTTGTCCAGGTCTTGATGCAATGAAAATAGACTGCTTGAGTATGAGCAGTCGTGAATGGTGCTGAGTATTGTACAATCATCAACAAATATCCCTACTTCTGACCTTATGATGAAGAGAAAGCAGATGAAGATGGTTGGGCCTAAGGATACTACCCTGAAGAATTTCGGCAGAGATATCCTACAGCTAGGATGTCTGACCCCAACAACCACAACCATCATTTTTTGTGTCAGGTATGACACCAACCAAGGAAGATAATTTAATCCATTGGCTAGGAAGTTGTTGTTGCGATAACCTTTGACTGGTTTGGACCTACGACACTTCCCTGAGCCTGAGATGATTGGCCTGTAACAAGAAGCATCTTCCTTTGGGCTAGGTTTAATTCCAACCAGCTGAGTGCTCCCCCCCCCACCCCCCCGATTCCCATTGACTAGTTTTGTCAGGGCTCCTTGATATCACACTTAGCCAAACACTGCTTTGATGTCAAAGCATCACTCTTACCTCACCGCTGGAGTTTATGTTTAAACCAAGGACATAACAAAGTCAAGAGTGAAGTGGGCCTTGTGGAACCCAAACCAAGTTTCAGTGCATAGATTATTTATCAATTGTCCCTTGGCAGCAATATCAATGGCCTCTTACATTACTTTGTAGATGATCAAGAGCAGACTAATGAGACAATAATTTTCTTGGTAGGACTGTTCCTGCTTTTTGAGGACAGGACATACCTGGACGATTTTTCACATTGAGATGACAACATTGTAGAGGAACAGCTATGCTAGGGGTGTGGTTAGCTCTGGAGCACTAGCTTCAATACTATTAGCAGAATGTTGTCAGGGCCCATGGCCTTGGAAGTGTCCAGAGTCTTTAGCCGTTTCTTGACATCATGTGAAGAGTAAACTAAGCTGGCTTAAGACTGGCCCCGGTGGTACTAAGATCTGTGGAGGAGGCCAAGATAGATCATTTTGCCTTTTCTAGCTGAAGATGGTTACAAGTGCACTAGAACTGTCCTTTGATGTATTGCTTCCCTCATCATTGAGGATTAGGCATTTGTAGACCCTCCTTCTCCTATTAGTAGTTTAATTGTCCACTACCATCTAGACTGGATGTGGCAGGACTGCAGAGCTTAGATATTATCTATTAATTGTGGATTTCTTATTATATGCTACTTCTGCTATCTGACCAGCACAAGTCCTGAGCTGCAGCCTGATATTGTCTCTAGTGTATCCTCTTGCACTCTTCATTGAACCAGGTTCATCCTCTAGCTTGGTGGTAACAGCAGAGTCAGTCATAGCCATGGCTAAAGGTTACAGATTGTGGTTGAATACAAATATGCTGCTGATGGCACACAGCACCTCAAGGGTGACCTGATTGGAGTTGTTAGATCTATTCTAAGTCTATCCAATTTAGCATGGTTGTCATGCCACACAATACAATGGAGGGTATCTTCAAGATAGACTTTGCCTTCACAAGGGCTGTGCTGTGATTACTCTGTTATGGCTAGTGTGTCTGCCACATGTAGACTGGTGTGAATAAGAACAAATACATATTTCCCTCTTGTCAGTTCCCTTGCCATCTGTTGCAGGCACAGTCTGGCAGCTATCTACTTTAGGACTTGGCCAGCTCAATCAGTAAAGATACTGCTGAGACACTCTTGGTGAACTGAAACCCCCACATCCAGAGTAGATTCTGTAATCGTATTACTCTCAACTTGGAAGAGCACTAATTCATTGGCTAAGGGCAGTGGACCATAGGTTGTAATTAGCAGGATACTTCCTTAGGTGAAAATGAGGACTGCAGATGCTGGAGATTAGAGTCAAGGTTAGAGTGGTGCTGGAAAAGCACAGCAGGTCAGTCAGCATCCGAGGAGCAGGAAAAATCGACTTTTCGGGCAGGAGCCCTTCATAAGGATATTTCCTTCCCCTTCTCTGACCTGATGCCAAAATTTCATGCGGTCCAGAATCAATGTTGAGGCACCTCCCTCACAACTGCTAACCACTCTGCAACTCTGGTGTCTGTGTCCTGTCAGTGGTACAGGAGATACCAGAGAGGGCAATAGTACGTATAAACCATCAGACATTTTGTGAGCCTGCCAAAGATGCTATCTCCTTTCTCTGTGTGTGTATTAAGTTCTGCATTAAAGGATAGATTGTTTGTTATCATGGACCTGGAGTAGCTGAATTTGCAAACTACATCCAGCGGCGTGATTGTGAAATCAGAAGATTTCCTGACTTTCTCCTGTGACCAGAGTTTTCCCGATGCTTATAGTCTGGGAGAATAATTTACAGGCTTGGAAGAGACAGGTTATACATCTTTGTAGCTGAATTTTAGATTAGAATCCCTACAGTGCGGAAGCAGGCTTTTTGGCCCAACAAGTTCACACTGGCCCTTTGAAGAGTAACCCACCCAGACCCTTTCCCCTACCCTGGATTTACCCCTAACTAATGCACCTAACACTACGGGCAATTTAGTATGGCCAATTCACCTGACCTGCACATCTTTGGATTGTGGGAGGAAACCGGAGCATCTGGAGGAAACTCATGCAGACACGGGGAGAATGTGCAAACTCCACACAGTCAGTCGCCTGAGGCGGAAATTGAACCTGGGTCCTTGGCACTGTGAGGCAGCAGTGCTAACTACCGTGCCACCCATGTGATGAGCACAGCATCATCAACTTAAAGGAGTTCCCTGATCAGGGAACCATGTGTTTTTGACTTCAGTTTCCACCTGGCAAGTGGACTCCTTCCATGTCTGCAGTGAAGGTAAAGGTGAGGTCAACGGAGAAGAAGATGCTAAACAGGGTGAGGGCCATGTCTCGTTCATTAATCAGTCAAATTGTGGGAAGTGGAACGAACAAACTCTGCAGTGCAGTGTATGTTGAAGGAATGAGTGAGACTGAGGAACTTTGATGCACAGATGGTAAGAAATAAGGTAATAGAGGAGTTTCAAAATAACTGAGAATTTTGAAATCAAGACTTTGTGCCTGGGAGGCTGAACATTTTTCCTCTGTGATGGAGCTCTGTTGGTCTCTATTTGATGTGCTCCTGTAATTTCCTGTCATAGGTGAAGAATCCTCATCACTTGAGCTTCTTTTTAACTAACACACAGGACGGGGACCTTGCTGGGTAGGACAACATTTATTGCTCACCCCTAGTGCCCAGAAGACAGTTAAGAAACAAACACATTGCTGTGGGTCTAGAGTCACATATGAGCATGGCAGTTTCCTTCCCTCAAGGGCATTAGTGAACCACTTGGGGTTTTCCCAAGAATTGTCAATGGTTTTATCATCCTCATTAGGCTCCTTATTCCAAATTTTTATTGAATTCAAATTTAATGTTCTGCTGTGGTAGGACTTGAGTCTGGGTCCCAAGAACATTATCTTAGTTTCTGGATTAATAGTCTCTAGCAATAACGTCTCTTGGTCGTTGCCTCCCCACCTCAAGAAGGCAGAGCTTCTTTCGAGCTTTGATAGAAGCTAATTTTTTCTAAAATTTTGAAAACTCCCACTCTGCTGTTGATGTTGAATGCCTCAGTGGGATCTATTTAAGTAAAAGGGATATATTTTGTTCACCTGCTTATGGAGAATATCATGTTCTCAGCAAATCTGCCTGAACAGAAACTTGGATACACTTGGTCTGAAAGTATATACAGTTTTCTTTTTAAGTAAGGCCTTATCAAAAGCTTTCCCCTGAAGCTGAAGAGCTCACTGCCTCTGTGGTTGTGGCAGTTCCTTTTGTTGCTTTGGCATGAGATGATTTTTACAGGATGCTTCTCCTGTGGACAACTTTCCAATAGAGAAGGTGAAGGTCATAAAGATGTGGCCATCAATGGGACATTCTATGCTTCAGCAGTTGGGTTGGGATCCCATCGTGCCTGGCACCTTTCTGTTTGGCCTCTCTAAGCTGAAGTGATGAGGGTTCTTCATCTGTGGAAGGCAACTGCAGGAAAGCATCAATTAGAGAGTGGGATATCTGCACCTCAGAGGAGTAATGTTTGGGCATTACAGTATTGTTTCAAAACTTTTCTATTCCTTCACTCCTCCCATCTCCTCCAATTCTTCAACACTCTGAGACATGTGCATTCATCTGATTCTGGCCTCAAAAGCATCCTAGTTTTATCTGTTCCATCACTGCAGATTGTGCCTTCATTTGCCTATGCCTCAAAATCTGCAATTTGCTCCCATAATGCTTCACCACTCGACTTCCCTTTCCTACCTTAAGACATACCTTAAAACCTAACTCTTTAACCAAACCTTCGATCACCGGACCTAACGTCACATTATATAACTCAGTGTTCTATTTTGTTCCATAATTTTCCTGAGAAGCACCTGAGGATGCTTTAGTTTGTTAAAGGAGTTATATACATTTAGGCTGTTGTTGTAATTTTCATCATGCAGGGCAGTCTGCTACCTCTGCACAGACTGAACTCCATGTCCATTTCTAAATATTATGAAAATTGTCTTCCTGTTTGAATTTCCGTATGTTGACAAGCGAATACAGATTGAAGAGGCCCTGGTACACAACCTGTGAAGGTATTTCATAATGCAGTGCCATGTTGTTGAGATTTTCTGCCAGGCATTTTCAGGGTTAGGTTATTATTACTTGCCACTTGTGCTTCGGTTCAGTCTTGTTCCTTGTAAGCTGCAGTGATGTTCATAAATCAGAGCAGGAAATCCTCATGCTGCACACTGTCTAATGCTCTGTACTTGCATTGCTGCATTATTTATGTTTAGAAAGTATGCTTTAATTTGGACTTTCACCAGACTGAGATTTGGGTCTGAATCAACTAGTGATTATATATACACAAAAGACAGATTTTAAAAAATGCATTTTTTTCAACTTTCCTTACTACATGAAATAAAAAGACACTGCTCACTTTCTCCTCTGCTGCAGATTTCGGGCAGGAGTTTACCTGCTGTTGTCACAATCTAACTTGGCTCCAGTTTGGAAATAGTAGGACTGCAGATGCTGGAGATCAGTGCCATACTGTTAACTCCAGTTTGCAAACATTTGAACAACACAGTTCTCAGGCTGCTGGCTGTAAGAATGAAACACTGACTTGTAGATTGTAAGATTATGTAATTGGAAATCTGTGGACACTGAACTATCAAAGAGGACACCAATCCATCATTGACACAGCCTCTCAATCAAAGATCTCAGAAATAGCAGTTAAATCAAAGGCACTGCTCCAGGCTAATATCTGATGCTTTGCTTTGTAAAGGTGGCACTTACAGTCATATAGAAACAACAGGTAGAGTATAAAGACATAATAATAGTTACGCAACATCTTACATAGTTGTTTTGATCAAAAGAGACATTCATCAATATTTAATTAAAAATCACACAACACCAGGTTATAGTCCAAAAGGTTTGTTTAAAAGTACAAGATTTCGGAGTCCAGCTCCTTCATCAGGTAGCTAGCTACTTACCTGAGCTTGTCCTTCCAAATAAACCTGTTGCTCTATAACTTGGTGTTGTACGATTTTTAACTTTGACCACCCCAGTGTGACACCGACATACCCACAGCATCAATATTTAATGAGTGTCCAACATTTAACTATGGCAAAGAAGTTTGTAAGAATGTGACAGGCAATTAGCATTTAAGAAGGTGTTTTAATTTGCCCACACCTCAAACCAACAAAGAATTTGCATTTTGTAGTGTTTTTCACAACCATCAAAGTACTTTAGAGCTAATTAAGTACTTTTGAAGTGTAATCACTGCTATAATGTGGGGAATGCGCCAATTTTTTTCTTTAGTCTTTCATAGGATGTGGCCACATCGTTGACAAGACCAACATATATTATCCATTCCTATCTGCCCTTTGACTGTGAAATTTACTAGGCCATTTTCAAAGGCACTTAAGAGTCAACCATATTGCTGTGGGTCTAAAGTGATATGTAGGCCAGACCAGGTAAGGATGGCCAATCTCCTTCCCTGAAGGTCAGTAATGAAATAGAGGGGATTTTTTTATGACAACCACCATTACTGAAAGTAGCTGCCAATTTGTACACAGCCCTTGTTTTTATCATCTCCGTAGCAGCTGAATCATCCTCAAAACCAAGGTGATTTTGTGAAAGCATTCAAGTTTTATTGTAGACTTGCAATTCAATAAGTTATTTGGCATATCATCGATAGCATCTTTTAGTTTGAAGTGTTATTTTTGTCAGCCCCTCATTCTCTATGCCTGAATAGAATTCCAAATCATATGCAGCTGATTGTCCTTAACTGGTTCCCATATGTGATATTAAATAAAAAGCTCAATTCTGCACAATTTGTTAACAATATGGTACTGAGTCCACTAGACCAGATTTATGATAGTGTGAGCCCTGTTGAGAGCAGTGGGGCATTAGATGTGATATACTAGCTTCAGTGTTCCAGCTTGAGGAACATGAAAGCTATCAACTTAGATCCCTGATCCAACTGTACATTAGTACGTGCCAGATCACAGGTTTAGAATAGACTTTCATGGGTCCAATTTATCGTCTGGATTGACAAATGAAGAACAGCCAATCTGCAGAAAGCTGAACACAAAGGCTTGGGGGTACTTGTGCTCCAAACACAGAAAGCTAACACACAGGTATGCGAGCTAGCCAGGAAGGCTGATGGAATGTTGTTCCTTATTTCAAAGGGGTTGGAGTATAAGATTAAGGAAGTCTTACTGCAAATGTGCAAAGTGCTGGTGAGATCATATCTGGAGTTGTGTCAGCAGTTTTGATACCCTTTAAGAAAAAACTTCATTTCATTGAAGACTTCAAGAAGGTTCACTAAGATGATCCCCAGTATGAAGGGATTGTCTTATAAGCAAAGACTAAACTTGTTGGGACTCTACTCCCTGGAATTTGGAAGAATGAGAGGTGATCCCATTGAAACGTGTAGGATTCTTAAGGGGCTTGACAGGACAAATGCTGAGAAGATGCTTCCCTTCATGGGACAGTCTAGGGCAAGAAGGCATAGTCTCAGAATAAAGGGATGTCAATTTAAAACTTGAATGTGGAGGAATTTCTTCTCTCAGAGGGTTGAGTCTCTATGGAACTCTTTGCCACAGCGAACAGTGAGGGCAGAGTCACTGTGTGTATTGAAGGCTGAGATAGATAGATTATTGATCAGCAGGAATGTTGAGAGATTTGGGGAGTACGCAGGAAAGTGAGCATGAGGAATGTTGCCAGATCAACCATGATACTAATGAATGGCAGAGCAAGCCCGAGAGGCCAAGCAGGCCCACTCCCATGGTCTTATGGTGAGATGTGATGTGGCACAACATGAGGCACTATTTTAGGAAAGTCAAGTTTGCATCATCCTGATGGCTGATACACAGCACCATATGGTTCTAATGGACAGTGCAAACTTTTCAATTCTTTCAAAATAAAACATTAAACTGAGGCCTTATTTGCCTATTTGGAGGAATCTAAAGGACCCCATAACAATATTTAAAAACAGATTTCTGCTTGTACTCCTGTCTAACATTTATCCCTCAATCCACAAAATGCTCAATAAACTGATTTTCTGACAATTACTACTATGGTGTCTTGTTATGTGCAAATTGCCGATCAGCTTACCTACAATCACAGCAGTGATCACACGTCATCAGCAATTTTTTGGGTTAGCAATAAATTGTGCCACGTAAATGCAAGCCTGTTCCCCTTCTTTTCATAAAGGTGTAGTTAATACTTGCTGCATGGTGGTTGTTAGAAATGACATTAAATATATGCAAATGCATAATAGGAAGACAGACATCACAATTTTTCTTTTGATTAGGATTTGAACATAAGGACATAAAAAAATAGGAGCAGGAGTAGGCCATCTGGCCCTTCAAGCCTGCTCCACCATTCAATAAAATCATGGCTGACCTTTTTGTGGCCTCACCTCCACTTCCTTCCCTCTCACCAGATCTCTTAATTCCTTTACTGTTCAAAAAATCATCTATTTTAGCTTTAAAATCATTCAATGACGAAGTCTCAACTACTTCACTGGGCAGGGAATTCCACAGATTCACAACGCTCTGGGTGAAGAAGTTCCTTCTCAATTCAGTCCTAAATCTGCTCCCCCTAATTTTGAGACTATGTCCTCTTGTCCTAGTTTCATCTGTTGGTGGAAACATCCTCCCTATTTCTAGCTTAACCATTCCCTTCATAATTTTATGTTTCTGTAACATCCCCTCTTATTCTTATAAATTCCAATGAATATAATCCTACTCCGTCTACTCAGTCTCTCCTCATAAGCCAACACCCTCCACTTCGGAATCAACCTCGTGAACCTCCTCTGCATCCCCTCTAGCGCCAGTATATCTTTGCTCAAGTAAGGAGACCAAAACTGCACACAGTATTTCAGGTGTGACCTCACCAGCACTCTGTACAGCTGCAACATAATCTCCCTGCTTTTAAACTCAATCCCTTTAGCAATGATGTTCAAAATTCCACTCACTTTCTTAATTACCTGTTGCACCTACAAACAACCTTCTGTGGTTCATGCATAAGGACACCCAGGTCCCTCTGCACAGCAGCATGCTGCAACTTTTTAATCATTCAAGTAATAGTCCTATTTATTGTAATTCCTACCAAAATGGATGACTTATTAACATTGTACTCCATTACCCACTCACTTAAACTATCAATATTGCTTTCAAAGTTTCACAGTCCTCTGCACAGTCCTTTCCTCTACTACTTATCTTAGTGTCATCTGCAAACTTTAATACACTACATGTGGTCTCCAACTCCAAATCATCTATGTTCATTGTGAATAATTGCGGTCCCAACACTGATCCCTAAGGCACAGCACTAGTCACTGATTGCCAACCAGAAAAGCACTCATTTATCCCAACTCATTGCTTCCTCTTAGTTGACTAATCCTCTAGCCATGTGAATATATTACCTGTAATGCCATGCATCTTTATCTTACACAGCAGCCTTTTGTGCGGCACCTTGTTGAATACCTTTTGGAAATCTACTAGGTCCCTGTTGTGCTCATAATGTCTTCATAGAATTCCAGTAGATTAGTTAAGCATTACCTGCCTTTCATGAACGCATGCTGCATCTGTCCAACTGGACAATTTCTATCTAGATGTCTTGCTATTTTTTCCTTTATAATAGAATCAAGCATTTTCCCCACTACAGAAACTAAGCGACCAGTCAATTATTCCCCATCTTTTATCTACCTCCTTGTTTAAATAGTGGTGTCACATTTGCTGTTTTCCAATCTACTGGAACTGCCCTACAGTCCAGATTTTGTAAAATTACCACAAGTCAATTTGTTATTTTTCTGCCATCTCTTTTAGTACCCTGGGTTACATTTAGTCAGAGTCAGGAGACTTGTCTACCTTTAGCTCCATTAGCTTGCCTAACACTATCTCTTTCATGATAATGATTGTTTCCAAGTCCTCATCTACCTTCATCTCCTTGCCAATTACTGGCATGTTTTATGTGTCCTCCATAGAGTCACAGAGTCATAGAGATGAACAGCACAGTAACAGACCCTTCAGTCCTACTTGTCCATGCCAACCAGATATCCCAACCCAATCGAGTCCCACCTACCAGCACCCGGCCCATATCCCTCCAAACCCTTTCTATTCATATACCCATCCCGATGCCTTTTAAATGTTGCGATCATACCAATCTCTACCACTTCCTCTGGCAGCTCATTCCACACATGCACCACCCTCTGCTTAAAAATGTTGCCCCTTAGGCCCCTTTTATATCTTTCCTGTCTCACCCTATGCCCTCTAGTTCTGGACTCCCCCACCCCAGGGACGAGACTTTGTCTATTTATCATATCCATGCCCCTCATGATTTTATAGACCTCAATAAGGTCACTCCTCAACCTCCAAGGAAAACAGCCCTAGCCTATTCAACCTCTCCCTATTCAACCCTGGCAACATCCTTGTAAGTCTTTTCTGAACCTTTTCAAGTATCACAACATCCTTCTGATAGGAAGGAGACCAGACTTGCATGCAATATTCCAAAAGTGGCCTTACCAATGTCCTGTATAGCTGCAACATGACCTCCCAAATCCTGTATTCAATAATCTGACCAATAAAAGAAAGCATATCAAACACCTTCTTCGCTATTCTGTCTACTTGTGACTCCACTTTCAAGGAGCTATGAACTTGCACTCTTTGTTCAGCAACACCCCTAAGGACCTAGTGTATAAGTCCTGCTAAGATTTGCTTTCCCAAAATGCAGCACCTCGCATTCCACTGCGATGACCGACACAAAATACCTGTTCAATGCCTCGGCACATTTTCTCATATCCCATTACTAAATCCCCTTCGCATCCTGGAAAGGACCAATGTTTACCTTAGTCACTCTTTCTCGTTTTATATATTTAAAGAAACTTTTGCTATATATCTTTATATTCTGAGCTAGGTTACTCTCATAATCAATATTACTTTTCTTTATAGCTTTTTTTGTGGCTTTCTGTTGTCTTTTAACATTTTCCCAATCTTCTAGTTTCCCGCTGGTCTTTGCCTCTTTGTATGCCTTCTCTTTTAATTCGATAGCCTCCCTTATTTCCTTAGACACCTATGGGAGATTACCCCTTTTCCTACAGTCCTTTCTTTTCACTGGTATATATTGGTTGAGCACTTTAAAAAATGCTTTGAAAGATTTCCACTGTTCATCAATTATCCCACCATAAAGTCTTTGCTTCCAGTCTACTTTAGCCAACTCCTCCCTCATCCTATTGAAATTCAATTTAACATCATCCATAGCTGATAAGTGAGTTTTGGTGGTGATGTAATTCTATATATAAGTAAAGATGCCTGAGACAATGCACAGATGGTCAGATACAATGGTCAGATCATAGATTTCAGTGTTGCACTGCACTCACAGGGCACCTCATACCTTAAATGCATTATCTGGGCCGACATGACACCAATTGTTAAAGTTCACTTGAGAATGTAACTTAAAAAAGTTCTATGATTTCCATATGAAAGAACTGAAACCAACATGTTCATTCAAAAAGATGAGAGACTTAGCAAACAATCCAGGTCTTTTTCAATATATCATTTCAATTACATTACACTGTAAACTTTTGCTATAAATTCTGTGTCTTACGATCTTATACTCCGCAACCACCTGATGAAGGAGCAGCGCTCAAGCTAGTGCTTCCAAATAAACCTGTTGGACTATAACCTGGTGATGTGTGATTTTTAACTTTGTACACCCCAGTCCAACTCCAGCATCTCCAAATCATGACTGAAATCGAAGATACTCATGAGATGGGTTTGGGGATGCCGGTGTTGGACTGAGGTGTACAAAGTTAAAAATCACACAACACCAGGTTATAGTCCAACAGGTTTAATTGGAAGCACTAGCTTTCGGAGCACTGCTCCTTCATCAGGTGTCGCTCCGAAAGCTAGTGCTTCAATTAAACCTGTTGGACTATAACCTGGTGTTGTGTGATTTTTAACTCGTGATGGGAGTCTGCTCAAACTTGAGAATAACAATGTATCAGAGGTCAGTTCAAATGCCATTTCAAGGTATGTGGAAATGGGTAATTAGGTTTGCAGTATTAAAATTTTAAAAAACACATAACCTAAAACAACTTGATGTGGTTACCTTAGTGACAGCTATTTTGGCCCCCTTGTTGATGAGCTGCACCACATTCTCTGTCTGGCCTTTGTGTGCAGCTATGAGAAGCCTTTCTGAAAGCTGAGCACCTGCATTCCTCTGGCTCATGAATTAAAAAATGAGGTGCTCAGGGCAACCAATGGACAGGTTCTTTCAGTAAAATAAAATGTCAAACTGTAATGCCTGGATACTGGACTCCAGGATCTGTCTTTTTAGGATAATAAGGCACTTTTTAATTGATTGTGCTTTCTTGCAGGTGGTTTCATAACATGTGGATACATAATGTCTTCAGCGACCTGGAATTTAACTTGCTCCATAGGTTACATAATTTCTTCCATGTGGTCATTATTATCTTCTCAACCTGTAAAGCAGAACATTAACCAATTATTGAGTTGTCTTAGAAGGGACAGTTTATAACATCTGTATCATATTATATGGCTGTTTCTCAGCTCTAAAAAGAGAATCAAAGCTAGGAACATTTAATTTATTTCCAGGGGAGTTTAAGCAGTTTAAATATTTCTTTGAAAAATGCAGATTACTGAATACTCAAAAATAATTCCAGTGGTGTAATGGCTTGGTTTCAGGTGGCACTGCAATAAGAAACAAATGATGACAATATGTTATAGTGTAAGGTTTGGAGAGAGAAAATGTGAGTGACCCACTGAGATAATATAAGAGATCACAAGGTAAGGACGTCTTGCCTAGCCTTCAATGGAGACAGACACATTTCAAGTACAGTACCTTGTGTAAACAGTTCACAGTTAATAATACAATAATTACTGTTCAGAATACAAAACCTCAGCATCTCTACTTGAATTACAAAGTCGAAAGAGTGTATGGTCACTTTAAGACAGAAAATGCTTTTCTGTATACAGAATGGAAGACCAGAAGGAAGACAGCATAAGAGACTGCATGGACTTTAAGAAATTAAGCTGATTTAATGTTTAATAATTGTTATTTGAGCAGCATTTTATAAAGTTGGGGTCAGGTGGTAATTAGTTAAGAAAAAATGGGATTTGGATTTGTTAATAGTTTTTGTTTAGTATTCATTGTTAGAGTTAGGAAAATAAATTGTCATTTTTTTTCTTTAAACAGTGGAAATCAGGGGTTTTCTTTCACTCGAGGAGAGCTTTTCTGGGTGTTTTAGTTTTAATTAGCAGAGGGGTTTGACCTCCGTGTCATAACACTAGTTAAGGGACCCATCCTAGGTCCAAACTTTAATATATATTAGCATAAATACAAATGATGGGATCATTATTCAGGTGATTCATGGCACAATTCTGTTCACCACTGTCAACTGTAAGAGGCAAGTTTCCAATAAATGGTTGCAGGGTTCATATTGCCACTATTCCAAGCAGAAGAACAGTCCAACTCATTAGTCATTCTTCACATGCACATTATATGGGCCTAGGCCCAGAGTTTTGTTCTCATGTTGAATGCGTAGAACTGGAAGAGTTTGCTGCTCCTCAAAGATAGTGACCTGCATTCCCCATTTTTGGGTCTGGGGGGGAGGCTGCATTGGGAATTAGGATGGGTGACCCACCAAAGGCTGAGGATGCTGCCAGCTCTCAAATAGAATTGGGCAGAAAGCCTGCAAAGCTCTAGCAATTAAGTCAAAAATTAAAATAAAAAAGCAAAATATAAAATATTCCTCCAACCCTCACCCTTGGCTCACTTCCCCTCACCCAACCCATATTTTCTCTCTCTTTCTTGATTTAGCTGACCACTTTCTTTACTCTTTGCAATTTTTACAGTATTTTGCACTCTATACTTGAT
The DNA here is from genome assembly GCF_047496795.1 of Chiloscyllium punctatum. Taxonomy (NCBI): domain Eukaryota; kingdom Metazoa; phylum Chordata; class Chondrichthyes; order Orectolobiformes; family Hemiscylliidae; genus Chiloscyllium; species Chiloscyllium punctatum. The sequence goes on along the minus strand of NC_092741.1, from coordinate 58,692,539 downwards.
TGCTCATCCAATCTACACAATTTTAAAAAGAGAATCAAAGCTAGAATCATTGGTAGCACTACAAACCAATAATAACATTGATGTACTAATGAAATATTTAGTTGTAATCACTACAACTGTATTGCAGGCTTTTAGCATACTGTTGTTATGTGGGATCTTGGAACCAAAAGTGGAGGAAAAATAGATGCATTTTCAATTCTGTGAAAGTGACGTTTTTAAAACAATCTTCAGAAAGTCATTTTGGGCAGTGGTCTAAAGATAGTTTTTCCAAAAAAGCATCTGACTTAAGTTCAATGAATCAATCAGCAACATGGGAGTTCATTGCTGAATTTTTATGAAGCTGAGCTTTCTGAAACAGAAACAGATGATCTGGTGCCACTGTACATTTAGTTCAGAAGAAAGGTCATGTTGGCAGATGGGCAGCTTTTTCTGGTAATTTTAACAAAACCCTAGACTGAGAGAGTTGGTAGAAATGTCCAGGCTGTCAAAACTGGAAAATAGTAACCAGGCTGTTAGAGCTGAAAAGAAGTCTTAAGCTACTTGAGTCATTTCAAAAAGAAATTAAAGAGTTATGATAGCAGTAATGCCTCACTGCAAAAGATATTACCAGAAAAGTGTTGAATTTTTATTTTTGCTACATACGTGAAGACATTCCTACATGGTCTCTTTGTAAATTTGTTCATGGGATGTGGGCATCACAGTCTATGGCAGCATTTATTTCTCAGTCAACCACATGCTGAGAGTCTTGAGTCACATGTGGGCAAATTTCCTTCACTAAAAGAACATTCGTGAACAAGATCATTATACTTAAAATAATAATATTTTTTTGAATTTAACTTTCATAATCTGCCCTAGTAGGATTCAAACCTATGTTCCTGAGAACATTATAGCCTGGTGTTCTTGGTTAGTATTACACTATGCTATTGCTTCCCTGTGGATAAGTACAGCTTTTGTTATGTTCTCTGTTGTGTAATTTGCTAAAAGAACATTGGCAACTTGATGTGAATATACTTAATAACCAATCACCATGGTAATCCAACTGCAAAAATACAGCTTTCACTCGGAGATCTGACATATCCAGTATTATCATCAGGTGGGATTATAACACCACACTGTCAGATATTCAAACATACATTGTAATGAAAGAGGTAATATGCTACAAAATGACTAGATTTTGTTTTAAAACATTAAAAATTGAACTAAAAAGTGCAGCACAGAAAATCCAAGTCCTTATTTTTTGCTGTGCTTTCTGTTGTTAGGAGTAGTGCACAAAGATGCTTTAATTAGTCCAAAGATGATAGAATGGAAAAAGCTGACTAAGGTTCCCACCTTGATGGGTGGTTGCATTTTAAAAGTCAAAATAGTTCACCTATAAAATAAGATTGAAGTGTCCCACAAAGGCTTGGATCAGGAGTAAAATCAGCACAGGCTGAATGTTGTATGCTATTTGGAGAAAGGTATACATCATGAAAGAATCTCCAGTTGCGGAGGGATAAATAACAGAAAGATAGACCTTTCCAATATATTGACTGAGAGTCATAGAATCATAGAGATGTACAGCATGGAAACAGACCCTTCGGTCCAACTCGTCCATGCTGACCAGATATCACAACCTGCCAGCACCCGGCCCATATCCCTCCAAACCCTTTCTATTCATATACTCATCCAAATGCCTTTTAAATATTTCAATTGTACTAGCCTCCATCACTTGATTAAGTTATTTACATTATATTCAACTGCATAAAATGTATCAACATCACTTTGTGTACATTCCCACAAAGGACAAGTGTGTACAATTTTATTATAATTAACAGTACTATATATTGCTCATTTACCAAGACGACTTTGGAAGGATTTTCAAATTCTGAGTTAGTGATGCTGGAAGAGCACAGCAGTTCAGGCAGCATCCAAGGAGCTTCGAAATCGACGTTTCGGGCAATTTTCACATGTTGAATTAATTTCCACGGACAACTATTTTGTATGCCATCTGATGAAGTCGAACATGTAAAGGTAGCTAATACAGTTTCAAAGAAATCTGAAGCAATGAAACTGCGCATCACGTATTTCAGGAAGAAAGATGATTTCAGTTATTGACAGACTGTGGTTAGTTAATGAAAGCATTAAAACCACAACATTACTCATTTTGAATTGCAGGATTTAGTTACAATCTTAATCATCAGAAGTGTTGTCACTAATAGGTATTAGACAACTTTGTGGTGAAATCAGTGTCAACATTTGTTGAATAATCTTACATTGGCAATCTTGAAAGCTAAATGGATTGTCATTCAGCCTCTTCAGCTGGCTAGATTATTCTTGCTCCCTCCCACCCCCCCACCCACCCAATCTTGGTAAATAGTACATATTTCAGGAGTGATAAGGTTTGAATTATATTGCAAGCCTGAGACAGAATTACTTGAGGATAACACAGGAATAATTATGGCCAACATTAGAAAATTCAAGACTGGAGGTGACATTTGTGAGTGAAGGTTTCAGCAGTTACATGGGTTAGGGTACAGAATAATATTACAAAGTCTGATGTAAAGAGACTCTGTGGTGAAATGAATATGTGGTCAGAAGCTTATCTCCATGAAAAATGGAATGCCCAAGCTGCTAACAGTCTAGTCACATGAGGCAGTGGTATGGAGAAAGATGATGGCAGGGTTCCTGGCCAGCTAAACAGATGATGACTCCAATCTTTCTAACACTTAGTTGGAAGAAACTGCGTTAGATATTGGACAAGCAATCTGATGAAGGCAGATCAAGTTAGGTGGTGGAGAGGTAAAGTTAGGGGTTATCAGCATACATATGTAAGATATGACTTTGAGACAACAAGTAGATGATGAACAGGAGGGTGTCTTCAGAACTGTAGAATTAACAGTATGTTGTCAGGAAGTGGCCTAATAAGTACACACTGACCCTCTGAAGAGTAACCCATCCAGACCCATTCCCCTACCCTATTACACTACATTTACCCTTGACTAATGCAACTTATCTACCCAATGGGCAATTCTAGCATGGCCAATTCACCTGACCTGCACATCTTTGGATTATGGGAGAAAACCGGAGCACTGCCTCACAGCGCCAGAGACCTGGGTTCAATTCCCGCCTCTGGCGACTGACTGTGTGGAGGTTGCACATTCTCCCCGTGTCTGCGTGGGTTTCCTCTGGGTGCTCCGGTTTCCTCCCACAGTCCAAAGATGTGCGGGTCAGGTGAATTGGCCATCCTAAATTGTCCGTAGTGTAGGTAAGGGGTAGACGTAGGGGTACGGGTGGGTTGCGCTTCGGCGGGGCGGTGTGGACTTGTTGGGCCGAAGGGCCTGTTTCCACACTGTAAGTAATCTAATCTAATCACTCGAAGGAAACCTGCGCAGACATGGGGAGAATGTGCAAACTCCACGCAGACTGTCGCCCGAGGCTGGAATATAACCAGAGTCCCTGGCACTGTGAGGCAGCAGTGCTCTGGGAGAGAGAGAGCCCCCTCTTCCCCGTCCCTGTCCCGTGGAACCAGTAAAAGAAATCTCAGTGAAGAGAGGTTGAGAAGTAATGTACGCTTAACTACACCAAAAGATGATTGGGAGAGTAATGCACCATAGTCACTGTCAAAAACAATGTAATTTGTAATTTAATTATTGTCACAGTGGCAGAGATGGAAACTTAATTAAAGAGATTCAAGCAGAAAACATGGGCATAGATTTGGGAGATAATTAGAGTTGGAAGGGAAGTTGGATATGAGGAGTAATTTGGAAAGACACAGAAGCCAAGAATATTTTATTTCATTTCAAGGATGTGGTGACCTCAGAAGTTTTACAAAATAAGCAGAATGCACCCTTTCCAACAATTTTTCAAGAATTGACACAGGTTTTGTGGTCATCATAGGACTCTTAATTTCTGATTTTCAAAATTGAATTCAAATTCCATCATTTATCATTTGGAGCAGGGGACAATGGGTGGTGATGGCTTTGGTAAGCAGGCAAGCATTCAAACTCAGATTCCCAGAACATTGCCTGAGTTTCCACATTAATAGTCTATCAATTAGACCACTGAGCCACTGCTCCCCTTATTCTAGAGGTCTAGAGTCACAATTTTTATAACAATTGATAATGATTAGTTACAGTCATCATTAGGCTGGCTTTTAATCTCCACATTTTAGGGAAAATCTTTCATGGTGGAATTCAAACCCTTGTTCCTCAAACATTAGTCCGACACACTGGATTATTAGTTCGGTGGCATGACCACCATATCACCATCTCCTCCTGACTGCAGAGAAATAAACTTGTATTTCTATACTGCCTTTGCAAACTCAAGAAATCTTAACATTCTTTACAGCTAACAAGTATTTTTTGCAGGGCACTCATGTCACATAAGAAATGTAGCAGACAATTTCACCAATGATAAGGAACTTGCCCTAGCTCCATTGAACACCAAATATAATTGTTGTATATAGAAATCAAATTTACAAATAATAAACTGTAACAATAAAGGATAAAAATTATCATTCAACAATGAGGTCTGAAAAATATTCAGCAGTAAAATGTGGAAACTCAAGACTAAAATTAAATTAATGCTTGTCGCAAAGATTTCATTATGGTCCATTGCTTAATGTGCTGCATTACAAAGTGATGAGACACAGGTATCTGTAAATCTTATACAGAGGAACCCCAATTATCCGAACAAAATGGGTGGGCACTATTTTGTTCAGATAATCAATTATTCGGTTAATCAATTAAATGCCTTTCCACTGGGGCTCAGAGTTTTTTTTAAGTCTGCTCCCGATTCGAGAGACTAGGCAGCAGCTCACTGTGCGCAAGCCCCTGCTCACCAATCCTGTCCAACACCCCCCCCCCGCCCCATCCAACACCCCTACCCGCCCACCAACCCAGTCCAACACCGCCCCCCACCCGCCCACCAACCCAATCCAACAATGCCCCCCACCCCTACCCCAACCCCGTCCGACAACATCCGTCCACCCGCCCCCCCATCCCAATCCGACACCGCCCCCACTCATCCTCAACCCCCCCCCCCCCCCCAACCCTATCCAACACTTCACTGAAACCATTCAAATTAATCTCTTCTGTACCCTTTCCAAAGCCTTCATGTCCTTGCTAAAATGTGTCGAAAATCAAACACAATGGTCTGATTTTCAAATAGAACCAGCATGGGTAGAATGTCAAGTTAGTGATCCCAGAAGTCATCTCATATACCCAATGCCCTTGGACTGTTTAAGATTTCAAAGGGCCAGCAGGGTAGAGTAAACGGGAAATTCACTTGCCTCCCACGTACAGCCCAGTAAGCTCAGTTGGAGCTTGTTGATGGACCAAGGAAAACAAGGATGGGATTTTCAAAGATCAAGCTGACAAACCCAATCCTCATCAGACTGATTCCTGGGATTTTAGAACTGACATTTGGAGAGAGACTGGATCGGTTAGAACTTTAGTCACTGGAGTTTAGAAGAATGAGGGGGGATTCCCACAGAAACCTATAAAATTCTCACAGGACTGAACAGGATTAACACAGGAAGATGTTTCTGATGACTGTCCAGTCAAAGGATAAAGGGTAGGCCATCTAGGACAGAGATAAGGAAACATTTCCTCACCCAGAGAATTCCACAGAAAGTAGTTGAGACCAAAACATTGAATGTTTAAGAGGAGTTAGATATAGCTGTTAGGGCTAGAGGGATCAAGGTGTCTGAGGAGAAAACAGGAACAGGTTATTGAGTTTGATGATCTGCCACGATGAATGTTGGAGCAATCTCAAAGGGTTGAACGGCCTACTCCTGCTCTTATTTTGTCTGGTGTCTGTCTGTAGTATACTGAAGTGTAATAGGTCATTCTGCACCAGATCAAGCACAGTTCTTTCAACATGCAAGGAAGGCCTCTTATCTCAGTATTACAACATCAGGCCCTCTAAGTAACTGCTTGTTCTCTTCAGCACGGCAGTGGCAGGCCCAATTTGACTGCTGCCTGCCTTTGCACTTGGCACTAGGATGGTGGCTCCCATTTCTGGAAGCTGTTTAGTGCCACAGTTGGAAATCCCAGCTCACCTCCTGCCCAGTTATAGTATTGACATTTAAAAACAGCATTGCAAAGGCAAGATAATTGAGGAAGTATAAGCTCAGGACTCAGAATACACCAGGTCATCCCAACCCAACTTTAAAAATCTGACCCCAAACTCTGCTCATGCCAAACCAATACTTGACATAACATTATTGCTTTTGTACTCTACAGCATATTTTTTTAGAAAATTCAGGAAGCCAGGTGCTTTAACATGTGCAATTTTAACCTGCAACCATCAAAGATTTATGCATAAGTATCACACTGTCCACCTCCAGATTGTCCACCCTTTCAAATTATATCATTTAGCATGTGTTATCTTATCTCAGACTTTCTACTCAATGTTATTCGTTATGACTTGCCCATTCCATCAGCATGATCTGTTCTTTCATAGTCTTATTACTATTCTCTTCTTGACTGTATTCACTTCCATAATTAATATTATCTGCCAATTTTGAAACTGTATCCTGTACGCATATGGTGGCTTGGTGGTTAGCACTGCTGCCTCACAGCCCCAGGGACCTAGGTTTGATTTCAGCCTCAGGTGACTATATGACGTTTACACATTCTCACCATGTCTGCGTCGGTTTCGTCCCATAGTCCAAGGATGTGCAGGCTAGGTGAATTAGCCATGGGAAATGAAGGGGTAGATGGGGCGAGTCTGGATGGAATGCTCTTTGGAGGGGCAGTGTGGTCTTGATGGGCCGAATGGCCTGCTTCCAGGGCCAAGTCATTTATGCTTATCAAAAACAGGTGTTTTGTCTTCAAAATGGAATCACTATACTGTGTAAATCTGTTTGAATAATGTCGGTTTTTACTAGAAGCGAAAGAGTTCAGATTGACCTCTGTAGCTTGCTGTGGGGTGACGTGGAAGCAAGCCAGCCAGGCTCAAAACAACAAAAGACGAGCTTCACAACAAGCTTGGTGTCAAACCATAACAGGTACAGTGGTCCACAAAAGCAGCTTTTAGGACAGATTGAATAATGCTGTCTGTAGAGCAAAAATACAGGCACTTTGACATTGAATAGCACTGCATGGCTGCTGTCTCCAGCAATTACAAAGATATTGTGGAGAACCTCTATAACACTAACTGCAATTTTGAAATAAGATTGTTCTGGCTTTCCCACCTTGAATTTGTGAAGCCAGATTACCTGGTTTTAATGACCAATTATAGTTCTTCAAACTCAAATGTGACTAATTTTGGAGTGGACGCAGATGAATAATAATTGGGAAAGAGTAATATTCATCAAATACTTCTTGCAAGCCAATGTACAAAATATGAACTCTCATTTCCTTGGAGGAGACCTTTAAATTTATCAAGCACAGCTTGCCTTTTGAAAATAAGTAGGCTTTCCTTAGTTCGGACAAACATGGTGAAATTAATTATTTATTCTATCTTATCTAATATTTATTCTCCAATCACCATCACAAAATATTGGATTATCTGGTCTTCACCATGTTGCAGTATGGGGGAACTTGCTGTGCGTCAATTGGCAGTCACAATTCCTCGATTACATTTTCCCCTCCATGATCCTTCATGGCACAAATACTTCACTGGCTGTGAATTTTTTTGGGATGTTCTGTGATATGAAAGGTGCCATAAAAATATAAATCAGCATAGTCCAGAACATCATTCAAGGCAATATTATATAGCTTGATCCAACCAGAAATGCCTTTTTCTTTCCTCCAGTTTTGAACAATGTGCTACGTTAGCTGCTCTCCATTCCTCTGGTACAACTTACATAGCCAAAGAGGTTTACGAGAATGTGGTCAGTGCCTCTTCCTTTTCCCCCGGCTAGATTTGAGGAACTGTGGTGGCACAGTGGCTAGCACTGCTGCCTCACAGCAACAGAGACCCAGGTTCAATTCCCACCTCAGGCAACTGTCTGTGTGGAGTTTGCACATTCTCCCTGTGCCTGCATGGGTTTCGTCCGGGTGCTCCCACAGTCCAAAAATGTGCAGGTTAGGTGAATTGGCCATGCTAGTCAAGGGGGAATTGGTCTAGGTGGGTTACTCTTCGGAGGGTCGGTGTTAGCCGAAGGGCCTGTTTCCACACTGTACGTAATCCAATCTAAACTGAGATTGCATGCCTTCCAGTCTGCGAAGCTATGCTTTATAGTACAGACAACTGTGCTTCAAAAACTGCAATCAAATCAATTGAAGTCTGCTAAACAATAGATGGAGAAAACATCTGACGTTAGTTTGGATCAATCACAATCACAGAAAATTGTAATTTTTTCATAACTAATTGCTACACCACTAAAGGAATGTGTTGAATCAATTTCTTCTACTTCTAGCTCTGAATCATTTATCTGGATAAATTCATAGTCAAATGCAAGAATACATCTTGGATAGCATGAGTAACGATAAGACATAGGAGGAGAGGTGGGCCATTCAGCCCATTGAGTCTGCTCCATCAATGACATCATGGCTTATCTGATAAACTTCAAATCCAATTTCCTGCTTTTTCCCTACAACCCTTAATTCCCTTATTGTCTATTTCAGCCTTGAATATACTTGATGACCTAGCCTCAACAACTTACTGCATCAAAAAAAATTCACAGATCGATTGCCATCTGAGGCAAGAAATTCCTTCTCACCTCTGTCTTAAATGGTTGACCCCTTATTCTGAGATTATGTCTTCTGGTCCTTATCCCACAACCCTTGACAAGTGATATTGGGTTCCTTGTATTTTCAAACAAAATAATAAAATGAAGAACTAACGCATTACAGCCGTTGACTGAAATCTAAAATGGTGCAAAACATTTTTCAGGAAACACTCAGCATCGGTGCAGATAGAGACACATTAATGTTTGGGGTGGACTCTTTATTAGAACTGAAAGACATTAACTGTAAGCAATACATAAAATGGAACAGCAGGAGTGCAGAATGCTATTACAGTTCTTCAAATAATTAAAATTTTGGCCCAAAATCTCCAGGAGACTCATGTCAATGTGAAAGCCCATCTTTTGATTTGATGTGATTTACTATTGTCACATGTACCAAGATACAGTGAAAACTTTTGTTTTGCTTGCAGCACAGGCAGATCATACCACGTAAGGTGCATTACGGTAATAGAACAGAGTGGAAAATACAGTGTCACGCCTGCAGAGAAGATGCACAAAGTTGAAGATCAACATTAATTTTAAAACTTGAGAGATCCATTCAGAGGGGAAGAAGCTGTTCTTGAATCTGTTGGCAAGTGTGTTTAAGCTTTTGTATCTTCTGTCCAATGGAAGAAATTATAATCAGGGTGGGAGAGATCTTTGATTATGTTCTACATCAAGTCCTTATCTAAACACTGAAAACTACAACATTCAGTGAAACAACATTAAGCAAATCATATTTGCCTATTACAATCAACTTAAAGGCTGTAGTTAGGTTTTGTATAGCCTCTCCTCAAAAAAAACATGTAAAATTCTGTAAAATTAAATACTTCATATTGCTAAATTTCTATAGTCATGAATGCAATAGCTTTTAAAATAAACGTAAAGGTATAAAAGTAGTGTGCTAACTCTTTTTAGTTAACGTTTGCTTGACAACTTTCCTTTGCAGTGTTCCAACATATTCCTGTCTGATGCCTGGCAATAGTGGAAAGATTTTGGGGAATCACTGAATGAGTCACAACCTGTGTACTCTGACCTGTATTAACTTTGGCAATGGTAACATCAGGATGTTGAAGGTGGAGGAAGTTTTGTTGAATGTCAGAGGGAAATGTTTGGACTCTAATTCAAGATGGTCATTGCCTGGCACTTATATGACACCAACATCAATTGCCCCTTATCAGCCCAAGCATGAATGTTGTCAAAGTCTCACTGGGACTGACAGCTTCATTATTTGAGGAATATAGAGGTGAGCATTGTGCAAATGTTAGCCCCACGTTGATCTTAGAGCAAAAGGTATTGATGAACCAGATGAAGATGGTTGGGCCTAGGACACCAGCCTGAGGAGCGATACTCTATGTCCTGAAGCTGAGCGAACTGACCTCAGAAAACTTTGTTGCTGCCTAGTCTGACTGCAGCCACTGGAGAATTTTCTTCTAATTCTCGTTACTTTCAATTTGGTGACACCTAGTGAAATGTTGCCAGATGTCAACAGCAGTTGCGCAGTGCTCACCTCTGGATTTCAGGTCATTGCTCATCTTTATATTATGGCTGTAATGAGGTCAGGAGTCAAGTGGTTCTGGCAGAACTCAAGCAGAATTGATGATTAGTTTTCTGCTGTACAAGTGCCTCTTCACAGTATGATCAATGATACCTTCCAACATTTTGCTGATGATTAAGAGTAGGATCCTGGAGTTGACGTTAAACAGCTTTTTGTGGACAGGGCATAACAAAGCAATTTTCCACATTGCCAGATAGATGTCAATATTGTTGCTGTACTTTTGGCTTGGTTGGAGGCATAGCTAGTTCTGGAGCACCAGTCTTCAGTACTATTGCCAGGGTACTGTCAGGGTCCACAAGTATCTGCTGCATTCAGCCATTTCTTGATATCGCATGGAGTGAATCAAATTGGCTGAAGCCGTCAGCCAATCACTATCTCACCTTTCCAGTGACCAAAAGAACTGCAACACTTTTAGGTTTTTACTTAATTTTATTGCAATGGTCTTTCATGGATCAATAAGTAACGGTATATTATGATAGTTCTTAAATATGTGTTGAACAAATCTACAGTATGGTTTATTTAAAAGAATTTTCTCAAAATGTGATAATTAACTGCATAAATTTGAAGATTCCTGAGTACTTCTCCATGTTAATTGGATCAGACATAGTACTATATACATTTGATGTGTTGTACCTTTTTTTTAAACACACTTTTCACTTCTACAAACGCAAGACATCCCATGGTTCTTTTTCACTGAAATAAAAACCACCAACTAAAAAATTAAGGACGGTCAGGAATGACAAATATGTGCTGGGCCTGCCACTGATAACAGACTTGTGTGTACTTGATGTTTTGGCTGAAAACCAATATGCAACTGCAAATGATCTGCTGTACACCCTCAACCATCCACTACTCTTTTCATAATCTGATTTAATACCATTAATCTTTCTACTTTCATTCCACTTCTGGGGAAAATCTCTCACAAAACAGTCTAAACTAGACGACTGATTTGCAATTCAACTTATTTAGCAATTTTAAGAGAAATGGCCAGAGTTTCATGCATAAGGTTCCTTTCAAGTAATATTAACTTACCACTTAAAAATATTAAAAACAGAAGTTGCATAAGGGATAAATAGATTCACAAAATACCTTTATGAGTTTAAGAGAACTATATCTTGCTTAGTTCCATTGATAAGGAAATGTCAACACTGAATTTGCAATGGGCTTCAGTGACAGCAACATATAGTGCATACTGATTGGAAGATGAAGTATTTTGTGGTCTGGGCTGAATGGGAAAGAGAACTTCGAAATATACAGGAAGGGGTGCGAAAGGAAGAAGCTGAGGCAGCTCAGTATATATCCTGCGTTTTGGATTCAAGGAAATATATAGGTTTCTCACAGCCTTTTATTAAAGGTAAATGGAAGAAAACTCAAAGGAGGCAGGTTTTAATGGACAGAAGTTTGGTGACGCTGAAGGAAAATACGAGATGGTAAAACCTAAGGTGATCTAACTGGATTTGTACCACATGGACTCAGATTTGAAGACACGTAGCTTGGTTAAAAAATGAATAGTGAGAGGCATCAAAGTTTGCAAATGGATATGAGCAGGTTTCTTTTTACTAATTCACCCATCCATATCAATAGTAATGGATGGATCACTGATTTCAATCTCGGTTTGATTTTTTTTTAAATTAGAAAGAAGATTTGCATTTGTCTTGCATCTTCCATGAACTTATCCAATGAAATACTTATGAAGTGTAGTCACTTTTGTAATGTAGGAGATATGACAGCCAATTTGTGTACAACAAGCTCGCACACATAGTAATGTGTCAATAACCACATAATTTATGTTCATAATGTTGATGGAGAGATAAACCTTAGCCAGTTTTTATCACCTCTAATGATTATCCTGTGTTATATATATTATGTATATGGAGAAATGAAAATTGACCTGCAAATCTATACTTTCTGAATGTTGATGATTTGTTTACATCGCTTTTAGTTTAGGATTGATTAAATAACAATGTGCAGTTCATTCTATTAAATGAATACGCAATACTATTAATGAGATTCAAATTCAGACCTTCAACATTCAAAAAGATTTTTTTCACACAGATGAACATAATCCAATGACATTGGACTGGTGGCTCGTTACCTCATCACATGGATGCTACTAACATTTCAGTAAGTCAAATGGATGAAAGAAGATTTGGATGACAGTTTTAAACACATAAAATCATTCTATTATGCCATATTTAGAATTACAACAAAAGAGTGTTTGGAAAAACACAGAGTGTCGTTGGAGTTTGAAATATTAGAAGTTCTGTCCTTGGACAAAGGCAATCTGATTGATAACTTTAATTTTCACTACCAAACTCATTGTGAGGTTAATAGGCAAATATAACTTCTTCAAGAAAGTGGATTTATACAACATGTATGTTGCAATAGAAATTTGACAGACTGAACCAATTGTCTTAAAGTTCAATTCCTTTGGGTTCATGGGATACAGCACTATAACAGATGTTTAAACTCAGACTACAAATTAAATACTGAATATCCTAGGCAAAGGTGAGAAAAGGTCACTAGACCCATGGAAACTCATCATTCTAGCATGTTAATTCTCCAATCAATCATATCATTGTATTTCAAAGGAATACCTATGTTTAGTTTTTATCACCTCTAATGATTATATCACTTGCTAATTAATTATGCACTACATAAATAATCTCCTTATAATCAGCAAAACGATCTTTTCACATATTGAATTCATGATTTGAAATCTGATCTTATCCCACCATGACTTGGAGGTGCCGGTGTTGGATTGGGGTGGACAAAGTTAAAAATCACACAATACCAGATTATCGTCCAACAGGTTTATTTGGAAGCACTAGCCTTCAGAGCGCTGCTCTTTCATCAGGTGGCTGTGGCTATAACCTGGTGTTGTGTGATTTTTAACTTTGACCTTATGTCAACATGGTTAGTTCTCACTTTCAACATTGATCTGCGTTGGAATACTGAAGATATCAAAAACTGACTATTTTCAATGATCAAACCTTCAGTAGAAGAATGATTTGCTGCACATATCCACTGAACAACAAAATGCCACATGTAAGCAAGTACAGAAAAAAGGAAAATAATACAGATGAATGTATGGCTGTAAAAATGATACAGGAGTTGGGGGATATGGCACGAGTACAAGCTGGATGGGTTACATGTGATTAGAGCTGAGGCTGAGTTCTTTGCAGGGTGTTTTGCTATTGCGATTGGGGAAAGCTTAAATGAATTCAACCTGGGTACAGGAACTAGGACAGAAGGTGAAAAAGTAATACCAGGGTGCACAAAATGATAGAAGCAGATAACACTAAAATAGAGAATACTAAGTTAATAGGTGGAGTTGGAGGAAAGGAGAATGTGATGAAGTTTAAATCAGAGTCACGTTGCCCTATAAGACCATCAGATACAGGAGCTGAGTTAGGCCATGAGGCCCTTTCAGTCTGCCCTGCCATTTGATCATGGCTGATAAGTTTCTCAAGCCCCTTCTCCTGCCTCTCCACATAACCTTTGACCCCCTTACTAATTAAGAACCTATCTATCTCTGTCTTAACTACATTCAATGACTTGGTGCCTGTGGCAATGAGTCCCCTCTGGCTGAAGAAATTCCTCTTCCTCTCAGTTCTAAACAGTCGCTGCTTCAATCTGAGGCTCTGTCCTCAGGTCTTAGTCTCTCCTACTTGTTACGACTATCTTCTCCCCCTCCACTCTATCCAGGTCTCTCAGTATCCTGTAAGTTTCAAAGGTACCCCCACTCATCCTTCTAAGCTCCACCAAGTACAGACCCAGAGTCTTCAACTGCTCCACATATGCCAAGCTCTTCATTCCTAGGATCTTTCTTGCAAATCTCTTCTACACCTTCTTCATGGAACATCCTTCCTTAGATACAGGGCCCAAAACTACTCTCAATATTCCAAATCTGGTCTGACCAGCGCCTTAGACAGCCTCAGCAGTACATCCCTGCTTTTGTATTCTAGCCCTCTCAAAAATAATGCTGACATTGCATTTGCCTTCCTATCTGTCAACTGAACCTGCATGTAAACCTCAGGATAATCCTGAAATAGGATCCCAAGTCACTTTGCACTTCAGATTTCCAAAGTCTTTCCACATTTAGAAAATTCTCTGCATTTCTATTTTTCCAACCAAAATGTATAACCTCACACAACTTGATTGAGTTTTTTTGAGAAAAGTAACAAAGACGATTGATGAGGGCAGAGCGGTGGACATGATCCATATGGACTTCAGTAAGGGAGGTCGACAAGGTTCCCTATGTGAGACTGGTTAGCAAGGTTGGGTCTCATGGAATACAGGGAGAACTCGCCATTTGGATACAGAACTGGCTCAAAGGTAGAAGACAGCGGGTGGTGGTGGAGGGTTGTTTTTCAGACAGAAGGCCAGTGGCCAGTGGAGTGCCACAAGGATCGGTGCTGGGTCTACTACTTCTTGTCATTTATATAAATGATTTTGATGTGAACATAGGAGGTATGGTTAATAAGTTTGCAGATGACACCAAAATTGGAGGTGTAGTGGACAGCGAAGAGGGTTACCTCAGATTACAACAGGATCTTGATCAGATAGGGCAATGGGCTGAGGAGTGACAGATGGAGTTTAATTTACATAAATGCGAGGTGCTGCATTTTGGGAAAGCAAACCTTAGCAGGACTTATAGACCTAATGGTAAGGTCCTGGGGAGTATTGCTGAACAAAGAGATCTTGGAGTGCAGGTTCATAGCTCCTTTAAAGTAGAGTTGCAGGTAGGTAGGATAGTGAAGAAGGCATTGGTATGTTTTCCTTTATTGGTCAGAGTATTGATTTTAGGGGTTGGGAGGTCATGTTGCAGCTGTACAGGACATTGGTTAGGCTACTATTGGAATATTGCATGCAATTCTGGTCTCCTTCCTATTGGATAAATGTTGTGAAACTTAAAAGAGTTCAGAAAAGATTTACAAGGATTTTGCCAGGGTTGGAGGATTTGAGCTACAGGGAGAGTTGAATAGGCTAGAGCTATTTTCCCTGAAGTGTTGAAGGCTGAGGGGTGACCTCATAGAGGTTTATAAAATCATGAGGGGCATAGATATAATAAATAGACAAAGTCCAGAACTAGAGGGCATAGGTTTAGGATGAGAGGGGAAGATATAAAAGGGACCTAAGGGGCAACCTTTTCCACACAGAGTGGTGCATGTATGGAATGGGCTGCCAAAGGAAATGATGGAGGCTGGTACAATTATAACATTTAAAAGGCATCTGAATGGGTACATGAATAGGAAGGGTTTAGAGGGATATGGGCCAAGTGCTGGCAGGTGGGACTAGATTAGGTTGGGACATCTAGTCAGCACGGACAACGCTGTACATCCCTATCACTTACCCATCTTGTATTCCATTTGCTATTTCCCTTTGTCCACTCTCCTAGCCTGTCCAAGTCCTCAGGCAGCCTCCCATCTCATCCACATTTCCTGCCCCTCCATCTATCTTTGTGTTATTTGCAAACTTAGTTACAGTGCCCTTCAATTTCTTCATCCAGATTGTTAATAACAATATGAATAGTTATAGTCACAACACTGACCCCTGCTACACTCCATTAGTCACTGGCTGCCATCCTGCCAAAGACCCCTTTATCCCTCCTCTCCGCCTTGTCATTCAGCCAATCCTCTATCCATGCCAGTAGCCTGCCCTTAACAGAATGGGCTCCTCATTACCCCTTCCCCCACTTTATCCCAGCTCCCAGCTCAGCACCATCCTCATGACCTGTCTCACCTGTCAATCTTCCTTCCCAACTATCCGCTCCACCCTCCTCTCTGACCAATCACCTTCATCCCCACCCCCATTCACCTATTGTACTCTGAGCTACCTTCTCCCCAGCCCCACTCCCTCCCATTTATCTCTCCACCCCGGAGGCTCCTTGCCTCATTGCTGATGAAGGACTTTTGCCCAAAATGTTGATTTTCGTGCTCCTCGGATGCTGCCTGAACTGCTGTGCTTTTCCAGCACTACTCTAATCTTGACTTTTATGGAGCAGCATCTTTGAGGCAACGTGTTAAAGGCCTTTTGGAAATCCAAATAGATCATGTACACTGGCTCTCCTGTATGCAATTTCAGAGAGTATTGTTAACAATTCAGGGAAATTATAGGCACTTATTGTTTTGTACGATGGCAATGTTGTAGCGATAACAGATCTGGCTTAAGGAAGGTCTCCATTTATGAGGCAGGTGCTGCTCAGGCCATGATGACAGAGGAGGAATCTTAATCATTAGAAAGGTTTGAAACTGACAAGATAGAGATATTGGAAATGCTGCAAATACTTTGAGGATATTGGAGGAAGTGAGGATGGAAATTGCAGCAGCACTGGCAATTATCTTTCAATTGTCCCTGGGTGGTATCTGAAGACCAGAGAATTTAATAAGGGTTGTAAATATGATCCATTTTACCTTCAGTGGTGAGGAAATTATGAGAAACAATTATTCAGAATTAAGTTAATAGTCACATGGGAAAAATGTGGATTGATTCAGAAGGGTCACTTCAGAATTGGAGATTTTTTTAAAAAATGAGGTAACAAAAAGAGATGATGAGGGGAAAGTTGTTCCAAAATACAACAGACGTATAAGGAGAGTTGTGGGTCATGGACTAAAAAGAGCAATGTGTATTCAAAATTGATTGACAGATAGGGAACAGAGAGTAAAAATTAATGAATATTTTTCAGTGGAGTTTCCCAGAGATCAGTATTACAATATTGGGAGTCTTACTGTTCCTGATATATATCAATGACCTAGACCTTCATGTGCGGGGGACAACTTCAAAGTTTGTTGGTGACACAAAACTTGGGAGATGGCAAACTTTGAGGAGCATAGTGTAGAACTTGGAAAGGACATTGACACATTGGTGCAATGGGTGGATTGGTGGCAGAGATGTGTTTTGGTACATTAAAGGTGACTATTCTGAAGGGTGTGCAGGAGCAAAAAGATCTGGATGTATTTGTGCATAGGTTATTAAAGGTGGCAGGACAGATAGGGAGCGTGCTCATAAACTGGGTCATATTTACAACTTTATTAAATTCTCTGGTCTTCTGACACCACCAAGGGACATGAAAAATAATTGCCAGTGCTGCTGCAATTTCCACCCTCGCTTCCTCCAATATCTTCAAAGTATTTACAGTGTTTCCAATATCTCTTCCTTGTCAGTTTAAAATGTTTGTAATGATTAAGATTCATCCTGTGTCACCATGGCTTCATAAATAGGGGCATAGCATGTCAGAGCAGAGAAGTAATGATTAACTTTTACAAAACATTGATTAAACTTCTGCTAGTGGAATGTGTGCAGCTCTGGCAGCCAGACTATAGGGATGATGTGAACGGACTGGGGGAGTCCAGAAGAGGTTTAAGACAATGATTCCAGGGATGAGACACTTAGTTGTGTGTGAAGATTGAAAATGTTGGAATTGTTTTCCTTGGAGAGGAGAAGGATAAGGAATGAGATAGAAGTTTTCAAAGTGAGGGGGGATCTGGACAGATGAACAGGGAGAGACTGTTCTATTTATTAATGGATCAAGAGCCAGAGAACATATTTGAAGATGCCATGCAAAAGAAACAAGTGCATGGTGAAGAAAAATATTTACTGATGCAGTCAGTGGTTTGGGTCTGGAATCCACTCCCTGAAAGTGTGGTGGAGGGAGTTTCAATTGAGGCATTCAACAAGTCATTAGATGATTATTTAAACAGGAACAGTATTGCAGGTTATCGGCAAAGGCATGAAACTGGCACAAAGTTAAAATGCTCAGAAAGCTAATGCAGACTCAATTGACCAAATTATCCTCTTCTGCATTATAACAATTCTGTGATTGGGTTAAAACAAATCTCTACTCTGAGTGATATTTAACAGGTTTTAGTAATAAAGATAGAACATTATTCGCCGTTTTAGTACTTCTTTAAGAAGAAAAGTAAAATAGTATTAGGGTCTGGAAGTTGGGACTTAAGAATGTCACCTTACAGTCTTAGAAATTGCCTATTTTATCCAGTGATATTCAAGAAGATATATCCAACACAATACAACATTCAAAAGAGATGAAGTTGAAGTTTTTCATCCTGCATTTCAGTCCTGCTGAGTGCAAGGAGAAAAGCTTTAACTTCATCTCTCTTTATTAACTAGGTTGAAGGGCTCATGCCCGAAATATCAATTCTCCTGCTCCTTGGATGCTGCCTGACCTGCTGCGCTTTTCCAGCAACACATTTTCAGCTCTGATCTCCAGCATCTGCAGTTCTCACCTTCCCCATAAGCTAGTCAGACACTGCTATACAGATGTGAAGCATCAGCTGTGTATCAGAACCTCCTCCAGGATCTTTATTGCTCACAGAATATATGCAAGACCCATTCTAAGCAGACTGGCGCTCAAACGTAGTGTGTGCTGCGAGGCATAGTGAAATCTGTCATTGTTCTCCTCTTAGATCCTGTAGGGATGGCCTGACAAAAGACACATAAAAGCCCGTTCCTAACTACGCTTGAGAAAGTGGTGGTAATCCAACTTCTTGAAATGCTGCAGTTCTTGGATGTGCAGGTGTGTGGAGGTTGTGAGCGTTGTTATCCCAGGATTTGGAGCTAGTGACAGTGAAGGAATGGGTGACTTATTTCCAAGTCAGGATTGTGTTGTTTGGATAGGACCTTTGGATAGTTGATGGTGTTGTTCCTGTGCCTCTGCCATTATCCTTCTTGAGGATAAAGTTTATCTATACCCTTCTCTAACGTCATTAAATGGGAAAACATAAAACTTCAATTTAAAAGGAACAAGCCAGTTTCTTCACATATGAAGAACTTCTGTCCATTTCAGAAGTAAATGTATAATTTTCTATGAGACTTTTCTCTCTGTTGCCTTTCTCAAATGAGAATCCTAGAAAGTGGAACAAAAATTCTTAAAACACTGGGCTGATACTGCATTTATTTGCTGCACTGTGGCATTGAACCATCTAGATCTCACTTTTTATTTTCATCAGATTTCAGATAGCTTCATATTTGCACTACATTAGATAAAGGAAGTGAGGATGGGGAGGGAGTGAGCAGTTTACGGGAGGGGGTGGGTGGTTTATGGCAGGGAGGAAATCTGAAGATAACTGACAAAAATCAAATGGAAAATGAGATTTAGCCAGATACATTTACAACTATCTTTTCCAGCAACACATTTTCAGCTCTGATACTTTTCCAGCAACACATTTTCAACTTCTATCTTAAACCTAACTTGAGTGCGTAAATCAGATTACCAATCCAGTGAATTATTACAATGCATTGTTAAGAAATGCCATCCCTTGAATATGTTGTCAAATGCTTTGTCCTCACTCTGCTAATGGCCAGATGTAGTTTTACAGCTTTTCTACTTCAGTGCACACTTCATAGTTTACCATTAAGTTCCACATAATATGCAATCAACTATTGTGTTAGAAGTGGTGTCAAAGAACAATAAATGCCTGGTCGTAGGTAGCATTTAGGATCATCAGCCCAAAACTCAATGGGTCACATCCGTTTTCTTCTCAGTCAGAGTTGCATCACTTTTACAAAAAGGCAAAATTAATACTAATGCTGACAAAGAGGATTCTATATTTCACAGTCAGAGAATAACTGATTAGATTTCCGATGAAGATGCAATGAACAAGAATTGATTTTAACTATAATTACCTAATGTTTTCCTTGTTTCATCAATAAGGGTTACAATGCTAATATTTAGACAAATTAATAACTGAAGATGTGTGATTTCACCTGCAGTCAAATTTAAGGGGTGGCACAGTGGCTCAGCAGTTAGCACTGCTGCCTCACAGCGCCAGGGTCCCAGGTTCACTTCCAGCCTTGGGTGACTGTTTGCGTGGAGTTTGCACATTCTCCCCTTGTCTGCGTGGGTTTCTTTCGGGTGCTCCAGTTTCCTCCCACATTCTAAAGATGTGCGGGTCAGGTGAGTTGGCCATGCTAAATTGTCCATAGAGTTAGGTGCATTAGTCAGAGGGAAATGGGACTGGGTGGGTTACTCTTCGGAGGATCAGTGTGGACTTGTTGGGCCGAGGGGCCTGTTTCCACACTGTAGGGAATCGAATTGAATCAGGTTGGAGGAAATGGAAATGGAAAATATTTAACTAAAATCCAAGCAAAATATTCAACACTATTGTAAAATACATTGGAATCCTAGCGTTAGAGGTCAGAATTTAAAAGATGGGTTCCTGTGGTTGGAACTAGTTCATTTGGGTGTTCTCATACACATTGTAACATTGTGGAAGGCATCAAACTTGTGCATGCAGTTGCAAAGTATTATGAATTAAACAAAAATACTTGTCAGCTTGCAGCAGAGGTTGATGCTCCTGTGGTTGCTGGTCAATTTAATCCTACTGGCACAAGGCCAATGCACCAGCACAATGCTGTAAGACATTGGATGCAACATTAGAAGGCAAAAGACTCAACTTCCACCTGATACTCCCATTATAAACACAATAGAGGTGGATTAGTAGCATTGGCTAATACCTAAAGCATTAACAAGCAATACCTCAAGTTGACTTTTCATGACTTCGTTTCATAACATCGCAATATTGTAATTACATTTTTAGGTCTATACGATCTTGCTTCGGAGGAAGTAGACTCACTTTAGTTAAAGGACTGCAATGTGAAGTCTCATTTCATGGATTTCAATGTGCAGTCTAGGCTAACACTGTACCAAAGAGGTGTTGCACTGTCAAATGCACATGTTAAACTGAGGCATCCTCTGCCTTTTCTGGGGTGGATATAAAAGATTCCATGGTCCCAGTTGAAGAGGACAGGTAATATTTCATCTGCCCTGGTCAAGATTTATTTATCAACCAACAGTATCAAATCAATCAGTTGTTCACACTACTTACCTTGGAACCATATTCCTGTAACCTTCACCATAGGTAGTTTCTTAATTTAGAGAATGCTTCTCTCCGGATGATTGATAACGTTTATACCTCGTGTCAGCCTAGCACATTTTCATTCAGAAAATTCCCTGAAGCAAGAAGAAACGTAAAGTTAATACTATTTGATGGAATTACCTCATCAAAGCACTTATCAGCACAATCATACAGACTAAGCTGCAGCAGCCGAACTCATTCTTATTCAAGCAGAGGATGATTTTGGTTTTCAACTGTTTCCTTTTTACAAGAAGTTCCTTTTTAATCAGGGATTTGTCATCCACTGAAAATCTGTAGTGGTCCTGAAAAGCATTTTTCACTTAATGGAGCTTACCTTTGATGAATATATGGCACTGAAACTTTCTTTCTGCTTACTTACAACATACAGATTATAGTTTAAAGTTAATTTTATGTCATTCTTGATGATTTCGACTGCAGGTTTCAATTCCTCACCAATTAGAAAGAAAAGCAAAACATTTCTACTACTTTGACAGAAATGTGAAACATAATATAACTTAATCTTTCCTGGATACTTTAACAAATTCACTGATCTTTTCAGACAGACACTGAAGATTTAAAAAGCTATCAATCTACATTAATGTTTCACAATTCAATGCAAGGAATTGCTGCTTAAAGCTGTTTAGAACCAATCATGTGTTTTGCTTGGTAAGATGGGGGAGGGTGGAGGTGAGAGAAGTTCTGAAGCCTGTGAAAAACACTTAAAATATTATAAGTTCCTCAAAAGTATACTTCAGATTGTTAATTCCATGTTCAACTAAAAGTGGTGCTCTATTTGACAGCACATTGTTTCTGGTCATGCCCCATTCAATTTATTCATTCTCAGTACCTACAGGGAAGCATGACAGCTCTTGTGGCACAGTGGTAGTGTTCCTTCTTCTGGGTCAGGAGGCCTGGGTTCAAGTCCTAGTTGCTTTGGAGATATGTTATAACATCCCATTACAGGATATTATAACAGAGTCATAGATATCCTGTGTGGATTAAAAAACACCTGTATGGAAGCAAGTCCATTTTACAACAGCAGCTTATATTTGTATGGTGCTTTTAATGGTGCATTCTTATGATGTCAAGCCACATACGGAAACACGTGGTCCAGGATGCAAGTCTTAAGTAGGGTCTTAGAGACAGTAAGTGGGGTAGAAAGACTGGTATTCCAGTGTTTGGGTCAAGGCAATGTGTTACAACACGGAGGTGAACCCTTCTGTTAATTAAACCAAACACCCAGAAAAGCTCACCTCGCCCTGTAATCTGTTAAAGTATGAGTGACAAAGAACTCCCAACTTTCACTATTCAAAGAAAAAATATCAATTTATACTTTAACTCTAAAAATGAATATTAAACAACTATTTACAACTCTAAGCCTCCTTTCTCTTAAATGTTTGTTATCTGTCTCCACCTCTACAACAATATACTGTTCCAATAAAAGCCCACAGTAAAATTACAACAACTTAATTTCAAAATCACACAGTGTCTGTCGTCAGTGTCTGTCTCCCGCTGGCTGAAGATTTTCCTGGGTTATCTTCCGTCTTTTGCTGCAAAGATGTTTCATATGAAAAAGGTACCTTTGATATGGAGTGTTGTGCTGGCAGTTACTCTGTCAATGACAGTTGGTCTCACTTTCTAACTGTCAAAATGTCTGCTTCTTTATACCCCCAGCATTGGATTGTCTCATTGGTTCAATATTGGCAAAACAATAAATTCAAAATCGATTGGTTTTTAGTATCCTGGGGCATAATCTAAACTGATCGGTTCAATTCAAATGATTGCCAAAACTCAGATATTTGTTTCACAGCCAAATGTTGCATATTTTCAATTTTCCAGTACACTCTGACACCGCTAATCAGTCAAATGATAGGTGCCTGTAAGTTCTCAGGTGCAAAACAGCTATCCCTCTCACTTAAATATACAGTATACTCCTTCAACTTCATAACAAAAGGCACAGTAACCAATGATGCAATGATTAAATTTAGGGAATCATAAGAGGCCAGAATGAGACCAGCAGAGATACTGGAGAGGTTTGTGAAGCTACAGATGGGGGTGGGGGGCTTGAGGGAGTTGAAAACAAGAGTGAAAATCCTAAAATCAAGATATTACTAAACCAAGATCCATAACAGGGAATTGAGACCTGATGTGAATTACAAAGAAGCAGTTGATCACAAGTTTAAAGAGAATAGAATGTGGGAAACTAGCAGGATTGTATTTTCAAGATGAAGTCATTTGAATTATGTCTTTAGCCACTCCTCCTAATAGTTCCTTTCCTGGATTGATGTCAAAATTCATCTGATTATGCTCCTGTAAAGTCCTCTGAAACTTTAACAAGTTGTAACCAAACTTTCTGACTAATGTGTTGTTCAGATTTTCCTTTACTGTTGAAAGAACTGACTGCTGGCTGAGGTGTAGTTCCACAAACAAGGATTAACCTTCAGTACTTCATCAAATGGTTGCCTGTATGTTAATTTGGACAATGAAAGATGATAACGTTTCAACAATGGCGTATGGTAGAGTTACATATTCAAACCAATCCCTGTGTAAAAACATATTTCTGACATTACTTTTCATCTTTTAGTGATAACCCTCCAGTTAATGCCTTGCTAAACAAAGAATCCAAAGCCCCAGAACATTCCTTTCCAGTGAAACAGTGATTTGCTTCCTTAAATTTAATATATTGCATTCACTGATCATGATGCACTTTCCTCTACCTAAGGGAATACAAATTGGGTGTCTGCTGTCGTGTAAAGAAATGGTTCTGAAAGAGTTAATGTTGATACTGTATTAGCTCTATTATCCGATCTGATAATGTCACAATGTCTTTGAACAAAGTACAGTTAGTCTTACATAAAGTCCCAATACAAACAGACATGATACACGCAGCCCATTTTCACAAAATTACAAAGCTATTATGTCGCAAAAGAAGACCATTTGGCCAAACATGCCTGCACCAGCTCTTCAATTGAACATCATCATTTAGCGTGAATCTCCTGCTTTCTTTTCTATATTCTTGCATACTGTTCTTATTCAAATAATGATCTAATGCCCTTACAGGCTGATGCCTAATTAATTAATGTTAATTGTCCCTGTTGCTAGTATACAATAAACTATAAACTATAGATGGTTATAGATGCAAATTTTCCCTAATGGTCTATTATCCACGACAGATAATTAGACAGACCTTTAGATAGAAAGAAGGAGCTCTTCCAAGACAAGTCAGCACTGGTACAAAATAATATTTCAATTCAAATGTATAAGTTTTTGAAATTTTGATGTTCTAGGGGCTGCCTATACTAATTTTGTTTGATTTGTTCATTTAAAATAGTAGAAAGGAGGGTTAGTGGCAGTGAACTACCCCAACCACTAGCTGCCAGTGATTGCTAACCAGAGGCTGGTATAACTGTGTGAACATGATCATTCAATCTGTAAGCTATCAGCCACTTGTTATTTTAATTTTTCCCTCTGATCTTAAACTATTTCACTATTACATGGAACTTAAAAGAATCAAGAGAAACAGCAAATTTATCTTTTGGGTACTTTACAACCTTCCAGACTCAACATGAATCCAACAATTTCTGACCACAGCTATTAAGCCAAATTTTCTTGCCAACAGTTGCAAGAATGATTTTGTTGTTCTCACTTACAGCTCCTCAATTTGCCATGTGCTATCATGATATTTTTAAAAAGTTGTTTATAATTTAATCTCTCCTGTCATATACTCTATTTTTGACCTTTCCTTTTGTTCCATACTTGCTTCTCCCTTACCCTGTCCCCTGATTCTGGATCTGCTTAAAATCTGATACTTTTCTATCTTAGGCCTGTTTTAATGAATGTCATCAGCTAGAAATAACAGCCTCAATATTCCAATAACCAGATGGACATTTCAGCAGGATAAATTTGAGTTAGGATCATGTGGAAATCCCATACAGTTGACTACAAAGGGAACAGCCAGGAAATTATAACTTCCTTGTGGTAATTACTCAACATTTACCTGACACGTGACTTCAAATCCACAGCCATGTGGTTGACTCTTAACTGTCCTCTGAAATGATCCAGCACTCCCTCAGTTCATTTGCCAGTTAGAGATGGCAAGCAAATGCTGATTTTGCCAGTGACTCCCATGTATAAGTTCCCAAAAGAATACCAAAAATATCCAGAAGAATCCAAAAATATCCAAGAATAAATTGTAAAAATCCTAAACCTTCAGCAACCTACCATCCTAACTCCCCTTCCCTGTGCAACCTTACCCGTAAAGTAGTAATACCTATTTGCCTTTTCTCAGAGCTGTCGCTGTGGCTGCACAACATTTATACAACAAAATACAGCACATCTCTTGCTTAAAAAAAAGAGACCTGCTTTGCTGCTGTCTGCGAGCTTCTCTGGGTTGGTCAACATAGAATCATAGATAGTATACAGTACAGAAAGAGGCCATTTGGCCCATTGGATCTACACTGACCCTCTGAAAACCATCCCACGCAGACCCAGAAATCCATCTTATCCCTGTTACCCAGCATTTACCATGGTTAATCCACCTTGCCCACACATCTTTGGACTGTGGGAAGAAACTGGAACACCCAAGGGGCAGTTGGAATTCAACCTTGAAAAGTGTGAAGTGATTCATTTTGGAAGGTCAAATTTGAATGCAGATGTAAGGGTTAAAGGCAGGATTCTTGGCAGTGTGGAGGAACAGAGGGGATCTTGAGGTCTACATCCATAGATCCCTCGAAGTTGCCACTGAACCTGATAGGGTTGGTAAGATGGCATCTGGTGTGTGGACTTAGATTAGCAGGAAGATCGAGTTTAAGAACCACAAAGCTGTGCTGCAGCTCTGTAAAGACCTGTTAGACCACACTTGGAATATTGTGTTCAGTTTTGGTCACCTCATTACAGGAAGGATATGGAAGCTTTAGAAGGTGCAGAGGTGATTTACCAGGATGCTGCCTGGACTGGAGGGCATGTCTTATGAAGAAAGGTTGAGAGAGCTAGGGCTATACTCATTAGAGCAAAGAAGGATGAGAGGTGACTTGATAGAGGTGTACAAGATGATGAGAGGCAGAGTGGATAGCCAGAGACTTTTCCCAAGGCGAAAATGGCTATCATGAGGGGGCATACTTTTAAGGTAACTGAAGGAAGGTTTAGGGGAGGTCAGAGACAGGTTCTTTACCAGAGAGTGGTGAGTGGGTGAAATGCACTACCAGCAGTGGCAGTACAGTCAGACACATTAGGGGCATTTAAGCAACTCTTGGATAGACACGTGGATGAAAGTAAAATGTAGGGTATGTAGGTTAGTTTGATCTTGGAATAGGATAAAAGGATGACACAACATCAAGGGCCAAAGGGCTTTGTTCTTTGTTCACTCAGTGTAAACACACACAGCCACAGCAAACTTCACATGGTTAATCACCCAAGACTGGAATCAAACCCAAGTCCATGGTGCTGTGAGGCAGCAGTGTTAGCCACTAAGCCACCCCACTGATAACATACTTCTAACAATATAAGTAAGGTTCCTGACACTGATCGAAAAAAATCCAGGCCATTAATTCTGTTTCTCTGTTCACAAAATCTGTCTCTAATCGAATAATTTCCAAAGTATTATTTTTGATTAATGAATATCTTACATTAGAGTGGTCTACTATTTCCTGCTCAGTATTTGAATGGATGATTTGCTGAATGAAAGGCATTTTTTAAAATATAAATTGTTGGTGGCTCTGTCAATAAAGCATGTAAACCCTACAAAGTGGGCAGGCAGTGACTTCATAGTCTTATGGCTAAACTATTAATCCAGAGACCCTGGTAATGCTCTGGCTGCCAGGGTTCAAATCTCACCATGGAAGTTCTTCAACAATCTGGAACAAAGTGGCAAATGATGACAATGAAACCATTGTCAGGAAAATCCCACCTAGTTCACTAAAATCCTTTAGGGAAGGGAAATGCTATCCTTACCCAGTCTAGCCTATCTGTGACTCCAGACCTACAGCAATGTGGTTGACTCTTAACTACCCCTTGGATTGAGAGGCCAGGGTGGAACTCCCACCTGCTCCAGAGGTGTAATGGCATCTCTGAACTGACTGATTAGCAAAATTGGTTAAATTTGAAAAACTAGACATTTCCATTTTCCAACTCTATTTTGACTTCGGTCCTTCTCCCTCACCTTTTTGTTTGGTTTGCATGCCCTTTGCAGGCTTTGCATGTAGGTTGGTCATTTAGAGAACTTGCATGATCTGGTGATAAAAGAAATGTTCAGTTGTATGTAACAGCACCTCTAGATAAGTCTCCACCTGCCCTGGAAGTGTGTCCAAAACAAGTTGATTAAAATAACTAGATATTTTCTTTAGGTGTTCTTGTGCTGTGGTGGTAGCTTTCCTACCTCTGAGTCAGAAGACTCAGATTCAGGTCCCACCTGGTCCAGAGGAGTGTAATAACATCTTTGAGCAGATTGACTGGAAAATATCAAGACATTCCAATTCGAAGGGCTCTTGTGGTATGGCGGTAGTATGCCAGCCTTTAGAGCAGGAGACCCAGGTTCAAGTCCCACCTGCAGCAGATATCAACCGTGAAAGATGAGGGAGTGAAATCAAGAAAACTAAAGGTCCACTGCTCTACAAAAAAACCTGTTTTCCAAATGTTCTTAGCAAATAGTTGGCATTACAAAAGAAATCACTGCATATTTACTGTGGAGAAAGATATAGAAGCTATGGAATGCTGGGAAATAAATAGCGATGTCTTGAAAAGAGTCCATATTACAGAAGAGAAGGTGTTGGAGATCTTAAAACACAAAGGTAGATAAGTTTCCAGGACCTGATCAAGAGCATCCCAGGACACTGTGGTGTACTAGGAAAGAAATTGCAGGGTCCCTAGCAGAGATATTTGTATCATTGACAGTCACGGGTGAGGTGCTGAAAGACTGGAAGGTGGCTATTGTTGTGCCATTATTTAAGAAAGGCTGCAAGGAGAAGCCAGGGAACTACAGACCAAAGAGGCTGACATCAGTGGTGGGTATCCTGTTAGATGAGATTCTAAGAGACAGGATCGTCATGCATTTGGAAAGGCAAGGACTGATTAGGGATTATCAGCATGGCTTTGTGCATGGGAAATCGTGTCTCAAAAACTTGGTTTTTTTTTGAAGAGGTGACCAAGGAGATATATGATGGCAGAACAGCAGACATTGTCCAAATGGACTTCAGCAAGGCCTTCGACAAGGTTCCACATGGTAGATTAGTTAATAAAGTTCGAGCACATGGAATTCGGGGAGAGCTAGCCATTTGGATACAAAACTGGCTTGACAGTAGGAGACAGAGGATGGTGGTAGAAGATTGTTGTTCTGACTAGCGGCCTGTGACCAGTGGGGTGCCGCAAGGATCTGTGCTGGGTCCACTGCTGTTCATTTATATAAATGATTTGGGTGAGAATATCGGAGGCATGGCTAGTACATTTGTGGAAGACACTAAAATTGATGTATAGTGGACAGTGAAAAAGGTTATCTAAGAGTACCAGATCCTGATCAATTGGGCCAGTGGGCCGAGAAATGGCAGATGGAGTTTAATTCAGACAAATGTGTGATGTTGCACTTTGGTAAGACAAACCAGGGCAGGATTTATTCAGTTGATGGTTGGGACCCGGGGAGTGTTGTTGAACAGAGAGACCTAGGGTGCAGGTACATAGTCTCTTGAAAGTGGCATCAAAGGTAGACAAGGTGAAGGCAGCGTTTGGCACACTTGCCTTCATCAGTCAGAGCACTGAGTACAGGGGTTGTTATGGCTGTACAAGACCATGGTAAGACCACATTTGGAGTACTGTGTACAATTCTGGTTTCCCTGCTATAGGATGGATGATACTAAATTGGAAAGAGTGCACAAAAGGTGAACATTTAAATGGGATCTAAGAAACAACTTTTTCACACACTGCATATATGGAACAAGCTGCCAGAGGTGGTGGTGAGTACAATTAAAACATTCAAAAGACATTTGGACAGGTACACGGATAGGAAAGGTTTAGAGGGATAAGGGCCAAAAGCAGGCAAATGGGACTAGTTTGGTCTCGGAAACTGGTCGGCATGGACGAATTGGGCCATGCTGTATGACTCAATGTTGTGTGAAAACACAAGAGAAATGGCACACAACTTATTAATTTCACTTCCCAGTTTGATAGAATGTGTTTTACATTTTATTTATTGTAGTTAGGTTCACAACACAAGTTTAACTTATTTAGTGTACTACACTCATGGTTTTCACTCCTACATTTGTGAAGTACATAGACTTATTTTCCATGTTAAAAGTGCTACATCATTACAAATTGTAAAGTAATTTTACAGAAGTCTCATGCTACAGGAGTGGGCCATTCAGCCCGTTGAACTGCACCAGTTTTTCAAATTAACATCAATCTCCTGCTTTTTCCCCATAACCCTTGCACATTATTTCTATCCAAATAATTGCCCTGTGCCCTTTTGAATGCCTCAACTGAATCTGTCTCCACCACATTTCCAGACAGTGCATTCCACAGCCTCATTACTTGCTGTATGAAAAGGATTTTTCTCATATCACTATTCCTTCTTTTGCAAATCACTAAGTCTATGGCAGAGAGCTTTACTTTTGTTTTATTTTTCTCAGACTTTTTGGTGGAACTGAGAATGAGCTTAAGGCTGTTGAATTGAATTAACCTTATTGTCACAGCTTCCACAGTTACATAGTTAACAGTTATCGCATTATAACTCCATCTTAGGTACAAATGCATCTAGATACAGATACTTAAGATCTATTTCTTAGGAAACCAAAAAAACAGAAAAGTGAAGAAATAAATGGTCCAGCATTATCGGCCATAGGAATACATTAGGAAAGTAAAGAAATAAAAAGTTCAGAATATCAGTCTTTCTGACCCAGTTCACACTGGCACCAATCCTCAAGGGAGACCTCCAACTGCCTTGCTACCACCTGCACTGGACCCACCAATGTAGGAGTTGCCCCACTTTAGGTGCCATCTCTTCGCTCACTGGGGCCACTTCACTGATGCCGCTGAACCAACACTCGCCCTGCAACCAAGAGTCCCTTGCTCCACTGTCAGGCCACGCTGTCAATGGGCCGAGAACCCTGATTTGGCTGCAATGTCTCCTTGCTGGTGCTGCCACCTTAAAGAGTCCACTGCTGCTGGCATCACCATCCCCGATCATTGGAGGAGCTTGGCTCCTGCTGGCCCCGAACGCTGGGAGGACGTCCTCACTGCTGCTGTTGCCACCGGCTCTGAACTCCAGGAGAACGCTCTCACTGATGGTGGGCTCTTATCACTGTGAGAAGCCAGGTTTACCACTCCGCAATGCAGCCGGCTCCCTATGCCGCACTGGTGCCATCAACTGACCCGCCACAAAACAAACCGAAAGAAAAGAGCAGAAGCAGATGTAAAAGAAAAGAAGAGCAGATTGAAGTGGGTGAGCTCCAGAAAAGAGCCGCACACAGCTCTATAACTCCACCACCAAAATGCAAACCCACCAGCACCACTGTTTAAGATTTGAAAATTTGTTTGTTTTAAGGGAGAACAGACACAGATGTTTGCTGTTAGTAATTGGAAGTAAATGTATCTTAATTACTAACTGAAGGAACAAAGTCACAAGTTGAGACTGTGTGTTGCCATTCCGAGGGCTGGCAGCTGGAGTTGGTCAGTCAAGGAAGGACTGATGCTAAGCGGCAAACCACAGAGAATATTGAAAAATTTAAAAAATAAAAAAACCTGCTCTCACTGGTTTTGGCAGGTACGGACTGCTTTTGGAAACTTTGGGACTGGTTGCTGATTTTTACTCTCTCCAGTTCTCTATCCAATTAAGGACAAAAGGGTAACTAGGGAGAGAATAGGGCCCCTCAAAGATCAGCACACAAAATGGGGGAGATATTAAATGAATATTTTGCATCAGTATTTACTGTGGAAAAGGATATGGAAGATATAGACTGTAGGGAAATAGATGGTGACAGCTTGAAAAATGTCCAAATTAGAGAGGAGGAAGTGCTGGATATCTTGAAACACAAGGTGAATAAAACCCTAGGACCTGATCAGGTGTACCCGAGAACTCTGTGGGAAGCTAGAGAAGTGATTGTTGGGCCTCTTGTTGAGATATTTGTATCATCGATAGTCACAGGTGAGGTGCCGGAAGACTGGAGGTTGGCAAACATGGTGCCACTGTTTAAGAACGGCAGTAAAGCGGTTAAGAACGGCCAGGGAACTATAGACTGCTGAGCCTGACCTCGGTGGTGGGCAAGTTGTTGGAGGGAATCCTGAGGGACAGAATGTACATGTATTTGGAAAGGCAAGGACTGATTGGGGATAGTCAATATGACTTTGTGCGTGGGAAATCATGTCTCACAAACATGTTTGAGATTTTTGAAGAAGTAACAAAGATTGATGAGGGTAGAGCAGTAGATGTGATCTATATGGACTTCAGTAAGGCATTCGACAAGGTTCCACATGGGAGACTAATTAGCAAGGTTAGATCTCATGGAATACATGGACAACTAACCACTTGGATACAGAACTGGCTCAAAGGTAGAAGACAGAGGGTGGTGGTGGACGGTTGTTTTTCAGACTGGAGGCCTGTGACCAGTGGAGTGCCACAAGGATCAGTGCTGGGTCCTCTACTTTTTGTCATTTACATAAATGATTTGGATGTGAGCATAAGAGGTACAGTTAGTAAGTTTGCAGATGACACCAAAATTGGAGATGTACTGGACAGTGAAGAGGGTTACCTCAGATTACAACAGGATCTGGACCAGATGGGCCAATGGGCTGAGAAGTGGCAGATGGAGTTTAATTCAGATAAATGCGGGTTGCTTCATTTTGGGAAAGCAAATCTTAGCAGGACTTATACACTTAATGATAAGGTCCTAGAAGTGTTGCTGAACAAAGAGACCTTGGAGTACAGGTTCATAGCTCCTTGAATGTGGAGTCACAGGTAGATAGGATAGTGAAGGCGGCGTTTGGTATGCTTTCCTTTATTGGTCAGAGTATTGAGTACAGGAGTTGGGAGGTCATATTGCAGCTGTACAGGACATTGGTTGGAATATTGCATGCAATTCTGGTCTCTTTCCTATTGGAAAGATGTTGTGAAACTTGAAAGGGCTCAGACAGGATTTACAAGGATGTTGCCAGGGTTGGAGGATTTGAGCTACAGGGAGAGGCTGAACAGGCTGGGGCTGTTTTCCCTGAAACGTCGGAGGCTGAGGGGTGACCTTATAGAGGTTTACAAAATTATGATGGGGCATAGATAGGATAAATAGACAAAGTCTTTTCCCTGGGGTCGGGGAGTCCACAACTAGAGGGCATAGGTTTAGAGTGAGAGGGGAAAGATGTAAAGGAGACCTACGGGACAACTTTTCCACGCAGAGGGTGGTACGTGTATGGAATGAGCTGCCAGAGGATGTGGTGGAGGCTGGTACAGTTGCAACATTTAAGAGGCATTTAGATGGGTATATGAATAGGAAGGGTTTGGAGGAATATGGGCCGGGTGTTGGCAGGTGAGGCTAGATTGGGTTGGGATGTCTGGTCGGCATGGACGGGTTGGACCAAAGGGTCTGTTTCCATGCTATACATCTCTGTGACTCTATGAGTCTAAAAGAATTCCAGTGTATAGGAAATCTGTAAATAATTCTGGAAATTTATAAAACTGTTTGCAATCACTAGTAACTTCGAAATTAGATACAAGGTTGTGACTGTGAACAACTCACTAACCAAGGATTGCCTGAAGATTTGGTATTCATAATTTGAAACTGTTTAATTGAACTGGCAAATTATCATTCTTTTAGTTCCCTTTGTAACTTATCCCTGAACTACATGTACTGTTTGTGTGTTTGTATGTGTGTGAGAGTGAGTGAGAGTGGGGTTATGATCAAAGAACATTAGGTTTAAATCATACATAAAGATTAGATTGTTTTGTTGTTTATCTTTTTCCTGCTGAAGTTAAAGTATTAATTAAAACATTATTAATTTTTGCTTAAGTTATAAACTTAGTATCCAAGATCTGTATTTGAAGAGTCTGATTAGGAACTGTTGGGCAAACTGTAGGGAAATAGATGATGACATCTTGCAAAATGTCCATATTACAGAGGAGGAAGTGCTGGATGTCTTTGAAACGGGTAAACGTAGATAAATCCCCAGGACCTGATCAGGTGTACCCGAGAACTTTGTGGGAAGCTAGGGAAGTGATTGCTGGTCCTCTTGATGAGATATTTGTATCATCGATAGTCACAGGTGAGGTGCCGGAAGACTGGAGGTTGGCTAACATGGTGCCATTGTTTAAGAAGGGCGGTAAAGACAAGCCAGGGAACTATAGACTGGTGAGCCTGACCTTGGTGGTGGGCAAGTTGTTGGAGGGAATCCTGAGGGACAGGATGTACATCTATTTAGAAAGGCAAGGACTGATTAGGGATAGGTAACATGGCTTTGTGCATGGGAAATCATGTCTCATAAACTTGATTGAGTTTGTTGAAGAAGTAACAAAGAGGATTGATGAGAGCAGAGCAGTGGATATGTTCTATATGGACTTCAGTAAGGCGTTTGACAAGGCTTCTCATGGGAGACTGGCTAACAAGGTCAGATCTCATTGAACACAGGGAGAACTAGCCATTTGGATACAGAACTGGCTCAAAGGTAGACGACAGAGGGTGGTGGTGGAGGGTTGTCTTTCAGACTGGAGGCCTGTGACCAGTGGAGTGCCACAAGGATTGGTGCTGTGCCCTCTACTTTTTGTCATTTACATAAATGATTTGGACACGAGCATAAGAGGTACAGTTAGTAAGTTTGCAGATGACACCAAAATTGGAAGTGTAGTGGACAGTGAAGAAGGTTACCTCAGATTACAACTCGATCATGACCAGCTGGGCCAATGGGCTGAGAAGTGGCAGATGGAGTTTAATTCAGATAAATGTGAGGTGCTGCATTTTGGGAAAGCAAATCTTAGCAGGACTTATACACTTAATGATAAGGTCCTAGGGAGTGTTGCTGAACAAAGAGACCTTGGAGTGCAGGTTCATAGCTCCTTGAAAGTGGAGTCACAGGTAGATAGGATAGTGAAGGCGGCATTTGGTATGCTTTCCTTTATTGGTCAGAGTATTGAGTACAGGAGTTGGGAGGTCATGTTGCGGCTGTACAGGTTATTGGTTAGGCCACTGTTGGAATATTGCATGCAATTCTGGTCTCTTTCCTATCGGAAAGATGTTGTGAAACTTGAAAGGGTTCAGAAAAGATTTACAAGGATGTTGCCAGGGTTGGAGGATTTGAAGTTCCATCTGCCAGCACCTGGCTCACATCCCTCCAAACCCTTCCTATTCATATACCCATCCAAATGCCTCTTAAATGTTGCAATTGTACCAGCCTCCACCACATCCTCTGGCAGCTCATTCCACATACATACCACCCTCTGTGTGAAAAAGTTGTCCCGTAGGTCTCTTTTATATCTTTCCCCTCTCACCCTAAACCTATGCCCTTTAGTTCTGGACTCCCCGACCCCAGGGAAAAACCGCCTATTTATCCAATCCATGCCCCTCATAATTTTGTAAACCTCTATAAGGTCACCCCTCAGCCTCCAACGCTCCAGGGAAAACAGCCCCAGCCTGTTCAGTCTGACTCTATGTTGAGTGTCATTGAATATTTTAATTTCACTACATTGTGAATCTAGTCATAAACTGATTTGTTTGGCTTGTTATTCCTTGTTGTAACACTGAAGAATGTTTCTTCATTCTTGTTCCTTTCACAAACAAGATTTTCTCCTGGTTCTCCCCATCTATCTATCCCATAGGAGAAAGTATTATAGTAGCTATTTAAAGAAAAGTCACAAATTTATTGAATATACAAACATTGACTTATAGATCAGCAGTGATAACACTTAATATAAGTTACTACAGGTGGTTTAATTCACTTAGGAACATGTTTTCAATGCTGTTAAGAAAGGTCACTTGTAATATAGGATTTTGATTATCTTTGTATGCAGGAGTATACAGTCAAGTAAATTAGTTTATCAGCTTCCAAATCTACAATCGGCTACAGGCAAAGGTCTTAGCATTCACTAAAGAATTCACTATCGTCCCCAGTCTCAAAGTTTAGGAATTGTTTAATGCAAAATGTCAAAACAAGACAGATTACATTTGGGGAGGAATCATCTGAGAAAGGTTATCTTGTCATAATGTAGTGCTCGGTGAGAGTGATTTAATCAGTGTTCATGAACAGCAGAGGCCAATCACTTTTGTTGCAGTGGGTTGAGTCACCAGTTCTTCTGGCTCGCAAACAAAGCAGAGCTCGCAGATACAGCCTCAAGCCATGCAGATGTAAGTGTCACAAAGCTGCATCATTCAACAATCTCACCAACAAGAGGCAGGGAATGAAACCATGGCAACAGGAAAGTCCTGGGGGCCAGTGGCCAGTCCCACTGCTACGAATGGGGGTTAGTATGCATTAACAATGCTAGGATTACTACTGACTGGCTGTCCCATTTATGTTTTAGTAAAACTAAAAGACCTGTGCACAGATGAAAACTAAGAGTCAACTATTTCCATGAAAAGATTTAAAGTGGGAAGCACCAATGTCAGTATTGTGCAACTTTTATATTCAATTGACGGTGAAGCTCTTTGCGACATGGTGAGTTTATAAAAGATGTCATATAAAGGCAAGTCAGCATATTTTATTCTTTACTATCTTCAGTCAGCAGCTGCCTTACATGTTTATGTCAAAATATGCAAATCTTTATCTTTTAAACAACACCCTGCCCTTGCCTTGGGCTTCAAAATCTCCATGTAATTTGAGATCACACAGTAATCAGTCAATCAGTCATCAAGAAAAAACATCAACTGTAATTAAAACCTCAGAAAAGAAATAGCAAAAGTTAAGTATTCTGGAGGAGGAGAAAAAAATTACTAGGTACAGGAGGAATCTTTAGCCAGAGATTAATGATTACTCAACTCATTAAGATTTTGGACAATATCCACCTCTCAAAAAAAAGAATTGAAATGTAAACTGAAAGTGGGAGGATGAAGTGAACAACAATTTGGTAATACAAGTAATAGTTATCAAAATTTGATGGAAATAGTATAATGCAAATATTGACACGACAGAGATCAGTTCGGACATATTGTTAACTTCTCGTTCATTCCCCTGTGAATTCCTGATTTCTTCCTGTATTCCTCCATAAAAGGTCATTGAGTATTTTGCCATCTAGGCGGTTCTACCTAATGTGTAAACCTGGCAAGCAACAAACTATTTCCATGGAGGCCAACATAAAGGAGCACAATCTCAGTGTCCTCTCAGTATTGTATAAGTCAGTTAGTACCTGAAAAGATGGTCTGACATCACAAGATAAACCCTGCCCATCAGGATATAAAGTTCTGTTACTGGCAGTTACCTTGAAGTTACTACCACAGCGTTTCAGTAGCAGCAATGTGCATTTACTGTTAAGTATAGCCTGAGGTCTTAAAAATGACTCTTATGTATCTCTGTTGCAATATAACAAATTAATTTAAATTTATAACTAACCCATCCTGTTTATTAGGACTGGAGTCTATCTTTCTCCAAAGATATCATATGGGTATTCTTTCACATTTGGTATCAATATGTTTAACCATTACCAATAAGGACTGGTGACAGTGAACACACCCACAGTAACCCAGACAGTTACAACAGGTAGACCACAATATCTCACACACTTAGGGCTTTCTTCTTGCTCATTTGCAAGATGTGGATGTCACTGGCTGGTCAGCATGTACTACCTATCCCTAGCTCCCTTGACAAAGTGCCAATGAGCTGCCTTCTTGAACTGCTGAAATCCATGGATGTAGCCTGCTGACTAGAGAACTAGCAAGAGATCCACATTGTCTCCTTTGGGAAGGGCTGCCAGTTGGGCACTTAAGTAGCCAACAATGGGCTTTCTGTGGAATCAAAGAGCCCACTGGTGGAAAACACGGCTATTGTTGGCCAATTAGAGGCTGGCAGCTTTGAGTGGCCGAATCACTGAGGAGGTAAAAACAATGACTGCAGATGCTGAAAACCAAATACTGGATTAGTGGTGCTGGAAGAGCACAGCAGTTCAGGCAGCATCCAACGAGCAGCGAAATCGACGTTTCGGGCAAAAGCCCTTCCTGATGAAGGGCGTTTGCCCGAAACGTCGATTTCGCTGCTCATTGGATGCTGCCTGAACTGCTGTGCTCTTCCAGCACCACTAATCCAGAATCACTGAGGAGGCCAGGCAGTTGCCAGAATGGCAGCCAAGAGAGGCCAAGGAGTGAGAAGTGATCCCAGGCACAAGTGAGTAAAGGTGAGAGGGATTTCACAGGGGAGAGAGGGGTCATGGGGTGGAAGGAGGGGGGGAGGGAAGGTGGCATGTCAGCAACAAGGAGAGGGGTGAGGTTTTCAGAAGGCCCGGCCTTCCTGACATTGCTTTCCTCAATCAAACACTTAAGTACCTTTTAATGACAGAATAGACCTCCTACCCCACCCTCACTGGACACCCAGGAGCATGGCACATTTCATCACACTCACCCATCACTGCGTTAACAGCAGCCACTTAAAATCCTCAACTGGTCTGGCAGAAAGTTCATTCAGGGAGTTTACTTGAGGCAAATTAAATTCTAATGGGGGCAGAAAGTGGTGGCATTTGTGCATACCAATGCAACAATCCTGCTACAATTAAATATCCTTCCTGCCTCCAAAAACAACACAGGAAATACCTAGATAGTGTTTAATCAACTTTTTCAGAGTTGTTATTATTCTAAACCTCCTGGCCCAGTCAAAGGGACACTATCACTGCACCAAAGATGTCCCCTCAGGAAGGGCTTAACATTTTACCCCTTATCTTTTTTATCCAGCCAATTGCCCAGATTGTCTTTCACTAGTTTAGTGGTGATAAAGCAGGTAGATTTCTGTGGGGAGTCTCCCAATTCTCAGCAGAAGATACATACATACCCCAGAGAAATTAATCAAACATTAGGCATTGCATAAAACAGGCACAAAAAGGATATAGTGTAATGCATGAAATCCAGGAAAGATTAATTTGAAATCAACATTTCATCTTGTATTTTCAACAAGATGTTTGTACCTAATGAGCCAATGCTTAAGTTAGCTCCCGAAACATAAGAAATAGTCATTGTCCTGAAAAATTCAACAGATGTATATTGTAGCTCCTGGAATATACTAATACATTGCAGTCACAGCAATTCAGTGAGAATTTTATACCATTGGGCCACATGCAGTGATGCTGCAAGTGTCTTAAAGGTATGCTGTGTACGAGCTGTGAGACAGGACATACCAAAGGACACTTTTGTAACATCACTGTGGGTGCAAGAACTGTGGCATGGGGCAAGTTCCTACTACCCACATTGTGAATATAAGCTGCAGAAATCCAGTTGTTTCTCGAAGGCATGTATGAACACACAACCTCGACTGAGAATTATCAAATAATCCAAAAGACAAAGCAGATGAAATGTTTGCTTTGTATCCAGAATATTAAGAATTGAAATTTTTGCCACAATTATACAAAGCTTTGGTTAACTACAACTGGAGTATTGAGACTATTGTCTGGTTAGACCACAAACAGACAGTTCAAATTACTGTACTTTTAACAAAAGGAATCTATTGGTCTTGGAAGGAGTGGAGCATAGAAGGAAATTAGTAACTTTATGTTTTTAGGATGTGGGAAAGGTCCAGATTGAGAGAAGTTTTGTCTGGTGGTGGAGGCAGCTTGAGACGAGGGACACATTGCCTCCGTTCACTTTTTTTTGGGGTCATGGCAGCTCAGTGGTTAGTACTGCTACCTCGCAGCACCAGGGACCAGGGTTTGATTCCAGCCTTGGGTCACTGTGTGTGGGTTTTGTATATTGTCCTTGAGTTGGAATGTTCTCCCCGTGTCTACACTGGTTTCGACCGGGTGTTCTGGTTTCTTCTCACAGTCCAAAAATGTGCAGATTATGTGGATTAGCCATGGGAAATGTGGGGTTACAATGATCAGGTGGGGCTGGGGCTGGGTGGGATAATCTTTGGAGGGTTGGTGCAGATGTGACAGGCCAAATGGCCTCTTTCTGCACTAAAGGGATGCTATGATTCTATGAACTGCTTTGTAATAAGAGCCAGAGCATTTAAAAAAGGAGGAAATATTTTATCACAAAGAATGTGGAATGTCCAAAAATCTTTATAACAAAACTAGCAAATGCTCAAAAGAAACTTGCCTTCATATGATGTTTCTCACATCACTGATATCTCAAAGCATTTTACACTTTTGAAGTTTAGTGCTATGACCCACTCGGGTGGTGCACCAGAACCCAAGCTACCCTATCCCCAGAATTGTACAAAATGTTAAAGATGTTTCTAAGGTATACACAGTATTCCTATTTACCTGACTTTCAAACCACGACTGATGAAAATTTTACTGTATTACACACAAACTATAATTTATTAGAAGTAATTAGACTTTAGCTACAGGTAAACATAGGAGGCTTGGGTTCAAGTCCCATCTGCTGCAGAGGTGTGTAATAATATTTCTGGCTGCTTGATTGGAAAAAATCTATGAACCATATAACTCTATAAACTAAACTCTATTCCCCTCTAACATACACAGAAAGTAGATTATTGATGGAAGTAGAAAAAACTGGAAAATGTATTCACTGGTCTTTGCTTCCCAATTCAGATGTTGAAAAGATCCTCCTTAGCCAGGGCCTTGGGATTCAGTTGTCATTCTCTGGAAGAGTTGACGGATTTGTAAGAAATGCAGAGTGACTGATTCACTTGGAAAATGTGTCTGGTTTATCAATTCAGAAGTCACAGCTCACAGCAACTGCTGCAGAGGTAATTACTTTTCATCAAGTTTAAACTTGAGTTTTTTTTAAACTGCAGAGAACAGGCAGCTTCTTTTGGGTCGAACAACACCACACCCTTCTATGTCTTTTCTGTGTGTCTGTGTGCCTGTAACTTGTTCCCAGTTCCAACTTGCTCACTTACCTAAGAGCCAATTGGCTTCATTTGTAAACATCTCCTTGGTTTCTGATCGTCTGAACATTGCAGGAATCCATAGACACAAAAACCAAGTTCACAACAGGTACTGATGTCCTTGCTGTGAAAGTATGCAGCAAACCTGGTTAAATGTCCATTTTTAAAAACATTTATTTTTAATTGCAGTTCATAGTTTCTCAAGACTCAAAATAAAAAGATATGGACCTTATATTAGTCACTGTTGTAATGCAAGAACAATCCATGTGGAGATGAAGTCCCACCTTCACACTGATAATACCTTTCATTCTGTTGTGTGGTACTATCACTACACTAAATGGGACAGACATTGAACAGATCTAGTAATTCAAGACTGGGAATCCATGAGGCGCTGTGGGCCATCAACAGCAGCAGAACTTTACTCCAGCACAATCTGTAACCTCATGGCCTGGCATATCTCCCACTCAACTATGAACATCAAGCCATGGGATTAACCCTGGTTTATTGGAGTGTGCAGGAGGGCATGCCAGGAACAGCACTAAACATACCTGAAAATGAGGTATACACCTGGTGAAAGTGGTACTGCAGATACTAGAGGTCAGAGTCAGATTAGAGTGATGCTGGAAAAGCACAGCAGGTCAGGCAGCATCCAAAGAACAGGAGAGTTGGCATTTCAGGCAAAAGCCCTTCGTCAGGAATGATTTTTCCTGTCCCTCAGATGCTGCTTGACCTGTCGACCTGGTGAAGCTACCAAACAGGACTACTTGCATGGGCGGAGGTGGGCAGAGTAGTGTTGGAAAAGCACAGCAGGTCAGGCAACATCCAAGGAGCAGGAAAATCAATATTTCGGGCAAAAGCCCTTCATCAGGAATGAGGCTGGGAGCCTTGGGGGTGGAGAGATAAATGGGAGGTGGGTGGGGCTGGGGAGAAGGTAGCTGAGAGTGCAATGCATAGATGGAGGTGGGGGGTAAAGGTGATAGGTCAGAGGGGAGGGTGGAGCAGATAGGTGGGAAAGAAGATTGACAGGTGGGACAGGTCATGGGGCCGGTGCTGAGCTGGAAGGCTGGAACTGGGGTAAGGTGGGGGGAGGGGAAATGATGAAGCTGGTGAAAGCCACATTGATGTCATGGGGTTGGAGGGTCCCGTGGCGGAAGATGGGGCGTTCTTCCTCTAGGCGTCGGGTGATGAGGGAGTGGTGATGGAGGAGGCCCAGGACCTGCATGTCCTTGGCAGAGTGGGAGGGGGAGTTGAAATGTTCGGCCAAGGGGTGGTGGGGTTGATTGGTGCAGGTGTCCCAGAGATGTTCTCTGAAGCGCTCTGTAAGAAGGCATCCAGTCTCACTAATGTAGTGGAGACTGCATCGGGAGCAACGGATACTATAAATGACGTGTATGGAAGCGCAGGTGAAACTTTGATGGGCATGTGGAAGGCTCCTTGGACGGAAGTGGCAGGGGAAGGTGCCAGGAGGAGAGGGTGGGTGTTTAGGGGGCATGGACCTGACCAGGTAGTCATGGAGGGAATGATCTTTGCGAAAGCGGATCGGGATGGGGAGGGAAATATATCCCTGGTGGTGCAGTCTGTTGGCGGATGATGCGATTTATGTGGAGGTTGGTGGGGTAGAAGGTGAGTATCTGTCCTTGTTGCGGTTGGAGGGGTGGGTTCGAGGGCGGATGTGTGGGACGTAGATAAGATGCATTGGAGGGCACCTTCAACCATATGAGAGGGGAAACGGCATAACCAGCAAGTGATAGAGCTAATTAGGGACCCCACAATCAGTGGTTCAGAGCCAAGCTCTGCAGTTCTGCTACATCCA
Source organism: Chiloscyllium punctatum (assembly GCF_047496795.1). Classification (NCBI taxonomy): domain Eukaryota; kingdom Metazoa; phylum Chordata; class Chondrichthyes; order Orectolobiformes; family Hemiscylliidae; genus Chiloscyllium; species Chiloscyllium punctatum. The sequence continues at coordinate 58,650,690 of NC_092741.1, read as the reverse complement.
GTTGTGAGTAGTGCTGGATAATTAAACCACTCACTGGGAGTATTGAGGCTTCACAAATGTCCCTTTCCTCAATGATGGAAGAGCCCAGCACATCAATGCAAAAGATAAGAATGAAGCATTTGCAACAATCTTCATCCAGAAATGCTGACTGGATGATCCATTTCAGCCTCCTCCAGTGGTCCCCATGGTTACAGATACCAGTCTTCAGCAGCTCGATTCATTCCACATGACATCTGTAAGTGGTTGGAGACACTGGATAGTGCAAAGCCAATGAGTCCTGACAACATTTCGGCAATAGTACTGAAAACTTGTGCTTTTGAACTTGCTGCTCCCCCTAGCCAAGCCCTTCCAGTACAGTTACAACACAGGCATCTACCTGACAATATGGAAAATTGTCCAGGTATGTACTGTACATAAAAAGCAAGACAAGTCCAACCCAAAGAGCTAATTCCTGAGCTAAGGTAATAGTGACAGCCCTTGACATCAAGACTGCATTCGACTGAGTATGGCATCAAGGAGTCCTTGCAAAACTGGAATTGATGTGTATCAAGGGCAAAATCTCTCCCTAGCACATAGGAAGGTGCTCATGATTGTTGGAGGTCAGTCATCTCAGCTCCAGGATATACAGCGTCATAGAGTTGTACAGCACAAAACAGGCCCTTTGGTCTAACCTATCTGTGTCAACCCAGATATTCTACATTACTCTAGTCCCATTTGCCCTTTAAACCCTTCCTATTCATGTCCCCATTGAGATGCCTTTTAAATGCTGTAATTGTACCAGCCTCCACCACTTCCTCTGGCATCTCGTTCCACACACGCACCACCCTCTGCATGAAAAAGGTGCTCCTCACGTTCCTTTCCCCTCTCACCTGAAACCTACACCCCTCTAGATTTTCACAGGGACAGAAACAGACAGAGAAAGAGAGGGACAGAGATCTGGGAGAAAGGAATGTGGGAGAGACAGAGAACAAAAAGAGGATCTGCAGGAGTTCCTCAGAGTAGAAACCCAGGCCCAACCATTTTCAGCTGCTACATCTTTGCCTCCATCATAAGGTCAGAGAGTGGGGATATTTGCCAATGATTGCACAATATTCAGCACCATTCATAACTCCTCAGATACTGAAACAGTCTATATTCAAAGACAACAAGATCTGGACGAGATCCAAAATTAGGCTTTGCGCCACATAAATGCCACAAATGACCATCATCAGTAAGAGACAATCTAACCAATGTTCCATGACATTTAATGGTGTTACCGTAACTGAATCCCCATTATCAGTATCTTGGGGGTAATCATTGACCAGAAACTCAACTGGACTAGCCACATTAAAACAGTGGCTACAAGAGCAAGTCAGAGGCCAGAACACTGAGGTGAGTAACTCATGACTCCCCAAATGCTGTCCACCAGCTACAAGGCACAAGTCAGATGTGTCAGTATAGAGTACTCCCCTCTTGCCTGGATGGTTGCAGCTCCAACAACCTCAAGGATCTTGACACCATCCAGGACAACGGAGCCCACTTGATTGGCACCACATCTACAAGAATCCACTCCCTCCACCACCAATGCTCAGTAGCAGGAGTATTTGCTACTACCTACAAGATGCACTGCAGAAATTCACCAAAGATCCTCAGATCGCACCTTCTAAACCCATGATCACTTCCATCTTAAAGGACAAGGTCAGCAGATAAATGGGAGCACCATCACTTTCAAGTTCCCCTCCAAGCCACTCACCATCCTGACTTGGAAATATATCGCCGTCACTGGATCGAAATCCTGGAATTTCCTCCCTACTGGCATTCTGGGTCAACCCACAATGGGTGGATTACCATGTTTCAAGAAGGCAGCAGACCACCACCTTCTCATGGGCAACTAGGGACTGGCAATCAATGCTGGCCAGCCAGTGATGTACACATCCCACAAAGGAATATAAGGAAAAGAAACTTGGCAGCCAAATTGCTCACATCAAGTTCCACAATCAGTAAGGTGACAATGACCAAATCATTTGTTTTTTGTCCTCTGATGTTGTTTAAAGGAAAAATATTGGCCACAAACTCAGGATAATACCCTTCTCTTTGAAATAATCCCATGGGGCAGGCAAAGTCATTTTCCAAAGAAAGGTCATACTGGACTCAAAGTGTTAACTCTGTTTCTCTCTCCATAGATGCTGCCATTTTTGCCGAGTTTCCCCAGCACGATCTGATTTTATTTCACAATTTAATGTGCTAGTCTCTCCACTGATCCCCCCAGATGAAATGCTGGCGAACTCACAGGACTTTTCACACACTAACATGCTGCAGCTCGCCTTAAGTAACTGAGAGTGTGACTGCTGCATCTCAGTGGGAGGCATTTTTTTGCCTTGAGAGCTACCAGCCATTCTGACAGATTTAGCAGTTTCAGCAATGCTCGAACTCAGTATGGGACAATGCTGGGACAGCAACTGGGCCCTGGGATGAAGGCAGCTATGGCGTCTGACTGAAGGAGAGTCGTGCGTTTTAGACAGGAAAGGATCAGAGAGCCTAAGGGGGATGATAATGATGGGTGAGGCAGCTGGGCTTTGATGGCCAGGCACAACATAGCAAATGGGGGTGAGAGGGATAACAACTTGCAGGAACTCTCCCAATGTTCATAAGGCATTCCTTGTAGAACCCAACCTCTCCTTTCCTTCTCAACATTTAACCAGTCTGGTTATGTTAGCTTTATGACATACACAGCATAGTATTCAAGTCAATTAGCTTGTAAACATGGTTGATTTCCCAATAGTTATCTTCTCAAGACTAGTAGGAGGGATATTAATGTTGGCAGCCATCTCTCCACCACTTTATGGGGAATGGGTTGGCAATTGAGAACTCGATGGGAAACTAGAGAGGCGATTGCTGGGCCTCTTGCTGAGATATTTTTACCATCAATAGGCACAAGTGAGGTGCTGAAAGACTGGAGGTTGGCAAACGTGATGCTACTGTTTAAGAAGGGTGGTAAAGACAAGCCAGGGAACTATAGAGCACTGAGCCTGACCTCGGTGGTGGACAAGTTGTTGGAGGGAATTCTGAGGGACAGGATGTACATGTATTTGGAAAGGCAAGGACTGATTAGGGATAGTCAACATGACTTTGTGTGTGGGAAATCATGTCTCACAAACTTGCTTGAGTTTTTTGAAGAAGTAACAAAGAAGATTGATGAGGGTAGAGCAGTAGATGTGATCTATATGGACTTCAGTAAGGCGTTCGACAAGGTTCCACATGGGAGACTAATTAGCAAGGTTAGATCTCATGGAATACATGGACAACTAGCCACTTGGATACAGAACTGGCTCAAAGGTAGAAGACAGAGGGTGGTGATGGAGGATTGTTTTTCGGACTGGAGGCCTATGACCAGTGGAGTGCCACAAGGATCAGTGCTGGGTCCTCTAATTTTTGTCATTTACATAAATGATTTGGATGCAAGCATAAGAGGTACAGTTAGTAAGTTTGCAGATGACATCAAAATTGGAGATGTACTGGACAGCGAAGAGGGTTACCTCAGATTACAACAGGATCTGGACCAGATGGGCCAATGGGCTGAGAAGTGGCAGATGGAGTTTAATTTAGATAAATGTGGGTTGCTTCATTTTGGGAAAGCAAATCTTACCATTAAGTGTATAAGTCCTGCTAAGGTCCTAGGGAGTGTTGCTGAACAAAGAGACCTTGGAGTGCAGGTTCATAGCTCCTTGAATGTGGAGTCACAGGTAGATAGGATAGTGAAGGCGGCGTTTGGTATGCTATCCTTTATTGGTCATAATATTGAGTACAGGAGTTGGGCAGTCATATTGCGGCTGTACAGGACATTGGTTAGGCCATTGTTGGAATATTGCATGCAATTCTGGTCTCCTTCCTATCGGAAAGATGTTGTGAAACTTGAAAGGGTTCAGAAAAAATTTACAAGGATGTTGCCAGGGTTGGAGGATTTGAGCTATAGGGAGAGGCTGAACAGGTTGGGGCTGTCTTCCCTGGAGCGTCGGAGACTGAGGGGTGACCTTATAGAGGTTTACAAAATTATGAGGGGCATAGATAGGATAAATAGACAAAGTCTTTTCCCTGTGGTCGGGGAGTCCAGAACTAGAGGGCATAGGTTTAGGGTGAGAGGGGAAAGATATAAAAGAGACCTAAGGGGCAACATTTTTCACGCTGAGGGTGGTATGTGTATGGAATGAGCTGCCAGAGGATGTGGTGGAGGCTGGTGCAATTGCAACATTTAAGAGGCATTTGGATGGGTATATGAGTAGGAAGGGTTTGGAGGGATATGGGCCGGGTGCTGGCAGGTGGGACTACATTGGGTAGGGATATCTGGTCGGCATGGACGGGTCTGTTTCCATGCCGAATATCTCTATGACTCTCTATGACTCTGTTTGCCAGAAAAGTAGTGCATTAGTTACTTTTCACATTTTATACAAAAACATAAAGGACATAAATTCCTGCCCAACAGGTGGCTAAGGATAAAATTGTGTTTTGAAACTGGACATTTTAAAAGATTAAAGAAGACATGCAATTAGCTGCTCGAAACATTCCAAACCCTTTTTACAGCCAATGTAGTCCTTTCAGAATTGCCCTTACTATAGTACTGCAATGAGGAAATGTGGCAACCACGGCACACAAACCAAGGTCCAAGCAAAAGCAATGTGAGAACTAAGAGATAATCATTTTGTGATGTTAGGTTAGGGATAAATATTGAGTGGGGGACCAAGGACAACTCTTTTGCAAAATATTGTTGTGGAATCTTTTACATCCACTTAACAGGAGAGATGAAGCTCTGATTTAACATCTCATCCAACAGTACCTCCAACAATAGTTATTGTTCTCTGTCATTGCAGATTACGTTCCCTAAAGGATGTCAGTGAACCAGGTGTTTTATTTTTAAAATAAAAATCCCACCATTACTGAGACTACATAATAAATCAGATTTGAGGATTTGAGCTACAGGGAGAGGCTGAACAGGCTGGGGCTGTCTTCCCTGGAGCGTCGGAGACTGAGGGGTGACCTTATAGAGGTTTACAAAATTATGAGGGACATAGATAGGATAAATAGACAAAGTCTTTTACCTGGGGTCAGGGAGTCCAGAACTAGAGGGCATAGGTTTAGGATGAGAGGGGAAAGATATAAAAGAGACCTAAGGGGCAACATTTTCACACAGAGGGTGGTGTGTGTGTGGAATGAGCTGCCAGGGGAAGTGGTGGAGGCTGGTACAATTGCACCATTTAAGAGGCATTTGGATGGGTATATGAATAGGAAGGGTTTGGAGGGATATAGGCCGGGCGCTGACAGGTGGGACTAGATTTGGTTGGGATATCTGGACGGCATGGACGGGTTGGACCAAAGGGTCTGTTTCCATGCTGTACATCTCTATGACTCTATAAGTTTAAATTCCAAGAGCATCCATGGTTACGTTCACTGCCTGGACACGCCTTGGTGTGCTTATTTGCCGTTGAGTGATGGGCATCTCCTGTGGAGGGCTCTCTATGTGGGAATCCTCTAGCTTTCCATCAGTATTGCAGTGAAGAGTATTGCACGCAGTCATCCCATTTAGTGTGGTGCTGGAAAAGCATAGCAGGTCAGGCAGCATCCAAGGAGCAGGAGAATTGATGTTTTGGGCATCAGCCTGATGAACAGCTTATGCCCGAAACGTTGATTCTCCTGGTCCTTGGATGCTGCCTGACCCGCTGCGCTTTTCCAGCATCACACTCTCGACTTTGATCTCCAACATCTGCAGTCCACACTTTCTCCTAGTAGTCCCATTTAACCGCATATTGCAACTATTCATGCGCTCTCAGCCTAACTCTTAATTTTGGAGCACTGTGGAGTCAGGTGACCATGTTTATATTGTTTCTGGACATTTGAAGCCTCTTTTTAGTTACCTGAAAAATCTTTTGTGTTTTGGTTACATTCAGCTCCAGGATCTTGATCTTTGGAAAACCGGTGGGGAGTGATGTGGCCAGACCGAAGGCCTCCTCATGGGTCTGCTCCTGGGCCTGGCCTGGCTGGCTAGTAACAGATCCAGGCAGCAAGCTGTGGAGGGGGTCATATCTCCTGACTTATTCCCCCTCTTCTGTGCTTATGTTCGTGCCCAGGAGTCCTTGGAGAGGGAGCACACGGTGTCCACAAATGCTGTCAATGCCTTTAGGGAGAGGTGGGTTGCATGGGGAATACATGCCTTATTTCTAAACCAAAATCCTTTTGATTTAGTTCCTTCCCCCGCATTGCCGCCACCCCCCTCCCCCCAATGTAATTGAGTTATCCTATTTAATTGGATACAATAATTTAATTCTTCTCATGTATTTTTGGTGGTAGTGGCAGTCAATAGGTTAATTTAAAAAAAGAATAAAGTCACGGTGATTTTGGTGGTGGGAAGGTCACATAATTGTGTGTGATAACACTCATGGGGAGAGAAAAAAAGAAAAAAAAACAGCAGCTATAGTGAGAATTGAATCCATGTCTGCAGAGAATTGGCATGACATCTAATGACATTACTACCATACTGCCAGCTCCCCTTGTGCTCAGGTCTCTGCAATAGAACCTCAATCCTTTGATTCAGAAGTGAAACTGCTGCTAACTACCCTGTGGTTATCATCACAATTCTAAAGTAGCATAACATGCTTTAAAGTCAAAGGAAAAGAAAATGTTATAAAACAAATTCAACTTGCATTAAAAGTGAGAAAATCTGTGATTTCACTTAAAGAGGGAGAAAAACACTTAAGGCAACTCTTCTAAAAGGAAGAACCCAGGTATGAATCTAAGCATTAATTCCTTCTTTCTGTCATTCACATACCCAAGAATTGTTGAATAAAATGTTTTCTGAAGCTCATTAAATGTGGAAATACAATTAGTTTGGTGAAGTTTCATTACAATTGTGTTCTCATACATAAAAGAGAAGATCTCAAACAAAATTAATTGAAATGACCAAAAATACAACAATGTGAGAAGTTGAGATTTGTCAATATCACTAGGTCAAGTGGCTGCATCAATAAGTACATGATGTTTTCAAAGAAAATATACAAATGGATAATTGGAATGATAGCACCTGAGCTTTTGTACACTGATGCCAAACCATATAATGTGCTGTATGGTATGGAAATAATTGATCAAGCATAGAGATCAAAAGGTCAAAAATTCTCTGCATACTATTTTAAGTCCACTATTCACAACTAATTGTTATAGGTTTCATTTTCAGAAAATGGTTAACTTGTTTAAAAATATGGTTTCGTGGTTGTTAAGATAGTGCATGTAGGAAGGTGGTCTGAATGCACATTTAGAGAATACAGAGGAATTGCAGCTTCTCAGCTAGTTTTGTATTACAAATTTGTGAACCAGGAAAATGTTGGCAAAACTACTGCCTGGAGCAGCCTGGGAGATTGCCAGCATACAAATATTCAGGCAATGGTGCAAGTTTAACAGCAAGCCTATGAAGGAAAGATGTTGAGGCATTTTGGAACAGGTCCAATGAGGAAGGAGAGCATTAATATATTTACAAATAAATTACAAATGATTAACAAAAAGCACTTTTTTCCATTTTTGGAATTACTTACAGATATATCCAGGATTCAGAAAAATATGATAGTTGTTTAAAATATTGTACTTTTTGATTGGTTATACATGTCTGAACAATAAAACAATTCAAATCCTGTGGCTTCCTGCCCTGGCACATTCTGGTTCTTACTAAGGCTATCAATTAAACAGGTACTACCTTATCACCACAAGTTATAATTCAGGGCTCAGAGTAAGCAAGATTCTCGACTGTTACATGCTATAACAGCAGGGAAAAATGCATGCATTAAATAAATAAATGTTAATACAATATTGCAGCTCATGTGATACTTCTGTACATGTGAATACTGAATATGTTCACAATAACAACCTGCCATTGTATAGAACATGGAAAAAACCATTTCAAAATGTTTCACAGAAGGGCCATCAATCAAGACATCAGACCTGGAAGCCAAATAAAGGCAATACTTGCAAACTTAATTAAAGAATTTGGTTTTGAAAATGGCTTTAAAAGGTGTAGGGAGTGTGCTGGTGGAAAAGCACAGTAGCTCAGGCAATTTCCGAGGAGCAGGAGAGTCGATACTTTAGACATAAGTCCTTCGTCAGGAATGATGCTCATTCCTCTTGAAGGGCTTATGCCCGAAACATTGACAGCCTCTTTCCTGATGAAGGGCTTATGTCCATAATGTCAACTCTCCTGCTCCTTGGATGCTGCCTGACCTGCTGTGCTTTTCCAGCACCACACTCTCAACTCTGACCTCCAGCATCTGTAGTTCTCACTTTCTCCTTCTAAAAGGTGTAGGGCAGAGAGATGGAAAACCAAAGAAGTTTACAAATATCCCCAGTGCTTAGACATATGCAGCCACTAATGGTGTGATAATGGGAGTTGGACATACACTAGACGTCAGAGTTGGAGAATTTGTTTTGATCCCTGACTACAAAATTTATATTACGTTTTTGCTAAGGAACAGTAACTTCTTTTTGGTTTAGACCTGTACTTTCTAAACGAATAAAGCTACAAGTTTCCACAGTCTTGAACAAACAAAATAAACTTTACTATGTAAAGTTAGACTAATAATATAAATTTATTTTATGTAAAAGCAACATACTATTCAAGTGAACAAACTAAATGCAGGTAACAGATAAACTACTGCTGAATACCTCACAGAGTACAATGAATAGCAGATGCAGGTAAGACAGATACTATGTGTTTCTCAGCAATCTCTCAGATATCACTGACATGATGGATCACTAAATCTCAGTAAAATTTTATCTCCTTTACAAGTGATTCTAATTATTCACTTCCAAAGATCGAACCTTGAAACTTCCTTAAAAGCCAGCCTCTCCATAACAGAATATCTTAATGACTACCATGTCCAGTTAGTTCAATCTCTTTCCTGAAGATTGCATTTGAATGCATTCACAAGATAGTATTCAAGTATCTACTCAGATATGCAATTCTAACTCTTTTGCAGAGAGCTGGCTATACTAAGCATGCCTACAGAGTTTCTCTGAGCTCCATTACTTCTCAGCTGAACCCAGCAAATTCAGCTCATGGGCTTCCTTCACTTCCATTCTCAGCTGCACTGAACTACCAATGGATTCTAGGAAAGATTTCTGTTATAACTAACAGAGTGTGTGAACAGCACTCTCTCAGTTTCAATTGTAACTAACTTCCCACAGCAAACAAACAGATAAAATTTATTGTGGACTAGACCAAACCCCCTCAAAACGTGTCAAGAAGATAGCCTAGACCCTAAATATTTTCCTACTTTAAAGACAAGCACCTGGCAGTGTATTCGCGATGCAGTTTGATTGGTCAAACTATCAGGCTTGAAGCAAAACATATTTTATTCATACACTATTTAAAATACACACGAAATAAAACAATAAAAAGCATTGGCATAAAGGTAACTCTATTGAAATACTCAAAATAATAAACTAGTTATTAACTGTTCCAATATAGTAACATCCCATAAGCACACCCTTGGCAAAGGCAAATTCAGTAACATAGATTGTCTCACTTGCAATTCTAGCAGCAGGAAGAGAACCCAAGCTTTTAGCAGTAGGGAAAACAGAGAGAGAAAGATGTAATGGCTTTCACAACCCCAACAGCTACTGACAGCTAAAACTAAAATCCTGGTTCTGTCAGAGCTTGGCCCCACTCATTCATGCTGCTTCTCTTGCTCCAAATTTTAAAATGAAAACCTCATTAGCTGTTTAGTGGCTTGAGGCAGACCACTCGTCACCTCTACATCGACCTCTCTTCATAAAAAACCCAAGACGAATATATCTCTTAAAGCCATGGTATTATCACAAATTAAAACCAAAGACATTCTTAAACTCTCAATTACATTGTAGCTTCCTTTGAACCAAGCCTTTCTGAGTTTTCCAATTACTTTTAAGCTAATTTATCTCTAAACACCAAATCAAACAATCTCTTTGATTCTGATTCTATTAAACAATCATGGGTAACCTCTTGAATCAACATGACCTGAACCTTCTAAGAACACTAGACTTCCAAATGCTCCAATATTGCATTCGTCTCATTTTCTACTATTAAACCAGAATTCCTAAAATGAAAAACCATTACATATATTTCATACATTATAAATTATAATTACACAAAGCACAGACTAGATATTTGCAAAAAATGCAATGTTTCTAAAACGTTGTAGGACTAGAGGAGGCTAAACATACAGGGTAAGTGTGAGGTGGAAATCTGCATGAAGATGAGAAGTTTTAGAATTATGACACTGAAGTACGAGAAGCCAATGTAGATAAATGAGGAGGGATTCAACATAGTAAGTTAATGGAACATGGTCTGTAGTTATGTAATACCTTTAACATTGTAAAACAGCCTTATTTGGCATTATCGAACATTAACATAAAGCACTATTACAGCAGATAACTAAAAAACTGGTCAATTGGATATATTTTAAGGAGCATGGTGATGGAGGAAAGGGAGGCAGAGAGGTTCAGAGAGGGATTTCTAGAACACAGGGCCCAGGTGCCATTGGTGCAACATTTAACCTGTTTACAGCAGACCTTTGAATGAGATTACGATTAGGGAAGATGCAAGGCTAGTCAGCATGCATTAGAATAACCTATTCTGAAAGTAACAAAAATTTGGATGAGTATTTCAGCAGTAAATAAACTGCAGTGACGTGGAGTCTGGAAACATTTCATAGGTGGAAACCAGGGGTCAATAATTTTTTATTTTTGAGGACTTCTTGCGAGATTTGCTCAAGGGCTATGTTTTGATTTTTGGGGCCTATGTTTTCATTCTCACTAACTTATTCGTTAAGTGATGTCGTTATGTCATCACAATACCTTTCTGTGGGGTATGTGAACTCACGATCAGAATTAGAATACTTCATCAATGTCCTCAATAATGATTAAATTTCCATTGAACATAATGCCAAAAAATAGTAGGAAACCAGTACTTTCCAGTACACCCCAGCACTTAAACTGGTACAAGATAACAAGCATAAGGAAAACAAAAGTATTTTTCGAAAGATCTGACACACACTTCTAAACATCAAAAGCCAAAACCATATATAGATGTGTTGCTAACTGGTGGCGTATAAGCTCAAATGTTGCCACTGCACTTGCATAGAAATATAGAAGATAGAAGCAAGAGTAGGCCATTCAGCCCCTCAAGTCTGCTCCACCAGTCAATATCATCATGGCTGATCCTGTCCTCCCCCCCCCAGTCCAAAGATGTGCAGGTCAGGTGAATTGGACATGCTAAATTGCCCATAGTGTTACATGCACTAGTCAGAGGGAAATGGTTCTGTGTGGGTTACTCTTCGGAGGGTCGGTGTGGACTGGTTGGGCCAAAGGGCATGTTTCCAGAGGGTATGGAATCTAGTGTAATCTAATTTAATCATCTCTTGATCCCTTTAGCCACAAGAGCTATAACTAACTCCTCTTGAAATCGAATGCACAAAGCAGGAACATTTTAATTCAGGCAGCTACAACCCTACTTACTTCATCTCAGATAGTTCACATTGAAGGAGGATCTGCTACATTTTTTCCAAGTGTAGTAACTCCCAAAACTTACACGGCCCTTAATGAGAAACTCCATATTCATTTGCAAGGAGCTCATTATCTCACTGCCTTGAACTTTTCTTGGATTCCAGTTTGCTGGATATTGCTTTGTTGACATGTTTAAAAGTGTTCTCCCTGCTTTGCCGCCGCCCACACTTCCTCACCCTTGCAGCCTCCCTCTAGCCCCCGACTCCCACACACTTATTACAGCAGTCTCCTTCACCTCACACACCTCTTTTACAATCTCCTTCCACCTCCCCTTGAAACCTCCTTGTCTCCCTCCAAACCTTTCTGCGACTGCCTCTTCCTCCCACTGTCACTCTCCTCCAACTAATGACCCCGCCCATAAGAGTGAATTTCAGGGGCCATTTCACCAGCCACCCCTGTGTATTTTGAGTCTTTTTGTTTAATTCATTCATGTAACGTGGGCATTACTGGATGGGGCAGCATTTATTGTCAATCCCAAGAGAAGATGATTGTGAGTTGCCTTCTTGACCCACCACAGTCCATTTGTTGCAGGTACACCGTAGGTTTTGAAGATGCTGTTGAAGGAGTGTTAGTGAATTTCTGCATCTTTTACATCATACACACTTCTGTTACTGGGCATCAGTGATGGAGTGAGTGGATGTGGTGCCAATAAATCAAGCTTCGTCCTGGAGGGTGTCAAATTTCTTGAGTGTTATTAGAGCTGCACCCATCCAGCCAAGTGGGGAGTACACGTATTCCATAACACTTCTGACTTGTGCCTTGTAGATGGTGGCTAGGCTTTGGAGGTTCAGATGACTTACTACAGGATTCCTAGACTCAGACCTCCTCTTGTAGCCACAATTTTTATGCAACTAGTCCAGTTCAATTTACGGTCAATGGCAACCTCCAAGAGTTCATAGTGGAGGATTCGGCAATGATTATGTCTGAATGACAACGAGCAATGGTTAGATTCTCTCTTGTTGGAGATCACCATTGCTAGGCATCTGTGCGGTCCATGTTACTTGCTACTTGTCAGTCAAAACCTACATATTGTCCAGCTCTTGTCGCATTTGAACTTGGACTGCTTCATATCTGAGGAATTATGAATGGAGGTGAACGTTATGCAATCATCAAACATCCCCACTTCTGAACTTATGACAGCGGGAAGGTGATAGATGAAGCAGCTGAACATGGTTGGGTCTAGGACACTACCCTGAGGAACTCCTGCAGATATGTCCTGGAGCTGAGGTGACTGACCTCCAACAACTACAACTGTCTTCCTTTGTGCCAGCTATCATTCCAACTAGCATAGACTGATTCCCTCAATCCCAATTAATTCCAGTTTTGCAAGGGCTCCTCAATGTTATACTCAATGCTGATGGATATAGGAGATTTTTTTTGTGTAGGAGGAAATATACTATCAGAAGCTCAACTCAGAAATATATATAACTGAGGTTATAAACACAGTCTGGGTTCAACCTAAGAAAGTGGATAGAACAGGAATGCAATAAGGTTTGTGTAACTGCAAAGACAGGGGCTTCAATATTCCCAACATTCAGGGAGAATTAAAGCTCATTCAGGACTGGGTACTATTCAAGCAGTTTGGTAACTCAGAGGCAATGGAATGGTTGGGACGAGTGGTAGTAAGGTAGAGCTGGGTGTTGCCTGGATATATATGAAAACTAATGCAGTGTCTTTGGATAACGATACCAAAGAGAGGCATGTATAGCAGGAGGAATGCCTTGAATAGATAACTTTTTACAGTTTACTTGAAACCTGTAAAAACCAAATGCAATTAAGAATGAACAAAATCAACAATTGAGCTGAATTTTCTTACTAAAGATACTGTGAACCTGACTGGAAATTATACAGTGATGACTTTCTATATTGCTTGTATTAAGCTTGTAGTGGAGATTCTCTTTTTATTGGACCTATATTTTGCAGAATTGCACATTAGATATTTTACCAGCATCAAGTAGCTCCTCTACACATTTACATTTCATTTCTTGTATTTCTAGTGGATAGTTGTTTCCCCAAATATGCCTTAAAGTGAATTCCATGCCAAACTCACTTGCAATGCACACTTAAAATGATAAATAGAAAGACTTATCTCTCGGGCAATTATTATGAAAAGTCTTCTGCTCAATTGCATTTTACAAACTTAAGTTAAATTGCCATTCACTGCATGTTAAGATTTTGTTAAAATTGAACAGCAATTGTTGTTCAGTCAAAAATTACATTCCACGGAGAATTCCAATGATACCCAATCATGCCATTAATATAGCTTTTCAAGGATCTGATGGCTTACATACTAAGCGCCAAGTGCTATAACATTTGTAAATCTGTTTCTGTTAAACTAAAGCATTTTCATCCCCTGCGGTAAAGGATGAGTTTCATCCCACATTCCTGGCACACGACCCAAACTTCTGAGCTCAGAACCAATCTAGAAGCTCAGTTATGCATGCTGCAAAGAGGAAACCACAGTGCAGTAATAATAAAAATTGTGCCGCTGCATTAGAACTAGTTTGGCATTCTTCCAATGACATTACAAGCACTTTACTTTTAGTCACCATTTGTTTCCCAGACAACAACAAAAAGGAAAAGCTGACCCATTTCACATGGAAACAAAAACACCTGACAACAAATGTGAACTCGATTGATCTACAGTTGGAGAAATTGGCAGTAGATGGTGAACAGAAAGCCAGTAGTAAAAAGGCTTTTCTAATTTTTAAACCAAAAAATGAAACAACCATGAAAACTTGGTAACCATGTAAGGTAGCATAAATGCACAATAGGACAGGATATTGGTTAGGCCACTTTTGGAATACTGCATGCAATTCTGGTCTCCATCCTATCAGAAGGATGTTGTAAAACATGAAAGGGTACAGAAGAGATTTACAAAGATGTTGCCAGGATTGGAGGATTTGAGCTACAGGGTGAGGCTGAATAGGCCTGGGCTGTTTTTCCTGGAACATTGGAGGCTGAGGGGTGACCTTATGGAGGTTTATAAAATCATGAGGAACATGGATAAGGTAAACAGACAAGGTCTTTTTCCTGGGGTGGAGGAGTCCAGAACTAGAGGGCATAGGTTTAGGGTTAGAGGAGAAATATTGAAAAGGAACCTAAGGGGCAACGTTTTCACGCACAGAGTGGTGCATGTATGGAATGAGCTGCCAGAGGAAGTGGTGGAGGGTAGTACAATTGCAACATTTATAAGGTATCTGGATGGGTATATTCTTAGGAAGGGTTTGGAGGGATATGGGACAGGTGCTGGCAGGTGGGACTAGATTGGGTTGGGATATCTCGTTGGCATGGACGAGTTGGACCAAAGGGTCTGTTTCCATACTGTACATCTTTATGACTCTATGACTAATTCCTCCATCTACTTCTTCTTAACATTGGAGTTTCTAGGAGATCTACTGGTTTTCTTATTGTTTCAAGCTGCTATCTTACAGGCAACCAAGTCAAGTTGGCACAGCTCCACCTCGTGTCATGATGATTTGCACTGTGCTGCATGGTCAACTTTATCTCCGAGAATCTCACTGGCAATGGTAATCTCTGCCACAGTTGCTGCAGTGAGCTATGAAGATGAACCTGGGTCCATACAGCTCGCAGCTGAGCTATCAGACTCTGCTTTCCTCTTCCAATCACAGTCAATTGAAGACAAGACATTTGCTGGCCATTAATAATACATAAAATTACATAATTTACTCACAGATAAACATCTCACACCATTTTGCATGTGGAGTGGAATTTGATCATTCACTGGATGTGAATTTGGAGATGGAGAGAACATGTGATCAAAGTGAAAGGATGAAGGATGGAGATTCCACTGCCTTCATAGCTCCCTCTGATCAATTCCTGGATGGTAGATATCCCATTTAGAGGCCATGACTCCCCCACCCCAGGGAAAAGACCTTGTTTATTTACCTTATCCATGCCCCTCATGATTTTATAAAGGTCACCCCTCAGCCTCCAATGCTGCAGGGAAAACAGCCCCACTCTGGTCAGTCTCTCCATATAGTTTAATCTGTCATAACCTGCACCCTCACACATTAAGAATCTCCACTGGTTCAGGTACCATGGATAGGCAGAATTTATGAAATTGTAATCCAACACTTGTCACAGCTGAGGGAGGATGTGCAACCAAGCAGGGAAAAACATCTCCTCACTTCTTCCATCAGGTAAACAATTGTAGTAAACTATTATCAACATCATTTCATATCAGAAAATGACAACCATCTCTTGGAGCTTGAATCATTTATCCCAAAGTTTCTTTCCCTCCTAAAAACATGCCTGCAATCAATTTGCAATCAACCCATCGTGTCTGCTCCAGTATTCAATCATGGCTTAACCGCATTCTCCTGTCTTTTCCCCGTAACCCTTGATAGCCTTACTGATCAAGAACCTATCTAAATACACTTGGCCTCCACAGCTCTGCAACAATGAGTTCCACAGATTCATTGCGCTCTGGCTGAAGAAATTCCTCCTCATCTCAGTTCTAAAGGGTCGTCCCTTCACCCTGCAGCTTTGGCCCTAGGTCCTCGTCTCTCCTACTTATGGGAACATCGTTTCCAAGTCCACTCCATCCAGGCCTCTCAGTATTCTGTAAGTTTCAATCAGATCCCCCCTCATCCTTCTAAACTCCATCAATTACAGACCTAGAGTCCTCAAACACTTGTCATATGACAAGCCCTGCAACCCCGTAATCATTCTTGTAAACCTCTTTTGGACCTCAACTAACACCAGCAAATCTCTCCTCAAATACTCAGCCTAAAATTGCTCACAATACTCCAAATGCAGTTAGACCAGAACCTTATACAACCTGAGCATCTTACATCTCTGCTCTTGTTTTTAAGTCCTCTTGAAATGAATGTTGACATTGCATTTGCCTTCTGTGATGATACTGTGGCTTTAATAGGTATATTTTGCCCTTTTTTTTATTGAAGAGAGATTGAGACAGAGGTGGCTAGTGGTTTGTTCCAAGCCAATAAAATAAACAGCTTGGTTTCTTTATATAAATTGGAACAACAGAAGCAGCAGGAATGGGTAGAGTTAGGCTTCCATGAAACCAGGGCTTTAGTTTAGCTTTTTTTTACATTCCCTACAGTGTGGAAAGAGGCCCTTTGGCCCAACAAGTCCACACCGACCCTCCGAAGAGCAACCCACCCAGACCCATTCCCCTACCCCTGACACTACAGGCAATTTAGCATGGTCAATTCACCTGAACTGCGGGAGAAAATCGGAGCACCCAGAGAAAACCCACGCAGTCACAGGGAGAATGTGCAAACTCCACACAGACAGTTGCCCAAGGCAGGAATTGAACGTGGGTCCCTGGTGCTGTAAGGCAGTAGTACTAACCACTGAGTCACCGTGCCGCCCCAATTGTTATTGGGTTTTGAAGCAGCTACACATCTCTCCCTTCTGCAGCAAAATGCTTGCTCTCTCTCTCTCTCTCTCTCTGCCAGAATTTTCTCTGGATGTTCTTTCCTCCGGACTGGAGAACAATGACATGGAAGACAATCTAGTTTACTGAATATGCCTTTGCAAGGATGTGTTTATGGGATGTTACTACATTGGAACAGTTGTTGTTTAGAAGTTGAATAATCTGTTATTCTCATAAGTTTTCAAATAGAGTTAAAGTTAGACAAATTGTTCTTTCTTTTGTTTGTGTTTTAATTGTAGAGAAAGAATAAAGTACGTTTTGCTTAAAGCTAAGTAGTGTAATCAATCAAATTACATCTGGAACACAGCACCTTACATTTGCAATTAAATAAGAAAAGGTTAGGGTTGAGGTTATCTCCTTGATATATTTGAGAGGGGTTTGGTTTGATCCATAACACTTCCTAACCACCAACTGAAGCTGCATGTTATCTTTAGGTGAGTCTCGAATTAGGACTTCGAAGTCCTTTTGCTTCAGATTTCCATAGCCTCTCTCCATTTAGAAAATTGTCTATGCATCTATTCTTCCTACCAAAAACCAAATAACCTCACACTTTACAACAGCGTATTCCATCTGCATCTTTGCCCACTCACCTAACATGTCCAAGTCCTTCTGCAGCCTCTCCACTTCCTCGTGTCCTCCACTACCTGTCCCTCCACCAATCTTTATGTCATCTGCAAACTTAACAACAATGTCCTCAGTTCCTTTCAGATCATTAATGTATAACATGAATAGTACTTCCAACACAGATCCCTGCAGAACTCTACTAGTCACTGCTGTCATTTTGAAAAAGACATCTTTCTCCCCACTCTCTGCCTTCTGCCAGTCCTCTATCCATGCCAGTACCCTGGCCCTAACATCATGGGCTCTTATTTTATATAGCAGCCTCTTGTGCAGCATCTTGGATTTCCAGAACAAAAGTCTTCTGGAGATCCAAATGAATCAGACTACTAGCTCTCTTTTGTCTAACTTACTCATTATCTCCTCAAAGAGGTACCTTCTAACAGATTTGTCAGGCATGACCCCCCCCCCACCCCTTGACAAAGCTGTGTTGACGCTGCCCTGTTTTACTATGTATTTCCAAGTATTCCGCAATCTCATCCTTGATAATGGACTCTAAAATGTTACCAACGACCAAGATCAAGCAAACCAGCCTATAGTTTCCTGTATTCTCCTCCCTCCCTTCTTAAACAGGGGTGTTGCATTAGCCACATTCCAAATCTCCAGGACCCTCCCTGACTCCAGTGATTCCTGAAAGATTACCACCATTACCTGTACAATCTCCTCAGCTATCTCCTTCAGAACTGTACGGTGTAGTCCATCCTGACCTGGTTAGTTATCCACCTTCAAACTTGTCAGCTTCCCCAGCACCATCTTTCTTCACTTACTCTACTCACCTCTGCCCCCGCCTGTCTTAAGGTTCTGGTATGTTGCTGGTGTCTTCCACCGCAAAGACTGATGGAACAAGTTGATGTTTGAAGTTCATTGCTGTTACCACTTTTACCAAAATGTTGCTGTTGCAATGTCATAGATGATTAAACTTAGCAACTTCCTAACTTCATCCATATTAACATCGGCACTTCCTCATGTGTTATCTGTCCTGTTCATTGATGATCAGTCACAGTGGACTGAAGGACTGCTGGTTAGCTAAACACAAATACCTTAAACTCACCTCCTCTCTACTGAATGTATGAAATCTCACGGTTATGGAATGTAACATTCATCTCCTGTTGACAGATTCCAGATTTTAATCGCAGCCTTAATTTAAATGACAGTTGACAGTCATTGCCCCAAGACTGGGATAAATTCAGAATCCAGAAAAGAATGAAAAAAATGATAAGGAAAGTAAACTGTGAGGGCAAATGAGTAAGGAATGTAAAAACTGACAATAAGTACTTCTTTGAATATATAAAAAGGAAGAGATAGGTCAAACTGATCACAGGCTCCTTAGAAGATGAATCAGGTGAGATGTTATGAGGAACAAGGAAATGGCAGAGGAGTTAAACATACATGTTATATCAGTCTTCACTGGACGATACTTTGAACATCCCATTAATACTAAGGAATACAGTAGAGAAATTAAGTACTATCACCTTCACGAAAGAAGTAGTATTAGACAAACTAATAGCACTAAAGGCAGATAATGGTGGCTTGCATCCGAAGATCTGAAAGGCAATAGCAATAGAGATAGTGGATGCATTGGTTTTAACTTTCCAAAATCTTTGGTTTGTGGAGAAGTACCAGATGATTAGTAAACTGCCAAAAAGGGAGGGAGGCAAAAATCAGGCCAATTAGTTATAAGCCAATTAGCCTCACATATATTGTTGGAAAAGTATTAGAATCAATTATTAAGGAGGTAATAGCAGAACATTTGGAAAATCATAATACAATCAAGCAGAGTCAGCATGACTTCAGGAAAGAGAAATCATGTCTGACTATTAGAGTTTTTTAAGGAAGTCTGAACCAGAATGGACGTGTAGTTATGTTGTATTTGAAGAGTACTCAACAAGGTACTTCACAAAAGGTTAAGTCATAAAAGCTAGTGGTGTTGAAGGTAGTATATTGGCTTGGATAGAGAATTGGCTAATGGGCAGGAAACAGCGAGTGGAGATAATGGATTCTTTTTCAGGTTGCCAACCTATGACCAGCAGAGTTCCACAGGGATTATTTACAATATGTATTAATGCTTGGAGGAAGAATACAAATGTATTATAGACAAATTTGCAGACTACAGAAAAATAGATAGAAAAGCAAGTTGCAAGGGGGTGGGCAAAAAGTTGGCAAATACGGTATAATGTGGAAAAAAAATGAAGGTGTTAATTTTGGAAGGAAAACAAAATAATATTATTATTATTATTTAAATGGAGAAAAAAACTGCAGAAACCTGCAACACAAAAGGGTCTTGAGGGCATCTGTGCATGAAACACAGAAAACTAGCACACAGATGCAGTATGTATTTCAAGTGTTGGAGTATAAGAGTAGGGAAGTCTTAATGTAACTGTACAAGGTGCTGGTGAGACTACATCTGGAGTACTGTGAGCAGTTTTTTTTTAATAGAATCCCTACAATGTAGAAACAGCCATAGAGTCATAGAGATGTACAGCATGGAAACACATCCATGCCGACCAGATATCCCAACATAATCTAGTCCCATTTGCCAGCATTTGGCCCATATCCCTCTAAACCCTTCCTATTCATATACACATTCAGATGCCTTTTAAATGTTACAAATGTACCAGCGTCCACACTTCCTCTGGCAGTTGATTCCCTTAAGCCCAAAAAGTTCACAACGACCCTCTGAAGAGTATCCCACCCAAACCCCATTACTCTATATTTACCCCTGACTAATGTACCTAACCGATACATCCCTGAACACTATGGGCAATTTAGCATAGCCAATTCACCCCTTAACCTGCACATCTTTTGGATTAGGGGAGCAAAAAAAAGTCCCTCGTTTAAGAAAATATAATATTTCTTTGGAGGCAATTCAGAGAAAGTTCACTTGCATGATCCCTGATATGTAGGGATTGTCTTATGAACAATGGTTAAACAAGTTCAGATTCGACTCACTTGTGTTTAGTAGTATATGGGGGTGATCTCATTGACAGGGTCAATGCTGAGACATGTTTCCCCTCATGGAACAGTCTGGGACCAGAGGGAATAGCCCCAAAATTAAGGGATACAATTTAATTCTGAGATGAGTGGGAATTTCTTCTCTCAGAAGCCTGTGTGTTTTTGTATCTCCTTGCCACAGAGAAGCTTTGGACATGGAGTGATTTTATATATTTAAGGCTAAGATAGATAGATTCTTAATCAGTATTGGAATCAAAGGCTAAAGGAAAAAGGCAGAAAAGTAGGTGTGAGGAATGCTGGATCAGCCATGAACCTATTGAATGGTGCAGCAGGCTCGAGCAGGAGCAGATCTACTCCTGTTGCTGTTTCTTATGGCCTTATGGTCAGATGGAAAATATAACTGAGAACCAAGAGAAATATAGAAGGTTCAGATGAAAGGTGAAAATAGCATAACAAAGAAGCAAAGAGATGAAATTCAAAGCAAAGAAATGACTGACAGCCACAATAAAGGGGAATCCTAAAGTCTCCTACAGACTCATCAAGAGTAACGGAATGGTAAAAGTGGAAGTAGAGCCAATTCGAGACCAAAAGAGAGGATTTGCATATGATGGCAAGAGCATGTCTATAATGTTAAATGTATACTTTGTATTTACCAAAGAAATAGGTGCTACACAGACCACAGAAAAAACTCTCTCTGGAAGGGGTCAAAACTGACGAGAAGAATGTGTTGGATAGGCCTGCGATAATTAAAAGTTGACAAAGCACTGAGATCTGAAGAGATACAACAAGCTTAAGGAAGTGACAGTGGTAACTGCTTTCCAGATTTGAGAAACAATATCAGCATTGGATAGTCAAGTAGTAAAATGGAACATTGTTAGACTAAATAAATAGTTCTCTACACTCATTAGCTTGAACCTCTAATCATTGTGTGTGAGGTAATCTCTTGTGACGAGGATACTGTTTATGACAAGAAGCTGCATATGGAGTTTTGAGGAAGCTGTCCGCTACCACAAAATTTTGGCTGACCAGATATCTCTCCTGCCTGGAAGGCTGACGTATTTAAGGAATTACAGATTGATAATTGTAATTATAATTGGTACCTGTTTGACAACGTTATCTCACACACACACATTTCTATGACCATCAAGTCCTGGGGTAGGACTTCCGCCGAGAGCTTCTGGAAGAGAGAGGTAGGGATGCTATCACTGTGCCACAGGATCTCCGCTAATCCCAACTATACACCAATGTGACATTTTTACTTCCCACACCAGGTCCATCACATGTAAAACATGACCAGCATAAGCACTGAGAGGTAAGAGGAAATTCCATCTTGTGCAACCAGTGGCATCCTAAAGAGAATTTATTGGCCCACGGTTTGGAGTCATGGGTGAAGCAAGAGTGCTTGCTTGTGATCTCTAAGTGAATCTCAAGGACAGATTTTGAGATCTAATGACCTTCACTTCCATCGACCTGTTTATGGTGTTCATTCCTGGTCATTCACAGTATACAGCTGAAATACAACCATCAAGTTATCCAAGCAGTCAATTTCATTGAAAGTTTTTCACAGACACAGAAACTGGAAGCAAAGAGCAGTAATTTAAAAAATAATTTATAAAATGTTTACATACAGCATTTCAGAAGATCGGGGCATACACATGGGGTGAAGATAGAAATAAAACACAAAAGGATTATTTAATACTTTTTATTTAACACGCCAGAGACCCAGGTTTGATTCCCGCCTCAGGCAACTATCTGTGTGGAGTTTGCACATTCTTCCCGTGTCTCCGTGGGTTTCCTCCGGGTGCTGCACCATTTCCTCCCATAGTCCAAAAGAATGTGCAGGTGAGGTGAATTGGCCATGCTAAATTGCCAAATTAGCATGAAGGGGTGAATGTAGGGGAATGGGTCTGGGTGGGTTACTCGTCGGAGGGCCGAAGGGCCTGTTTCCACACTGTAAGTAATCTAATCTAATCTAATCTTTTTCAAATCGAAGGAATACATTTAACATACATATAACATATAATACATATAAAATTATTTGTGTCATTGCCAGTATATCAAATGGTATGAATCACACATTGTTCAAAATTCTGTACTACCTGACTGAACAAGGCATGATTGTTCATGGGATTTAGAGCTGCATTATGGGAGTGGAAATGCTGAAATTCACACTGATTCAAGTGTTCGCAGGCTCAAGGAGGCAGCAGCAGTGTGAGAGAAGTGAACAGCACCCGACAACCTGGTCAGAGAGCTGAGTGACAAACCACAACTTTAGGACATCCAATCTAGTCTGCAACATGCTGTATCCTGAAGGTGCAGTCAGTTTCAGGGAGGTAATAACAAAAAGCACTGACCTATTCACTCCCCAAACTCCTCGGCTTGTCCATAAAACATTGGCACAAAGGGCAAGAAATAATTAAAATAACTGGTGAAAAAGTGCTAGGGAAACCAATGAGGATAAAGATCAATATGTCCTTACTTACGATAGGATACATCCTGAGATGTTAAAGGAAGTAGCAAAAGAGATAGTGGATGCACTGGCAGGCTGAGTCTGCTTGGCATCCAATGAGATCTTGACTGCCTTTTCCCCATAACCCTTGATTACTTTTTTGATTAAAAATCTATCTTGACCTTTAATGTACTTAATGATCCAGTATTAACCACCCTCTAAAGTAAAGAACTCCACAAATTCACAGCCTTCAGAGAAGAAATTCTTCCTCATCACTATCTTAAATGTGCAACCCTCTATTCAGCCCCCTAGTCATAGGCTCTTCCACAAAGGGAACCAACTTTTCCAAAGCTACATTAAGAATCTTGAATGTTTCAATAAGGTCACCTCTTTTTCTTCTATATACCAATATAACAGGCCCAATGTATCAGCCTGTTCTCAAAGCAACTCCTTCATACCTGGTATCAGCTTCATAGACCTTCCCTGCACTGCCTCCAATGCTAATCTATCTTTCCTGAGATAAGGGGCTCAAAATGGTTCGCAATATTCCAGCTGTGGTCTGACTGGAGCTATATATAGTTTTAGCAAAACATCTCTGCTTTTATATTCCATTCTCTTTGAAATAAAGGCCATATTCCATGTGCCTTCCTTGTTATCCACTTAACTCGGATGCTCGCTTTTTGTGATTCACAGATGAGGACTCCTAAATCCTTCTGTTTTGTAGCTTTCTGCAATATTTCTCTACTTAAATAATATTCAGCTCCTCTACATTTCTTGACAAAGTGTATAATTTATCATTTTCCCACATGATTTCCATCAGCCACGTTTTTACCCACTCATTTAATCTGTCTGTACCCCTCTGCAGACTCTTTGTGTCATCCTCACCATTTGCCTTCTCACATATTTCTGTGTGATTTGCAAATTAGCAAATTCACTTTCCTCAACTAAGTTATGAACATATATTGTAAAATACTTGTGGCTCCAGCATTGATCCCGGTGACATACGACTAGTTACAGGATGCCAGTCGGAAAATGTCTCTCTTATCCTAATTCTCTGCCTTCAGTTAATTAACCTTCTATCCATGCTAATATGCTACCTCCAACACCGTGGATCTTAACTTATTACGAAGGCAAATTGTATTGTATCTTATCAAACATCTTCTGAAATCCAAATGCATTATATCTACTACTTCTGCTTTATCTAACCCCTGCTTGTTACCTCCTCAAGAATTCTAGTGAATTTGTCTGTCATGATTTCCCTTTCATGAAACCATGTTAATTTTCGTGATCATATTTCACTTCTAAATGCTCTGCTATTACAGTATATCATTTATAATAGCCTCTAAAATTTTCCTTTTGACAGCCATCAAGCTAACCAATCTAGTTAACTGTTTTTGTCCCCTTACCTTTTTAAATAAAGGTGTTACATGGGCAGTTTTCCAGTTCTCTGGAACTTTTCCAGACTCAATAGATTTCTGCAACAACATTACCAGTGCACCCATCATCTCTGCTGCTACTTCCTTTAATATCTGAGGATGCACCCCTTATGTTGCCTAGGTGTCACAGAATATCGTAACTGACCAACTGTAATAGTACAGGAGCATTTAGAAACTGCATTAGGTTAGAAATATTAGTTAAAGTTCAATCATAACAGAAACTGTGTGTTTTATTGATTTTAACAGCATTGTCAAACTAGTTTAGAATAAGATTGAAGTGAAAACTCTTTACAAGAGAGTCAATGAAACTGTTATTTAGAAATACAAAACGGGATTGACAACACAGTGCATCTTCGTGTAGTGTCAATGTGACTGCACCTATCTGGAAGACTTTTCACTGTCTAAATACGTTTCCATGAACATAACTCCACTCTAATCGCAGATGAACTATAAAAATTACCTTAGGTGTTTTCTACCTCTTTCTAACTTGGCATGCTTATTTGTCTCAATATGCAAACTATGATTTGCAAGTCAGGATCAAACAACTGAGGAACAGTGTCCTTCAGAGACATTGTGTGGCTGTCAATCTGTTTCGCAAAAATAGTTGGATAATGGCAAATATTTCTGCTCCAGCTGAGTTCAGTACAATGCGAGTTTTCAATTAAAACACAAACTGGATTTAGACTGTTTTTATATTCAGGCCCCAGGAGTCTTGCATTCATGAGTTGGCTCCCAGGGCTTGGGCTGTAAATTAGTTTCCCACAGCCTGACAGAAAACCCAGCCGCGTCAGGAAATTATTTTGAAATTAAAATGATGAGAGATGTGTAACAGGGGTTGATCTAATATTTTCTGTTACACACTACCACTCAATGCTAAAATTACCTCCACACAGTGTTACCATTAAGAGTTTCCATAGTGGAGAAAGCACAGGCTGAATGCAAGGTGTCAATGATGCTCCCTCTGTACTGTGCTGGCAAGGCCCCAAATCCACAACGTCATAAGAACTTCTTCTTGGAGTGAGATGGTCAGTTAACGAAAATTAGCTGCAAGACTTCACTTTTTGGTTTTGTGTTCAGTTGGCAACAAGTAATCTACCAATTGATTTGCCACAAGGGCCTGTAAGTCCCAGTTCCAGCTGCACTGCTCTCCTCATTCAACTGGGATCCATATCTCCCCTTCCCCTCCCACTGTATCACTATTGGAACGGAAAACTTGATGTTAATCTAGACCATGAGAGTTATTGAGTCATAGAAATATACAGCACGGAAACAGACCCTTCGGTTGAATCGTCCATGCTGACCAGATATCCCAACCTAATCCAGTCACACTTGCCAGCACCATATCCTTCCAAGCCCTTCCTATTTATATACCCATCCAGATGCCTTTTAAATATTGCAATTGTATCAGCCTCCTGGGAGCTCCTCTGGGAGCTCATTCCATACACGCACCACCCTCTGCGTGAAAAAGTTGCCCCGTAGGTCTCTTTTCTATCTTTCCCCTCTCACCCTAAACCTATGCCCTCGAGTTCTGGACTCCCCCACCCCACATAGACTTTGTCTATTTTTCCTATCCATGCCCCTCATAAGGTCATCCCTGACCCTCCAACACTCCAGGGAAAACAGCCCAGCCTATTCTGCCTCTCGCCAATAACTCAAATCCTCCAACCCTGGTAATATTCTTGCAAACCTTTTCTGAACCCTTTCAAGTTTCACAACATCCTTCCATTGGGAAGGAGACCAGAATTGCACACAATATTCCAAAAGTGGCCTAACTAGCGTCCTGTACAGTCGCACTGTGACCTCCCAACTCCTATACTCAATGCTCTGACCAATAGAGGAAAGCATACCAAACACTTTCTTCACTATCCTATTTACCTGCGATTCTGCTTGCAAGGAGTCATGAACCTGCACTCCAAGGTCATAGAGTCAAAGAGACGTACAGCACGGTCCAACCTGTCCATGCCGATCAGATATCCCAAGCCAATCTAGTCCCACTTGCCAGCACCTGGCCCATATCCCTCCAAACCCCTCCTATTCATGTACCCATCCAGGTGTCTTTTAAATGTTGCAACCGTACTAGCCTCCACTACTTCCTCTGGCAGTTCATTCCATACATTTACCACCGTCTGCGTGAATACGTTGTCCCTGAGGTCTCTTTTATATCTTTCCCCTCTCACCGTAAATCTGTGCCCTCTAGTTCTGGACTCCTCCATCCCAGGGAAGAGACTTTGTCGATTTATCCTATCCATGCCCCTCATGATTTTATAGACCTCTATAAAGGTCACCCCTTCGATGCTCCAGGGAAAACAGCCCCAGCCTTTTAACCTCTCCAACCCTGGCAACATCCTTGTAAATATTTTCTGAACCCTTTCAAGTTTCACAACATCTTTCCGATAGGAAGGAGACCAGAATTCCACGCAATATTCTAAAAGTGGCCTAACCAATGTCCTGTACAGCCGCAACATGACGTCCCAACTCCTGTACTCAATACTCTGACCAATAAAGGAAGGCATACCAAATGTCTTCTTCACTATCCTATCTACCTGCAACTCCACTTTCAAGGAGCTATGAACCTGCACTCCAAGGTCTCTTTGTTCAGCAACACTCCCTGAGACTTTACCATTAGGTGTATAAGTCCTGCTAAGATTTGCTTTCCCAAAATGCAACACCTCACATTTATCTAAATTAAACTCCATCTGCCACTCCTCAGCCCATTGGCCCATCCGATCAAGATTCTGTTGCAATCTGAGGTAACCCTCTTTACTGTCCACTACACCTCCAATTTTGCTGTCATCTGCAAACTTACTAACTGTACCTCTTATGCTTGCATCCAAATCATTTATGTAAATGACAAAAAGTAGAGGACCCAGCACCAATGCTTGTGGCACTCCACTGGTCACAGGCCTCCAGTCTGAAAAACAACCCTCCGCCACCACCCTCTGTCTTCTACCTTTGAGCCAGTTCTGTATCCAAATGGCTAATTCTCCCTGTATTCCATGAGATCTAACCTTGCTACGCAGTCTCCCATGGGGAACCTTGTCGAACGCCTTATAGAAGTGCATATAGATCACATCCACCTCTCTGCCCTGATCAATCCCCTTTGTTACTTCTTCAAAAAAGTCAATCAAGTTTTGAGACATGATTTCCCATGCACAAAGCCACGTTGACTATCCCTAATCAGTCCTTGCTATTTGAAATAAGGGTAAGTCCTGTCCCTCAGGATTCCCTCCAACAACTTGCTCACCATCATGTCAGGCTCACTGGTCTATAGTTCCCTGGTTTGTCCTTACCACCTTTCTTAACTAATGGTACCACAGTAGCCATCCTCCCGTATTCTGGCACCTCACCTGTGACTATCAATGATACAAATGTCTCAGGCAAGGGGCCAAGCAATCACTTCCCTAGATTCCCAGAGAGTTCTAGGGTACATCTGATCAGGTCCTGGGGATTTATCCATGTTTATGCGTTTCAAAACATCCAGCATTTCCTCCTCTGTAATATGGACAATTTCAAGATCTACTTCCCTACATTCTATATCTCCACATTCTTTTCCACAGTAAACACTCATGCAAAACACTCATTTAGTATCTCCCCCATCTCCTGCAGCTCCAAACAAAGGCTGCCTTGCTGATCTTTGAGGGACCCTATTCACTTCCTCATTACCCTTTTATCCTTAATGTATCTGTAAAATCCCTTTGGATTCTCTTTAGCCCTATCTACCAAAGCTATCTCATGCCCTTTTGTGCCCTCTTGATTTTCCTCTTAAGTATACTCCAACTGCCTTTATACTCTTCTAAGGATTAATTCGATCTATTTTGTCTATACCTGACATATGCTTCCTTCCTTCCTGCCTTTTCTTAACCAAACTCTCAATTTCTCTCATCATCCAGCATTCCTGACACCTACCAGCCTTTCCTTTCACCTTAACAGGAACGTACTGCCTTTCACTCAGAGTCCCCGCTACTCACACTTCAAGATTTTCTGTTTTGTCAGCCTCTTGGTTCAAACTGTAGCTAAAGAAAATCCGTAAGTATGCACTATGTTCATGTCACTCAATTAATAATCCAGAGAACCACTGTGGGAGAAAGCAATAGAGTGTTATGCTGATCAAGTTAGTTGAGGAAAGATGGAAGTAGGCTCCAGTGCAGTATTAAATGGCATGGATTGGTTGGGACAAATGGCTTGCTTTTACCACAAATATTCTGCATAATACAATGTAAATTGGTACATTTACAACCAGCACATCAACCAGCATCAAACATCAACCAGCACATTTATCCGAACGCTTCAAATTGTCAGTTACCATCACTGAAATGAAATAAAGTAACAACTCCTTACAGAAGTTAAAAAAAAATCAGGAGATCTGGAACCACCAATTGCTCCAGAGTTTCACTTCATTTGAGAAAATGGCAGATGATTTTACAAATGCATTTATTTTTGATGCAGCTGAGTTGTCATGGGATTAGCAATAAATTCTAGACTTTCTAGATAACAGCAGTACAGCTATATTGCACAAATTACCCCTCCATAATATTTATGTACAGTTGATGAGCTTCCTTCCCACACAACCTCCAGGAAGGAAGTAGACTGTTTTAAATTGCTAGCCCTTCCCCCACCCAAAGAAACAATATCTCATTTGCTCAAAACATTTAGTCTGACACATTCTCGAGAACAAAACCCACTAAACTAAAGTAAGTAAATTCAAAAGACCTTGATAAATGGTTTGGAAACATTCTATCTAAACCTAAGTGCCCCGATAGATCATTCACGTTTGGCCATCTTAATGGTCATTTTTGATATCTAAATTTAAATATCTGGAAAGAAATCCAGAAATAACATATGAAGTCAATGTGCACATGAAGAAATTTTCAGCACCTCGCTGAAATTAATTCTGGCAGAAATTTAAACTCATAAGTGCTTCATTGTTCACTGGCTGTTCCTGCTGTCTTTGTGCTGAAATTGGTTTCTGCCACCTGGCACATACTTCTGATCCTTCAATTTGGTTCAGAAAAAAACACACAATTCATAAATTTAATATTTTCATTTCACATCTGATCTTAGCAATGAATGGATTCTAAAACAAATCTGCTGATGCCTAATACATAAAGTGTATGCATATATTTTACATTGGAATATTTGTTTTGAAAGTAATCCTCTGAAATACCACTAATTTATACTCAAAATTATTAATATCCTTGAGCTATATCAATGCTGCAATAGAAGCCAGACTAATAGGAGGCCAGTTATTGTTTAAGTCAAACAGAAAGGATTGTAAAATACTTTTCCTATCTTGCCATTGTTCTCCAAGCTGAACACACACTCATTCAGTAATTTAATACGACTGGAAAGAGTAAAGTACAGCTCACTTACAGTTACAGATTTGTTAGCAAGCACACAACCATCTGTATCCACATGCCCAGGCTTGGACTACAACATCGCAAGGAAGAGACCTATCACGACCAAAGACCTCAACTTAAAATGTCTTATTCACTGCCGACAGCCACAATGCATTGCTGACTACAAGCTCTCTCTGGGTTAACTGTCACATCGATTTACATATCAATAGCAGTTTCACCAGGGCCCATCACAGTGAAAGAGGGAGGTTGCAGTAACAGCTTCAATCAACCAAGTCGACTTAAAAATACTCTTTTAGAGTGTTATGTTACTTACAAGAGTGTATTACTGCCGAATGCCATGATGCTCATTTAAATTCATTGCTTTGCTTTACTCGTAAAGCCTCAGTTCCTCATTAAGGAGTCAGAAAATGTTTAAAATTGGACAAAGAAAACAATGTAAGTAGCCACAGAGACTGGGTTGGAGTTCGAGGTGGGAACCCACTCAACTCCACCCACCACCTCCAACATTCTTCACACTGTCATGTGTTGGCAAATGTGTACCCTCCGTGCTGACGTACCCTTCTCCTTCACCAGACTAGGCCATTGGAGGCTTCTTTGCCACTTCTTTGTGCTTCCCATTCTATTTTCCTGCCTCATCAGCCTGGACCAGGAGAAAGCCTTTGACAGGATATTGCATACGTATATGAGAGATGTTCTCTCCAAAATGGGCTTTGAGGAGGGAATCTGCAATTGGATCAGACTGCTCTACACCAACATTGTCAGTGCAGTCTCAATTAATAGGTGGGAATCAGATAGCTTCCCAGTCAGATCTGGAGTCAGGCAGGGCTGTCCTCTCTCTCCTGCCTTGTTTGTGTGTTGCATAGAGCCATTGGCTGAGTCCATCAGGAAGGATGCGAGCCTGAGAGGGGTGACTATTCCTGGCAGCGGGGGCCTGCAGGTTAAGGCCTCCCTGTACACGGATGACGTCGCCATTTTCTGCTCGGATTCGCTGTCCATGCACAGACTCATGTGCGTATGTGACCAGTTCAAACGGGCCTCGGCCAAGGTAAACTGAGGTAAGAGCGAGGCCATGCTCTTCGGGAACTGGGCCGACCAATCCTCTATCCCCTTCACCGTCAGGACTGACCACCTGAAGGTGATGGGTATGTGGTTTGGAGGGGTTGGGGCGTGCACCATGTCTTGGGAGGAGCGTATCAAGAAAGTGAGGCAGACACTGGGCAGATGGAAGCTACGGTCACTCTCCATCACAGGGAAAAAACCTGGTTATCAGGTGTGAGGCACTGTCATTGCTGTTATATGTGGCACAGGTCTGGCCTATTCCCAGAACCTGTGCCGCTGCAGTCACCAGGGCCATCTTCCACTTCATGTGGAGATCAAAGATGGACCGGGTCCGAAGGAATTCGATGTATAAAGATCTGGGCAACGGGGGAAAAAACACACCCAATGCCACCCTCACCCTGATGGCCACCTTTGTGTGTGGCTGCATCAAGCTGTGCGTGGATCCCCGGTACGCAAACACCAAGTGTCACTACGTACTACGGTTCTACCTGTCCCCGGTGTTCTAAAGGATGGGCCTGGCCTCGCTGCTGTGGAACGCTCCGAGTAGTTGGACTGTTCCGTATCACCTGTCCTTTGCGGAGAAATTTGTGAAGAAAAACACCTTTGACCACAAGTCCATCAGGAAGTGGTCAGCACGTAGTGTCCTTGAGACCCTTCGGGAAAAGGAGAGGGCGGATCCTATCGAGCGATTCCCTGAGCAGACTGTCAAAGCCATTTGGCAGAATGCCTCATCACCAGAACTTTCCAACAAGCACCAAGACATGGCTTGGCTGGTGGTGAGAAGGGCTCTGCCTGTGAGATCCTTTATGCACGCCCAGACTCTCTGCCGCACCGCACACTGCCCTCAAAGCGGCTGCGGGGGAGTACGAAACTATCACACACCTCCTTCTGGAATGTGCCTACGCAAAGGAAGTCTGGAGAGGAATGCTGTGGTGTTTGTCGAGATTCATCCTGAGCAGCTCCGTGCTTTACTGTCTGTTCCCCGGGACGCACACCGAGACGAACATCAACTGTGCCTGGAGAATCATCAACTCGGTCAAAAACACTCTTTGGTCTGTCCGAAACCTGATGATCTTCCAGCTGAAGGAGTTGACCCTGACTGAGTGTTGCAGACTGGCACATTCCAAGGTCCAGGACTATGTGCTGAGGGACGCGCTGAAGCTTGGGGCAGCTGCCGCCAAGGCGCGGTGGAGAAAGACCACCGTGTAAGATCAGCCTGCCTAAGAAGAACAGGGGGCCCACTCAGTAATCGGGCCCCGCTTACGCCTCAGCAAAATACCTGGATGGTCAATGTACAGACTTGTACATACAAATGATTAATTCCAATCTCTGTAAGTAAAGTAATGCAATGTATATGTATGTATGGCATCACCAATTGTATAGATATCAAAATAATTTTATGAATAAAATATATTTTTGAAATAAAAAAAGTTCTATTTTCCCTTTTAGCTGTATATAGGCTCTGAGCTAAACTTTGTCTGAGGGTGGGAACCAGATTTTGGAACTTGCTAGTGTGCTTTCTGAGGTTAGCCAGGTTCTTATCAGCAAGAGAGAAAAAAAGATTTAATATTTCAGATAATGACCTTTCATCAGATCACATATAGTCAAATTTTTGAACACTTGTATTTCTTCCTTCTGCTCCAGCATGCTTCTTTAACAATTACAAATTCTTCCAATTTATGACCATAAAATCAGTCCTCAAATTAATCACTAAAGACTTGAGTAATTTGATTGTTATATTAGATGACCCTTACCATTTTAATTTTCAATGCCCAACGCAAATAATCTCATCCCTACATAGGCCAGAAAACATTGAGCATGAGAGTGAAAATCAATTTTAGATTCTTCACCCAAATAGCCATAATTTGACAGAGGAGAGGAAATATACAGTATATGAAATGAGAAAAGCAGAGACACATGAGTTTCAGATACAAAGAATTTTAATGGGAGGCGAAGTTGATAAAACTGGGCAAAGCAGAAAGCTGGTTCCTCAACTGTGGGCTGAAACATCTCTTTCTATGGCAGTGAGATACAATCCTTCCAAAACTAATTAGCTATTAGTATAATAGCACTCTTGGTGTAAATGTTAGTAACAATCCAATCGTATTTTCCACATTGTTATTAGATCTTATGTCAATCTTTCTCAATCTCCTTGAATACATTTCTACTTTTTTCCAGGTATAATTTCAAAGCTATCTTTTTAATCCCCAAATATCATTCCAGTGAATCTACATGTATGTTCTCCGCGACTCCAAAATCCTATCTGTAATGTGATGTTCAAAATTGAAGACAATTTTCCAGTTGGGGTATAGCTTTAGACAAAAAGGATTTAAACACAATGTTACAAATTTAGATACTGGGGGAGTAGGAGCCAATGTCAATACATGAGTACAAAAGTGGTAGATATTGTGTGATTCTGCAGAAATCTTGTTCACTGGCCTCCCCTTACTGTACTCAATACTGTTGGCTGTCAAGGAAGGTGAGGACCAACAAACACAGAAATTTTGAGCAGTTAAAGTTAATTATTGGAAATTATTCTGAGGGACATAATTAACCTCCACTTGGAGAGGCAGGGATTAATCAAGAATAATCAGCAAGACTTTGAAAGGGGGAGATCATGTCGCAAAATTTGAATGTTTTCAAGGAGGTGATTGGTGTGGAGATGAATGCACTGCAGGTGATGCAGTTAAATGAAAGACAGTGAGGGCTTTGACAAAGTCTCACAAACTGGTTAAAAAACTAAGAGTTCATGGGATTCAGGGCAATTTGGCAAGCTGGGTCCAAAATTGGTTTAGTGACAGGAAGCAGAGGGTGATAGTGGCAAAATGTTTGTGAGACTGAAAGCCTGTATCCAGTGGTATACCAGAGTGTTCGGTGCTGCACCCCTTGCTGTTTGTTCCATGCCTTACCTGTCTACACATGAATGCAAGGAAGTATAATCAGCAAATTTACAGATGACACAAAAAATTGGTGGTGTGGTAAGTAGATGATATCGATGCGCTGAACATTGGTGAATGGAATTTAATTGTCACGAAGTGTGATATGATGCATTTTGGGAAGAAAGGCAAAGCAAAGAAGGACGAAATGAATGGTAGGACCCTCGGAAGTACAGAGGATCAGACAGACTGTGGTACATGTTCATCAATTCTTGAAGGCAACAGGACAGGCAGATATTGTGGTTAAGGCAGCATATGGAACCCTTACCTTTATTGGCAAGGCATTGGATATAAGTGCAAGGAGGTTATGATGGAGCTGTGGGACTGTGGGAGGAAACCAGATCAGCCGAAGGAAACCCATGCAGACACAGAGCAAATGTGCAAACCCCACACAGTTGCACGAAGCTGGAATTGAACGCGTGTCCCTGGCTCGGTGAAGCAGCAGTACTAACCACAGAGCCACCGTGCCACCCAATTGGTCAACCATAAGGTGTGATTTGTTAACATTCGCCATCTCCCCCAATCATTGCATGCCATTCCTAGTGGCTTTCCAGTTCTAATTACTTGAGGATGAATCTTTCTAATTTCCTGCACCGACCAACTTCCATCAATCCTGTAGACACTACTTCACTGTGTTCTCACCAAAGCAGACACTTTTACCTGGAGTTTTTGCAACAACAGAGAGCCTCCTTGTCAAGCCAAACATGATGGCTAAGCCTGGAAGTTAAAAGTCTCACCCCCAAATACAGCTCGGGGTTTGTACCCATGCAGATCATGGAGGCAACTAGCCTTTTAAAATCATCAGCTGCCTTCACAAAAGTGAGATTTTGGTAGATGTTTGAGAGCGAAATGCAAAGTGTGCAAAGCAGAACCCATAATAGCAGGTTTGAACTTTACATTTTTTTTGGATAGCCTTTGGTAAGGTAAGGATCTTTCAGTGTTGCCTGCCTCAATGTCTAGTCCTCAGACTGAAGGCTAGACATCCAATTGTAAAGATTCTATTGGTGGAACTGGGAATTCTTTGATCTTCATGGAAGTTAACCCAGGATGAAAAATCGTGGGCTTCGTGACATTGCTGATTATAGCAAATGGCTTAAACAGATTTTCTTGACCCAACTCAATTAGCCTCCCAGCAGAGATCAGTGGTTATATTTTTAATTGAGTTAAAATTATAGTTGCATTGCAAACTGCAAATGGTGGATTAATAACTATCAGATTATACAAAGTCAGTACTTCACTGATAAATAGCTCGACAACAACGAGAGCTCAATACCCAACCAAGAAAATTCAGAAAAAAAAAAGCATTATTGCTCACTACCATTTTCCAAAGTCTGTACCTCCTTTTGAATTCTACAGGTAGTTACTCAAGTAACAAAAAAAAGTGATGATTACAGCTTTCAAACTGATCATCGTTTCTTACATTCTTGTATATTAAATTTAATAACACCTTGCCTTTCCATACCTGGATAATTTCTTTTCAAACATCATTCTTGACATATTATGAAGTGTTTTCAGGCACCAACTAACCACTTATTTGTTGTGCTTCTGCACACTGTTACAACAATGAATAACAGGGCAAAATCACTGCTAAAATAGGCTTTGCAGCATGAAAACACTGAAAGAGAGCTCATTGGCTGTGAAGTGCCTTGGGTCATCTTGAGCATATCTGCGATGCTATACAAATGAAATTTTGTTTTTTCCTTTATCACAGAGGGATGACTTCTCTTGCAATAGTAGCTGGATTTTTTTTATCCGTTGGTGGGAAGTGGGTGTCACTAGTTAGGCCAGCATTTATTGCTTATCCTTTACTGCCCAGATGGAGGTTAAAAATTAGCCATAATGCCATGAGACTGGAGTCACATGTAGGCCAGACCAAGAAAGAGTGCTGGATTTTATTGCCTAAAGGACATTAGTGAACCATATAGTTTTTAAATGACAATTGGCAGTGGTTACACGATCAACATTAAGCTAGTTTATTTTAGATTTCATTGAATTCAAACTTCACCATCTGCCATGAATACACACCAAAAAATTAAGGCTGAGGTTCAGGATTACTATTTCAGTGACAATGTCATACACGCCATCATCGCCTCCCGTCTGGTGAGGATCAGACTTTGACAAGCTATCAATCTATCAATCATTCTCTGCAGTCAACTATTGGCAATGAGAGTCTATTTTTTAGCTTAGCCATCTGCCTGTTAAATGTTTTGGCTTGGGTTTTTTTGCCTCTGAACGTGTTGAAATGGAGCTACACAAGGTTTAAAAATAGTTGGCAGAATCCAACTCCAGGATTCCACTCTCATTTCTATTGGCAATTTTGACTGTCATGGGATAAGGGCCGTGATAAGGCCTGTACGCAGCAAATCCATCCAATCATAAGACCATAAGACCATAAGACATAGGAGTGGAAGTAAGGCCATTCGGCCCATCGAGTCCACTCCGCCATTCAATCATGGCTGATGCGCATTTCAGCTCCACTTGCCAGCGTTCTCCCCGTAGCCCTTAATTCCTCTAGACAACAAGAACCTATCAATCTCGGCCTTGAAGACATTTAGCGTCCCGGCTTCCACTGCACTCCGTGGCAATGAATTCCACAGGCCCACCACTCTCTGGCTGAAGAAATGTCTCCGCATTTCCGTTCTGAAATGACCCCCTCTAATTCTAAGGCTGTGTCCACGGGTCCTAGTCTCCTCGCCTAACAGAAACAATTTTCTAGCATCCACCTTTTCAAAGCCATGTATTATTTTGTACGTCTCTATTAGATCTCCCCTTAATCTTCTAAACTCCAACGAATACAACCCCAGTATCCTCAGCCGTTCCTCATATGCTAGACCTGTCATTCCAGGGATCATCCGTGTGAATCTCCGCTGGACACGTTCCAGTGCCAGTATGTCCTTCCTGAGGTGTGGGGACCAAAACTGGACACAGTACTCCAAATGGGGCCTAACCAGAGCTTTATAAAGTCTTAGTAGTACATCTCTGCTTTTATATTCCAACCCTCTTGAGATAAGAGACAACATTGCATTCGCTTTCTTAATCACAGACTCAACCTGCATGTTTACCTTTAGAGAATCCTCGACTAGCACTCCCAGATCCCTTTGTGCTTTGGCTTTATTAAGTTTCTCACCATTTAGAAAGTAGTCCATTCCTATATTCTTTTTGCCAAAGTGCAAGACCTCGCACTTGCTCACGTTAAATTCCATCAGCCATTTCCTGGACCACTCTCCCAACCTGTCTAGATCCTTCTGTAGCCTCCCCACTTCCTCAGTACTACCTGCCTGTCTACCTAACTTTGTATCATCGGCAAACTTCGCTAGAATGCCCCCGGTTCCCTCATCCAAATCATTAATATATAATGCGAACAGCTGTGGCCCCAGCACCGAACCCTGCGGGACACCGCTCGTCACCGGCTGCCATTCTGAAAAAGAACCTTTTATCCCAACTCTCTGCCTTCTGTTAGATAGCCAATCCTCAATCCATCCCAGCAGCTCACCTCGAACACCATGGGCCCTCACCTTGCTCAGCAGTCTCCCGTGTGGCACCTTATCAAAGGCCTTTTGAAAGTCCAGATAGACCACATCCACTGGGTTCCCCTGGTCTAACCTACTTGTTACCTCTTCAAAAAATTCCAACAGGTTTGTCAGGCATGACCTCCCTTTACTAAATCCACGTTGACTTGTTCTAATCAGACTCTGCTCTTCCAAGAATTTAGAAACCTCATCCTTAATGATGGATTCTAGAATTTTACCAACAACCGAGGTTAAGCTGATTGGCCTATAATTTTCCATCTTTTGCCTTGATCCTTTCTTGAACAAGGGGGTTACTACAGCCATCTTCCAATCGTCCGGGACCTTTCCTGACTCCAGTGACTCTTGAAAGATCTCAACCAATGCCTCTGCTATTTCCTCAGCAACCTCTCTCAGAACTCTAGGGTGTATCCCATCGGGGCCAGGAGATTTATCAATTTTAAGACTTTTTAAGCTCTTCTGCAGTGGTTACCACTTCAGACTCCCTGCACTTTTGATGGGGTTAGGCTGGCTTCTGAAACAACATTATTCATGGTAGCTCAAAGGTATGGTGAACCATGAGGGAGCTCTCAG
The DNA here is from genome assembly GCF_047496795.1 of Chiloscyllium punctatum. NCBI lineage: Eukaryota > Metazoa > Chordata > Chondrichthyes > Orectolobiformes > Hemiscylliidae > Chiloscyllium > Chiloscyllium punctatum. Next base: position 58,612,805 of record NC_092741.1, on the reverse strand, counting down.
GACCTGTAAGCTTGAAAGGTGTTAACAGCTTCACCTGTAATAATGCAATGCTGCATGACAAGTTAAATATATTTTCGTGTAGACGAGGATACTGAATGTAATATCTCCAAAGCTTGGTGGGATGACTAATTGTGAGGAGGATGCAGTGTGATTTGGAGAAGCTGAATGATTGGGCAAATACATGGTAAATGCAGTATAATGTGGATAAATGTGAGATTATTCATTTTGGGAGCAAAGTAGGAAGGGAAATTATTAACTGAATGGCTATAAATTGAGAGGGAAATACGATGAATTCTGGGTGTGGTCGTACACCAGTCACTGCAGGTAAACAACCAGGTGCATTAGGAGTTAAAGAAGACAAATCGTAGACAGACAAGATTTGTGCACAAGAGTGGGGATTGCTTTCTGCAGTTGTACAGGCCCTCGGTGAGACCACAGCTGGAATACTGTGTTAAGTTTTCATCTCCTTCCCCAGGAAGGATGTACTTGCTACAGTGGGAGTGCAGCGAAGGTTCACCAGACTAAGTCCTGGCAGGGCAGAACTGACATATGAGGACAGGTTGAATCTGTAAGGATTACAGTATATTCACTGGAATTCAGAAGGGTGAGGGGAATCACACAGAATCCTATAAAATTCAAGCAGGACTATACAGAGGCAATACAGGAAGGAACCCTGGACCAGGGGTCACAATCTAAGGATATGGGGTAAACCATTTAGGTCTGAGATGAGGCCAAATTTCTTCACCCAGAGAGTGATGAGGCTGTAAAGTTTGCTACTAAGAAGACAATCACGGTCAAAATGTTTTATGATTTCAAGAAGCAGTTGGATATAGCATTTCGGGCTAAAAAGATCAAAAGAGTATGGGGGATTAAAGTGGGAACAAGCTAATGAGTTGGATGATCAGCCATGTTCATAATGAATGGTGAAGCAGGCTTGAAGGGCTGAATGGCCTTCTCCTGCTTTTATTTTCTATGCTTCTATAAGATTGATAGAGCTGTAGTCTTAGAAAGACTCTCATTTATCACATTAATGAAAACTGGGGTGAGGGAATGAGAGATTTTACAAATCATTAGATTAAGAATTCCATAAATAGCCAGTCCCACTGTGTGAGTAAAGATCCACTATTGAAGTATTGAAGTATTCTGCTAAGTACTGAAAAGTGGGGTATGGTATCATCGGGAAGGTGATGACCTCATGGTATTGTCGCTATTTTAGCCCCAAATGCTATATCCAGAGACCCAGAAAATGTTCTGTGGATCCAGATTCGAATCCTGCCATGGCAGACAATGGAATTTGAATTCAACAAAATAAAAATCTGAGTTAACAGTCTAATGATGACCATTAATCTTCATGTTACATTACCTTCATCCATTCTACTGATATCTCACATAATCTGTGGGTGGAGACAGGGAGCTTTACTTTATGTTTTGAAACAATGAGAGATATCTATGCCCGCTCTCCCCAAGGTCCTAGTAATTATGTCTGACCAAATGTATTTGTACTTATTGCTATCATGCAATAAAACCTCTTTCCTATCTAAGATCCAGGTCTCCTCTGTAGATAGTCTACATTGGTGTATCTTTGAATCACGAGATGTGTCCAAAACACAACAGAGAAGGATTTGTGCTAACGAACCACTTCAAACCACCCTTACCGGATATTGTAGAGGTGACCAATAGCAAAAAGTGTCAGAATGGTCGTCTACGAAAATACAATATTAAGAGGAGTTTTCCCTCTGGTATATCATCTCTGAGGAGGCTTCCAAAAGAAGCCATCAACATGCTAAAAGACCCATAAAGGGACTTGGCTTACATAAAAAGATGAAGCTTTCAAAAATAGCTGAGCATTTGGAAAAACTCAAGAAAATCATGAAAAATCAATATGGTTCGATGAAAGGGAAATCACACTTAACTGACTTATGAGAGTTCTTTGGAAGAGTAATATATGCTGTGCATAAAGGGAACCCCACTGACACACTATACTTGGATTTCCAGATTGCATTTGCGAAGGTACCACATCAAAGGCTACAGCAGAAAACAAAAACTTGTGATATCGGGATAACATATTACTATAGTTAGAAGATTGGCTGGCTGACAAAAAAAGCAGAGAATATGTATAAATGAGTCTTTGTTTCACAGGATGTGATGAGTGGAGTCCCATACAGGTTTGCACTGGGGCACCAACATTTTCCAATTTACATCCAGGAGTTAGATGTGGGGAGCAATGGCAGGGCAGCTAGATACAAGAGTCTAGATTAGAGTGGTGCTGGAAAAGCAGGTTAGAGTGGAGCAGGAAAATCGACGTTTCGGACAAAAGCCCTTCATCAGGAATAGAGACGTTTGCCCGAAATGTCAATTTTCCTGCTCTTCAGATGCTGCCTGACCTGCTGTGCTTTTCCAGCACCACTCTAATCTAGACTCTGGTTTCCAGCATCTGCAGCCCTTGTTTTTACCTAGACAGATACACAGATGATACAAAGATGAGCAGGTAAGTATACTGTACAGAAGACAGAAGGAGCATGAAGATGGATTTAAATATGTTGAGTGAGCGAGCCGAGATCTGTCATATAGTGCATAACATCAAAAATGTGAACTTGTTCTCTCTTAGAGGGCAGAATTTAAAAAACAGTGTGTCACTTAAGGATTGTGGACTTCAGAGGTGCAAAGGGATGTGTGTGTTCTAGTGTGTGAATCTTGAAATGTTAGTATGCAGGTAGAGCAAGTAATTAAGACTTTTAACATAATGCTGTATTTTAATACAAGAGGAATTGGACATAAAAATAAAGATGTTATGCTTTAGTTATACAGGGCACTGGTGAGACCTATACCTTGAACAGGTCTCCCTACGTAAGGAAGGATGGAAATGTACTTGAGGTTGTTCAGCGAAAGTTTACTCGATTCATTCCTGGAATTAGTAGGTTGTCTTATGAGGATAAGGTGGACAGGCTGGGATTGTTTCCACTGGAAATTAGATGAGTAAAAGCTGACTTGATTGAAATATATAAAGTCTAGAACAATCTTGAAAAGGTGGACATAGAAAGGAAATTTGCTGTTGTGGGAGAGTCCATAATTAGAGTCATTGAGTTATATAGCACGGAAACAGACTCTTCAGTCCAACTCATCCATGCCAACCAAATATCTCAAACTGATCAAGTCCCATTTGCAAGCATTTGGCCCATATCTCTCCAAACCCTTCCTATTCATGTACCCATCCAGATGCCTCTTAAAATGTTGTAATTGTATCATCCTCCACCAACTCGTTCCATCCAAGAACTACCCACTGCCTCTCAGGTCCTTCTGAAGTGTTTCCCCTCTCACCTTAAACTTATGCCCTCTAGATTTGGATTCCCTACCATGGAAAAATGACCTTGGTTGTTCATCCTATCCATGCCCCTCATGATTTTACAAACCTCTATCTCAGGTCACCCCTCAGCCTCCGACGCTCCAGCCTATTCAGCCTCTCCCCATAGCTCAGACTATCCAATCCCAGGAGAGACCATTTTAAAATTAGGGACTGTCATATTTTTAGGACTTTTTTTTAACTCTCAGAAGATTTTGCAACTTTGGAATTATCTGCCTCAAAGTGGTGGAAGGCTGAACGGTTTTTTTAAAAAAGATGGAAGCAGATAGTTTTGTTCAGCAAGAGAATCCAAGATTATTGAGGACAAAAAGGAATGTGGAATTTGAAACAAAAATTGACCTGTATGATCTTATTGATTGGTGGAGCAGCCTTGATGGGCTGAAAGGCCTACTTCTATCTTTATTTCATAAATTCCTAAAGATTTTCACTGCCCATTGTTGGATTTTTCTATTCTCTGAAAACACAATCCACTCAGAATTACATTATGGGCCTCACTCACATCTGCACTTCCAGCCAGTAAAACCGATGAAAATTAGTCTCTCTGAGTTCCTATTTCCTTTGCATCAAACAAGCTTGAAGACCACTATACTGGAATCTCAGCACTCACTGGTGCATACTGTAGGGATGGGAATGTGTGGGAGAGGTTGATGCTATTTCTCTCAGCAAAAACAACTCCTGGGGCTACAAATCACTGACATTCCACAGAGGTGAAACATACAGTAACTATCAAAGTAAAAACAACCTTTGACAGTTAACAAGATATTGGCAACTAATTAGTGTCACAAGTTGGTGCCGTGAAAATTTCACTCAGCAGTGAAGGAAAGAAGGCATAATACAGCACTTTAAAATCTACACCACAAAGCACAGCTGTTTGGACATCATTCAAAAGAACTAATTTCTGACTTTATGTAAAATAGAAAGGGTTCTACCTTTCATTTGAGAAATAAAATATAGGTTGGGTTGACTACGTAAATTAGAAAAAAGGAAAGGGAAGAGATAAGAAGTAGTGCTACTGAAATACTAGAATATGAAACCGTGCTAATGAGATGTCAGAAATTAATCTTATTAGTAACAATTATCTAGGATTACCTAGATGCTGTTTCACAAGAAACAATCACACCCTTTAGAGACAGGAAGGTCTGATATAAGCAAAACAGGTAGAGGTATCCGGGAGGTATGTCAGAAGGAGCATCAGTCCTTGAGCTTGTCTAACAGGAGGTTTGAGATTCATGCTCACTGTGTCAATGAGAGTGAGGGCTGTAGGGAGGATGAGCAAACTAACCATAACACCATATTACAGTCATGATTTGGAGATGCCGATGTTGGACTGGGGTGTACAAAGTTAACAATCGGCACTCCGACAGCTAGTGTGCTTCCAATTAAACCTGTTGGACTATATCCTGGTGTTGTGTGTGATTTTTAACCATATTACAGGAAGCAATTCAGGAGGAGGAAAAAATATTTAGGGTTGTAATCAGGGATAGTACAGTCAGGGCAATTGACTGTGTTCCCTGTGGCCAGGATTGAGAGTCATGAGGGCTGTGTTGCCTGAGTGGTGCTCGGGTTCAGGTTATCTCATCATTGCACAGGAATTTGGATTGGGAGGGGAAAGATCCAGTTGTCATGTCCATGAAAGTACCAACAATATAGGCAGAAAGAGGAAAGAGGTTCTGCTGAGGGATTATGAGCAGTGATTGGTTAATGTCTGAACAGTAGAACTGCAAAAGTAATAATTTCTGGATTACTAACTCAGCCATGTGTAAACTGACACAAGGTCAACAAGGTAAATATATAACTCAAAGACTGGTGTTGGAGAAACTGGTTCAAATCACGAAGCATCGGCACCAGTACTGGGGAAGGAGGATGCTGTTCCGATAGGATGTACTCCACCTGAATCATACTGGGGCCAGGGTCCTGCCGAATCACATGATTAGGACTGTGGACACAGCTTTAAACTAAATAGTGGGAGAGTAGGTTCAGTTGTATGGAAAATTATGGAAAAAGATAAAGGGCAGAGGTTACTAAAGTTTCCACAACAAGTAATAGGACAGAGAGAATGGAAAGGCTCAGGAATCTAACTTCAGGCACAGCAGTTAACAGGACAACTACAAGAAGGAGGGCAATCAATGAGGGTGGTGTACTAAAATAAATGTAGTACATGAAACAAGGTAAATTAATTTGTAGCACAGATTCAAATTGGCAAGTATGATGCAATGGATATCACAGAGACATGGCTGCAAAGAGATCAGAGCTGGGAACTAAATATCCAACGATATTGGGTGGCACATTGGTTAGCACTGCTGCCTCACAGCACCAGATACCCACCTCAGGCAACTGTCTGTGTGGCGTTTGCACATTCTCCCAGTGTCTGCGTGGGTTTCCTCTAGGTGCTCCGGTTTCCTCCTACAGTCCAAAAATGTGCAGGCTAGGTGAATTGGCCATGCTAAATTGCCTGTTGTGTTAGGTGAAGGGGTAAATGTAGGGGAATGGGTATGGGTGGGTTGCTCTTTGGAGGGTCGGTGTGGACTTGTTGGGCCGAAGGGCCTGTTTCCACACTGTAAGTAATTTAATCTAATGTGTCCTATCAAAAGGGCAGGCAAATGGCAGATGGGCAAATGATGGAGTTGCCTTATTAGTAAGAAATGAAAGGAAATCAATAGCAAATAGTAATATAGAATCAGAAGGTGCAGAATCTGAGTGGATAGAGTTGAGGAACCGCAAAGGAAAAAGCAGCTTGATGGGAGTTATATACAAGCCTCCTCACAGTAGTCAGGATGTGGGAAAGAAAATAAATCAGGATTAACCATGTTCGTTCAGCGTGCTGTAGCACTGCTTCCTTCCTTTTTTCCAACAATGCACATGTACATGTACTTGGGTGGCCAGAGTGTTTGATGAAAGAATGGATTTGTCTTCTAAACATAAGAGCTGACTCTAACTGCTGCCTTGAGGAATGGCACATAGGTTTAACATGGATCATGAAAATCTTGCCTAACAGCTTTCCATTTAACAATTAAGGACTTCAGCACAGAAACAGCACATTCTGCAAGACCACTAGATTAAGTAAAGCAAAGAGGTAACGTGTTGGATATCTTATCTTAGAAAGGTGCACTAGTAAACTTCAGATTGTTGTTGAACATGATTTGTTCAGGAACACTGACTACATTGAATAAAGTAGATAATATGTCAACAATTTTCATACTAGTGGTATTTTTGATTTGTCTCACAAAAAGAAGTTTGGTGAAATAAACAATCACCAGAATATAGTCATATCCTGGGACATAAAAGAGTGGAATTGAATACAAAAGTAGGGAGGTTCTGCTTTAATTATACAGGGCACTGGTGAGACTGTATCTTAAGTACTATGCACAGTATTGGTCACCTTATTGAAAGTAGTATCTAAGTGCATTGGAGTTAGTTCAGAGACGTTTCCCAGACTAATGCCTGGAATGAGACGATTGTCTTAGGAGGAAAGGTTAGACAGGCTTGGCTAATTAGACAATATAGATTTATAAGCTCTTTGAGGATGTAATACATGCAGTGAATAAAGGTGAAATGGTGGACATACGGCACTTTGATTTCCAGAATGCATTTGATAAGATGCCACATCAAAAGTTATTCTGAAAAATAATAGCTCATAGTAGCATATTGGCATGGATCGAAGATTTACTGGTTGACAGGAAGCAGACATAAATACGTCTTCTTTAGGCTCAAAGTTTGTGAGAAGATTTGTAGCTCGGGTGCTCGTTGTTGTGGTTCTGTTCACCGAGCTGGGAATTTGTGTTGCAAACGTTTCGTCCCCTGTCTAGGTGACATCCTCAGTGCTTGGGAGCCTCCTGTAAAGCATTTCTCTGATCTTTTCTCCAGCATTTATAGTGGTTTGAATCTGCCGCTTCCGGTTGTCAGTTCCAGCTGTCTGCTGCAGTGGCCAGTATACTGGGTCCAGGTCGATGTGCTTGATTGAATCAGTGGATGAGTGCCATGCCTCTAGGACTTCCCTGGCTGTTCTCTGTTTGGCTTGTCCTATAATAGTAGTGTTGTCCCAGTCAAACTCATGTTGCTTGTCATCTGCCTGTGTGGCTACTAAGGATAGCTGGTCGTGTCGTTTCGTGGCTAGTTGGTGTTCTTTGCATTACCGCGTCTGCTATGAGTCCAGAGATGGGTGAGCCCATGGGTGTGCCGTTGATTTGTTCATATATTTGGTTGTTGAATGTGAAGTGTGTTATGAGGCACAGGTCCAGTAGTTTGAGTATGCAGTCTTTGTTGATAGGTTCCCCGTCTTGTTGTCTGTTCTGTATGTCCAGCAGGTTGGCTATTGTTTCTTTGGCTAGGGTTTTGTCGATAGAGGTGAACAGTGCCGTTACATCAAATGAGACCATAGTTTCTTCCTTGTCTATGTGTATATTTCTGATAATGTCCAAGAATTCCTGTGTTGACTGTATAGAGTGTCTGGATCTGCTGATCAGGTATTTCAGTTTCCGCTGTAGCTCTTTAGCCAGTTTGTGTGATGGTGTCCCTGGTAGTGATACGATGGGTCTGAGTGGGATGTCTGGTTTGTGCACTTTAGGTAGTCCATAGAATCTGGGGGTGCTGTTGCTTTCAGGTTTCATTCTCTGTAGGTCAAACCTGGTTATCTGTCCGTTTTTTTGTAGGTTCCTCAGTGTGTTGTTTATCCTATTGGTGAGCTGTGGGGTGGGGTCAAACTCCCTCTTTTGGTAGGCATGATTTGGAGGCTGATAACTAAGTTCAGTACTCATAGGGAGGGCCTCAATCGGGACCTTGGGTTCATGTCACATTACAGGTGACCACCATTGCACTGCACACACACACACAGATACTCCTATACACACACACACTCTCACATACAAACGGACACAGGTACACACAGACGTGCACACAGACACTCACACACACCCTTACACACATGCATCCCCTCATAAACTTAAGACACTCTGCACTCACTGCACTCACTACACACACACACACACACACACACACTTTCTCACACTTACAACCCCCACCCCAGACACACACACACACACACAGACAAAGACCCACATGCACACATATATTTTGTGGGGTGAATTTGTACTTGCAGAGTTACATTGTACTTCGCTCAAAAACTGCATGCATTCATGTAGAACTCTGAGCTCAAAAACTCATGAATTTATGTAAAACTCTTATCTCACTTTTTAGATTAGAATCAATCTAAACATCATGGCATAGACAGAGAACACAGAGGGCCAACACCTTCAACGTATTGTCCATCTAACACCATTGTTAACAGCTAACCCGAGAATACAATTTTAAAAAAAAGGTTTTGTGATTTACACATGAAAGAAGAGAAACTATCACTGTACTCTAACAGATGAAAGGCTTAACAATCAATTTTTCAATGTATAATTTCATTTACATCACATTGAAAATTTTTGCTATAAATTCTGTGTTACGATCGAGCCCTCCACTATCACCTGATGAAGGAGCGTCGCTCCGAAAGCTAGTGTGTTTCCAATTAAACCTGTTGGACTATAACCTGGTGTTGTGTGATTTTTTAACTCTTTTGGTAGGTGTTGGTATCTGCAAGTAGTTGTTGCGCTTTCTGGATGTACTCTGCTTTGTCCAGGATGACCGTCATTCTGCCTTTGTCTGCTGGTAGTATGATTATGTTCTTATCGTTTCTTCGTGCTTTTAGTGCTTCCCTCTCGTTGGTGTTGAGGTTATGTGTTTGTCTTTTCCTTGTTATCAGGGGTACGATACTTTGTCTCGCTGTTTGTTGTGTCTCTTGTGTCAATCCATTCTGTCACACCAACTAGCCACGAAATGACATGACCAGCTATCCTTAGTAGCCACACAGGCAGATGACAAGCAACATGAGTTTGACTGGGACAACACTACTATTATAGGACAAGCCAAACAGAGAACAGCCAGGGAAGTCCTAGAGGCATGGCACTCATCCACAGATTCAATCAACAAGCACATCGACCTGGACCCAGTATACCGGCCACTGCAGCGGACAGTTGGAATTGACAACCAGAAACGGCAGATTCAAACCACTATAAATGCCGGAGAAAAGATCACAGAAGCGCTTCACAGGAGGCTCCCAAGCACTTTAGGTTGGCAACATGTCATGAGAGGGTCTGCCACAAAAATCAGTTCTGGGATCTCAGTTGTTTGCAATAAATAATCTGGATGAAGCGACAGATGCTATTAATGCCAAAGTCACTGGTGACACAAAGAAGGAAAGTAAGTTGTGAAGACGACAAAAAGATGTTGCAGAAGGAATTAGATAAGTGAGTGGGTAAAGGTGTGGTGAATGGAATATACTGGAGGAAAATGTAACATTGTCCATTTTGGTAGGAGGATTTTAAAAATGCATTTTATTTAAATGGAGAGAGTTTGCAGAGCTCTGAAATGTGAAGAGATCTGGGTATTCTGATGCATAAATCATAAGAAGTTCATATGCAGGTATAACAATTAATTTTGAAAATTAACAAAATTCATAATGGGTGTCCATTAGACAGAGGTAGGGGACGAGGCAGGGAGTACATCTTGCTCACAAACCATTTTTAGCCCCAGAAAACATTGGAAGTGGATCCTTTGTGGAGGTTAGTCAGAGTCAAGTCAATAGCAGTGTGGGTAGTCCAGTTACTTTGGGGTGGGGCAAGGAAGTGGTGTAGAAGCACAAAACCCGCAGGGAATTTATTTGTGGAGAGAGTGGACAGGCGTTTTTGCATCCGTATACGTTACCCCAGGATGGTATGTTGCCTCCCAGATGCCATGGTCAAGGCTGGCATGGAATGGCTACAAGATATTCTGAAGGGGAGTGGTGAACAGCCAGAGGTTGTGGTTCATGTTGGCACAAAAGACATTGGAAGAATGGAAGAGAAATGAGGTCCTGCAAGTAGAATGTAGGGAGTTAGATAGCAAGTTGAAAGGCAGGTCTTCAAAAATATAGTAATCTCAAGGTTACTTCTAGTGTCACACAGTAGTGACTGTTGGAAGAGAAGGACAGAGCAGATGAATGTCTGGCTGTGGAAATTCTGCAGGAGCCGAAAGAATATGAAAGACAAGCTGAGGGCACAAATAGTGATGTGGAAGTATGGTATTATAATTATAACCAAGACTTGGCTGAAAGATGGCCAGGATCAGCAGCTCAATATTTCGGTTACAGGATATTCAGACAAGACAGAGGAAGATAGAAGAGGGAGGGGTGGATCACAATATTGATCATGGAATTAATTCTGGCAATGTGGAGATAATCAATTGGAAAGGCCATCAAATGAGGCCACATGGGTAGAAATAAAAAATAGTGCTATTGGGAATGTACTATAGACCCCAAAACAGGGAGACAGAGAGATCAAACATGCAATCATGCTTCAGAGAAATCTAAGAATAATGAAAGCAGTAATTGTCAGGATTTTATCTACTCAAATATTAACTGGGACAGTTTTAATGTGCAAGATTTGGAAGAGCAAACTTCCTAAATTGTATCCAGGAGAACTTTATTTAGTCAGTTCACAGAAAGCCCCACAACAAGGGGCTTCAGGACCCTTGGTTCAGGACCCAATAGTCACAAGTAAGCCTGGGGGAGCATTTTGGAAATAGTGCCAATAACTCAGATTTAAAGGTAATTATGGAAAAGTATCAGAAGGCTGGGAACAGAAATGCTGAACTGGAGAGAGGTGAATTTTACAAAAGTTAAAGAACAATTTGGGCCAAGTTACTGACAGCAATAATAAAAGTAAAATACTGCAGATGCTGGGAATCAGAAACAAATGCAGAGAATGATGGAGAAACTCAACAAATGTGCCAGCATTTGTTGAGAGAGAAACAGATTTGCCGTTGAGAATCTGGTATGCTCTTCTGCAGGAAGAGCTAGGTTCAGATGTCCCAGATAGAAATGCAGAGCACAGTCATAGCAAAAAAAAAGTGATTGCTACTGCTCAGAAAATTTGGGTAATGTTTCTCTCCAGGTGCATTAAGGTCTGCATAGTGTTTTTTTTTAAAAACTGAATACCAAAGAAAAATTGCTGGAAAGCATGCCCCCAGATCCCAACCAGCAAATAAATCTTAACCTGACTGCCCAAAACAGATGTCAAGGAAGACATTTATTGCAGTTCATTGCATCAATCCAGAACAGCCTGTCTTTTCGACAGTAGAAATAATGTGATAAATACTTGTTCAGATGAAATTTTTAAAATTAACAAGAAATATAATCAGCATATAAGGCATCAGGTTGCATATAGAATCAATCCATAAAGGAACATTACAAGGCTTTAGCAGTAATTTGTCTTTCATCTTCAGTGACAATATGAGACAAACTGTTCTTTCGCCCATTGAAAATACTTTGACACTGCTACCATGCTGCTAATCCTGGAGATTAATTTGTAGCCAAAGGGCATCATGATGAATATTTATCACTTATACTTCTAACCCGCAGCCATTCTTGTGGTTAAGTTTATGTCTGATTTTGTGAAACATCTGGATAATACTTTCCGTGAGTATAATTTACAGCCAGTATTACAGCATCACTGCCAGTTTAAATATTTTTGAGCAGATAGGCTTTTTTTGTGTCACAAAGATAAAGGAATATTCATATATTTCCAACAATAGGACATCCAAGCATCACACTATGTCTAATTTTCTAATTCACTCATGGGATGTGGTTCTCACTGAGCAAGCAATTATGTCTATCGCTATTTGCACTTGAGAAGATGATGGTGAGCTGCCTTCTTGAACCGCTACAGTCTGTGTGCTGCGGGGAGATCCAGGATTTTGATGCAGCAACATTGAATGGATGACAGCATATTTCCAAGTTAGGACAGTAATGGCTTGGAGGGGAAATTGTAGGTGGTGTCAAGTATTCATGATACTTTAATAATGGTACAAAGATACAGGAAAAGACAGGGTAACATGGACTGAGGAAAGGCAGTTCTGTTTACATTTATGGTTCTGCTTCCATTGATATACAGGCTATTTCACGATTCACCATGTATGAAACAATCGTTTTTCTGTTATCTATATTAATGTATGGATGTAAGTTTGCTTTCAGACGTTTCGTCACCATATTAGGTAACTTCATCAGTGAGCCTCTGTAGAACCATTGGTGGTATGTCCCGCTTCCTATTTTGTGTCTCGGTTTCTTTGGGTGGGTGATGTCATTTCCAGTTCTTTTTCTCAGAGGATGGTAGTTAGGGTCCAAATCGAAATGTTTATTGATAGAGTTCTGGTTAGAATGCCATGCTTCAAGGAATTCTCATGTGTGTCTCTGTTTGGCTTGTGTTAGGATGGATGTGTTGTTCCAGTCAAAGTGGTGTCCTTCTTTGTCTGTATATAAGGATACTAGTAATAGTGGGTCATGTCTTTTTTTGTGGCTAGTTGATGTTCATGTATCCTGGTAGCTAGTTTTCTGCTTGTTTGACTGATGTAATGTTTGTTACAGTCCTTTACAGTATTTAGTAAATGACATTCATTTTGCTTGTTGTTTGTACAGGGTTTTTTAAGTTCATTAGCAGCTGTTTAAGTGTGTTGGTGGGTTTGTGGACTACCATGCTGCCAAGAGGTCTGCGTAGTCTGGAAGTCATTTCAGAGATGTTTTTGATGTAAAGTGGCTAGGGTTTCTGGGCAGGTTGTAACTTCTTGTTGCTGAGGAATTGGTGGACTGTATTTATTGGGTACCTGTTCTTCTTGAATACGCTGTCAAAATAATTCTCTTTTGCTGATCGTAGTTCCTCGATGGGCATCATGGTAGCCCACTAAACTATGAACACACTTAAACAGCAGCTAATGAACTTGAAAGACACCATACAAACAACAAGATAAACAAATGTCCTTTACAAAATACCTTTGCAAGGACTGTAGCAAACACTACATCAGACAAACAGGCAGAAAACAAGCTACCAGGATACATGAACATCAACTAGCCACAAAAAGACATGACCTACTATCACTAATATTCTTACATACAGACAAAGAAGGACACCACTTTGACTGGAACAACACATCCATCATAACACAAGCCAAACAGAGACACACACGAGAATTCCTTGAAGCATGGCATTCCAACTGGAACCCTATCAATAAACACATTGATTTGGACCCCATCTACCATCCTCGGAGAAAACAAACTGGAAATTACATCACCCGCCCAAGTAAACCTAAACACATAAATAGAAAATGGGGCATACCACCAGTGGTTCACCAGAGGCTCACTGATGATGTTCCTTATTATGGTGGTGAAACATCTGAAAACAAAGCTTGCAATTCTGCAAGCAAACTTACATCCTGAACCACAACCAGAACTACAAATCTTTTCAAAAGCTGCTAGTATTAAATTATGTTTGGGATATTATATGTCCAACTTTGTTAACTCTAAACCTGTTTATCAATATTCTTAGCATATTTGTTTGACTCAGTCCTACTTCTAATAAACTCATTGTTAAAATTCATGAAAATGGACAACACTGGCTAGACCAGTATTTATTGCCCCCGTCTCTAGTTGCCCTTGAGACAGTGGTGGCAAACTGCGTTCTGCAACTGCTGCTTTCAATTTCATGCAGGTAGACCCATAATTCCTTTAGGGACTCAGTTATACAAAGGAACAGTGAGATATTTGAAATTGAGGATGACAAGTGACTTGAAGGGGAACTTGTGGGGTGGTGCTCCAATGCATCTGCTATCTCTGTTCCTTCTTTTGATGCACAGTGGTCATGGATTTGGAAAATGCTGTCTACGGATCTTTGGTGAATTTCTGCTGTGCACCTTATCGATCATACACATGGCTACTACAGAGTGTCAGTGATAGAGGGAATGGATGCTTGTGGATGTGGTGCCAATCAAACGTGCTGCTTTGTCTTAGGCAGTGTCAAGTTTCTTGCGGGTTGTTGGAGCTGCACTTATCCAGGCAAGTGGAGAGTATTCCATCTCAGGTCTGATATATGCCTCGTAAATGGTGGGTTGGCTTTGGGGAGTCAGGAGGTGCGCTACTTGCTGCAGTATTCCCAGTTTCTGCCTGTTGTTGTAGCCACTGTATTTAATTGGCAAGATCCGTTTGAGTTTCTGTCAGTGGTATTGAATGTCATGGATTAGTAGTTAGAATGTTAGATTGTGTGGTGTGAATGTTATTTATCATTTGTCAGTCAAGCCTGGATATTGTCTAAATCTTGTTGCATTTGAGCCTGGACTGCTTCAGTATCTCAGGAATTGCGAATGGGGCTGAACATTGTGCAATCATTGGCAAACATCTCCACATTTGGCCTTTTGATACAGGAAAGGTCATTGATGAAGCAGCTGAAGATAGTTGGGCCTAGAACACTATCCTGAGGAACTGCTGCAGAGATGTACAGGAGCCGAGATGACTGACCTTCATAAACACAACCTTCATGCTCAGAATTACTCTAAGCAACAGAGCTTTCTCCCCCATTTCCAATTGAATTCAGCTTTGCTTGGGCTCCTTGATGTCACACTCAATCAAATATCACCTTGATGGCAAGAAGAGTCACTCTCACTTCAGCTTTGGAGTTCAACTCTTTTGTCTGTTTTTGGCGATAGGGTGTAATGAGGTTAAGTACTGTGGCTCTGGTTAAACCCACACCAAGCATCAGTGAGTGAGCTATTACTGAGCACATGCTGCTCGATAATATTGTTGATGACACCTTCTATCATTTTGTTGATGATTGAGAGTAGACTGATGAAGGTAATTGGCCAGGTTGAACTTAAACCCTTTTGAGTTCAAAATAAATCTCAGTAATGCCTCTACGCATGAAAATAGTCAATACTCCAGGCAAGACACAGGTAACAGGAGATACAGTCTCAAAGCAGCAGTGGATCAGGCAGAAAAAGAAGGTTTATTCTTTGTCGAAGTGGAGTTCTATTCTATAGATATCAGATACTGAAGAAAACTCAGACGAAAACAGAATCTGACAAAAGCATGCACAAAAATCAGTCAACTCTGTCTGCAAGGATGATCAAAATATAGTCTGGCAGAACAAGTGCTGAAAGGCACATGAGCAGAATCATCACTTGGCAATTTCTTGATGTACACCTGTAAAACTGTTAATGCAAAGTCAATGCAAAGAGAAATCCTAAGCTTAGTGCATGCGGGACATCTAAGGAATCTTGAAGTACACAGCAAGAGCACTACCAGTGTGGCAGCCAAGAACATCAAAAGACATACGGGATTAGATTCTGTCATGCCACACATGTACCTTACAATTGAATTTACTATCGAGCCCAAGATTTTGTCAAGATTTCTAGAAATGTCATGAGAGAGGCTAGCAACAGATTTATTTAATTTTACAGAGATGTATCTAGTCCTATTCAATTCTTATTCAAGATGGACTGAAGTGACAAGTCAACCAAAGCAGATTCAGTGACTAAAGCGCTGGAAAAGATCTTTGACAGACATGGTTCTGAGAAGAATTAGTATTGGATTAAGTATTCAATTCATGAATGAGGATTTGTGGATGCTTGTTAAATCATTCTACTATCTGGCAAGGTAAATCTATCCAGTCAAACTTATTGTCTGCGAAAAACGTCAAGGAAGAGAAATTTTAGCTCATCACAGAAACTTTCTCAGCAAAGTTGTCTCAAGGCAGGCAACACCAGGTGACAAGACCAAGACCAGAGGAAGGTCAAACAATCAGAGAAAAACCGGAGCAAAAAGCAGCACACAAGACAAAACTCTGGATACAAACATCCTGCCAAATCTAAAGGTAAGGGCGGGTAGTATGTTTAAGAACCAGGAAGTCAGAAGGGACATGTGGGCGGCACGGTGGCACAGTGGTTAGCACTGCTGCCTCACAGCGCCAGAGACCCGGGTTCAATTCCCGCCTCAGGCGAGTGACTGTGTGGAGTTTGCACATTCTCCCCGTGACTGTGTGGGTTTCCTCCGGGTGCTCCGGTTTCCTCCCACAGTCCAAAGATGTGCAGGTCAGGTGAATTGGCCATGCTAAATTGCCCGTAGTGTTAGGTAAGGGATAGATGTAGGGGTATGGGTGGGTTGCGCTTCGGTGGGACGGTGTGGACTTGTTGGGCCGAAGGGCCTGTTTCCACACTGCAAGTAATCTAATCTAATCTAACATTCTGGAGGAACAGGAAGGCATTGATGTTATTTCACCAAGTAGTGTGATTGAGTTTGATTATCACAGGATGTGCAACAGCTATAGACATACTACGTCACATTGTTGTACCACTTTGTACAGTATTCTATAAACACCATCATCCCACCCTAGCACTGATCTCACACAAATCAGAATGGGACATCCAGTCAGAGTCCTGTATTGGCTCAGCCTGTGAGGGTCAGACTTTGGGAGGGAGGGGATGGGAGAAATGCTATTAATAGTAACAATGACATTAATGGTTACAATGACTAAGTAAGTATGTGAAAGTAAACTACTGTAAATAAAGGAGGGTTAGAGTATATAAGTACTTGAAGAGCCTTTATTAATGATAAGAAACACTGAGCCTCAGGAACAGAGAGTGCACGAACATTCATGATTGCATATGTTGACAATGCCACTGTTAGGTGACAAATAGGAGTGGAATGCCAGCTCTCTAATGGCACTGTCTGTATAACTACACTGTTGGGATGAGTCAAACTCCTGAGCATTGGCTCACTGAAATTAAATGCACATTTTGCCTCTGCTGCAATAATCGTTAAAAAGACATTTCAGTACAACAGCGGACACCAGAACAGCTTGTGTTGCACTTTGAACAATACCATAAAAATATTTAATACTCTCATGTTGAAAAGATATTGGGGACCCAAGTCTTATTTTTACCACTTTGGGTAGATTGTAAAATTTGCTGTTGGATAGAGAAGCAACTACAATACATAAAACAAATTGGTTTAAAAATGGGTCAAATCCACCTAAGGTCTTGTTATTTCATACTGCTACCACAGATGGTGATGGCACCTAAATGTTACAAAGGAAACATAAGCAGAGCTCTGCCTACAGATGTGCAAAAACACTTTCGAAGAACTCACTTTTGCTGATGTCACTGGTGCCACCTTTGCAACCATCTGAGCATTGACATCGCACATTCTAAACATCCAAGATATCAAGGCTGCTATCTGAATAAAGCTCATGACAAAGCAAATGAGTCTCAAATACCAATATTTCAAAACATCCTTCTTATTAAAGATGACAATACTGTCTATACATCTCAAGTAACAAATGATATTTTACAGCACCTTTAGTGTGAGAAAACACCCCCAGACATGTCCTGACAAAAAATTCAAAATAAAGTATAACACCAAACCACACAAAGAAATATAAAGTTAGAGACTAAAAGAATGTGAGCTAGAGAGGCAAAGAGTGGAGACAGGGAACTGCAGGGCTTCTGGCTGAGACAATTGAAGGTGTGGCCACAAATGGTGGAGTGATAATGATTGGAAATTTACAAGAGACCAGATTTGAAGGGATGTAGAATTAGAGGAGTTTGTAGATATCTATCGCAAAGATGTTATTGTAAATTGCCTTACCAGTCTCATTATGTGAGGATAAAATAAAGTAGGCCACCAATTTTCATTCAGCTAGTTGGAAATCCATTGTCTATTACAATGAATTATGCTTAACCTACAAAGTGACAGCTGAGAAAAACCTCAGATTACTGTGATCAAGCAACTTCCTTCTTTAGCTATCTTTCAGAAATGTACATTTATTGAGCATATTTAGTGTAACGAAAAGTTCTGAAATGTCTCACAGAGATGTGTTGCACATAGACGAATACCAACCCACGAAAGAAAATATTAAGCAAGACAACCAAAAGCTTGGTAAAAGGACATAACTTTATGGATGAGAAGAAATTAAAGAGGCAGAGGAATTTAAGGAACTCTGTCAACACTCAGTTCAGTCAATTTGGTTTACTAAAATATACTTCACCACAAGAGATTAAAAGCAGACGTAGACGGTACCCTATGTAAAGAGTAGGCAAGTTTCCAGACTGTCAGATCATGCCGAGAGTAAATCTTTACACTCAGGAACATCGTAGGGCAAAGTTTAGAATATCTAAACTATATGTCCTCAACTTAAGCGATTTTAAGAAGGCTTTTGATTGCACCAACTGGCAGTCAGTCTGGTACATGATAAGGCAGGTATGGCATCCCAGACGAATATGCTACCATTGTAAAAGGTGCCATATCCAGTTTCTGCAAAAAGATTAATATGGGCACCATGGACTCTCTTAAACATATTCTCAGGCATACAGGAAGGCTACATGCTCTTCTCATTTCTTTGCCTCTTGGTTATTGAATTCATCATGAGTAAGGTGATGGTGGCTGCAGATTTTAGCATCCAGCGACAACACCATTTTTGAAGGATCTGGATTTCATAGATGACATTGCCTTGTTGGCCAAAAAATGGTTTTCTTCAGGCCAATATTCTATAAGGCAATAAGGCAACAGAAGAACTTCCCCAATCTGGAAGCAACATTTCGAGGAAGGCTGGTGTAGAAACTGATGCCCATATAAGAATCAGCAAAGCAACAGCTCTAAGCCAATGCATATTGTGTACACTTCTAACACCATCAGCACAGTTATGAAGTAGCTACTCTACATGTCTATACTAATACCAGACAGAATCCAGGTCAGTGATATATGGAAAAGAACAACAAAGGTGTCATGCAAGTTGGACATCTTTCACCATCACACAAAGGGACATCATCAAAACGAAGAACTGCAGCAGACTATTAGAGGCACGTGTGGGGCATTGTGGTGAAGATAACTGAAACTGATGAGACACAAACTTTATGTCCTGGACATACACTCTGACAGACTGGTAGTAGAATGGATACCACCAGATGTAAAAAGATAATGAAGCTAGCCAAGGAAGACCTGGCAAACTACATTTAAGAATGACCTTCAAGAGTGGGACACCCCAGGACCTGATCAGGTGTACCCGAGAACTCTGTGGGAAGCCAGGGAAGTGATTGCTGGGCCTCTTGCTGAGATATTTGGATCATCGATAATCACAGGTGAGGTGCCGGAAGACTGGAGGTGGGCTAACGTGGTGCCACTCTTTAAGAAGTATAGTAAGGACAAGCCAGAGAACTATACACCAGTGAGCCTGATGTTAGTGGTAGGCAAGTTGTTGGAGGGGAATCCTGAGGGACAGGATGTACATGTATTTGGAAAGGCAAGGACTGATTAGGGATAGTCAGCATGGCTTTATGCCTGGGAAATCATGTCTCACAAACTCGATTTGAGATTTTTGAAGAAGTAACAAAGTGGACTGGTGAGGGCAGAGCAGTAGATGTGATCTATATGGACTTCAGTAAGGCATTTGACAAGGTTCCCATTTGGAGGCTGTTTAGCAAGGTTCGATCTCATGGAATATAGGGAGAACTTGCCATTTGGATACAGAACTGGCTCAAAGGTAGAAGACAGAGGGTAGTGGTGGAGGGCTGTTTTTCAGACTGGAGGCCTGTGACCAGTGGAGTGCGACAAGGATCGGTGCTGGGTCCTCTACTTCTTGTCAATTATATAAATGATTTGGATGCAAGCATAAGAGGTATAATTAATAAGTTTGCAGATTTATGGGTGGCACGGTGGCTCAGTGGTTAGCATTGCTGCCTCACAGCGCCAGGGTCCCAGGTTCGATTCCAGCCTTGGGTGAATGTCTGTGTGGAGTTTGCACATTCTCCCGTGTCTGCGTGGGTTTCATCCAGGTACTCCGGTTTCCTCCCACAATTCAAAGATGTGTGGAGCAGGTGAATAGGCCATGCTAAGTTGTCCATAGTTGTTATGTGTATTAGTCGGGGGGGGGTTACTCTTCAGAGGGTCGATGTGGACTTGTTGGGCCTAAGGGTCTGTGTCCACACTGTAAGGAATCTAATCTAATCATGACACCAAAATTGGAGGTGTAGTGGACAGCGAAGAAGGTTTCCTTAGATTACAGCAGGATCTGGACCAGATGGACCAATGGACCGAGAAATTGCAGATGGAGTTTAATTCAGATAAATGCGAGGTACTATATTTTGGCAAAGCAAATCTTAGCAGGACTCATATACTTAATGGTAAGGTCCTAGGGAGTGTTGCTGAACAAAGAGACCTTGGAATGCAAGTTCATAGCTCCTTGAAAGTGGAGTCGCAGGTAGATAGGATAGTGAAGGCAGCATTTGGTATGCTTTCTTTTATTGGTCAGAGTATTGAGTACAGGAGTTGGGACGTCATGTTGCGGCTGTACAGGACATTGGTTAGGCCACTGTTGGAATATTGCGTGCAATTCTGGTCTCCTTCCTATCAGAAAGATGTTGTGAAACTTGAAAGAGTTCAGAGAGGATTTACAAGGATGTTGCCAGGGTCAGAGGATTTAAGCTATAGGGAGAGGCTGAACAGGTTGGGGCTGTTTTCCCTGGAGCGTCGGAGGCTGAGAGGTGACCTTATAGAGGTTTACAAAATTATGAGGGGCATGGATAGGACAAACAACAAAGTCTTTTCCTTGGGGTCGGGGAGTCCAGAACTAGAGGGCATAGGTTTAGGGTGACAGGGGATAGATATAAAAGGGTCCTAAGGGGAAACATTTTCATGCAGAGGGTGGTATGTGTATGGAATGAGCTGCCAGAAGATGTGGTGGAGGCTGGTACAATTGCAACATTTAAGAGGCATTTGGATGGGTATATGAATAGGAAGGTTTTGGAAGGATATAGGCCGGGTGCTGGCAGGTGGGACTAGATTGGGTTGGGACTGGATTGGTCAGCATGGACAAGTTGGTCTGAAGGGTCTCTGTCTATGCTGTACACCTCTATGATGCTATGACTCTATGACCAACTGGACTGAAGCCAAAGAGATTGTAAAAGACCAGGGCTGATGGCAAAGTGACAACGCTGGAGGAACCAAGTCTAAGTCTTCACCACAACATAATATTCCCTGTGATGGAAATGTAACTGTAGTGCATTATAATCACAAACCTTTGACTTTCTTAAAGCAATCAAGTGAAACATTCTTTTACTGTATTGTGAATTGAAGAATAGTTTGGTTATTCAAAAATTAAAATGGAAACATTTTGCTTCATCATTTAGTCAACCAGATTGTCTGCAATTCTGCATTAATGACATGCAAATGTACGCATGCATACACATACCCACACAGACACACATGCACAACACATCCCTGTGAGAACTGTTGCTCTTATAGGGCAAGAAATAATACTGGTGACATTTTGAGAAAAAGATGCAAGTCACAAACACGGTGTATCTGCAAAAGAAACAAATGGGAATGGCACAATTTGAAAAAAAACACATGGTTCACAAAAGGTCTGGCATTACTCCCAGGGTAAAAGGTCAACCTTGCATAGTCCTTCTGCTTCCAGTCATGCATATGTGCAGTACGGAGGACAGGCTATTTTCACCTCAGATGTAATCTCACAATCAGTGACTCAATTATCCACAGATACTTGTCTCAACACACATGTAGAATTGAACACAGGAGATTAAAATATGACTTCAGGAAGACTGAAACCAGATGAAACAAAACCACATCACTTTGCTCCTCATCAAACCCCAGATATATCAATGTTCTTTGTGTTACACAGGGAATTGAATATGCGTGGCAGCTAGAAGGATGTCTACCTGTGTTGAGGCATGAAAAGGCAAGATCTTGCTGTTGGGACAAGCTACACTCATCCAAAAGAACTGGTCGGTATACACTTGATCAACAACCAACATTTTGGAGACTAGGCCTCAGTTAGTAATGCCCTCAAAATCAAGAAACCTTAGAGTTCACTCCCACCCTAGAATCTAAGCATGCAGATCAGGTTGAGGCTTCGTGTAGAACTGAGCAACAGCTCTACTGTACTGATAGATTTCAAGAGGATATCAATGGGTTGGTGGAATAGGTGGTGAAGTAGCAGATAAAATTCTGGACTGAGAAGTCTGACATGATTAATTCATATAGACAGAACACAAAGAGTAAGATAAAATAAAGCAGCACCAGGAGCAGAGAGATCTGGGTGTATGTGTGTGTATTAATAATTGAAGATAACTGTTCTATGTTCTATGTTCTATAACAGGACAGATTAGCGTGTGATGAGTAAAACACAAGGAATCTGGGCAATTTACGATGAACCTTTATAAAACTCTGATTAGACCTCATCTGGAATATTGCATCCAGTTTTAGGAAGGATGTGAATGTACTAGAGGAAGACTGCAGAAAAAAAGATTCATGAAACTGGTTCCAGTGATGAGGAACCTCTTGTTATATCAAAGAATGATTGAAGAAGTTGGGACTCTTCCTTGGAGAAAGAAGTTTAAGAGGAGATTTGCCAAAGGTCTTCAAAGTCATGTGACATTACAGACTAGGTCAAAAGAAACTGTTCCATTAATGGGAGGGACTAAAAAACAGAGGACACTGATTTCAGATGTCTGACCAAAAAGGCAATGGCAGAGTGAAGAAGAATCTATTCCCTTACCCAAAATGGTTATGGTCTGAGAATATGGAGAAGGTTGACGCCTTCAACATAGAAAAGATTAATTATCTGAAGTGAAGAAAATTGCGAGGCTATGGGGGTGAGAACAGGGAAGTGAAGCTGGAGGAATTTCTCTTCTCAGAAGCCAGCACAAACAGGAGAGGTTGATGGCTCATTCTGCATCACAATCATTCTCTGGCTTTAATACATAGCTCCCATTATAATGCTGTGAAACTAGTTATTTAGAAATATGTTGAAGTATTTGAAAAATTTCTTAGTTACTGATATTTGAATAATTGTTGGCCAAACATGACACACAACAACTCCAGGGATTTTGCCAAGAGACAAATCTGAACTGTGGTATGTAATAAGTTAGTGTTGCATGTATTGTCATGACATTTAAAAAGCTCAGTCAATTGCACGACTGAAAGTAACATTTGCAATGAAACTCACATCAAGACGACAGGAGATAGCATTACCTACGTACAGTTTTAGACTAGGGAACATAAAATGTACAGCTGACAGATTTCTTGTTCTTAATTCCTCAAAGCTGTAATTAAAAGTTTAAATATCCACATTATTTTAATATTATGTTGTGGAAATGCTGAAAGATGAAGATCCAACTAAAAAGAGACTGAATCAACTCCCAATTCATTATGACCTTTGTTGACATGGTGATACTTAGATTTCTTTCACAAGGTCTCTAGAAACTAGTCTTGGAATCTTGTATGTAAATTGAGAAGTGCCTTTCAAACTCACCTTTCTCACAATATCTATTGCATTCTCTGCTGGTCAAGCATACCTTCCAGTTTTAAATAATTATTCAACCAAAAAGAGAGTCCCAGATCTTCTGTAGAGCTACAATCATCACCTGATTGCTGCTCAACTTGAACATTTTTTTCTGCCCTGATGGTGTTGTGTTATTCTGGCTGGTTCTTCTGAGCCTGACACATTTTAAGAAGGCACAGCGTACGGTCCGACAAAGTGCTTCATCTTAGAGCAGTAGCATTGGGGGTAACACTAGAAACATCCCCTTTGATACTAATTGCCATTAGGCAACTCTAAATGTCTCGGATGAAAAGGGTGACTGGGTTGGGTGGAAGGTTGGGCAGATGGGTGAGCTAAGTAGGTAGGACAGCAGGAGGTTAAGGTGGGTGAGCTGCAAAAGGTGGGCAGTTGGGTCGTAAGGAGAGAGGCTCCTCGGGTTGGTTCAGGCAGGTTTGTGGAGGCTAGTCAGCCTGGGTGGTGGGGGATGGGGGGGGCAGTTAGTCTGATTGGATGCTCATCACTTTGGATCAGAGGTGTAGTTGGATGTTGGGGACAACTTAGGTTGGAGGGGATGTTATTGGGTGGTGGAGGCTAGTCAGGCCTGGTAAGAAGCATTTGTGAGGGGGGGGGGGGGGTTTGGTAAAGAAGTGTCTGGGTGAGAGATCAGATCCCCACATTAGTGTGAGCGATTAATGGAGCGCAGGTGTGGGGATATCAGTTCTGTCATTACACAACTGTTAAACATATATTTGTCTATCTGAGTATCTATGGAGGTAAGTCAAAACCGTCTGCTGGGAAACAGGAGAATTGCACTTCAGAAATTAAAATTTCTTCCTGGACAATTCCCATAGAAGATAATTTAATAGGACTCCCGCTAGACTCTGACCTCCATCTTAGCTCTTCCATCTGGTCTCTGATGATGTGTGCCAAACTGGAGCATTTTATTTATCTTGACCAAGAGTGGGAGATATTTTAGAGTAGAGGGTGAATAAAAGAAGCTACATTCCACAGAAAAACAAACTCAGTTGCAAAAATGATTGAAAATATTTTTAAAAATTGAAATCCAAAGTGATAATTTGAAATTAACCCATTGGATTGCGTGGAAACAGAAGCCTTGGTCAAATTCATTTTTCATGAACTTTCCATTTTGGGTTGTCTACATTGAGTTTGCAATGAATGCTGGACCTTTACAGATCCAAATACAATATAAAGCTTCAATTATTCACAGCCTGGTTCCCTGGTTTGTCCAACTCTGACTGACTTGATTTAAACTCTTAATTCCTATGCAATTTTTACATCACCTTCAAACTTGTAAATTGTTCCACATAATCCTTTAATTAAGAGAAAGTAAAGACTGTAGATGCTGGAGAGTCAGAGTCAAAAGTGGGTGGCACTGTAAATCTCAGCAGGTCAGGCAGCATCTGAGGAGCAGGAGAGTCTATGTGGTATCGTATTCCTGATGAAGGGCTTACACCCCATATGTTGACTCTCCTGCTCCTGGATGCTGCCTGACCTGCTGTGCTTTTCCTTTAATTAAAAACATTAACAGCAACAGTCTCAAAATGGAGCCTTTTGGAACTCCTATCATGATCTGAAATCCTATAAATCAAATCCCAAATCAACGCCACCTCTTCTGGCTGCAAGGTTAAAAACAATCACTGATCAAGCATAACACACCAATTATATTCATAAAAAATCAAGGTATGCCAATGGAAGTGTATCTCTGCACTAACAGCGATGAAAATATTAAGTATGCCAAATTAATTTTCTCTGAATATAGTCTCTACAATAAAAAAAATGTAGGTAATACCAAACTAGTATGGGTCTGCTGAGAAATTAACAGCACAATATGTTTGCTAGATTTTGTATATTTATTTAAAACACAGAAAATGGGTAATGTCTTTTCAGTATTATTAAAATGATTGTGTAAAGGGTAAGTGTGAATCAATAAATGAGATAGTTCACATCATCACTGGGAAGTGATGCAAGATCACATGATTGTTAGGAGATGGTTCTCTCCAGTAACCTCAGGTGATTTATGTCTTGACTTGCATATATTGTGTGTTTACTATGTTTGAATAAAAAGGTAACATTTGGTCCTAAATCTAAAATACTCCACTAATACTTACCAATCTCTCTCCTGCATGAAAGACAACAGCCGAGGGCAAAAGCAACAGATGATGAACATGCTTAAGGATTACGGCATGATAATTGTTATTGTTGCGAGTGAAATATCTGATTGGTAGAGTGTTGGCCAAGAATGAAGCAAAATGCAAAATCAGTAGCTTCAGATTTACATTAAGCCTAAAGCAAAATACTAGATACTGGAAATCTGAAATAAAAAGGAGAAAACGCTGAAAATACCCGCAGCAGATCTGCAGCATTTGTGGAGAAAGAAACAAGAGTTGTGAGTTCTGATGCAAAGTCTTGAATTCTCAATTCTTTTCTCTTTCACAGATGCTGCAGAACTTAGAGTATTCTCAGCATCTTTGCCTTTTGATTCAGAAATACATAAATGTTTAGCTTTTCAAGCCTCTCTTTAAAAAAGTGGTTCTGACTGCCAACATAGAGTAATAGAGATGTACAGCACAGAAACAGACCTTTTGGTCCAACTCATCCATGCCGACCAGAAATCCTAATCTAGTCCTGTTTGCCAGTACTTGGCCTATATACCTCTAAACTCTTCCTATTCATATACTAATCCAGATATCTTGTAAATGTTGTTATTATACCAACATCCACCACTTGCTTTGGCACCTCATTCCATACATGCACAACCTTCTGCCTGAAAATGTTGCCCCTTAAGTCACTTTTAAATCTTTCCCCCACCCTAAACCTATGCCCTCTGGTTCTGGACTCCCCAACCCCAGGGAAAAGATCTTGTCTATTTACCCTATCCATACCCCTCCTGATTTTATGAACCTCTATAAGGTCACCCTTCAGCCTCCGACGCTCCAGGGAAAACAGCCCCAGCTTATTCAACCTCTCCCTATAGCTCAAACGCTCCAACCCTGGCAACACCCCTGTAAATCTTTTCTGGACCCTTTCAAGTTTCACAACATCCTTCCAATAGGAGGGTTTCAATGTGAAGGATTTCATTCTGAACACAGTTCAAAATAATAACTCCGCACTTATAAGAAACACTATATTTAACATGCCTGAACAAGAGACAGCTACATTATTCTTCATACACATGGAAAAAATCCCTGATCAGCCGAGTGTTTCAGTTCCTACTTTTCCTCTACAGCTTAATATTTTATACAATCACCTTGCTAAATGGAAGTTACTTGCACTTAAGAATGGCCAATAGTCTGTACCTGAATATATGTAGAGGTGGAGTGGAAAGCATTGACAAGTAACTGAAATAAAAGAAGTAACTGAATGAAAAAAGATACAGAACAGTAAAAGTCAACAATCAATGGAATTCAACAATTTCCTGCCCTTCAAACTCTTCTTTCACCTTCCCATTCTATTTGGATAATGTAAGACACACTCACAATCAAATACATCTTTTTCATTACCAATGGGACCAAACTAATGATACCCAATACTCAAGGCTGAAAATCCTACTTAAAACATGTTCATACCTTAAGCAACTTTGGGATCCCAATCCTCTCTCACACTCCTAATTTTTTCTGGCCTTCAATAGATGGTGCTTTCTGGTTTTAAATATAAGAAGTTGGTTTTAAAAAAACAACTAAAAAAAATGTAAAACAATCTTATCATGGTCACCAAAACATGAAAAGTACACATGTGGGCCAGAAAAGAAAAGGTTTAATTTATATGCTTCAACCTATGGTAGATTTTCTTTGCATGTCTTGCTAAATGAAAACTGATCCAAAACTCTTTCAAAAGAACAACTGAAACATTAAAATAATCTGGATATTACAAGTCCACACACTTCAGCAAGGCCACCACAGAAATAAACAGTAAGATCCCTGACTAAGGATTTTTCTTAGCCCAGGAAATTTAATACCAACTACAGTGTGTTTCACCTCTTCAACCATTTAAGATCAGCTAACTAAGCATCTGGTTCTGTTTGGCTTTGCACCAGAATGTAACAATTTAGGAAGACAAGACTAAGAACACACTGTAGGGAAAGATTTTCTCAAAAAATACATCATAATTTCATCCAAATACGTGGACTTGTACTATCCAAGTTATATTGTTTCAGTAACACATTTGAGCAGGGTTTTCAACAGGTTTTCATTCCATTCACAACACAAAGGAATCTCAACTGAAATTCTATTACTCCAGTACGCTTTCAACATCCTGTGTTATATAGACTGTGTAGAAAGCTACATTTTAAAATTAGAATTGAAAAGGAATTGATAGAAGGTAAATAGAAAAATCAGGATAAATTATAGATTATCTGTCAATCTGTCAATCTGTTGATGGTATAACTCACTGGAGTAACCCATTGGAAATTGAACCCTGCTATCCATGGAGTTGTCACAAAAGGTAAAGATTTAATCAAGTATGCAAAATTCCACAATGAACCTGACTTTCAGATCCAGATTGACAGAAAGCACGGACCAGGTTTTTGGACTAAACAAGAATCACCATTTATTACAAGTAATTAGAACTCTTGCTGCAGGCAAACAATTATAAACTGCTGGTGCATTAAATAACTAATTGAAACTTTAATCCCATTTTAAACTCCCACTTACACATCCACACACATGAACAGACAGCATAAAATAGGTTCTAGTGAAGGGAAATTTGAAAAGACAGATGAATAGTCTTTGTGCCCAGGTTCCATTGTTGAGATAGTCTTTGACTCTTCTGCTGGCCAGCACATTGTTTTAGTTGTCTTTCTCCAGATGGTTCCTCTGTTTGGTAAGAGGCACAAGGTGGCCGTTCACTTCTAAAAAGTTTTTGACATCTGTTAAAAGGAACAGTTTATAACAACAATAACCGGGAAGATAAACTAGTTATCTTTAGGTTTACAGAGAGTTTTGACTGCAGAGAGTAGGGACTCAAGTTGGGGAAGAACTGAACATTGGTCTTTCTTGTTGTAGCTTATTCCCAGCTCTAAGCTACCGGCGAATTAATTGCACAGCTGCTGGCAGGCAAAAAGGTTTCTGCCATTGATAATTGTCACCAGTCCATACACCAATGAACTTCTTGTTGCCAGCAAAAGCCTTATACACCCTCCAAACTATCTGCAGCTCAACTTCAATTACTCCCCCAAGATTAAAGTGGTGCCAGAAAAGCACAGCAGGTCAGGCAGCATCCGAGGAGCAGGAGCTGCCTGACCTGCTGTGTTTTTCTAGCACCACTCTAATCTTGACTCTGATCTCCAGCATTTACAGTCCTCACTTTCAATTACTACCTGTTCAAGCAGTTGCTTACAGGGTGTCAAGTCAAAACTGCAGAAAATCTGTTTCAAATATTGGTTTTTGAAACAGCTATTTCTCACTTCAAGTTTTTAGAAACACAAAACAAAAATACATGGTCCTTTTAGTGGCTCTATAATAATGCTCTTTTCTACCAATTTCTGGAATTTGGACAGTATTTAGAATAGTTTGAGTAAGTGACAATATACCACCATAAATCAGACCACCAGCTAAGAAAGAAAAACACAGAGAATTCTGAAGGAACTCAGTAAATCCAGCGGCACCTATGGAAAGAGAGCACTGATAATATTTCCTGACTGTGGATGACTTGCTAGTGTTTAATGAAAGCATGGTCATTCCAGCTTTGTTTGAAGAAGATATCACAGACAAGACATAAAATGGACACTTGGGATCGCCAAGTGCTAAGTCAGAACTTCATCAGGGTGTGGCAGCCTGTGATCTCAAAGGAAGTTGAAGATTATGAGAGACAGATTTTTAACCAGTAAGGTTACCAAGAGTTATAGGGAAGAAAGTAGAGTTGAGGATTATCTGATTGGCCATGATGACATTGAATGGTGGAGCAAACACAATGGCCTGAAAAACTTACTTCTGCTCCTACATCATATCTCATGTACCTGACTGAAATGTTTACTGTTTCCAGGTCAGAGGAAGGTAAGCCCTTCGTACCTAACACTTTCCGCAACAAACTGTGAGAACGTGTGGACACAGGCCTATTCATTTTTGAAGGGAAGCTTTAACTCTTATTGCTATTAACTGTTAACTATTTCTCAATGAGTTGCAGGTGAAAAAGTTACGTAACATTACAACAGATATGGTTGTTAGGTTCTCATGTTAAAACTGTATGTACCCTCAAGCTCATGCTTCTTGATCATTTCACTATGTATCATCATATCAACCTTGTAGAACATTGCACACAGTTCACTGAAAACTCTCTGGGGCTGAGGCAAGCCTGAATGTTGACAATTTGTTGAAGCCAAATCTGCCAAATGGAGAGAAAAATGTGGCACACCTTGCAGTCAGTATTTGCCAGAAGACTTTTGATGTTACCGATGATTATATCTGCAGGAAATGTGTTCGGTTGTGAATTCTATCAGATTGCATGGATCAGCTGGAGCAGCTGTTTGAGGCAATGAGGAATTTACAGGAGCTAAATCTAATGGATGACACTTGCAGGGAGGAACTAGTGCAGGGGAGAAGGATTCACATTTTACGACCATTGGAATGTCTTTTGGGGTAGAAGTGACCTGTATAAAAAGGACAGATTGCACTTGATGGAAGCAGGCTAACATACTGGCCAAGAGATTTGCTAGAACTGCTCAGGAGGATTTAAACTAGTAAACGGGGTGGGTGGGGAGGAAACTAGGAAGGCAGTTTGGAAAAAGATCAGTCTAACAACGTACATTTGGGAAAAGGAGTAAGTCAAACAGCCAGGGCGTGCAGGAACAAAGCAAAGAATGAAGTAGGACTGATGAACTAATCTGCATTTATTTCAATGCAAGAAGCACTAACAGGTAAGGCAGATGAACTCAGGGCATGGTTAGGAACATGGGACTGAGATATCATAGCAATTACAGAGACATGGTTCAGAGATGGACAGGACTGGCAGCTTAAATGTTCCAGGATACTGATGCTACAGGAAGGACAGAAAGGGGGGCAATCGAGGAGAGGGGATGTGGC
This sequence comes from Chiloscyllium punctatum, assembly GCF_047496795.1. Classification (NCBI taxonomy): domain Eukaryota; kingdom Metazoa; phylum Chordata; class Chondrichthyes; order Orectolobiformes; family Hemiscylliidae; genus Chiloscyllium; species Chiloscyllium punctatum. Next base: position 58,582,236 of record NC_092741.1, on the reverse strand, counting down.
ATTTTTGATTTGGGATAACATTACGTCTGTACTTAGGTAGGAGATTCCTGGGAATATGTTCAGGCAAATTATTTGGATCAATCTGAGGAATAAGAAAGGGATGATCACCTTATTGGGATTGCATTATGGAACCCCAATAGTCAGCAGGATGTTGAGAAATAAATTTGTAATGTGGTCTCAGTTATGTGTAGGAATAATAGGGTGGTTATGGTAAGGGATTTTAACTTTCCAAGCAGAGACTGGGACTCCATAGTGCTTGGTTGGAGAGGAATTTGTTAAGTGTGCACAAGAAAATTTTCTGATTCAATATGTGGATGTACCTATCAGAGAAGGTGCAAAACCTGACCAACTCTTGAGAAATAAGGCAGGGCAGGTGACTGAGGTGTCAGTGGGAGAGCACTTTGGGGCCAGGGACCATAAGTCTACTAGTTTTAAAATAGTAATGGAAAAGGATAGAATGGATCTAAAAGTTAAAGTTCTAAATTGGAGGAAGGCCAATTTTGATGGTTTTAGGCAAGAACTTTCAAAATTGAATGGGGCCAATGCTCACAGGTAAAGGGACGGCTGGAAAATGGAAAGCCTTCAAAAATGTGATAATGAGACTCCAAAGGGAAATCAAGAGGGCAAAAAGGGGACATGAGATAGCTTTGGCAAATAGGGTTAAGGAGAATCCAAAGGGAGTCGACAAATAAATTAAAGACAAAAGGCAAAACGATAAGTAGGGAGGGAATAGAGCCCCTTGAAAAATCAGCAAGGCTGTCTATGTGTGGAACTGCAGGAGATGGGGGAGATACTCAGTGAGTAATTTACATCAGCGTTTTTTTGTGGAGAAGGCTATGGAAGATAAAGAATGAGGGGATAGAGAAGGTGGGGAAATAAATAGCGACATCTTCAAAATGATCCAGCTTACAGAGGAGGTGGTGCTGGATGTCTTAAAATGCATAAAGGTGATAAATCTCTAGGACCTGATCATGGGTAATCTAGAACTCTGTGGAAATCTATGGAAGTGATTACTGTGCCCCTTGCTGAGATATTTGGATCATCAATAGTCACAGGTTTAGTGAAGACTGGAGGTTGGCTAATATGATGCCACTATTTAAGAAAGGTAGTTAGGAAAAGCCAGAGAGCTATAGATCAGTGAGCCTGACATCGGTGGTGGCAAGTTGCTAGAGGGAATCCCGAAGGACAGGATTTACATGTATTGGAAAGGCAAGGACTGATTAAGGATAGTCAACATGGCTTAGTGTGTGGGAAATCATGTCTCACTAGCTTGACTGAGTTTTTTGAAGTAACAAAAAGGATTGATGACGGCAGTGAGGTAGACTTAATCTATATGGACTTCAGTAAGGCAATCAACAAGGTTCCTCATCATAGACTGGTTAGCATGGTTAGATCACATGGAATAGAGCGAGAACTAGCCATTTGGATACAGACCTTGCTCAAAGGTAGAAGACCTCCTAACTTTCTTCTTGCATTACTTCTGTAAAACCAGAATTAGCATGACAATGTGTTGCTTAAGGCATAGTGCAGCATTCACCCTTTCCGAAGCTTATACAACGTTATGAAATAGAAAAATAAAGACTGCTGCCGTAAGTATATTTTCTGATTTTTCCTGCTTTACAATATTCGATGTCGCTGCCACACAAATCACAACACGTTTGTGCTCCACTGCAGCTCCCTTGCAATTATTTCTTGAGCAAACTTAAGGCTGTAGGCTTCCCCAGAGAGAAAAATCAAAATGGGGAATCTGAGTTCAACAACAAATATTTATATCGCACATTTAATGTCATGAAACAACAGGCACGTCTCAAAAGTATCATAGAAAAAAATGCAACACCAGCCTTCCAATAAGTTATTAGGTCAGATGATCAAGAGCTTGGCCTATGGCTGTGAGTGTTAAAGTATCTCACAGGAAAAAAAGTTAAGCAGAGAGGCGGAGGGATTTGTGAAGGATATGCTAGAGCATATCCTAGGCAACTGAAGAAATAATCACCAATATCAAAATATTTCATAGGGCTTTAGGGCTGGAGGAATTACTGAGACCAAAATATAAAGATAAACCCTGAAGTCCAAACCAAAAAGGAATCTATTCAGTTTTTAATGACTTCATTAATGGCTGAGGTTTTAGGTTGGTTTTCCAGTTGTGTGATGTTGGGGAATGTAGCAATAGTTAGAAATCTTTTGCCATTTTACAGGTTGTAAAATATTTCTACTGTTCAGAATAGTGGGAAGTTTTTCACAAAGTTTACATGCATTTTTAATACATCCTTCATTATCTTAGCTTAATATCAAAACATGAGCATGGTTTGCTGCAAAGAAGAGGAGCAAAGCAGCAAGTCTGAATGGTTGTTATAGCAACACCACCGTTTGCATCCTTTTACTGTGTCAGGATTAAGGTAAAAGACCATATAACTATAAATAATGTTTTCACTAAACTTTAACTGAATTACATAAATCAACTAAGTTATAATGCAAAAGTCTACAAGAAAATAAAGGAAAACACTTCACAATGACTGGTTCTGATAAAGTCGCAGAATTCTATTAAACAGTAACCATTTCCTTGGCCATTTGACCTCAAGTCTAATACAGTAATTGTACGCTCGCATTGAGGCTTTGCTTTAAACTTACTAACCGGAAAAGAAAACAGGCTTTTCCCCTCTCCATTTTAGCTTTGTTATTTTCCTCATTGCTCTCTTGCCGTGAAGGCTGATATCTCTGCAGGGCCCTGAGTGCCAACTATTTAAGTGCTAAGTAAGAAAGTGACTGTCAGTAAAAATGTGAAAGATCAGAGACTGTCAAAGCTGAGGCTGACTATCTCCTCACTTGTTCCATGCATATACGTTTGGAGTATCTGCAGGATGCCTTGGAAAAAGCTGTGTAAGAGCAGAAGGGGATGGGGGCGGGCGGGGGGGGGGAGCGAAATAAGAGAGGAGGGGATGGGAGATTATGCAGAGTGGTCACTGGCGGCGGTTTGGGGGGGGGGGGGGGGGGGAGGTGAGGAGGCAGGGGAGTGTCTGTGAAGGTGTCAGAAGAAAGGGTAGGTGTAGAACTCTGCAGGCACCCTCCTTCTCAACACTGGGATCTTTGATCAGGCACTGAATGCAACTGAACATAGATCCCTACCAAAAACAGGCATAATGGATCGGTACTCAAACTGATATGTTGTGATCAGCGGTGTCCCATAAGGATCTATGTTAAGGCCTCAATTACATAGAACATAAAATAGTACATCATAGATACAGGCCATTCCTTCATATCCCTCTATTTTCTGGCTGTTCATGTGCGTGTCTAAATGCATCTTAAATGTTGCTATCATATTTGCTTCCACCACCCTCCTTGGCAGTGCATTCCAAGCACCTACCACCTGATTGTAAAAAAACTGGCCTCACACAAATCCTTTAAAAACTTTCCCCCGCTCACCGTAAACCTATGCCCCCCAAATAATTAACATTTCCACTCTGGGAAAAAGATTCCAAATGTCCACCCTATGCATGCTAATTATTCTCCTTTTTTTATTAATGACTTGGATAATGGCATAGAAAGTCACATATCCACATTTGCTGTTAACACAAAGTTAGGTGTAATTGTAGACAGTGTAGTCAATAGCATAAGATTACGAAGGAATACTGATAGATTAAATGATTGGGAACAAAACTGTGGCAGATGGATTTCAATATAAGCATGTGTGTAGCTATCCATTTTGGACCATAAAATAGGATAAATCAGGGTACTTTCCAGATGGTTTAAAGTTAAATGTAGTGGATGTCTAAATAGTCTTGAGAGTTCAGGTGCACAGACCTTTAAAATGGTGCATAAAATAATCAGGAAAGCTAATGGAATTCTGACCTTATATCTGTAGGACTGGAGTATAAAAGGGCAGAAGTTATGCTACAGTTATATAGAGTCATAGAAGATGTACAGCATGGAAACAGACCCTTTGGTCCAACCTGTCCATGCCGACCAGATATCCCAACCCAATCTAGTCCCACCTGCCAGCACCTGGCCCATATCCCTCCAAACCATTCATATTCATATACCCATCCAAATACCCCTTAAATACTGCAATTTTACCAGCCTCCACCACATCCTCTGGCAGCTCATTCCATACTCATACCACCTTCTGCATGAAAATGTTGCCCCTTAGGTCCCTTTTATATCTATCCCCTCTCACCCTAAACCTATGCACTCTAGTTCTGGACTCCCCTACCCCAAGGAAAATACTTTGTCTATTTATCCTATCCATGACCCTCATAATTTTGTAAACCTCTATAAGGTCACCCCTCAGCCTCCGATGCTCCAGGGAAAATAGCCCCAGCCTGTTCAGCCTCTCCCTGTAGCTCAGATCCTCCAACCCCGGCAACATCCCTGTAAATCTTTTCTGAACCCTTTCAAGTTTCACAACATCTTTCCGATAGGAAGGAGACCAGAATTGCACGCAACATTCCAACAGTGGCCTAACCAATGTCCTGTACAGCCGCAACATGACGTCCCAACTCCTGTACTCAATACTCTGACCAATAATAGGAAGCATACCAAATGCCGCCTTCACTATCCTATCTACCTGCAACTCCACTTTCAAGGAGTTATGAACCTGCACTCCAAGGTCTCTTTGTTCAACAACACTCCCTAGGACCTTACCATTAAGTGTATAAGTCATGCTTTCCCAAAATGCAGCACCTCGCATTTATCTGAATTAAACTCCATCTGCCACTTCTCAGCCCATTGGCCCATCTGGTCCAGATCCTGTCATAATCCGAGGTAACTCTCTTCGCTGTCCACTACACCTCCAATTTTGGTGTCATCTGCAAACTTACTAACTGTACCTCTTATGCTCACATCCAAATCATTTATGTAAATGACAAACAGTGGAGGACCCAGCACCGATCCTTGTGGCACTCCACTGGTCACAGGCCTCCAGTCTGAAAAACAACCCTCCACCACCACCCTCTGTCCTCTACCTTTGAGCCAGTACTGTATCCAAATGGCTAGTTCTCCCTGTATTCTATGAGATCTAACCTTGCTAACCAGTTTCCCATGGGGAACCTTGTCGAACGCCTTACTGAAGTCCATATAGATCACATCTACTGCTCTGCCCTCATCAATCTTCTTTGTTACTTCTTCAAAAAACTCAATCAAGTTTGTGAGACATGATTTCCCACGCACAAAGCCATGTTGATTCTCCCTAATCAGTCCTTTCCTTTCCAAATACATGTACATCCTGTCCCTCAGGATTCCCTCTCACAGCCTGCCCACCACCGAGGTCAGACTCAGTGGTCTATAGTTCCCTGGCTTGTCTTTACCGCCCTTCTTAAACAGTAGCACCATGTTTGCCAACTTCCAGTCTTCCGACACCTCACCCGTGACTATCGATGATACAAATATCTCAGCAAGAGGCCCAGTAATCACTTCTCTAGCTTCCCACAAAGTTCTCGGGTACACCTGATCAGGTCCTGGGGATTTATCCACCTTTAACCGTTTCAAGACATCCAGCACTTCCTCTTCTGTAATCTGGACATTTTGCAAGATGTCACCATCTATTTCCCTACAGTCTATATCTTCCATATCCTTTTCCACAGTAAATACTGATGCAAAATATTCATTTAGTATCTCCCCATTTTCTGTGGCTCCACACAAAGGCCGCCTTGCTGATCTTTGAGGGGCACAATTCTCTCCCTAGTTACCCTTTTGTCCTTAATATATTTGTAAAAACCCTTTGGATTCTCCTTAATTCTATTTGCCAAAGCTATCTCATGTCCTGATTTCCCTCTTAAGTATACTCCTACTGCCTTTATACTCTTCTAAGGATTCACTCGATCTCTCCTGTCTATACCTGACATATGCTTCCTTCTTTTTCTTAACCAAACCCTCAATTTCTTTAGTCATACAGCATTCCCTATACCTACCAGCCTTCCCTTTCACCCTGACAGGAATATACTTTCTCTGGATTCTTGTTATCTCATTTCTGAAGGCTTCCCACTTTCCAGCCGTCCCTTTACCTGCGAACATCTGCCTCCAATCAGCTTTCGAAAGTTCTTGCCTAATACTATCAAAATTGGCCTTTCTCCAACTTAGAACTTCAACTAGCTGGTCTATCATTTTCCGTCACTATTTTAAAATGAATAGAATTATGGTCGCTGGCCCCAAAGTACTCCCCCACTGACACCTCAGTCACCTGCCCTGCCTTATTTCCCAAGAGTAGGTCAAGTTTTGCACCTTCTCTAGTAGGTACATCCACATACTGAATCAGAAAATTGTCTTGTCCACACTTAACAAATTCCTCTCCATCTAAACCTTTAACATTATGGCAGTCCCAGTTGATGTTTGGAAAGTTAAAATCTCCTATCATAACTACCCTATTATTCTTACAGGTAGCTGTGATCTCCTTACAAGTTTGTTTCTCAATTTCCCTCTGACTATTGGGGGGTCTATAATACAATCCCAATAAGGTGATCATTCCTTTCGTATTTCTCAGTTCCACCCAATAACTTCCCTCGATGTATTTCCGGGAATATCCTCCCCCAGCAGAGCTGTAATGCGATCCCTTATCAAAAATGCCACTCCCCCTCCTCTCTTGCCTTCCTTTCTATCCTTCCTGTAGCATTTGTATCCTGGAACATTAAGCTGCCAGTCCTGCCCATCCCTGAGCCATGTTTCTGTAATTGCTATGATATCCCAGTCCCATGTTCCTAACCATGCCCTGAGTTCATCTACCTTCCCTGTTAGGCCCCTTGCATTGAAATAAATGGAGTTTAATTTATTAGTCCTACCTTGTCCCTGCTTGCCCTGACTGTTTGACTCACTTCTGTTCTCAACTGTACCCGTCTCAGATTGATCTCTTTCCTCACTATCTCCCTGGGTTCCCCCCCACCCCCCCCAACCCACCCCCACCTTACTAGTTTAAATCCTTCCAAGCAGTTCTAGCAAATTTCCCAGCCAGTATATTAGTCCTCTTCCAATTTAGGTGCAATCCATCCTTCTTGTACAGGTCACATCTACCCAAAAGAGATTCCAGTGATTCAAAAATGTGAATCCTTCTCCCAAACACTCATCCTCTCTATCTTCCTATTCTTGCCCTCACTAGCTCGTAGAACTGGGAGTAATCCAGATATTACTACCCTTGAGGACCTCCTTTTTAAATTTCTGCCTAACTCCCTATAATCTCCCTTCAGAATCTCAACCTTTTCCCTTCCTATGTCATTGGTTCCAATGTGGACAATGACTTCCTGCTGGCCCCTCTCCCCCGTGAGAACATTCTGCACCCTCTCTGAGACATGCTTGATCCTGGCACCAGGGAAACAACACACCATTCTGCTTTTTCTCTGCTGGCCACAGAAACATCTGTCTGTACCTTGGACTACAGAATTCCCTAACACAATTGATCTCTTGGAAGCCGACGTACACCTCGTTGCATTACAGCCAGTCTCAATACCAGAAACTTGGCTATTTGTGCTACATTCCCTGAGAATCCATCACCCCCTACATTTTCCAAAACAGCATACCTGTTTGAAATGGGTATATCAACAAAAGACTCCTGCACTAGCTGCCTACCTCTCTTACCCTTCCTGGAGTTAACCCATCTATGTGATTGTATCTGAGACATTCCCCCCTTCCTATAACTGCCATCCATCACATACTGTTGCTGTTGCAAATTCCTCATCGCTTCCATCTGTCTCTCCAACCGATCCATTTGATCTGATAAGATTCGCATCCAACAGATATGGCAGATATAATTCGCAATAATCCTTAAACTCTCTTTAAACTCTCACATCTGACAACAAGTACATATCACTGCAAAGGCTATTTTTGCTCCTTCACAATCTACAGACCCAGAAAATAACACTGTCGTATTCCTCTACAAACACTGTTTCAGGTTAAATTAATAGCTATGGCTTATATTTTAAGTTTAATCAAGAGACTTATCTCCAAAAACATATAATCAAGAAAGAACCCACTGTACTCACTAATACAGCCTTTCTCTTGGACAGACTTAAAACAACAACTGACTTATCTGATTCTGTGCTGTGAACTTTGCCCAACAGTTCCTCCAAGATTAGTTGTGAATTTCACTGTTTGTTAATTTTCCCAGATGCACTCCGATACATGAATTCAAACAGCAAAGGTTGTAACTGTGCAGGTGTTTTCTCTCTCTCTCTCTCTCTCTCTTTCTCTCTCTCCTGCACTGACCTCACCATGTGCTTCCTTTGTCTGTACCTCTCCCTTTTTAAAACTGCTGTTGTTTTGACTTTTTTTTTCCAAAGTTCCAAAACAATGCAACAGCATATAAAACAGTAATTGCTGGTCGTGGAATTCGAGGAAATCACCTCCAACACCTAAAATGCCTCAAAAAAAAGGAGTAGCTCTTACAGCCAGAATTTTTTCCCATCCTCCATCCTGGATTACCCAGAATAAAAAAACTCTGGTTTGACCACATTTGGAATACTGTGAACAAATCTGGGCACAACTTCTTCAGAGGAATACACTGGCCACAAGACAGAAAAAAAGTATAATGTAGGTTTACAAAGATGAGATCTGGACTTCAGCGGTTAGGTTTTGAGGAGAGATTGTGCAAATTAGGTTTTGCTAGAATTTAAACAGTTAAGTGGTGATCTGATCAAGATAACAACAGGAAAATATAAAGATAAATGGTATATAAAGGTAAACTATTTCCATTTGATGAAGACTCTGGAACAAGGGGACATGGTGTAAAAAAACAGGGCCAGACCATTCAGGAGAGATGTGGGTGACAGAAGTTTGGAATTCTTTTCCATAAATGACTGTGGTGGACCAGCTGTTGATTTTTAATACAAAATAGATACATTTTTGTTAAACAAAGAAATTAAGGGATATTGGACAAAGGCAGGACTCACATCATCCATGATCTCACTGAATAGTTGAGCAGGCTCAAGGAGCTGAATGGCCTATTCCAGCTCCTATGTAACCCCCACTGTTAGCCTTCAGACAAATCCACTTGGTGAGTTCCTCACCATTAGTGACTGATTATCAATATTAGCAGGAGGAAGCCTTCAATGCCTGTTTAAGAGCTCAATTAGCCTGCAAACTTTCCCACCCACACTTAACCTGGGAAAGTTGAGTGTGTGGGGGGAAATGGTAGCAAGATGACAGAGTCCCTACTTCACACCTTCCTGATGATTCAAAAGCGACACACGTTCCTGAGGGGTTGGCACACTGTTTTTAAGCAGTTTCAGTGCTTTTGTATCACTATGTCCTATGTCCTGTCTGCAAGTCATCACATCTTAGTTGCAACTGTAAACCCACAGAAGTTGATTTTAAATGAAGTATAAATTAGGTTCACTTCAGAATATGTTATTATTAATTAGATTTTCACTTATATTTTGACAACATTAAGAAAATTCTGGAGTATTATTACTCTCCACGCGCAAGACAGAAAAAGTAAAAAAAAGCTTTTCCAAGGAGCACAGATGTGCAGTCTACAAATTATGCAATATACTTGTCAAATCTGAAACCCAAGGTTTCCCTTGTAGTAAACAACCAATCGAGGTTGAATTATTTGGAACAGAACCAAGCTTCTTTATAGATACAAAGGCACATTAATAATAGGAAGGAAGCATTAATCTGAATGGAAATGTTTGATCATATGTTAATTCTGTTGTTGAATTTGTTATTGATGTTATATATGGATAGTGGCAGCCAACACAAATGCCTGCTCCTTCACCTTTCAAATGTGATAGAAATTCTATAATACCACATCTTTCTTTCAGCCCATTTAAAATACCTTGGAGGTTTTGTTAACCTGTCAACTGAGGGTACAATTAATCACCGAGAATATATAAGTTACAGTTCTGACAGGAATGTGGCAGGGAGACCAGAAATTATGGGTGGCAGCAGCAGAATGTTAATGTCACTGGGCGGGTAATCTAGACTAATGTCCTGGGGACATGAGTTTGAATCTAACCATGGCAGATGCTAAAATTTCAATTCAATGGAAGAAACAGCTAATCTTATCGTGGCTACCTAACCACTGTTGATTGTTGTGAAACACATCTGGTTCATTAATATCCTTTATGCAACAACATCTGCCATCCTTAATCTGGTCTTCCCTACATGAGGGGAATGGGACTAACAGAGTGGCTTCACATAATAGCCAGCACAACTCAGTGGGCTGAATGTCCTGCTTCTGTGCTAATCTCCATGATTCGACTCTATTTTATATTCAGGAAAATGTCAAACAGCTATTTTTAAGGAAATGCGCTGTTAAAAGAATGTTGTCACTAGTCTTTTAAGGGAAGAAACAACTAACAGGTTAAATTATTTGCAGATTTAAATTTTGAGCAGTTCAAAAGTACCCCATTCACAAAAGCATACATCAAAGTGAGCAAGAGGACAGAGGAAGGGGTGGGGTCATTAATAGATGCAGAGGTCCTGAAGGAACACACTGCATTTGGCTTCATGGGCAGAATGTTAACATCTTCTGGGATAGACTGGCGAACGGGCAGGTGGAGTGAAACTGGGTACAAAGCCATGGGTCCCAATCCAATTGCCCTTGACACATCCACAATTTTATGTTCCACAGGGCAGCCCTCAGCAACACTCAAGAAGCTTGACACCATCCAAGACAAAACAGCTGTGCAAATGGCACCATATTCACCACCTATCCCCTTCATCACTAACATACAGCGGCAGCCGTGTGTACTGTCTACAAGGTGCAACACAACTGCTCCTTGGAAAGCACCTTCAAAGTCTGCAGCCTCTACTACCTAAAAGATAAGGTCAGTGGATGCATGGAATGCCACAACCTGCAAGTTCCTCTCCAAGTTACATGCCAACCTGACTTGGAATGATGTTGCTTTCACTGCCACAGGATCAAGTATCTGAATATGCCTAACAGTACTGTGGAGGTCCATACACCCCAAGGACAACACAGGTTCAATAATGCAATGCAGCACCACCTTCTCAAGGGCAGTTAGGGAGGGACAGATAATAAATTGTTGCCCAGCCTGCAAAACTAACACCCCATCCATAGAGTCCTAGAGTCATACAGCATGGAAACAGACTTTCAGTCCAACTCACCCATGCCAACCAGATATCCTACACATACCCTCTGCATGAAAATACTGCCCCTCAGGTCCTTTTTAAATCTTTTCCCTCTCACCTTAAACCTATGTCCTCTAGTTTTGGACTTCCCTACCCTGGGGAAAAGACCTTGACTATTCGCCCTATCCATGCCCTCCAGATTTTACCACTGATCCCTGCTCAGCTCTGGGGAAAAACCGCTGCAGCCTATTCAGCGTTTCCCAATATCTCAAACTCTCCAATCCTGGCGACATCTGAATAAACAAAAAACATAAGTAATGGCCATTTAAGGCTTCTTCACACTCCAGTACACTATTCCATGATGGATGAAGCTTAGAGCACTGTATGTAAAGCAAATTCAGGCTACATTTTAAACACTTTGCTACACCCAAACAACATAGAACATTGTAGATCTCTGTTTGTCATCCTTAAGTTTGAATGACCATAGGACAATCAAATTTTTAAACATCTCAATCTCTTCATATGGGCCGGGTGCTAGCAGGTGGGATTAGATTGGGTTGGGACTAGATTGGGTTGGGATATCTGGTCGCATGGACAGGTTGGACCGAAGGGTCTGTTTCCATGCTGTACATCTCTATGACTCTATAACTATCGTGCATTTGGATTGGATCAAGGAGGAGTGAACGCATTAATACATGCTGGAATGGCTACACTTGGACTCAAGTGGTGGCCAGCACCCGGCCCATATCCCTCCAAACCATTCATATTCATATACCCATCCAAATGCCTCTTAAATGTAGCAATTGTACCACCTCCACCACATCCTCTGGCAGCTCATTCCATACACGTACCATCCTCTGTGTGAAAAAGTTGCCTCTTAGGTCGGTTTTATATCTTTCACCTCTCACCCTAAACCTATGCACTCTAGTTCTATCTCCCAGACCCCAGGGAAAAGACTTTGTCTATTTATCCTATCCATGACCCTCATAATTTTGTAAACCTCTATAAGGTCACCCCTCAGCCTCCGACGCTCCAGGGAAAATAGCCCCAGCCTGTTCAGCCTCTCCCTGTAGCTCAGATCCTCCAACCTTGGCAACATCCTTGTAAATCTTTTCTGAACCCTTTCAAGTTTCACAACATCTTTCCGATAGGAAGGAGACCAGAATTGCATGCAATATTCCAACAGTGGCCTAACCAATGTCCTGTACAGCTGCAACATGACCTCCCAACTCCTGTACTCAATACTCTGACCAATAAAGGAAAGCATACCAAATGCCTTCTTCACTATCCTATCTACCTGTGATTCCACTTTCAAGGTGCTATGAACCTGCACTCCAAGGCCTCTTTGTTCAGCAACACTCTCTAGGACCTTACCATTAAGTGTAAATCCATACTTTGTAACATATATAGACAGCTGCAACACACTAAATAAATATGAGAACATATACATGAAAATATGAACACTTGCCACTTTGGTTTGTATTTCAAGAATCCAAATATTATTTGCAGTCACTGTGAACTTTGGAACTAAGTTTATTGTAAGCAGATGTGAGTACTCTTGCTTTGTAATGGAATGGTTCATTATTATTTTATTATGGTAAAAGTTTCTGTGGTATACATAGAGGTGAATATCGCCTCAGGGAATAAGATGACAATCACCCCATTGTTGGGCAATCCTGTTTGTCCAGTTAATAATGTTCCTGTGGAAGGTTTCAAGTAAGATGAAACAATTAAAGTAGAGTGAAAGACAAGCTAACATTTCAAGTGAAAACATTTAGATTAGATTACATTCCCTACAGTATGGAAACAGGCCTTTCAGCCCAACAAGTCCACACCGATCCTCTGAAGAGTATCCCACCCAGACCCATTCCCCTACCCTATGTTTACTCCTGACTAATGCACCTAACACTATGGGCAATTTAGCATGGCCAATTCACCTGACCTGCACATCTTTGGATTGTGGGAAAAAACTGGAGCACCCAGAGGAAACCCAGGCAGACACGGGGAGAATGTGCAAACTCCACACAGGCAGTTGCCTGAGGCGGGAATCAAACCCGGGTCCCCGGCGCCGTGAGGCATCAGTGCTTATCACTGAGCCATGATGCCACCCAAAACAAATTGAAACAAATTTGAACAGAAATTATTCACTCCAAAGGTGACCTCACTGGTAGAATTTTCAGTGATCTTTATTTTTGTTTCAGATTTCTTGCATCTGTGTTTATTTATTCTGTTGAAAAGTATCTGAACAGATGTCATTCATCCACCAAATAAGGCAGCCTATCATCCAATTTGAACTGTTATGCTGTATATTACTGTTGAAACTCCACAAGGTAAAACAGAGAAGGTGTAAATCAACTTGATCCACTGGGATGCACGGAAGATATCATTTCAGAGATTTTGCCATGTTGCTAACAAATCCACACAATGATGTTGGAATTTAGTGGCTTCTGCCCTGAAGTGATCTTGGACGCAAGGTATTTAACCAGGCGACTGATTGGTAAGTGCTGGCACTATGCATTCCACCTTTGCTTCAATTAAAGGACAAAGGCAACAAATACACAGGAACACTACTATGTGCAAATTCCCTTCCAAGCCACTCACCATCCTGACTTGGAAATATATCACCATTACTTCACTATCACTGGGACTGGTCAAAATTCTGGTGTTCCCTTTCTATGGGTTACCTACAGCGTATGTTCTGCAGCAGTTCAAGAAGACAGCTCACCACCATATTCTCAAGCGCAACCAGGATGGGAAATAAATGCTGGCCACCCAGCAATGCCACGTCCAACAACTGAATTAAAAAAGGTGCCATATTAAAGGTCATTGTGGAAAATGAAAGCTCATGGTCTCGGGGGTAACTTATTGGCCTGCATACAAGATTAGCTAGCTAATTGGAAGTGGTAGGTATCAAAAATCATTTTCTAGTTGGCAAGATGTGATGAGATGTGTGCCACAGGAATCAGTGCTGGGGTTTCAATGATTAACAATTTATATAAATAACTTGAATGAAGGGCTAAAGCTAATGACGTAAATATAGGTAGATAGGGAAGTAAATTGTGAAGAGAACGTGAGGAGGCTACAAAGAGATACAGGTAAAAACCAAAAGAACTGTGGATGTTGTAAATCAAAAATAAAAACAGAAGTTGCTGGAAAATCTCAGCAGGTCTGGCGGCATCTGTGAGGGGGGGGGGGGGGGGGGGCGGTCACAGCTGATGTTTCAAGTCTGGAGACCTTTCCTCAGAAGTTCTGGGAGCCGGGGGTGGAGCTGGTCACCAGATCCAAAGCTGTGGTTCTGATTTCTCTTCACAGTTGCTGCCAGATCTGCTGAGCTTTTCCAGCAATTTCTGTGAAAGAGATTCAGATGGTTGGTGAGTAGACAGAGATCAGGCAAATAGAATATAATCTGGGAAAATGTAAAATTATCCATTTTGGCAGGAAGAATAAAAAATAAGCTTATTATGTAAATGGTGAAAGACTGCGGATCACAGAGGTGCAGAGGGATCTGAGTGTTGGGGTGCTCGAATCACAGAAAGCACAGCACGTGGTTAGGAAAGCCAACAGAATGTTATCATTTATTGCAAGGGAACTAGAATACAACCATGGGGAGTTGTGATAAAGGTTCATACATTGTTATTATTTGCATTCTAATGTCAACAGAACCACGTATAGAGTCATAGAGATGTACAGCATGGAAACAGACCCTTCGGTCCAACTCATCCATGCCAACCAGATATCCCAACCCAATCTAATCCCACCTGCCAGCACTTGGCCCATATCCCTCCAAACCCTTCCTATTCATATACCCATCCAAATGCCTCTTAAATGTTGCAATGGTACCAGCCTCCACCACTTCCCCTGGCAGCTCATTCAATGCACGTACTACCCTCTGAGTGAAAAGTTGCCCCTTAGGTCTCTTATATCTTTCCCCTCTCACCCTAAACCTATGCCCTCTAGTTCTGGACTCCCCCACCCCAGGGAAAAGACTTTGTCTATTTATTCTCTCCATGCCCCTCATGATTTTATAAACCTTTATTAGGTCACCCCTCAGCCTCTGACATTCCAGGGAAAACAGCCCTAGCCTGTTTAACCTCTCCCTATAGGTCAAATCCTCTAACCCTGGCAACATCCTTATAAAATCGTTTCTGAAATTTTTCAATTTGCACGCAATGTTCCAACAGTGGCCGCTTTAAGTTTAATTATATATTTCAATATTGGGTGGGTTAAGAAAGGGAGACATAAGGAGGAAGTTTTCTAGGCTCTGGATGTTATGGGCAATTGCAAGACAGTTGGGAAAATATGTTGAGAATAGAAAAATGAGATTGCTAGTATCAAGAAAAAACTCAGACACTCCACCTAAGGTTTAACAGTTAAGTAAGAATCTCACTATACATTTTCACCTCTGACCTTGCTGCAGAAGCTGACAGAGATTACCATCAGAACGTCGATGTGAATTGCATTCATGCTGAATTCCTTGCAGAAGGAATGATTTCACATTCTAATCCAGGAATGACATACTTCACTTGGGGCCTTCCTTTTGGAGGCAGGGAAACAGAATCCCATTTGAACAATGTACACCTACACAACACATGTCATCTCAATCTCCAAGAAATGGGATCACTGCATGACCAAAAACTTCAGGGAGCTGTAGAGTTCAAGCTTCTGTGAAATAGTTTTCCTCATAACAAATGCCCTTTTCACTCCATAGAATTGTCACATCAGGGGAGGCCATTTGTCCTGTCATTTTCATGCATGGTCTGCATAAGGGCAATTTACCTACTGCCATTTCCTTGCCTTCTCTGTGCAGAACAGCACATGTTCCCTCAACATCAATCTTGATTCTTTTCGCTCTACACTATGACCAGAACTGAACAAAAGAATTCAAGTGAAATTGGGTGAGAACATTGGATTAAATCCATGGTAAAGAGTTAACTAGTCTCCTCAATGACAACCAACAATAATGTACCACACTTAAAAATTCATCTTCTTGAAACACAAGACCCTAAATGGGCTTGACAGGTACATGCAAACAGCATGTTTCCCAGTGTAGGGGAACCACTTCTAACCACTGTTCCTAGATTCACTGACTCCTCCACTATCAGCATCCTGGGGCTTACCACTGACTAGAAGCTGAACTTTTGGAATATTGCATATAGTTCTGGTTGCCACATTACTAAAAGGACATGGATGCTTTGTTGAGGGTGCAGAGGAGATTCATCAGGATGTTGCCTGCTCTGAAGACTGCTAGCTATGAGGTGAGGTTGCGTAGATTAGGATTATTTTCATTGGAAAGAAGGTGGTTGAGGGGGGAACCTGATTGAGGCCTACAAAATCATGACAGGTGTAGATAGGGTGGATAGCAAGAAACTTTTTCCCTAGAGTGGAGGACTCAATTACGAGGTGTCACAAGTTCAAAGTGAGAGGGGAAAGTTTAGGGGAGATATACGTGGAAAGTTCTTTATGCAGAGGGTGGTAGGTGCCTGGAAAGCGTTGCCAGCAGAGGTGGTAGGGACTGGAATGATTTTGTCATTTAAGATGTAACTAGACATATACATGAATGGGCAGGGAGCAAAGGAATATAGATCCTTAGAAAATAGACGGCAGATTTAGATAGATGATCTGGATCGGTACAGGCTTGTAGGGCCGAAGGGCCTGTTCCTGCACTGTAATGTTCTTTGCTCTTTGAACTGGATTAATCATGTAAATACTGTGGCTACAATAACAGGTCAGTTATTTGGAATCTTGCAGTGAGTAACTTACCTCATGAATCCCCAAAGCCTGTCCATCATCTACAAGGCACAAGTCAAGAGTGTGATGGAATATTCCCTACTTGCCTGGTTGGGTGCAGCTCCAACAAGACTCAAAAACCTTGACACCATCCAGGACAAAGTCGCCCATTTGACTGGCATCACATCCATGAGATTCACTTGCTCCATCACCAACACTCAATAGCAGCAAAACTATCCACAAGATGCACTGCAGAAATTCATCAAAATCCTTAGACAGCACCATCTAAACCCATGACCACTTCCATCTAGAAGGACAGGGGTAGCAGATACATGGGAACACCACCACCAACTACAAGTTCTCCTCCAAGTGACTCACCATCCTGACTTGGAAATATATTGCTGTTCTTCCACTATTGCTGGGTCAAAATCTTAGAATTCCATCCCTAACAGCACTGTGGGTCTAACTACAGTAAATGGACTATATGGTTCAAAACGGCAGCTCACCACCTTCTCAAGGGCAACTAGGGAGGAGCAACAAATGGTGGCCCAGCGAGCAACATTAACCTCTCATGAGTTAATTTTTTTAAAAAACTACATACACATTGCTGACTGACTGAAGAGAGTACACTAATTCCATCACACAGTAAGGGCAACTAAAGTGTGTTGCTTTATACTGGAATGTCACATGTTGTGATGTCATGTAACTTGTCTTAAAAATACAGGCCTATTTGGTGGGGAATCTCTGCCACAATAAAACAGACCTCAGCATTCAACCAAGCCCCAGACACCAACTGACTGTTACTGTCTTTACAACTATACCCCAGCAGGAGTCACCACTTAAAGGAGGCAGGTGGGATGACTGGAAGAAGGTAAAAGAAATTATGAATTTAGTGTAGAGTATTAAATCATAATGGTAAAATCTGAGTCAATGGCAAAATATACATCACTCATGTTCTAACTTAGGCAATCAACATCTTGTTAAACAGCTTGGCTTTTTAAAGGTGCATTCAAATTTTAGTTCAGTGCTGATCATTTCAATAGGAGGCTTTGATTTCTACAATGCAGAGTCATGAGCAGCAGTACAAACATACATATGATCTAATTTCAGGCTGCTATTTAGGTAAATAGATTCTTTGTTTGCTCTCCCCATCTGACTTCCACTATTGCCCTTTCAAATGATATATTTGAGATTAGTAACTCACTACATAGGACATGAGATTTCAGCACCTGACAGCAATTATACAATCACAACATTAAAAAAAAGTTCAACATAAAGCAGCAATCAGCAATTGTTTAACTGATTTAACCTGGAAATTCTATTTGAAGCAAAATTAACTGTATAGAAATGGAAAAATCTACCACTGAGTCATCTTTTTTCTTGACAATATAATGATGTTAGGGGGAAATAATTTATGCACAAATGAATCTTATTTTCAAAATAAGTTATTTGCTGCTCTCCATTGTTTACTTTATTGTAATAAAAATTGAAATGCAATAACATCACTGATGCCTGGAATGGATAACATTGTTCACACTATTGTACAATATTGAGATGGTGCAGTGATGCATGCTCCCCTCATTCAGCTAGAAGAATAGAAATAAAATTAGTTATGTTAACAAGATCCAAATGATTGTTTTACATTTTAAAGCAACATTGGGTAGATTTTCACATCGGTGTTTTAGTACTAACTGCTATAGCTTATTCCTGGTTGCAACAACGATAACAGTAGAAACATAAAAATCTAATATCAGGAGTAGAGTTCACAGTACAACTTTCAGAGAAAGGAAGTGGGTTGATGGGGGAAGGGTTGGTTCAATCATAAATATTTATTTTCCAGCTCTGTTGGTTTCTTTTTATAACATGTTCAGGCCTGGAGCAGATATGTGGCAAAGTTTATATTCATACATTTCAATTATTTTTTGTTAATTAATAAATGGGGTGATGCTCATTCGGTGGGCACTTATTGCCCATTCCTAGTTTCCCTTTGGTCTAAGTACATGCTAGGTACATTTCAGGATGCAGTTAAGAGTCAACCAAAGTGCTATGGGTCTTGATTCACATGTAGGCTAGACCAGATAAAGACAATAGATTTCACTCCTCCACTGCCTCTCCTAAATGTTGCCTAGGCAGTGGAATTGCTTTGTTAAAGTACAGAGAAGAATGTATAGCAAGGAAAGAAAAGTCCTTTGCATGCAAAGGAATGGAAGCAACTCCAATCACACACCTCACACATGGTTTGTAATTTTGACAGAAGAGAAAAAGAACTAATTTCAGCTAATTCGGTATCTAAACTAAAAATGCAAGAACAAAAGTCTTATTTTGTTATTAATTGAAAAATCAAACTCTCAGTTCAATATGATACATGTCACTTGGTTTCTATGGAGTTGGAGGGGTAGGGAAGTCAGATAAACCCAAATGCATATCACAATGTCCCTCCTATTCGGTTCTAATTGACAGCTATATTTAGGTATTATTTACCTAGCGGAGATAGTTGGAAAACAGTACACTGTTCTGTAATTATAGGTAAAGCTACTGTGTTGGGTGCGAAGCACATCACTGTGACAGGGTACCTTCGAAGTAATAAAACAAAGGGTGACAATTTGACTCCGAGACAGGTAGCTTGAGTCAAGAAGTTTCCTGACCCCACAGCAGACATGGATTCCATACATACACAATATTTGCTCTGGAAAGGTAGGGGTGGAAGGCAGTAGGGCCCGCCAACTCAGGGGAACGTAGCACGACCAGCCACGTTTCTGGTATTGAGGCATGCTCTAATGCAATGCGGGATACATTGGATTCCAAGAAATCGATTGTATTAGGGGACTCTCTAGTCTGAGGTACAGCCACAGAAACGTCTAACAGTGAAAAATGAGAATGGTGTGTTGCTTCCCTGGTGCCAGGATCAAGGATGTCTTAGAGAGGGTGCAGTATGTTCGCAAGGGGGAGAGGGGCCAGCAAGAGGTCATTGTACACATTGGAACCAATGACATAGGAAGGGAAAAGGTTGAGATTTTGAAGAGAGATTAGAGAGTTAGGCAGCAATTTAAAAAGGAGGTTCTTGAGAGTAGTAATACCTGGAATACTCCCGGTGCTATGAGCTACTGAGGGTAGGAATGGGAGGATAGAGCAGATGAATGCATGGCTGAGGAGCTGGTGTATGGGAGAAGAATTCACATTTTTGGATCATTGGAATCTCTTCTGGGGTAGAAGTGACCTGTACAATGGACAGATTGCACTTAAATTGGAAGGGGACTAATATACTGGCAGGGAGATTTGCTGGAGCTGCTTGGGAAGATTTGAACTAGTAAGGTGTAGGGGGGAACCCAGGGAGATAGTGAGGAAAGTGATCAATCTGAGACTGGTACAATTGAGAAAAGAAGTGAGTCAAACAGTCAGGGCAGGCAGGGATGAAGCAGAGAACAAGGTATGACTGATAAATTAAACTGCATTCATTTCAATGCAAGGGGCAAATGAACTCAGGGCATGGTTAAGAACATAGGACCAGGATATCATAGCAATTACAGAAACATGACTCAAGGATGGACAGGACAGGCAGCTTAATATTCCAGGATACAAATGCGACAGGAAGGACAGAAAGTGAGGCAAGAGAGGAGGGGAGTGACGTTTTTGATAAGGGATAGCATTACAGCTGTACTGAGGGAGGATATTCCTGGAAATACATCCAGGGATGTTATTTGGGTGGAACTGAGAAATAAGAAAGGGATGTTCACCTTATTGGGATTATATTATAGACCCCCTAATACTCAGAGGGAAATTGAGAAACAAATTTGTAAGGAGATCTTACCTGTAAGAATAATAGAGTGGTTATGAGTTGGGAGTTTAACTTTCCAAACATAGACCGGGACTGCCACAGTGTTAAGGGTTTAGATGGAGAGAAATGTGTTAAGAGTGCATGAGAAAATTTTCTGATTCAGTATGTGGATGTACCTACTAGAGAAGGTGTAAAACTTGACCTACTCTTGGTAATTAGGCAGGGCAGGTGACTGAAGTGTCAGTTGGGGGACCACTTTGGGTCAGCGACTATAATTCTATTAGTTTTAAAATAGTGATGGAAAAAGATAGACCAGATCTAAAAGTTGAAGTTTGAAATTGGAGAAAGGCAATTTTGACGGTATTAGGCAAGAACTTTCAAAAGCTGATTGGGGGCAGATGTTCGCAGGTAAAGGGATGGCTGGAAAATAGGAAGCCTTCAGAAACAAGAAATCAAGAGTCCAGAGACAGTATATTCCTGTCAGGGTGAAAGGAAAGGCTGGTAAGTATAGAGAATGCTGGATGACTAAAGAAATTGAGGTTTTGGTTAAGAAAAAGAAGGAAGCATATGTCAGGTATAGATAGGATAGATCAAGTGAATCCTTAGAAGAGTGCAAAGGAAGTAGGAGTATACTTAAGAGGGAAATCAGGACAAAAAGAGGACATGAAATAGCTTTGGCAAATAGAATTAAGGAGAATCCAAAGGATTTTTACAAATACATTAAGGACAAAAGGGTAACTAGGGAGAGAATAGAGGTAAAAACAATAACTGCAGATGCTGGAAACCAAATTCTGGATTAGTGGTGCTGGAAGAGCACAGCAGTTCAGGCAGCATTCAACGAGCAGCGAAATCGATGTTTCGGGCAAAAGCCCTCAGGGAGAGAATAGGGCCACTCAAAGATCAGCAAGGCGGCCTTTGTGTGGAGCCACAGGAGATGGGGAAGATACTAAATGAGTATTTTGCATCAGTATTTAATGTGGAAAAGGACATGGAAGATATAGAATGTGGGGAGATAGATGGTGACACTTGAAAAATGTCCATATTACAGAGGAGGAAATGCTGAATGTCTTGAAACGGGAGAAGTGAAAAAATCCCCAGCACCTGATCAGGTGTACCCTAGAACTCTGGGAAGCTAGGGAAATGATTGCTGGGCCTCTTGCTGAGATATTTGTATTATCAATAGTCACAGGTAAGATACCGGAAGACTGGAGGTTGGCTAACGTGGTGCCACTGTTTAAGAAAGGTGCAAAGGACAAGCCAGGGAACTATAAACCAGTGAGCCTGACGTTAGTGGTGGGCAAATTGTTGGAGGGAATCCTGAGGGACAGGATGTATATATATTTGGAAAGACAAAGACTGATTAGGGATAGTCAACAAGGCTTTGTGCATGGGAAATCATGTCTCACAAACTTGGGTGGAGGATTTGAGCTATAGGAAGAGGTTGAATAGGCAAGGGCTGTTTTCCCTGGACCATTGGAGGCTGAGGGGTGACCTTATAGAGGTTTATAAAGTCATGAGGGGCATGGATAGGTTAAATCAGCAAGGTATTTTCCCTGCAGTGGGGGAGTCCAGAACTAGAGGGCATAGGTTTAGAGTGAGAGGGGAAAGATATAAAAGAGACCTAAGGGGCAACCTTTTCAGGCAGAGGGTGGTGCGTGTGTGGAATGGACTGCCAGGGGAAGTGGTGGAGGCTAGTGCTAAGATATCTGGATGGGTATATCAATAGGAAGGGTTTGGAGGGATATGGGCCAGGTGCTGGCAGGTTGGACTAGATTGGGTTGGGATATCTAGTTGGCATGGATGAGTTGGACCAAAGGGTCTGTTTCCGTGCTGTACATCTCTATGGCTCTATAACTGTGAAAGCAGATGATAGGTGGCCACATCAGCAGAGAAGAGGCGAGGCAAGTTGGTTCGAAAACCCACCTTGGTTCTCTGGAACAGTTTGTATTAAAAGCACCAGGTGGTCAAGCCTGAACCCAGCCCCTCTCAATGGCCCCATGTCCCCATGCCACTTTATCCAGTATTGACATTATACGGTTCACTGGTTCTGTGCAAAAGCAATCAGAATGTTGAAGATAAACACCCATTCACAAATCTGCTTCGAAAAAAAACTACTGTTCCTCCAACCATAAAAAAAGGATCCTTGAGAGACATCCATTAGAATATCAGTGACATAATCTCCTCTTAAAGTTGTCAATCAAGTAAAATTAGAACTTCAGTTTGTCCAAAGACAATCTACTCTAAGCTGGTGCATTTGAGAGTTTGGTAGCACAGCCAAGCATGCATAATAACTCCAGGTAGAGAACTAGCTGTGTAGAAATCTGTTTCTACGAATGCAATTCCCATCTGGGGTGTCGGATAATATAGGATTGCGGTTAGGACCTTTTGAAAAAACCTTTCAACAAGTTCCCAAATCCTCTGAACAGCCATGAACCACATGTCCTGAATGAACCCACCTCATGAAAATTGCCATCAGCTAGGAGATGCCTACTCCCAAAATGTTTGCCAGCCAGGCTGGGTGTGTAAAATGTAGGTCATTACTCAGACCCTTACGTTGTACCAGTCAAAATTTCCCACACGGGAATGGAGGCATATGTACTAGAATCAGGCTCTGGCCCCTTTTGTTAAAATGGTTCCAGAGTCAGCATGACTAGAAGTAATAGTAATATTACTAGATTACTAGCATTAAGTCCTACATCTTCAAGAAGAAGGCCGACCTCACTCTCTGGACATCAAGTTATTTTGGAAACTGTTCACTTTTCTGGCCCTCATGCCTCTATCTGCCTCACAAACACATGCCCCTATCCATCACCATAGCCCCTCAGACTCACTTGGCTCCTCCATGATAACTCTTGCCTTCCACCTCTCCCCATGCCAACTAGCCACTCACTCAGTATCCACAATAGTCAAACCCAAGCAAGCCATGTGGACATGAAAATTATTACATTTCTAACAATCTAATACAGATCTCAGTAATGCACACTTGATAGTCAACATACTAGTTCAAAATATGTTAATACCCTCAAGGTATTAAAAACAAAATTATTAAAGCTTTTAAAATCTTAATCAGTTATTAAAAACAAGCTTCTATTCAGTAACCACAAAGACAGATAGTCAGATAATAGCCTCTTTAAATGTCGATTGACCCAAAGGCTCAGAACCCCCGTTAAGCTAAGTGTTTTTATAGCTTTGGAAGCTCAGTCAAGCATTCACAATGAGAAAAACATAATAACAACTTTTGAAAAATATGGACAAAGACCTCTACTGAAACTATAGAACAGGTGATCTTGGTTTTTTTTATATATAACTTACACCAGATGACAATCAAAGCAGGTCCGCAGATGATGGTTTTATCTCTGACAGATCGCTTAAGCCTGTTTTTGTCTCTCTGTGTTTAAAGATCAGGCAATTTAAAAGCCTCCAGATTATGACAATCTAACAAGCCTTATCCCCCAACAAGCTTATGGTTAATCCATTAATTCATGACTTCAATACTTCGGGTTAATGTCCTTGAAACAGCAAGAATCTTTGAACTCAGCAAATAACCCCACTGAGTAATGGTTTCCCTCCAAGTGATTGTTGCCTTATTTCTTTCTCCATAACAACAAAAATGGGATCTGTTAGAAACTGTATTTTTTTTCATTCAAGGAATCTGGGGGTCACTTGCTATGCCAGCACTTATCCCTAATTACCCAGAAGGCAGTTAAGTGTCAACTACATTGCTCTGGGTCTGGAGTCACATGAGACCAGGTAAGGATGGCAGCTTCCTTCCTTAAAAAGACATTAGTGAACCAGATGGGTTTTTCTGACAATCGGCAATGGTTTTGTGGTTATCATTAGACCCTTAATTCTGGATTTTTATTGAATTCAAATTCCACCACCTGCCATGGAAGGCTTCAAATCCCAAAACATTACCTGGGTATCTGGATTAATAGCCGAAAATGTGTTGCTGGAAAAGCGCAGCGGGTCAGGCAGCATCCAAGGAGCAGGAGAATCGACGTTTCGGGCATGAGCCCTTCTTCAGGATCCCATATTCCCAATTCCTTCGTCTCCGCTGCATCTGCTCCTAGGAGGACCAGTTCTAATACCGTACAACCCAGATGGCCTCCTTCTTCAAAGATCGCAATTTCCCCCCAGACATGATCGACGATTTAGCAGAAGCTCTTCCTATCTGGATTAATAGTCCAGCAATAGTACCAAGAGATCAATGCCTCCCACTGTGAGCAAGACTTCTACATCTGGGTCCAGCCCACCATATTTAATAGTCTCCGGAGGTTGGTCTGACTCCAATCCATTCCATTGTCATAAAGTTAGAGGTCCACAGCATAGAAAAATGTTCTTCAGCACACTGAGTCCACACCAGTCAAAAACAATTATTTAATTGTTTATCTAATTATGTATTAACTAATTAATTTATTACCTAATTATTCTCATCCCATTCCAGTACTTGGCCCATAGCCCTGTGTGCCTCAGCATTGCAAGTGCATATTTAAATATTTCTTAAATGCTATGAGGCTTTCTGTCTCTTCTACTCTTACAGGCATTGAGTTCTAGATTCCCACCAAACTCTAGGTGAAAAAACATCACCTCATACCCCCTGTAAACCTCTTATCCCTTACCTTAAATGTATGCCCTCTGATCCCTCCACCAAGGGGAGTCTTTTCTTCCCGTCTATCTTTTCTGTGCCCCTCATAATTTTATACATCTCAATCATGATCCCAATCAGTCTTCTTAACCCCAGTTTGTCCAATGTCCCTTCTTAACTATAACTTTTCCAGACAAAGTCCTGGTAAATCTCCTCTGTACCCTCTCCAGTGCTATCAAGTCTCTCTGACAATGTGGATTCCAGGATAGAAACTGTAGTACTACAATATACATTAAAAGATTACAGAACCAAAGTTATATATGAAAGAAATGTATACTTTTCACTTAAAATATGCAATACATCTGAGACAGAGTTTAATGGCACTATTAAAATGGTTGAGAAATTTCCCCAAGTATAAACTGTTTGCAACAAAATTGTTTTATTATCGAATATTTATGCAAACTGTTTTGGTGATGCATAAATAAATGCCTTTTTATTCTCCACATTTTTCTTATCAATCAAACCGCCCCTCTCACTGAAACAGTACTAGGAAGCAAATCAATGCTGGTTTGATAAATAAAAACGATGTTTCTCGTTTTTACTGGGATACAATCCTCAAAGAGGTGCTATCAGAGAAATCCATTAGCTGCTTCTTCCACAAAAACATAACAGCACAATACCATCACAATGTTGCCATTTTTAACATTGGCCATCGGTGAATTCTCAAGGCAATTAGAGTTGGGCAATAATGTGGCCTCGCCAGGCCAGCACAAATCTCAAGTACAAACTGAATAACACTAAGATGCACCCCTTATCTCCAAATTACTCCAGATATTTATTGTCATTACTTTCTTAAATAGTTACACACACAAGCTCAGACTTATCACAAACCAAAACACATTCTTCTGCATTATAGTCCATCTTTTAAAAAAAATCAAAATTCCACAGCAATTTCTCAATCCTCTACCATAAATTGGGCTGAGTAACAGAAATCTTGGGGGAGAGAAAAACAAGGGAGCCAGTGTGAAAATTCATTTGCAGAATATTTTATCATTTAAAACAAGAAAGACTACCAAATTATTGCATGCAAGGAGCAAGAGAATCAACGTTTCATGCCGGAGTCCTTCTCCTGCTCGTCAGATGCTGCCTGACCTGTTGTGCTTTTCCAGCAACACACTCTCAACTCTGATCTCCAGCATCAGCAGACCTCACTTTCTCCAAGTTATTGCTTCCTCCTACTAGCTTCTAATACCCGCCCTCCATCCACCGAACCACCCAGAGGTCATTCCAGATTTTTGGCATACCGCACCTGATGTTCTGCTACCTCCCTCTCCCTCTTTTAAATCTTTAAACAACTGTACCTATCTGCACACTTCACAATCTCTCCTTTGGCACAGGATTAATTTACGTTAAACCCTGGCAGCAGCCTGAGAAATGTTTTTGTAGAAGTGTCATTTCCACTCAGTGACACCATCCCAGTATTCAAGATGATCATCAGAATTATATTTAAGGTATTGTCACCAGGCTTAGCATCCTGAGATGAATATCAATTCTCCATGAGGAATTTGTTAATTTTACCCCTTGTATAAACACTGCTAACATTTTTTTGCTGGGCCTGTAAAAGTGGAGAACGTGCATTTCTTTTAAGTTCATGCTTCATGATTATTGATTAGATGAAGTATTTTCAGTTGAAACACAATCTGCAACTTTAATTACTTTCAATCTTATTAATAGTCTAAGGCATAGTTTAACCTTTAGAGAAGTGATGTTTGCCACTCATGGTTAAACCTACACAGGGCAATATTTTCCTGCAGATTAAACAAAGGGCAGAAAACAAAAGTTCAAACAAAGGTGTCATTTTCGCTTGATGTTTCCTGAACAATTTAATTTTGACGTTGAAGTTCGCCAAAATAAAACAATGCTGATCAGCACTGTTAGAAGGGAGTAGGACTTTTTGATTTAGAATCTGTTTCAAATAAACAAGCTTAGAGCGAAGTAAACAATTTAATATTAAGCTCTTGACATTGTAGAATGTGTGACAGGACAGACGAAAAACATCATTGTAGCCTCGTGTCCTGGGCTCCCTGCGATGAGAAGAGCATCTCCCACAGGACCAGCAGGGTACACAAAATCACAAATGTCCACAAACACCAAACCAGTCCGGACTCACCTGTGGCTACCACTTTCCTCACCTCTAACTGTTCAAGATACTTTTTTTTCCCTGAAATTGTCAGCGAAATCAGTCTCTCTGTGCCACTGCCCTCACTCACGCAGAGATTCATAAAGCAAGATCGTGGAAGCTCGCAAATAACCCAGCAGTTACACATATGGCAAGGCCAACAAACCTGTTATGAAAACTAATGCGATATCGCACTTGGGAAATTGCAACTTCGCGTGAGCTATTCAGCTTCAAACTTTCTGAAAAATTACAACAAAAAGAAAATCAACCTAAAGCTTACCTTTGATTGAAACTATTCCCTTTATGTTGTTTCTCTTTTCCAAAGCTACACTGAACAATCAATTTGTGAGAACTTGCAACCCTTTATTGTTGTTCTCTGTCTTTCTTACTACGCAGGTGGAGCCTCGCGGCTTCCACGATAATAACAGCAACACCGCTATCCCTGAGCGACCCCTGGGGTTGAGACCCTCTTACTGCAGCTCAACACCGCTATCCCTGAGCGACCCCTGGGGTTGAGACCCTCTTACTGCAGCTCAACACCGCGGTCCCTGAGCGACCCCTGGGGTTGAGACCCTCTTACTGCAGCTCAACACCGCGGTCCCTGAGCGACCCCTGGGGTTGAGACCCTCTTACTGCAGCTCAACACCGCTATCCCTGAGCGACCCCTGGGGTTGAGACCCTCTTACTGCAGCCCAACACTGCTGGCCCTGAGCGACCCCTGGGGTTGAGATCCTCTTACTGCAGCTCAACACCGCGGTCCCTGAGCGACCCCTGGGGTTGAGACCCTCTTACTGCAGCTCAGCCCCACTGTCCCTCAACCACCAAATCCTTTCATGATATTTCAGTTCTAGTCCATGAGTGACCCCTAAGGTTAAGTACCTATAGCACAGGAGCTCTCCTCCTGTGCCTGATCCCTGCACTCTATCACTCTAACTCAGCATTGGCTGAGACGTTGTTACTGCAGCTCATCAAAATTGTCCCTATGTGATCCATAGAGTTCACAATCTATAACTGCAACTCAGCACCCCCGTTGCTAAGTGACTGCTGGAGCCTAATTCCTGTCACTGCAGCTTTGCAAAACTGACCGTGTAACCCCTGTGGATGTTGTGCTGATGTCACCTTGTCCTACTTAACAAAGCAACGTCACACAAGTTTTTGAGCACAAAACAGATGGCAATTCCTTGAAAAATTGGCAGCTTAAAGAGGTGTCCTTGGGCATATCAAATCAGAATAAACGGTCATTCTTAGTTGCTTATTTATCGCTTCTGTATGTACAGCATTCTGCATTCTGCATTTTTAAAAATTCTCACTCAGGCTTCCAATTCCGGTGGAACATATTCCTCAGTTTTCACCACATAACACTGCATTTCATTCATCGAGCTTTATCTTCACCTCCAAGACATTTATAACCCGGAAACTAAACATATTCAAAGAAAATTGCAAAGGCAATTATTTTTTAACATTTGAATAACTTTTCTCCAAGGTGGGTTGTAGTGGTATCCAAGAAACTGATCTTTAGTTCTGGGGCATGCAGGATGATACTGGATAGTTGTCACCCCTCATTCCTAAAGATGTCAAGTGCTTACAAAGTCCTCTGGATTTTGATCTTGGAAAACTCGCCCAGAAATGAGGAAAGGTATTATTCCATCATTCCATCAATAAGCAAAGTATATGTCTGGAGGTCAGCTGCTATCATTACTAGATGATTCCAGAGGATTTCCAGTTAATTCCTTGAACTCTCCATTTAACATAATTGTGGGTATATATTCACCAACTGACTACAGCGACTCAGGAGGGTGTTCACCATCACTGATCAATGACATCCCGAGATGGACAACAAATGTGTGAACAATGTCCATATCTTCAGAATTAGTTTTTAAAAATATTGCCACTGATGTAGGTTCTCCAGAAGTACAGTCCTCTGACAGCTGCAGCCACCGGTACATTCTTCTCAGGCTGAAGATTTCATTACTGTATACAGCTCACCACAGCACAAGGATTGTCATTGTTAGGAAAATTCTTTAGCATTTTATCCCATAATTTCAACATCTCAGTGTGCTTTAATTAATGAATTATTTTGGAGGTAGAGAGATGCCACATAAACTGTAATGTCATCAATGTAATGTGAATGTCATACATTGATGTGCACACAGTTACATTAATATGGAACCTCAGGGGCGGAACCAAATGAGTCAGCCAAATTGTACACAGTACAAACACACAACACCAAATGTGGTGATTGATCAATTAATCTATTGTTAAGATGTGGAGATCCCCGTGTTGGACCGGGGTGGACAAAGTTGAAAATCGCACAACACCAGATTATAGTCCACAGGCTTATTTGAAAGTACAACCCTCATCCTTCATGTGTCCTAAGATCCTGCCCCACTTATCCCACTGTTCCTACCCGATGAAGGAGCAGCGCTCCAAAAGCTTGTACTTACAAATAAACCTGTTAGACTACAATCTGGTGTTGTGCGATTTTGAACTAAATCTACTTTTAGTTTGGTGGTTGGTGGAAGAAAGTTGGCCAGGACATAAAGAATGCTCCTTGCTCGATTTGGAATATTGCATATGTCTTGTGACTAAGCAGTGAGACTTTGGTTTCAATCTTATCTGAGTTTCTAATAATGCAAAATTCCCTCAGTTCAGCACTGAAAGTTAATTTAAGAGAGGTACTCGGGTGTAACTACCTCAGTTGGATAGCCTCTAATTCAACTAGTAAAAGGGCTCTAATCATGTAGTGACATAGACTAAGAGGCCTCAGTTTAAGTTCCACCTGCTCCAAAAACATGTAGTAACATTTCTGAGCAGGTTGATTAGAAAATACTTAATTCAACTAGTAAAAGGGCTCTTGTGGCATAATCGGAATGTCCCTCTCTCTGAGCTAGAAGGCCCGGGTTCAAGTCCCATCTACTCCAGAGGTGTGTAGTAACATTTCTGAGCAGGTAAATTACAAATGTCCAACTCAACTAGGCCTACAGCCAGATTAGTTGAAAAACATCTGATCTCACAAGTTAAACAGACTCAGGCCTGGTTAATACTTGGATAGGAAAACGAGGAGCATTGGGAGTAGGCAATTCAGCCATTGATAATAAATGAGTATTTTATAAACCTATATAAGGTCACCCCTCAGCCTTCGACGCTCCAGGGAAAACAGCCCCAGCCTATTCAGCCTCTCCCTATAGCTCAAATCATCCAACCCTGGCAACATTCTTGCAAATCTTTTCCGAACAATTTCAAGTTTCACAACACCTTTCCAATAAGAAGGAGACCAGAATTGCATGCAATATTCCAAAAGTGGCCTAACCAATGTCCTGTACAACTGCAACATGACATCCTGGCCCCTGTACTCAATACTCTGACCAATAAAAGAAAGCATAAATGTATTCTTCACTATCCTATCTACCAACGACTCCACTTTCAAGGAGCTATGAATCTACAGTCCAAGATCTCTTTGTTCAGCAACACTCCATTAAGTGTATAAGTCCTGCTAAGATTTGCTTTCCCAAAATGCAGCACCTCGCATTTATCTGAATTAAACTCCATCTGCCACTTCTAGGCCCATTGGCCCATCTGGACCAGATCCTGTTGTAATCTGAGGTAACCCTCTTCGCTGTCCACTTCACCTCCAATTTTGGTGTCATCTGCAAATTTACTAACTATATCTCTTATGCTCTCATCCAAATCATTTATGTAAATGACAAAAAGTAGAGGACCCAGCACCAATCCTTGTGGCACTCCACTGGTCACAGGCTTTCAGTCTGAAAAACAACCCTCCACCACCACCCTCTGTTGTCTACCTTTGAGCCAGTTCTGTATCCAAATGGCTAGATTGTATTCCATGAGATCTAACCTTGCTAACCAGTCTCCCATGAGGAACCTTGTCCGCCCCCTTACGGAAGTCCACATAGATCACGTCTACCACTCTGCCCTCATCAATCCTCTTTGTTACTTCCTCAAAAAACTGAATCAAGTTTGTGAGACATGATTTCTCATGCACAAAGCCATGCTGACTATCCCTAATCAGTTCTTGCCTTTCCCAATACATGTACATCCTGCCCCTCAGGTTCCCTCCAACAACTTGCCCACCACCGACGTCAGGCTCACAGGTCTGTAGTTCCCTGGCTTGTCCATACCACCTTTCTTAAACAGTGGCACCATGTGAGCCAAACTCCAGTCTTCCGGCACTTCACCTGTGACTATCGATGATACAAATATCTCAGCAAGTGGCCCAGAAATCACTTCCCTAGCTTCCCACAAAGTTCTAGGGTACGCCTGATCAGGTCCTGAGGATTTATCTAATTTTATGTATTTCAAGACATCCAGCACTTCCTCCTCTGCAATATGGACATTTTTCAAGATGACACCATTTATTTCCCTGCATTCAGTATCTTCCATGTCCTTTTCCACAGTAAATACTGGTACAAAATACTCGCTTAATATCTCTCCCATCTCCTGTGGTTCTACACAAAGGCCACCCAGCTGATCTTTGAGGGGCCCTATTCTCTCCCTAGTTACCCTTTTGTCCTTAATGTATTTGTAAAAACCTTTTGGATTCTCCTTAACTCTATTTGCCAAAGGTATCTTATGTCCCCTTTTTGCCCTCCTGATTTCCCTCTTCAGTATACTCCTACTTCCTTTATACTGTTCTAAGGATTCACTTGATATATCCTGTCTATACTGATTTAAAAGACATTGGATGGGTATATGAATAGGAAGGGTTTGGAGGGATATGGGCCGGGTGCTGGCAGGTGGAACTAGATTGGATTGGAATATCTGGTTGGCATGGACGAGTTGGACTGAAGGGTCTGTTTTCGTGCTGTACATCTCTATGAATCTATGATCATGGCTGATCTTATCCTGATCTCAACGTCACTTTCCTGCCTGCTCCCCATAGTCCTTTATCATGCTTTTCATCAGAAATATATACATTTTTTTCTTGAATCTCCTAACTGGTGCTACCTCCACTGCACTCTGGGGCAGTGAGTTCCATAGATTCACAATCCACTGAGAGAAGTAGTTTCATGAGATCTCAGTTTTGAACCTACCCCCTCTCACTCTACAGGTCATTCTGCTATCATGCATGTTTTGTTAATACGAATTCGCTTTAACACGATTGATGAATTGGGGACACTGTTTCTATAGCACAAACTTTTAATGCATGTATTTGCTATAACACAAAGCTGGCCCTAGTACTTTAAATGGTGCTGCCATTATGCCATTTTGTTTTTAACACTGGGTTGCATGAGAATGGAACTATCATATTATCGCAGAACCAACTGTATATCTATGATCTCTTGTTTGAGACTGTCCCACAAGGGACAGCATCTGTTCAGTGCCCACCCTATCAATCCCCTTTAACACTGTCCATTCCTCAATCAGATAACCCCCTCATTCTTCTGATTCATCATTCATCAGATAACCCCCTTATACTCCAATGAGTATAAGCCTAAGCTATTCAACCACTCCTCGAACCACTGCTCTTTCATCCCTGGAATCAATCTGGTGAACTTCCTCTGAATTGCCTCCAGTGCCCCACATTCTTCCTCAAGTAGAACCAAAGCTGGATACAATACTACAGATGTGGACTCACTAACTTATATAATTCTAAAATCACTTTTTTACTTTTATAATCCAGTCCTTTTGCAATAAAAGCCAGGATTCCATTAGCCTTTTTCATTATATGCTGCATCTACATACCAAGTTTCTGTGATTCTTGCACAATGACACCCAGATCCCTCTGCAATGACACCCAGATCACTCCATTTAAATAATTTGCTCCAGTAGGCTTTCTGAAGGATTCTTGTGTTGTGTCATACCTCTGATGTGAGTAGTGGGTAGATGTGAGTAGTGTAGTGGTTCAAGCCCTGCCCAATAAAAATATGTAATTGCATGTGTGAATAGGTTGATTAGGAAAATATCTAACTCGACTGGTGTGCCCAGTTGAAATAGCTCAGTTGGGAGAATGTTCAACTGAAGATCTTCTGTTGCCTGTAAATGGCAGGGCTCAGACCTGCTGTCATGTACCAGTTGGAGGATGTGCAGGTATGTGAATGAATCCCATCGGTGTGTAGCCCTGCTCATATGGAATTTCACATTGGCCCCAGAGTCCTGAACCTCCGTTAGGAGACTATACCCCATAAGCTGAACCATATCTTGAATATGTGTCGTGTATATTTGTGATCCACAAAGAGGCATTTTTTTGTATAGACCCCTGCTGCGTATCATCCACCTTGATTCTTATGTCCGCCATCAACACACTGTCACATATTTATTTACTGCCAGACAGCAAGGATCTACAGTGATTAGATTAGAGTAAATTCCCTACAGTATGGAAACAGGCCCTTCAGCCCACACTGACCCTCCGAAGAGTAACCCACCCAGACCATTCCCCTCCCCTGTATTTACACCTGACTAATGTACCTAACACTATGGGCGATTTAGATGGCCAATTCACCTGACCTGCACATCATTGGACTGTGGGAGGAAACCAGAGCGCCCAGAGGAAACCCACACAGACACAGGGAGAATGAGCAAACTCCAGACAGATAGTCGCCTGAGGCTGGAATCGAACCCGGGTCCTTGGCACTTTGAAGCTGCAGTGTTAACCACTGAGCCACCGTGCCTCTCTACACAGGAATCCTCCCTTTTTCACTTCAGGACCTGAGATGGAGGTGTTGCACACAGTAGTTCCAAATAACCAAAGATGGTGGTGGTTCATGGACCCCGAGCCTAACTGTTTATTTGGCAGCACTGTGGAGTCCATGGACTATGTATATGTTGGTTGTGGGTGTTTGCAACCCCTTTTTAATTATTTGAAAAACTTTTTGTTGTGTTTTTGGTTGCATTTCAACCTCTTGCTCCCGATCTTTGGGCACCCGTGCGGAGGGGTGTGGGAGATCGGAGGATCTCCTCGTTTGTTTGCTCCTAGGCCTGGCCAGATTGGCTATAAACAGGTTCAGGCAGTGGGACTGTGGAAGGGGCTATCTCTACCCACTGTCTGCCCCCTTCCATGGTTTTTTTTTCATTCCTGGGTGCCCTTGGAGAAGGTGTATGTAGTGTCAATCAATGCTCTCGACGTCTTTTGAAAGAGGTGGACACCATGGGAGATTCAGTTCTTTATTTTCCCCTCCAATTTCATTTTGAATTAGCCCCTTCCTTCTCTCCATTACTTCCATTACACTTTTGATGGTTTGCTACGTTCCAATGGAAATGGACACCCTTGCCAGTCTGACTGAGCTTGGGGAACACCTCTTGAGCGAAGCAATTGCATAGACTCACTCAGGATATATCCCGAACAGAGGGACTCTAGGTCAGTGGACAGTAAAGCCCCAAAACAAAGTCAAACCCCAACCAAACGGTTAAAACTTTCTTCAGGATCAAGGCCAGCAACCCGTTGCAGTTGCTGCTGAAATGCAAATTTGAGACAGCAAGAGTATCGCACTAGACCTCAATTGAATAAGAGAATTCATAGGCCGGAAGAGTGCACACCCTGCAAAGTCCATGCACATCTCGTTTGGAACAGTTAAATTGCTTAGCAACATCAAAATCAGAACCAAAGAAAATAAACGCCAGATTAAATGGTCAACTAGTTCTAATGGAGGCCATTTCAGTGATTGCAGAACCAGCCTGTGATAATATTCGTTTTGAACTCCAACCCTTAAGTTTGTGCAAGACCTCAGCTAGACTGAGAACCTATACCGGAGAACCATTACAGATTAAGAGTACAATTTTGGTTCTGGTTTCTTATGAGAAGCTGCTGGTTCAGTTGCTGCTGATTGTAGTAAAAGGCTTGGGTCCAAGCTTGATAGAGTGAAATTGTTGAGAATGATTCACCTAGATTAGCTCAATATTTTTCAATTAGAAAATGGTTTCCTGACTGAAGCCCAAAGTAAATACCTGAAAGTTTTTCAGGAAGTCTGGGGACTATCAAAGGAGACAAGGCCACTTTGCATGTTGACCAAGAAGCAATTCCATGATTCTGCAAAGCCTGCCTAGTGTAGAGACAGAAATCAGAAGGCTGGAAAGTGAAGGAATCATCAAATCAGCTCAGTTTTCAGAATGGAAAGCACCAGTTATACCGATTGTTAAGCTCAATGGGTTGATTCACCTGCATGAGGAATTTAAACATACAGTAAATTGCTTTTCACAGCTGGATAAATACCCAACCCCCTGCATAGAGGATTTAGACACAAGGATTGGTGTATGTGTGTGTCTGTCCTTTACGAAGCTATACATGAGCCATACATAATTGTAATTGCTGTTAGATGAGGATTTACTTCAATACCCATATGGATTTGTACCAATATACGAGACTGTCATTTGGGGTATTGTCAGGTTGTGCAATTTTTCAGCAGACAATGGAAAACATTTACAAGGTCTACCACAGGTTGCCATTTATCTACTTGATGTACTAATAACAGGGAGGACCAATAAGGAGCACTTAAAGAACTTAGCATAGTCCTTACACATTTCTCCCTGGCGGGCATATGCCATGGAAGGGAAAAATGTGTGTTCCAGGCAACCCAAGTGACCTACTTGGTCTACAGAGTTAACAAAACTGGGTTACATCTGTTGGAAATAAGGTGAGGGCAAACAAAAGTGCCCTGGCTACCATATCTGCACCGGAGCTTACGCCTTTCCTTGGACTGGTGAACTATTATGTAAAGTTCATACATAACCTGGTCTCATTCCTGGTAAATTTGCATCAACTCTTAAAAAATGGTCAACTTTGGAAATGATCATGGAGCCAAGTCATAGCTTTCAGAGAAATGAAGAAACAGATATCATCCTCTCAAGTGATCCCCAACACGATCTGGTGTTAACATGCAATGCCTTCCCATATGGCATTGGGGTGGTCCTACCTCATTAATAGCCCAATGCAGAGGAATGCCCAATTGTGTATGCATCCAGTACTTTGGCTAATGCAGAGCAAAAATATGCCCAGCTACGGAAGGAAAGTTTGACAGTCATATTTGGAGTCAGGAATTCCACCAACATCTTTATTGGATGTAAATTTGCAATAATAACAGACCACAAACCCCTGATAGGTCTACTTAAAGAGGACAAGGCAGTGCTGCCAACAGCTCAGGCTGAATTCAACAGGAGGTTTGAATACTAAGTGCATATAATTACAAGTTGGAATACCATCCAGAGGCCAAGCAGCAAATGCAGATAAATTCAGCCACCTCCTGCCATCAGATAAGCCAGCCACTGGAGGAGTCTGCAATGGTTTTAAGTTTTCTGGACACACTTCCAGTCACAACTGACAACATCAGATTTTGGATGCAGAAAGATCCGGTCCTAGAAAAATTGAAACAGCTGGTGGTGAGGGGGGGAAACCAAACGGCCATCATAACCAGAATTAAAATGTTTTTGGACCCAGAGAGACCAGATCACAGTAGAGGACGGAGAGGTGATTGTCCTGAGCAAAGGTTGTTGCCAGATGCTGGCTGATCTCGACCAACACAATCCAGGAGTTTCCAAAACAAAAGATATTGGTGGGAAATTATGTCTGGTGGCCAGGATTGGTTGCAGACATTGCTGTGTTGGTGGGGCAGTGACTCAAGGACAAAAATTAGCATTAGCAGTTCTCTCACATTCGTGGGAATGGGCGGGTAAACCCTGGACACGGTTACACGTTGACTATGCAGATCTTTTCAGTGGGCTCAATGTTCTTAGTCAAATGGATACCCACTCAAAATGGCTGGATGTGTTCATGCGTCAATCGTGGAGGTGACAATAGAAAAACTGTGTGCATCTTGGAAGTATTGATCACAGACAATGGGCCATTGTTTATCAGCAAGGAATTTGAGTAATTCCTAAATTCAAATGATGTTCAATACCTAAGGACAGCTCCATACCATCCAACATCTAATGGTCTGGCAGAAAGAGTAGTCCAAAGTTTAAAGGCAGGCTTAAAGAAACAGCTAAGCTTCATTAGATACCAAACTGTTAATACGAGAAGAAGCTGCACCAGGTTAAATCTGATCTCCCCAGACCTGGGGGAGAGGGAGGGTGAAATGACAATGCTGGATGCAAGACTTTGCTAAGCAAGAGAGAGAGTTTGCTTCAGTTTGGTGCAGGAACCACAGTTGACCAAACAATCCTCCTCCAAAACTGCCTTATAGTGCCTTCTCTTTCATCCACACCGATACCTCCAGTGAATCCCAAGAATTCATCCTTGGAGTGCTCATCATGAGTAAGAGGCATAATCAACTCGAGTTCAGGTCTAGTGACACATACAGATTAGGTGGGTATGACAAGCACATTGACCATATGAAAGCTGCAAACCTGCAAACAATGCGGGAGCAACATGTGCCCAGCTCCTTGATTACATTTCTGACTGTTCCGGAACCCTTGAGTTTTCCCTCTCTGTCTCGTATTGCAGATAGCTTGGAATCTGAGATGGACAGACTGGATGTCAATGCCTTTGCTACCTGAAGAGGATAATGAATTTCTTCCAAGATGCTCTGGGCACAAGAGAATAGCTATTGTGTGATACATGCCACCCATATCAGAAATAGAGTTGGAGGAACCTGACCCAACGCTAAAATGCCCCAGAAGGAGCTACAAAACAAACAGCCCATATCCTTCGACTCAGAGGGGAAGGGAAGTAATGATTTTAACAAGGTCAGCCAGGTGGACCTCATAGAATATGAGTTCCCTGAGTGGAGCTGTTAATGTGGTCCAATCAAGGAGCTCTGGCTGACAGAAATAAACATTGGTGTCAGAAGTTCTGTTCACTCTGAGAGCTGACTGTGAGGAAGCTTGATCAGTGTCAAGGACTTTTTATGTGTGAATAAAGGGTGACTTGGTGATGGGACATCGGCCTATGTGGAATTATTTCAGGGGCAAAGTTGAGCGATGTTACAGAGATAGAAATGGCAGACTTAGTATTGGTACGACTCAGAGGTGACATCAAATGTAATGTTTGAGAACAGATTTATTTAATCTCAACCTGTTGCCTGGAAAAGTGTGGAGTTGGTATTAAGAGAACTAAAATTTGGACCAGGTGCAACAATGAACAAGTGGAAAGAGCTGGGTATGATCAGCATAAATATAAAAATGGTGTCTGTGTCCCTGGACAACGTTGCCAAGGAACAGCAAGTGGATGAGCATTCCAAGGATGAATTCTTGGGATTCACTGGAGGTATCGGTGTGGATGAAAGAGAAGCCACTATAAGGCAGTTTTGGAGGAGGATTGTTTGGTCAATTGTATCAAAGGATGCAGACAGGTCAAGAGGACGAGAAGGCAAAGTTCATCCATGTCATAGTCATACAGAATGTTATCTGTCATGATTTGGAGGTTCCGGTGTTGGATTGGAGTGTACAAAGTTAAAAATCACACAACACCAGGTTAGATTAGATTACTTACAGTGTGGAAACAGGCCCTTTGGCCCAACAAGTCCACACTGACCTGCTGATGCGCAACCCACCCATTCCCTTACATTTACCCTTTTATCCAACACTACGGGCAATTTAGCACGGCCAATTCACCTGACCTGCACATCTTTGGACTGTGGGAAGAAACCAGAGCACTTGGAGGAAACCCACGCAGACACGGGGAGAATGTGCAAACTCCACACAGTCAGTCAGTCGCCTGAATCGGGAATTGAACGCAGGTCTCTGGCGCTGTAAGGCAGCAGTGCTAAATACTGTGCCACCGTGCCGCCCATTAGAGTCATAAGATCTTAAACTCCACAACCACCTGATGAAGGAGCAGCGCTCCAAAAGCTAGTGCTTCCAGATAAACCTGTTGGACTATAACCTGGTGTTGTGTAAAGCGGGAGGAAATCAGAGTGTGTAGAGTTTTAGGAGCGGATTTGGAAGGCAAGAACACAGAACTTCGCAGCCGGTTGAGAGGGTTTTATTTTAAGAGAAGTCTGATCATCGGGGATTGAAAAGAGAATGGTACAACACTTAAACAGAGAAACACAACCGTTCCGTATTAACATGATGACAATAAAATTCATTTTTAAGGAAATAATTTCAGTTTAGCCCAGAAAATAAAACAAACAGGTCGCAGAAACAGACATGACAGAACATATTGTATACATTTAGCGATACTACGTATAAACGTTTGTCAGATTTTTATTAAAATATTTTCTCCAGCTGTGGCAAAGTTGGCTTTAAAATCCAACTGTTTGCAAATGATTAACGTCAGTGAAGTGGCAATGATGTGTGGAAGACCCACTGTATTTCTTTGTTAGAAAGACACTCTCTATTTCAAGGTTCTGACACCGGATGTTTTCTGAAGAGGAGTTGAAAGTTCGTCATGGTTTCTCAGTATCAGGTGACGGTAAAGCTCAGTACAGTAATGTTGTTTGCTGACCAAGGCTTGGCGGGGAATTAAGTCGCCATAGAATGGACAAGCTGGCGGTGGAGGAATGCGAGTGCGACTCAATCGGTCTAGAGTTCGCTTATGGAGGGGAAACTGAATGTGACATGGTGGATAGTGACCCCGACAACCTGGCAGCACCCGACGAGGGTATGTACCAGCTGATCACCTCTGAGAATCAACTCGTGTCTCTACTACTGTTACATTCAACTATAGTACTGCCCATCAAGATCGTGCAGTCGGGGCCAGTAAATCATTTAATATCGAGCATGTACGATATTTCAGTTAGTTTACTCCGCTTTGCATTGAGGACTTAGGCAATGTTTATGTGCCAACTTTCGGGGTCCTTATTCCCAAAGTGACCACTCACCTTCAAGAAGTACTGTACCACTTTTCAATCGTGACAGTGGAGATTAAGCCAAACCTTAACTAATGTCGTGAGATGCTTCCCAGTAGGAGCGTAACCAAGAACAGGAATTTACCTAAATTTTCATATCCCTGTTGTGAAACTTGAAGGCGGTGCTGTTGTTGGGGGTTATTTTATTCATGGAATGTCAGCATCGCTGGCAAGAGTCAGCATTTAGTGCCCGTCTCGACTTGACCTTGGGAAGATGATGGTGGTAGGAGAAAGTGAGGACTGCAGATGCTGGAGATCAGAGTTGAAAATGTGTTGCTGGAAAAGCGCAGCAGGTCAGGCAGCATCCAAGGAGCAGGAGAATCGACGTTTCGGGCATAAGCCCTTCTTCAGGAATGGCTCAAGATGATGGTGGTAAGCTGCCATCTCAAACTGCAGTAGCAATCAAAATAGATTAGACTCCATATAGTATGGAAACAGGCCCTTTGGCCCAACAAGAACACACCAACCCTCCGAAGAGCAACCTACCCAGACCCATTCCCCTATATTTACCCCCCCCCCCGACTAACACATCTAACACTATCAGCAATTTAGCATGGCCAATTCACCTGGCCTTCACATCTTTGGATTGTGGGAGGAAACCGGAGCACCCAGAGGGAACCCACGCAGACATGGGGAGAATGTGCAAACTCCACACAGTCACCCAAGATGGGACTCAAACTGAGGTCCCTGGCGGTGCTAACCACTGAGCCACTGTGCCAACCTGAAGTGCAGGTCCCCTCTCTATTTTC
Organism: Chiloscyllium punctatum; assembly: GCF_047496795.1. Lineage (NCBI taxonomy): Eukaryota > Metazoa > Chordata > Chondrichthyes > Orectolobiformes > Hemiscylliidae > Chiloscyllium > Chiloscyllium punctatum. Next base: position 58,541,468 of record NC_092741.1, on the reverse strand, counting down.
TGTGGTTTGGAGTTATACACATCAGTGATGCCCAACGTCAGCTCTGGACCAAATGCTGGACTTAGCTGGGATGTCAATGAACAGCTATTATGTTATTTGCCTAAATATAATATCAATACTTGGGTATTTGCCTCTGATAAGTGACTTGAACCACTGCGGGATGACAATAACCTTTTTCCTGTGAATTTAACAGATTAGCCCAACTCACAAAATCGAAGAGATTCTGGTCATATACTCCATTGAATATATGCAACTTCACCAACACGTCCACCCCTTCATAGGAACTTAACAATGTCAGAGGACTTTTAGGCTTGTGAGAGGAAAATCAAAAATCAGGTGTGATTTCTGTTACTTCATGACCTTAACTGCAAATGTATAACTTAATGTCAAATAAATGCAATAGTAACTTGCATTTATCTAGCACCTGTCACATACTACAAAGATCTAAGGAGCTTTCTTGGAATGTCATCAAACAGCATCTGGCTGTATAACATGAAAAGATAAAATCTACGCATTGCCTAACCTATTAAGAAACATGTTGGGGTCTGGTACAGACCTTAGGGAGGAAATTCCATAGCTCAGAGCCAAGGCAACTGAAGGCACAGTTGCCAAAAGTGAAGAAAATTGAAGACTTGCGAGAGGCCAGATTTAGAGCAACTCAGAAATCTTGGAGAATTATCGGGCTGGAAGACTTCCTTAAAAATGATGGGAGGAAAGCATTGTGGGATTTGAAATCAAGGATGAGAATTTTAAAATTGAGGTGCCTGCAGAACTATTAACGCATGTAAGTCAGCAAGCACTGGGTGAATTGAACTTGCTGCGAATTAGGATATGGGCAGCAGAGTTTTGAATTAGCTCAACTTTGTCGAGGGGGCAAAGTGAGAGGCAGCTATGAAAGTATGACAGTCGTTAGGAGAAAGTGAGGACTGCACATGCTGAATGAAGATCCTGAAGAAGGGTTTATGCCCGAAACGTCGACTCTCCTGCTCCTCGGATGCTGCTTGACCTGCTGTGATTTTCCAGCACCACACTTTTTGGCTCTGTCATAGTTGTTAACCTGGTTAAGCCTTTAGTCAAATAATCTGCTCATATTCTCATGTTGTTCTATAAGAAGAATAAGTACCTGAGTGAAGTGTCTTTAAGAGAGTGAGACAGAAAAATATAAGCTAAAATCGAGAAATGGAGTTAACGAAAGAAGGAACAAACATTATAAATAAGGGGCCACCCATTTAGGACAGAGATTAGAAGAATCTTTTTCTCTCAGAGGGTCCCATGTCTTTCAAACTCTTTTCCCCCAGAGAACAATGAAAGCAGGGCCATTGAATATTTTTAAGCCGAATTAAATTCTTGGTTAATGAGGGAGTCCAAGGTTATTGGGTGCAGGTCAGAATGTAGTGTTGTGGTGGCAGTCAGATCAGTCATATTCTTGAATGGCAGAGCAAGTGCAAAGGGGCAATTGAAGAACAGTCACTGGATTCAAATGTTACCTCTATTTTAGCTCCACAGATGTCACCAGACCTCCTGAGTTTGTCCCAACAATTTCCTTTTTTGGTTAAGATCTCTGATAGGTTGGATAGTAGGAGAGCTTAAATGACAAAAGACTTCATGGTGCAAATCCAAAGAGAGTGGTAGTGAGACAGTTTAGAAGAAAAGATGTTTCGAAAAGGGGAGGATCCAGAAAACCTGTCACCTAAATTCAAAATGCACAAAATAATAGAGAAATCAAAGACAAAGAGCAAACCAACTAAGAGCAAAACACAGAACAAAATGGAAATAGATGTTATCATCTAGAATTGTTAAGCTCAATGTTGACTCCAGAAGGATGTTAAATGTCCAGTTTGAAGTGCTATTACTCTGAGCTCAGATTGAGCTTCATTAGAATTCTGTTTCAGGTTAAGTACAGAAATATCAGAGTGGGAACAAACTGGATAATCAAAATGATGGGCTACCAAAAGCTTAGGGTCATACTTGTGGATTGAACAAATGTTTTCCACAAAGCATTCACAAAGGCTGTATTTTAATGTGAAGAAGATCACATCATTACCAACACATACAGTATATCAAACTGACAATACAAGTGAATGAATGGAAAGGAATATTTGAGGTCTTGGACAATGAAGGCAGAAATGGCAATCAGTCACACATTGCACCTCTTTGCGTGGAAGGAGAAATAATGTTCGGGCCACTGAATAATTGTGGAAGTAGTTCATCCTTTAGAATTCTGGGGTGGGAGAAAGAAAAATGAATTGAATGAAAGAAAAATGAATTGAATTGAATTTATTGTCACGTGTACCGAGGCACAGTGAAAAGCTTTGTCTTGTGAGCAATGCAGGCAGATCACATAGTTAAATAGCATAATAAGTAAATAATGGGTAAACAGCGGCAAAACAAAAACACAGGTATAGGTGAACGCTAAGAGTTTGTGAATCCATTCAGTATTCTAACAACAGCAGGGTAGAAACTGTTTTGAAACTGGCTGGTGCGTATGTTCAGGCTTCTGTACCTTCTTCCCCCATGGTAGACGTTGTAGAAAAACATTGCCAGGGTGGGATGGAACTTTGAGAATGCTGGTGGCCTTTCCTTGACAGTGGGCCTGGTAGATGGATTCTATAGATGGGAGGTTGGCCTTTGTGATTGTCCGTGGCAAGTTCACCACTCTTTGTAACTATCTCCGATCTTGAATGGTACAGTTGCCATACCAGGTAGTGATACATTCAGACAGAATGCTCTCGATGGCGCACCTATAAAATTTGGCAAAAGTATTCGCTGTCATGCCAAATTTTCTCAGCTGCCTGAGAAAGAAGAGACATTGTTGGACCTTTGTAACCAGTGCGTCCACATGAAGAGTCCCAGGAGCTTGACTCTCCCCACTTGTTCCACCTCTGTGCAGTTAATGTGTAGGGGGGCGTGAGTAACATTCTGCCGAAAGTCAATAATGAGTTCCTTGGTTTTACTGGCATTGTGAGCTAGGTTATTCTCAGTGCACTATTTTTCCAGGTCTTCCACCTCCTGTCTGTAGTCTGTTTCATTACATTTTGTAATGGCCTCGTACTGGAAATGGCATAGGATGATGTCTTGAAGAGGAAGGCTAGAGGACCGGAAAGTTAAGACAGTGAGAATGCTGTCATGGTTCTGGTGTAGGGGAAGGAAAAGAGCAGAAGTGTTTGAAATAGAATAGATACATACAAGTCAATCACAAGATTACGATGAATCATCATTTGATGAAAATGACAAACAATTTGAATGTGTTGACATTGGAAGGTTGTATTGTCTGAACAAGTACAATGGAGATGGAGAAACTGGTAGAATGATACAGAGTCCTGATAGGAAGTGAAGCAAAATGAAGTGTAATTAAGGTAACTGTGAGAGACAGTGGGCTTATGGTGAATATTAATTATGTAATTAAGATTTTTCATGTATTCTTATTTAGAAAATTAGGTTATAAGGTCAAGTTCATTGGGTTTTGGTTTTCAGTTATGTGAAGGGGATTTATTTTCTTTCAGGGGTTAGAAACTCATTGCTGCTGACAAGATTTTCTTGATGATGGACATCGAAATTCCTTACCCTGTGTACATTATGTTCCCTTGCCACCTTCAGTGCTTTCTCCAAGTGTTGTTCAACATGGAGGAACACAGATTCATCAGCCAAGGGGGGAACAGGAGGTGACCAACAGGAGGTTCTCTTATTCAAACTTGAGCTGAAGCCATGGGACTTCACGGTGTCTCAAGTCAATTTTGAGGATTCCCAGGGCAACTCCATCTGGACTATATAACACTGTGCCGCCACCTCTGTAGGGACTGTTTTGCCTTGGGAAATGACGTATCCCAAGATGGTGATGTTTTTGGGATATTGTCTGTAAGGTATGATTCAGTGAGTGTAATTATGCCAGCCTGTTGCTTGACTTGACTGTGAGATAGTTCTCCCAATTTTGGTACTAGCTCCAGATGTTAAGAAGGAGGACTTTAAAGGGTTGAGAAGGCTGTATTTGCTGTTAACACTTCCAGTGCCTAGGTTGATGCCAGGTGGTCCATTAAGTTTCATTCTTTTAATTTGAGACTTTCCAGCGATTGATGTAACTGATTGGCTTGCTAGGCCATTTTGGAGGGCATTTGAGAGTCAACCACATTGATGTGAATCTGGATGTGGGCCTGTCCAGTTAAGAATGACACATTATCTTCCCTGAATGACATTTGTGAAGCAGATGGGGTTTTCTGACAATCAACAGTGATTTCATGGACATCATTAGACTCTTTATTTCAAATATTATAGAATTCAATATATCTTTCATGGCAGTATTCAAACCCAACTCCCCAGAACATTCCAGATTTCTGGATCAATAGTCTAGTGATAACATCACTGGGCCAACGTTTCTTCTGGAACATTGTCAGGAATCACTTTAATGTTTCCTCCGAAAACTTAGTTTCACTTCTCAGTTTAAATGGATCTTCAAGAAAATACAGGCTTGTTGCAAAGTGTAAGATGCATCACAAGGAGATTAAATTGAAAGGAAATTTAATTGAGGTGTTCAAATTCATGAGAGATTTTGTCTGACTGGCTTGAGAGAAACTGTTCCTATTGGTGAAAGGATCACAAACCAGAAAAATTGATGTATGAATTGAATGCTGAGAGAATCAATGACATGAAGAAAAGCTTTATTCACAGCCTATCTTTAGGATCTGGAAAGCACTACCTTAATATATTATGGAGGCAAGTAATTGGGTAATTATCTGAACAGAGAGATTTTCCAGCCTAAAGGGAAAGGAAAGGGGTGTGGAATCTGGCTGAATACCCTTGCAGATAGACAACAGGGATGTGACAGACCAAATGGCACATTTCAGTATAGTAGCTATTCTATGTTTCTATGATAAAGACTCTCTGCTCCTACTGCTACCAACGTTGCATTACCAACGTTGTTCATATCTTAACAGATTCTTCTTCCAAACCTTCCATTTCTAAAGATTTCCATGGTCCAAAAAGAAGTAAAACCTTTAATATAAGCCAATACAGGTATTTGTGCGATTATGCGTGTTTGATCGATCACCGCAAATTGGCTATGACACGATTGATGAATAGTGCATAGTTTGGGTAACACGAATTTTCTACTGTACAGGTATAGCAATCATCGATCATGTGCTTTTCTATAGCGCAAGGTCGCATAAAAACACAACTATCACATTATACCAGAATTACCTGTAATCAGTATGTCATAGATTATGGTAAGTGAGCTCTTGGTCAACTGGGCTTGCTTCCAACAAGTTAGATTGCAACCTTGGAAAATATTTACTCTGTCTTTCAGTCTTTGCAGTGTGGCAGTTGTATTTTGTCATCAACCTGTTCAGAGATGTGATCACACACATCTGGAATGGATATGACTTGAATCTGGGCCTCCTGACTCAGAGATAGGGACACTACCACTGCACAAGAACCCCAGCATGTCTCAGTTGTATACTAATTGCGTTTAATTATATACAGTTAACATGCATTAACTGGTTGATTCACTCGTGCTGCTATAAATAACCCTAATTAAATCCATGATGTTATATTCAGAGATTCAAGCTCATAATGCATAACTCCGTAAATTCTTATAAATGTGAGTAAAGATTGGCTCTAACTCTATTTCTCAACAATGGATTTTCTGGTTTATAACACACAGAAATATGAATATTGCAAACAAAATAATTTACAATATTTTAATCAGGAAGACCTTTCAGGCTATGGGTCTGCATTCTTATTTAAGTGTTGGACTCCCTGCCCATTGGTTAAAAAGTGACATGAAATTCAGATCTACTTTGAGTGCTCATCTTATTGGCATACAAATGCTTTTAAACAATGACTTCAGAAAAAGTCTTTGGATTAAAGACCAAGATTTGTAATTGTTTGCTTAAATTGGCTATTAGGTCTTGGCAGGATTTCCACACTCCAGGGCAGGAAGTCTCACCACAGAGGACTTTTGGCCCATCTGGGCCTGGCAGCTTTCCAGAACTTGGGGATAGAGGTGTGTAGAACTGGACCAACATTTGAATAAGTGTACTAAGGTCTCACTTGATGTTGACAGACCCCCTGAGGGGAGCAAAATAACTGGGGAACTAAGGCCTTATAGAGGGAGGAGAGAACGATGGGGTCTAATGCTTTTCACAGTCTGTTAAGGAGGGACCTTACCTAACCATCACTGCAAGCAGAAAAACATGCTGGGCTGAGTGCTTGATGTGGGCTTATTCTACTGTATGACTAAATCCTGGCAGTAAGAGATGCTTGTGGTGATTAATTGCCCACATGTGAGCCTCCTTTGAGTCACTGACATGTGGGACGATCATAACCATCTCTGCCACTGATATAATTGTAATTGGGGCAGAGACCGGTGAATGGTGGCAGGCAAACCATTTACTGGATTTAATTAATCCCCAAACTTCTTCAACCCCATCATAAACTTATTTTGAAATTCACAATTGAAGAAGATTATTGTGAAACACAGTTTATTTTAGTAATAAATAACAATTTCAGGAAAAGTGCCTGGGTTGGATGGAATATTGTTCCCACAATATCAGTGGAGACGTTATACCTGGTAACTACACTGAAGTAATGAGCAGAGAGGTAAAATTTATTTGATCTGAATTTGATTTTATTTATTTATTATCATGTGTACCTTGTTACAAAATACAGTGAAAAGAGTTGTACAGTGTTGCCAGTCTCTAGCACCTTGTTAAAGCACAGAAAAATAAACCAAAACAGAAATATAAAGGCAAAAAAAATGAAAAAAATAAAGTGTCCATCTTTACAGTTCTTGTTAAGTGCTCTGTCATGTGCCATGGGCCTGGTGACCTAGTACAAACTCCCTTTACCACACCACCACTGAAACAAAAGTCGCCACTTGTTGATGCCATCTCACCTCCAGCGATGCCCTCGCTTGACCTCACCAATGCAGATGCCACAATGCTGCCAGAAACTGAACTGGCCAAAACATGACACCACTGTTGCCATCAGAACTCTTCAGGCCCACCTCAATGATGCAGCTGCTGCTGATACCGCTGGGTTTTGTACTGGGCCCAAACTCACCTCCGCGTCCACCATGAATTTGCAGTGGAAGCAGACACTACCGGGAACCCAAACTTGACTCTGCAGCAGCAGCAGCCATCAGTCGGCAGTAGGAACCCCTTGTCAATGCAGAAGCGCCGGGAACCAAAACTCAACTCTGAGTTGCTGCCATGAGTCCGCCCTGCTGGGTCTGCCCGAGTCCGCCCTGCTGGGTCTGCCCGAGTCCGCCCTGCTGGGTCTGCCCAAGTCTGCACTGCTGGGTCTGCCCGAGTCCACACTGCTGGGCCCACTCGCTGCTGCTAATGTCATTGCCATGACCAAGCTCTTCACCAAGAGTCAAACAAAATAAAACAGGAGCAAAAAAAAAGAGAAACGTAAAGAAAAGTGGACAGAGCAGACAAGCCCCAGGCTCCACCACCATTTTCTCCACCACAATCTTACTGGAAATCTATTATAATGGCACAATAATCTTGCACTGAAAATTAACTTTAACAAATTGTTTAATGACAGCTATAAAATAATTTGCATAAAGTGTAATATTTTCCTTTCTCTTCACATCTCTTATCTCCCTCAATTTAACATGTCCTCTTTCATTTTTTAAAATTTGCTTTCTAAACATCTTTTGGAATTGAATGAAATACACTAAATTACTGGCTTATACTCTGTGTTAAAGAATTGTTTCAGATTATTGTTTCAAATTTTGTACAGTTACATGCTCTGAAATGGGTGCAATGCTGCTGTGAATTTTGAAGCACCATAAATGTTAGTGCAAAAGACCATGGAAAGATTGAGAGCAGGTGTAATTTCTTCCTTGCAGAATCAAGGGTATGGTTAAATGCTCATCATTCCACAAAAATACTTATTGTCTAATTTTTTTAAAAACCTTTTTTTATTTTTCCTTTTAGTAATGCACTTCAGTGATGATTACTGCACAGATGTCAAACCTAGGATCCTGCTAATGGGACTGAGAAGAAGTGGAAAATCTTCCATCCAGAAAGTTGTCTTCCACAAAATGTCACCTAATGAGACACTCTTCCTAGAAAGTACCAACAAAATTTGTCGGGATGATATCGCCAACAGCTCTTTTGTTAATTTTCAGATCTGGGATTTTCCTGGGCAGATTGATTTTTTTGATCCAACATTTGACTATGAGATGATCTTCAGAGGGACTGGGGCCTTGATATTTGTGATTGATGCTCAGGTAACATACTTCAACTTTTACATTTAGTTGCAACAGATGATTTTATATGAACTGGTTCTTGCTATCCAACACCTGAGTACTATGGAATGTTTAGTAGATGTCAAACATTTACCGTATGTTATATCTTCCATGAAGAACTGACCCTAGCCGTATGCAACCTAGTGAAAAAAATCAAAAGACTTCTTAATGCTTCTGTAGGTATTTAGAAAAGAAATGCTTGGCTAAAACAAATATGGATTCATTATGAGCAGAATCAGAATTTACAAATGGGAATAAGGAAATAGCAGAGAAATAGATACATTGTGTCTGTTTTCAATGAGGAAGATACTAGAGATCTAAATATCTAGGGAGAATGAGGAGTTCGAGTCATTGAGTCATAGAGATGTACAGCATGGAAACAGACCCTTCGGCCCAACCCGTCCATGCCAACCAGATATCCCAACCCAATCTAGTCCCACCTTCCAGCACCCAGCCCATATCCCTCCAAACTCTTCCTATTCATATACCCATTCAAATGCCTCTTAAATGTTGCAATTGTACCAGCCTCCACCACTTCCTCTGGCAGCTCATTCATGCACGTACCACTCTCTGTGTGAAAAAGTTGCCCCGTAGGTCTCTTTTATATCTTTCCCCTCTCACCCTAAACCTAGTTCTGGACTCCCCAACCCCAGGGAAAAGACTTTGCCTATTTACCCTATCCATGCCCCTCATAATTTTGTAAACCTCTGTAAGGTTACTCCTCAGCCTCTGACACTCCAGGGAAAACAGCCCCAGCCTGTTATGCCTCTCCCCATAGCTCAAATCCTCCAACCCTGGCAACATCCTTGTAAATCTTTTCTGAACCCTTTCAAGTTTCACATCTTTCCGATAGGAAGGAGACCAGAACTGCACGTAATATTCCAACATGACCTCCCAACTCCTGTACTCAAATCCCCAGGATGAGTGTTGAAGGAGGTGGCTATAGAGATGGCCATTGTATTGGTGATTGGTGAAATGATTGGAAGGTAGCAATGTCACCCCAGTATTTAAAAATGGAAGCAAGAGTGAAAACAGAGAACAACAAATCGTGATCTGATGGGCCAAGGAGAGGCAGATGGAGTTTAATTTAAACAAATGTGAGGTACTGCACTTTGATAGGACAAATCAGAGCATGATTTATCCACTTATTGGGTGGTGTAGCCAAACAAAAAGACCTTTGGAGTGCAGGTTCATAGTTCCTTGAAAATTGAGTCATAGGTAGGCAGGGTAGTGAAGAAGGTGTTTGGTACTTTTGCCTTTATTGGTAAGTGCATTGAGTATAGTAGTTGGGAGGTCATGTTGTGGCTGCACAGGACATTGGTTAGGCTTCTTTTGGAATACAGCATTCAATTCTGGTCCCTATTATGGGAAAAATGTTGAGAAGTTTGAAAGGAGAATATTGTCAGAGAAGATTTACAAGGATGTTGCCAGGGTTGAATGGTTTGAGCTATATAGAGAGGCTGGGGCTAACTTTTCCTGGAGCATCAGATACTGAGAGGTGACTTTATAAAAGTTTATAAAATCATGAGGGACTTAGATAGGTTGCATAGTCAAGGTCTTTTTCCCAGGGTAGGGGAATCCAAAAGTAGAGGGCATAGATTTAAGGTGAGACGGAAAAGATTTAAAAGGCACGTAAGGGGAAACTTTTTCACCCAGAGGGTGGTGCGTGCATGGAATAAACTGCCTAAGCAAGTGCCGGAGGCTGGTACAATTACAACATTTAAAAGGTATCTGGATGGGTACATGAATAGGAAAGGTTTAGTGGGATATGGGCCAAATGCTGGCAAATAGAACTAGACTAATCTAGGATATCTGCATGAGTTGGACCGAAGGATCTGTTTCCATGCTGTACATCTCTATGACTCTAGTAGATCTGTTACTGTTACATCAGTAGTATGGAAAATATTTAAAACCTGCTTGATAACGATCTGATTGGGTATTAGCAGCATTGATTAGCAAATGGGAAATCATGTTTGAGGAACTTGATGTTTTTGATGTTTTTGATGCTACCAGCAAAATTGATAAAGTGGTGCTGACAGATGTAGTATACTTAGATTTTCAGAGGGCTTTTGATAAAGTCCCCCATTGGAGGATTGTTATAAAAATTGCAAAAGCAATGGGTAGGATGTAATGTACTGGAATGGTTCGACAATTGGCTAAGATGAAAAACAGAGTAGGAATAAATAAGTCATTTTTGTGTTGGCTTGGCATGACTTGTGGGGTATTGTATCAGAACTTGCCTTTAGCTTTTTACAATATATATATCAATCATTTAGAATTTGGAACCCAATGTATATTTCCAAATTTGCAGATGGTACAAAGCTAAATGAGATGTGTGTTGTGAGGAAATGTAAAGTGGCTTCAAGAGGATTTGCACAGACTTGGTGAGTGAACAAGTTCACATGGGAGATGGAGTATAATATAGAAAAATGTGACGTTATCCACATTGGTAGAAGAAACAGATATACTGAGTACTTTAAAATGGTAAAAGGTTGGAAAGTTTAGGTGTGCAAAGGTGGTCCTTGTCGATTGGTCACTAAATGTTATCAAGTAGGTGGAGTATGCTATTAGGATGGTGAGTGGAATGTTAGACTATTTCAACAACATTTGGGTGCATAAGAAGTTAAGTATTGCTTCAATTGTATAGAGCTTGGCTAGACTGCATCTGGAGTAGTGTGTGTGCAAATTTTGTCTCCTTATCTGTGTACTAGATTTCAGAAAGTAAATTGAAATGTTGCTTTTCATGAACAAAAACTGCCAGCCTGGAAGATAAAGTATAGATGCTGTAAGCGGGCAAATCATGCAGTAATGCAAAGTAGAAAAAATTAACCAAGTAGTGTTGGAGTGGGCAGGAATATATTTGGAGAGCTGTTCTTCAGGAAAACAGATATTATGTAGAGATCATGGTGTAACTGTTACAAATGTTTGGGCAAATGTAAAAGGTTGGTGGTATGGACGGTGTCAAAAGGACAGGGGAGCATCCTTAGAATGGATCTTAAGGAAATCTGTAATTTACTTAGATTTAAATAATTAGTAAAAATCTCAATTAAAACTTCCTTTGTGACTTACCACAACCAATGCCACTGGAGGTCAACTTACTACAATTGAAATCTTTATACTAAAAGTTGTGTCTGTCGTGACCATTTGTTATTTTGTTCCTTTAAATGTCTATCTTGCTGATTTGGTAAGTCCCATGCTCTAATTCTAACTAGATATTTTCTAATTTCGTATTGCATAAAATCATTCCTTATCTACAAGAAAGTGCTTTCTGCCCAATAAATTTTTTTTAATAAACCTATTGCAGCAGCAATAAAATTCTTTTGAAACAACCTCCATTGCAACTTCCCACCCATCTCAGTGCTTAAATCTAAGATAAAAATTTGTTTTAAAATCACACGCTTACCTTTGATTCAGTGTACATTGGCCCAGCACTCCTGCTGACAATGCCAAACTGCCCACATCTCAGTATTCCCTGGACCAATGCTTCTGGTCTGTCCAAAGAAAAATGCTAACAGCAAATTACCAAAATACATGATAACTCTTTTTGTGTCTCTATACTTTAACCTGTTGAAGTAATCAGATAAGTGCAATTACCTGTACTGTACTTGTACTGCTGATTTTTTCTTCCCCCTGTGTTCATTGATGTTTATGAAGTTACACATCAGTTGTGAATCAAGCTGAAGACATTTCTGTTCTGAATAGGTCAGTTGTTCTTCGCTATCAGAGAAGATTTTGTTAGCCAATCTTGTCAATATATCAGCATGCTTTACTTATTCCGTCACTGATGTGAGCATCACTGGCCAGTGTTTATTGCCATTCTTTATTTGTCCTTGTTACTTTTTATGATTTAAATTTTATTGGTTATCAACTTCCATTTTTTAAATAATGCATTTTTAAAGATATATTATAATATTTCAATAAAACTGTAGAGGAGTCGAATTGGCAAAATGCCATTTCAAATTCATTAATACATTTGGCTCAAATAGGATTAAGAACAGGTGAGCTGGTTGCCCCTAAGCCATCATTAAAACATGCCAATACTAACTTGCTAGATTTCTGGATAATCCCATTAATTAAGTGCAACTTGGATAAGTCACTGGAAAAAGAGCAGTACCTGTGAAGCCAGTGGTTGTGAAACCTAAGCACATACTGAATGAGAATAGGGGGAAGAGCATGCAGAAAATTAATGGACAAAGGAGGAAGGAAAAGATAAAACTCCAATGTTAGAAAAAAAATCAGGTAAACCGTCCTGTTGAATAGCTAAAATGTTTGCACATTTTTGTTCAACATTTGCACTGACGATTGAGCCTACCTTGTTAGAGGAACAATTGACTATGTGTCGCAGACATTAGCAATCTTTCAGAGATCAAAAATTGTGTTGTTCCAATTGTCAGTTCACTACCCCCTCACCACCTCATTTTGCCAATTAGCTAATTATGTCCGTCATTTAAAATCACAGAAGTCCTTGCCTTTTCCCTCATCTTTTGATGGTCTGCATTTACATGTAAATTAATCAATTGGAAAACACAGGTGATTTACTGCTGGTGGTTAAGAGAGGAAACCGAAATACAGTGAGTGAGTGAGTGAATGAATGAATGAAGAGGATTTCTGGATATTTAAATAAAACATGAGAGTAGGAAAAGGAGTCTAAATAGAAGAAAAAATACATGAGGCTTAATCCATGTTTAGCCCAAAGTACATGTGGTGAGTTTCTTTTGTCTAATGAAACCTAGGATGATTACGTGGAGGCTTTGGCCAGACTGCATCTCACAGTTTCCAGGGCATTCAAAGTAAATAAGGAAATCAATTTTGAAGTTTTCATCCATAAAGTAGATGGTTTATCTGATGATCACAAGATAGAAACACAAAGAGATGTTTACCAACGAGCAAATGATGACCTTGCAGATGCTGGCTTGGAAAAAATTCACCTCAGGTGAGAATCAGATCATAGTATATTTTCTGGCTTTGTTTACTGAATGCCTTCTATAACTATACTACAATGCATTTGTAACTGACACAAAAAAATGAAAATTAATCTGGTATGAGGCCAATAATTGTAATTTTCACATTGATTTTTTTGGGAGCTTGTTGCATAAATTGATGCTGCATTATGACATTTGCTACACTTCAAAAATATTTAATTGCCTGTAAAGTGATGTGATATAAATGCAACCTTTTTTTTTCATTTACTGTTCTGCTCAGTATTTTAATCCCTGTACATCTTGCCAACCTTGTACGTAATTTCAACTTCCCATTGACAAAAAAAAAATTGGGATGTTTATTTAGTGCATGCTTGCATATTTCAATGGAGTGTATTCGCTATATATCACAAAAAGAGAATTACTCATTCCGAAATCAGTAACAAGTATTACCCGATGAAGGAGGTGAGCTATAATGAATGCAAACAGTTCCTGGACATGAAGGTTAGGACACTGAGGATGAATCTCGTAGCCCAGCATATCTCCCATTCTATGATAACCATCAAGGCAAGGGAACAACCTTGGCTCATACTTAAAAATGAGGTGTCAACCTAGTGAAGCTGCAACCCAAAACTAATTGCGTGCCAAACAATATAAGCATGTGATAAAGATAAGCAATCTCACAACTGACCGATCTGATCAAAGCTCTGCAGTTCTGTCATATTCAGCTGTGAATGGTAGTTGACAACCAACAGGAGGAGGGAGGGGACTCTACATATATGCTCATTCTTAATGAAAGGAAACATACCACAACAATGTACAAAAGAAGGTTGAAGCATTTGTAATAAACGGTCAGAATGCCAAGTGGATGATGTGTCTTTTTTGAAATTCATTTTTTGGGATGTAGGCCAGCATTCATTGCCTGTCCCTAGTTGCCCTTGAGAAGGTAGTGGTGAGCTGCCTTCTTGAACCACTGCAGTCCAGTTGCTGTGGGTGAACCCACAATGCAGTTAGGGAGGGAATTCCAGGATTTGACCCAGTGACAGTAAAGGAACACCAATATATTTCCAAATCAGGATGATGAGTGGCTTGGAGAGAAACCTGAAAGTGGTGGTGTTCCCATATATCTGCTGCCCTTGTCCTTCTAGATGGAAGTGGTCTTGGGTTTGGAAGGTGCTGTCTGAGGATCTTTGGTGATTTTCTGCAGTGTACCTTGAAGATAGTACACACTGCTGTTACTGACCCATAGGTAGTGGAGGGAGTGGATGCTTGTGGATGCAGTGCCAGTCAAACAGGCTGCTTTAACCTGGATGGTGTCAAGCTTCTTGAGTGTTGTTGGGCTGCAATCAACCAGGCAAGTGGGGAGTATTCCATCACACTCCTGACTTATGCCTTGAAGATGGTGGACAGGCTTTCAGGAATCAGAAGGTGAGTTATTCGCCGTAGTATTCCTAGCCTCTGACCTGTTCATGCAGCCATTGCGTTTATATAGTGAGTCCAGTTGGGTCTTGGCTTCCTTCTGAGGTCCTCAGCTGCATAACATATTCCCTGTCTTCAGCCAAGTAAATTCCCCTACATGATGTCAAGGAATGATTGAACGCATTGAATATTGTAAAGTTTACAGGCCCTGAAAACATCCCAGCCTCAATACTACAGATGTGTACTACAAAGCTAGCCATGTTTGTCGCCAAACTGTTGCAGAACACATACAGCCCTGGCATCTAGCTGACAATTTATGTCCTGTTCACAAAAACCAAGTCAAATCCAGTTAAGCTGATTACGCTTCACTGGTCTCGTTTTGATCATCAACAAAGTAATGGAAAGTGCATATTTAAGATGAGATAGAAAAATGCTTAATCAGTACGGGAATCAAGGGTTGTGTTCCTGTCAGCACTAGTCACATTACATGAAATAATGTAAAAAAAACTCCGCTGGTCATAATTTGGATATACTAAGAGTTGACCAATATTTATTCAAAATAGTTTTTAAAAGTTTTGCATTATTTTCTTCTGCAGTTTCTATTTGACAAGTATTTATGACCATTCAATATTTGAAGCATTTAGCAAAGTGGTGCAGAAACTGATTCCCCAGCTTCCAACTTTAGAGAATCTTCTAAACATCTTCATTTCAGTAAGTTCTGTTTAATAAGTATTGCTGCTGGTAAGTTTCTGAAAAAAATTTGGTCTACTCATAAGGAATGCACTCACATCAATTCTACAAGCATACATTAAGCTGATCACATTAATTGAAAAGCAGTTGAGTATTGCTGATGGACAGTATGGAGATGGAAACACGTGTACTGCTTAAGAAACCTTATGAGTACCTTTTATGGCCATTATTTTACATAATTATCTAATGTGTTCATCAGAAATATTGAATAAATTATGTGCTGCAGCTCAAGTATATTCTGTCTCACTATAAATGCTCTTTGTCATTTTTCTTGAGCAGAAGTATGCTGGGTAACTCCTTTTTTTGTGTGGTGCATTCAATGCTGTGTTACATTATTTTTAACATAGGCCTGTTGTCTTATATAGAATACTTGGCTCTTAGAATTTATGTTGTTACGAATAGCAACTACAGAAAATGTTGGAGATCCAAGGCTCATTT
This sequence comes from Chiloscyllium punctatum, assembly GCF_047496795.1. Lineage (NCBI taxonomy): Eukaryota > Metazoa > Chordata > Chondrichthyes > Orectolobiformes > Hemiscylliidae > Chiloscyllium > Chiloscyllium punctatum. Next base: position 58,525,691 of record NC_092741.1, on the reverse strand, counting down.
GTTATGGAAAAAAAATAGCAAGAATTCAGGACAGAACAAATTATATCTGGTAATACACTCAGTTTATTTTGCTAAGACCCCCAATAAACCTATGTTGTTTTACAGTACCAATATCAGCACAAATTTGTGGAAGGATGCAAACATCTCAGATATTTGTGACTGAGGTGGGTAGGTCAAGTTGATTAATTTCCTGACGTGGCAGACCAACCCCAGTTAATATATCCCTTTTGCTCAAAATCTGGCATTGGGAAAGTGAGTCAGGCTTGTCAACCCTGGAAGCAGTTTCTCACTGGCCAGAGCTACTGGCAAACACCAAGGGAATCTGTGAGAAAGGTTAGTGATGGCTTACCAGGACTTCACTCAGTTCCTTTAGAAGCTGTTGGGCCCTCTATCCCAACAGATCTTTGTACATCTCCCATGCTACCTCCTTGCCAACTTATGCCTCCCCCATATACATGACTTATGATCAAATGACCCTTGTGCCAGGTGATGCCAACAATCAATTTGGCATCACATACCCCCATGAAACCTTGGTGCCATCAAGCCACTACGCATGGCCCCTTGTATTCCAATGCCATTATCACATACACGTTGTGACCTTCCAGTATCCTTTGTAGGTAAACCTCAGGAGTCATGTGGAAATGAAGAAAACTAAATATTTAAACACAGCTGTCACTCCTCAAAGTTGATCAGAGAAAAATTACCATCCAAAAATCAATTGAAAGATTTTAAGTCTCCTCAAGTGGCCATTCCTGTATAAAAACAAACTTCTATTCACACCCCTAAATTAGAGCTGGCTAATCCTTTATTGGTCTCTTTAAACCGTTCATCAAACTGCAATCTCAGAACCATTTGCTGAGAGACTTTACAACATTCTTAATAATAGCCCTGGGGAAAATATCAACAAATAACTGTTGAAACTCAGTGACCAAATGGGAGTGACTCTCTCTAACCTAAATCTGTCAATCATATCAGCCCAGCAAAGGATTTTTGTTTGAACGCTTTCTCACAGCGTCAGCCTGTTCTCTGGGTTTTTTTAAAAAAACCTTGAGATGATGAAAGTTAAACAGACCTTATCTACTTTTCAAGAGCATCCATTCCATAAGTGATTGGCAAACTTGGAAAAATTCATATCATTGATTTAGATTGTGTACCTAGTTGGAGTCCATGCACTGATTCTTAAGGTACCCAATTGTCACAACCTGTCAACCTTAGAATAACTGGTTTATTCCTAGTCACTGTTTCCTGTCTTTCAACCAATTCTCAAATGCCAATACCCAATTCCATGTGCTGTCATTTTGTTTACTAACTTCCTGTATGGGACCCTGTTAGAGGCCTTCTGAAAATCTAAAGGCACCACATCCATTGGTTTCCCTCATCTAATCTGTTAGTTACATCCTTAAAAGACACTAACAGGTTTGTAAAACATCATTTCCTTTTCATAAATTGATACTGATTCAGCCCAATCCTATCATTATTTTCCTGTGGTCCAATACTCCATATATTTCTAGCATTTTCCCAACTGGCAATGTTAGGCAGTTGTTGCAGTTGATTGACAAAATACACGACTGACATATTTTTAGTTTAAATTGATAAGTAAAGAAAATACTGCACCTGTTAAATTAAAACAGAAAATGCTGGAAGTAACAGTTTAGTCAGCATCAATGTGGAGTTGCATGTAAAGGATGCACCAGTAATGTTGATCCATACATAAGAATGTTGATTGTATATCATAATGTTCACTTCATAAGTTTTATTGCAAAACTATAAAGCAAAACAATACAAAAAAATCTACCTTAACTCCAATAATTTAATGCTATGTTTTTGACATCAAGAATGAAAATCAAAACATAGCACTGCAAATTTTTAAAAAAAAGGAAACACCTCAGTTGCTTTGTTAATTTTGTGCTCCTGTTGTGTGCTTTTAGATGCACCAATTGTTCATTTAAAATAAAACAAATGCCTGGAATTGCATTAATACATTTAATTTACCCTTCACTATGAACATCACACCAATTGTCTTTGCCATTTTTACATTTGACGGTGTTTTGTTTATTACAGAATTCAGGAATTGAAAAAGCCTTCCTCTTTGATGTAGTCAGCAAAATCTACATTGCAACAGACAGTATACCAGTAGATATGCAGACTTATGAACTCTGCTGTGACATGATAGATGTTGTATTTGACATATCCTGCATATACGGGTTAGTACCTGACTAAACTTGTTACAAAGAAAAAGCAAAGAAAAAAGATGTAACTTCTTACCATGATTTTCCTGTTACTACCAGTAATGTAGATTATTCCTTAATATTTAAATTATTTATTTTCATCTGCCATTTAAGTTGCTGGTCAACATGTAACCTTATGCAGACACTCATAACAACCACTGTCTTAACAATCCATGAAGAGGTGTGTTGGAAGAGGTTTATCATTAGTTCTAAAATTTTTAATTTATTTTTCAGAAATTACTTCTTTCAATCAACACAGTTGAATTTAGGTATGCAATTGGCGTCAGCATATATCCTACCATTCTGTCCTCTTGTGCATTAAGATAACTGTGCATCAGCACAAACCTTGACTCCAATTGCTATAATCTTCTTCCATCAAGTTCATATCTGTACACTCTAAAGTTGATTTACCATGTCCTAATGTACTGATTCAGTTGATCAATTTTCATTTACATGATTAAACATTGCTGAGAAATTAACTCTACATTTATACAGTTTCATAACAATAATCAATTAATTTCAATTTATTTAAAAAACTCTCCAGTTGCTTGAAATATGAAATAGAAACAAATAAATGCTAGAACACAGCTGATCGTGCAGCATCTGTTGAGAAAGAAACAGGTTTGATATTTTGTATAGATGCTATTTCACTAGAACTCAGTTTAGTATTTTGTCTTGCTTAACTCTATTTAAAAATGAGTTTATTTCTATGAGATCATATTTTCACATTCTTTCATCAGATTTTGGATAATTGTTCCATAATCTTTTAAACTTATAATATTAAAGAAATTTGAATTTCTTTTTCATTTTGACTGCAAGCCAAAATGTGAAATACCTGGATGCCAGTAATGTACAACTTGGCCATTTTGCATAGTGATGCTTGGGCAGTAAAATGAAAAGCAAAATGATATCTTTCAGGCTCTAGAATGGGGTTTCCAACACTGTTGGTCTCCAGCTGAAGTTTTGGGATCACAGGCACAGACGCAGCAAAGGCTGGTTTAGAGCTCCGATCAAGAGCTCACAGTTGTGTGCCCCTTTAAATCATCACGTCTTTAAAATAATGGCCATGGCTTTACTGACTGATCGAAGCCTGATTCTCTTTCTGAAAACACCAATGAAAAGTAGGTGATTTACTCTGCAAAATTCTACTCCAACTCCCCCTACCCTCCATTATGACACGCTGCTTGCCCCACCCTTTACCCTCACTCCGAGGGTCGTGGCAATTTTCAAATATCAAAACAGTTTTGTAAAGGGGAAAAGGTTTGGGAAGCGCTGCTGTAGAAATGTTTTTCTTGTTGTATGTTAAGCAAAATTTCCAGAATCACTCTGTATTTAAGCTCATCAAAACTAATTTGATGTTGGCCACTACTGTCAGACGTTTTTGGATGTAGAAAACGAAGATCTCCATTTTATACTTACAGAAGGAATTCAACTTGTCAATGACGTTGCATTCTATTTACGAAGTATATTGTAGACATCCAGATTTCATTGCATAGGTTTTCCACTATCTTTCATCTTCTAATTGCACACTTCAGTTTCACCCACTTAATCCGACTAATCACTTTTTAGTTTTTGGATATATGACTTTATTTTTTTTCTCTGTGCAAAATTAAACACAACAGCTTTAGTAAAATAGTCTTGCTTAATATACTGGTAACATAAAAAGCATTTTTTTAACTTCATAGAAGGAAGTATTTATACAGTTAGAATGGAATTCATGTTTGGTGAAAATATCAAGTAATTTCAATGGTATTTATAATTTTGAATGTTCAGTGGTAAATTGTGTTATCTACTAAGTAGTTATTAAAAAAAAACTTCAAAACATTCAGTGCATTTTTCCAGAAAATGCATAAAGTTTCTTACCACCAGAATGTCTTTTACAAACCTTCACTGCACTACATTTTGCCCATTGTAATGTTTGAAAAGTTACATTGTTAACAATGTTAGGTGCTAAATAATTTAAGCATTTAAACTTCATTTAAAAAACACTATAAAATTTTCGAAGTTTTTAAAATTTTTATGCCAGATACTTTATTTGAGTTCAAGGTCATGAGTAACTTCTGAAAGCAGATCTGCTGGCCTCTACAAATGAGTTAGATTTTACATCCTTATATCAAGGTATATATGACCAATCCTGGGCATCAGACAGAACGTTTTGATGAGATCTTACTTTTGTATCCAAAGGAGGAAGAGGGAGAGAGGGTCGTGTCTTTTTGTGGCTAGCTGGTGTTCGTGTATCCTGGTGGCTAACTTTCTTCCTGTTTTGTTCTACGTAGTGTTTCTGGCAGTCCTTGCATGGAATTTTGTAGACGATGTTGGTTTTGTCCATGGGTTGTACTGGGTCTACAAAATTCCATGCAAGAACTGTCACAAACACTATGTAGGACAAACAGGAAGAAAGTTAGCCACTAGGATACACGAACACCAGCTAGCCACAAAAAGACACGACCCTCTCTCCCTCGTAGCCCTACACACGGAAGAAAAAAACCACCATTTCGACTGGGACAACACATCTATCCTGGGACAGGCTAAGCAAAGACATGCCAAAGAATTCCTAGAGGCCTGGCACTCCAACCACAACGCCATAAACAAACACATAGATCTAGATACCATCTATCAATCGCTCAGAAAACGAACAGGAAATGACATCACCACAAACCCCAGGAACCCCATCCAGGACAAACATATAAATAGAAAGCAGGAGACAACAGCTTCGCTTCACTTGGAGGTCGCCACTGATGATGTTACCTAGCCTTGTAATGAAATGTCTGGATATCAAACCTACAGCTCAGCGAGCAAACCTACACCCTAGACAATGTTTTCTCCCTGGGTGGAGAAGTCCAGAACTAGAGGGCATAGGTTTAGGGTGTGAGGGGAAAGATTCAAAAGGGACCTAAGGGGCAACTTTTTTTTACGCAGAGAGTGGTGCATGTATGGAATGAGCTGCCAGAGAAAGTGGTGGAGGCTGGTATAATTACAACGTTTAAAAGGCATCTAGATGGGTATATGAATAGGAAGGGTTTAGAGGGATATGGGCTAAGTACTGGCAAAGGGGACCAGATTAATTTAGGATATCTGGTAAGCATGGTTGAGTTGGACTGAGTGGTCTGTTTCTGTACTGTACATATCTATGACTCAATGAGTGACATAGATAGGATGAACAGCCAAGTTCTTTTTCCTAGGATAGGGGAGTTCAAAATCAGAGGGCATAGGTTTATGATCAGAGGGTAAAGATTTAAAAGGAACCTAAGGGCAATTTTTTCATGTGGAGTGTGGTGCACATATGGAATGAGCTGCCAGAGAAAATGGTACAATTACAACATTTAAAAGGCATCTGGATGGCTACACGAATAGGAGGAGTTTAGAGCGATATGGACCAAAAGCTGGCAAATGGGACTCGATTAATTTAGGATATCTGGTTGCCATGGATGAATTGGACTGAAGGATCTGTTTCCATGCTGTACAACTTTGACTCTGTGGACTTGTAATCCACAGCTCTGGGATTCAGCACATTGTGATATAGAGATAACATGCCAGACCAAATCAGACTCACAAACAGTGAACTTGCAACTGAGTGCAATTAGAACATTTTAATGACCCTCAAAATTGCATAATTGTTCCTATCCAGATTTCCTGAATAACAGACATCAAACACCAAGTTCATAACTTAATCAGAAAGTAACAACTTATTATTCATAACTTTGGCAAAGCTAAACAAGGTTATGTAATTAAGTCTATGATCTGAATCCAATCTCCTCCTCAGAGACAAATACAATTAAGGGATAAATTAGAAAGAAAATAAGAGTTGTAATTTGCCAGTCAAGAACCATTTCAATGATGAGTACCAGGTCTTTATGGAATTCCTGAACAATACATTATAGGACATGGGATAGTATCTTGCATAAACTCCAAAGTCACTGTTCAATGCAAACAGTAGACTCTGAGGATTTTTTTTTGTTAAATATAAACAGGGATTCTTTTCTCAGATTCTATTCAATAGTTCATTCACTGAATATAAAACTGGAGAGAGTAAAGCTTAAATATAGCTTCCAAGTCCAGCAATTTCCAAGCACAAATCTTTCTGCACAAAAATCCTGTCAAAACCAATTCAATCCATAATTTTCTCTTTCTTTTAAAACATTAACTATTGTTGACTGGCCACCACTAGCATTCCTTGATTGACCAATGCAACATTCAACCTTCCTTGAACATAATATATCCGGTGCCAAACCATCTGCAGTGTTCTTAGAAGAATAATTAACCTGCAATTACCTTTCCAAACCAATTCGCAAATGTAAACATCAGTTGTTTGTTCTTTTTTTAAAAAAACAAGCTGCTGTTCTAAATTCCAAGTTTGTTTCTCAACTTCACTTCACACTTCTAAACCAAAAATATGAAAAATAAAGAAAAACAGTAATCAGTCTCAACAAGTGCTATATATAAAATAAAGAAAGGAGAACAATAGCCTTGCCTCAAACCTTAATGTCTTTAATTCAGTCTTGATCATCAATTACAGAATGTCAGTGACACAAGATGAAAAATGCAATCACGATTAGTCACCAGAGATATTATAGTTAAACAGAATGACACTATATTGCCTCAGCATTGCATTGATGATAGGATATTAAGCTCAATTCAAAGGATCAAAACACAGACATGTCCTCAGAATGCAAAACAGTATCATTAATTTTGTGTAGCATAATGGGTTAACCAGTCAACTGATTTGAATTCTGTACGTACTGTTATCTGCAAAGGAAGATCCATTTAAAAATCTATTATTAACAAAAGTGCTTCCTTTTTTACAATCACAAAGCCTATCCTAGTAGTAGGGTAGCAGTGTGGCGAAGAACTCTGTTAAACATTTTGGACATTAGTGTAGATCTCCACATAAACATTTCAAAGTTTAGATCCATTCTTATAAACCCTGCCACAAGCTCCATGCCCTAGCTACCAATTGCTTCCCCTACATGCAGTCACAGAGATGCACAGCATGGAAACAAATCCTTGGGTCAACTTGTCCATGCCCATCAGAGACCTGAAATTAATCTAGTGCCATTTGCCACTATTTGTTCCATAACCCTCTAAACCCTTCCTATTCATGTACTCATCCAGATGCCTATTAAATATTTAATTATACCAAACTCCACCACTTCCTCTGGCAGCTCATTCTGTACATGCACCACCCTCTACATGAAAAGTTGCCCCTTAGATCTCTTTTAAATATTTCCCCCTCACCTTAAACCTATGTGGTTTAGTTTTGGACTCTCTCACCCCTGAGAAAATACCTTGTCTATTCCCCCTATCCATGCCCTTCATGATTTTATAAACTTCTAGAAGATCACCCCTCAGCCTCTGACGCTCCAGGGGAAAAATGTTCCAGTCTATTCAGAATGTCCCTCCAGCTCAAACTCTTCAATTCTGGCAACATCCTTTTTGAACCCTATCGAGTTTCACAGCATTGTTCCGAGAGGCAGAAGACCTTAACTGAACATAGTTTTCCAATAGTGGCCTAACCATCGTCCTGTACACTTGCAACATGACCTCCCAACTCCTATACTCAATACACTGACCAATACAGGCAAGCATACCAAATGTTTTCTTCACTATCCTGTCTACCCATGACTCCACTTTCAAGGAATTATGAACATGCATTCCAAGGTCTCATTGTTCAACAACACTCCCCAGGATCTTACGATTAAGTCCTGCCAGATTTGCCTTTCCAAAATGCAGCACCTCACATTTAGCTAAATTAAACTTATTCTGACACTCCTCACCCCATTGGCCCATCTGATCAAGGTCCTGTTGTACTCTGAGGTAACCTTCTTCAGTGTTGACTACACCTCCCAATTTTGGTGGCATCTGCAAACTTACCAACTATGCCTCCTATGTTCACATCCAAATCATTTGTATAAATGATGAAAAGCAGTGGACCCAGCACTAAATCTTGTGGTACAACATTGATCACAGGCCTCCAGTCTGAAAGTTAACTCTCCACCACCACCCTCTATCTTCTACCTTCGAGCCAGTTCTGTATCCACATAGCTAGTTCTCCCTGTATTCCATGAGAAATAACCTTGCTAACCAGTCTACCATGAAGAAGCTTGTTGAATGCCTTACTGAAGTCCATATAGATCACGTTCACCACTCTGCCCTCATCAATCATCTTCGTTATTTCTTCAAAAAACTCAATCAAGTTTGTAAGATATGATTTCCCAAGCACAAAGCCATGTTGACCATCCCTAATCAGTCCTTGCCTTTCCAAATATATGTACATCCTGTCCCTGAGGAAGGATCCCAGCAATCACTTCCCTAGCTTCCTACAGAGATCAAGTCCTGGGCATTTATCCACTTTTATGTGTTTTAGGACATCCAGCACCACCACCTCTGTAATACTGACATTTTTGAAGATGTCATCATCTATTTCCCCACTTTCTATACCTTCCATGTCCTTCTCCACAGTAAACACTGATGCAAAATACTTATTTAGTAGCTACCCCATCTCCTGTGATTCTACACACAGACTGCCTTGCTGATCTTTGAGGAATCCTATTCTCTGCTCTTCTCTTGATTGTAATCATTGTGAAGCTCAGGGTAGAGCACTTTTTTGAAGAACATTGTGTTGGACATGCAGACAATGTGGCCCATCCATCGCAACCTGTCATGTGTGACCAATACCTCAATACTGGGGATATTGGCCTGGGAGAGGGTGTCTATCCTGTATGTGAATTTGCAAAGACAGTGCTGGTGAAAACTCTCCAGCGATTTGAGGTGTCTACTTACAAAGTCCCTGGTTGTGATGCACACAGGAGAGTGGGGATCCAGCTGCACTGTAGACAATGAGCTTTATCATCAATGTCTGCTTGCACCAAGTAGAGGCCCCTGAGATATGGGAAATTATTCTTGTTGTCCAGGGCCTCACCCTGGATTTTGGTGGTTGGGTGGCAGTGTTGTGAGGTAGGAGGAGGCAGGGGTAGAACCTTTGTTTTCCAAATGTTTAGCAAATGTTCATATGCCTTAGTGAATGCGTTGATAATGATTTTTAACTTTTACTTTGAGTGTATGCACATGAAGGCACTGTCTGTGCACCTTGATGATAGATGTTGCAGTGTCTTGGTTCTGGCCTGAACATGTCAAAGGTTGAACAATTTCCTGCCAGTCCCATAGGTTAGCTTCATTCTGGCAGTGAGTTTCTTGGAGTTGTGATGGAGCGTTGCAGTAAGGAAGATGGAGAAGTGTGTTGCCAAGATGACACAACCTTGCTTGACCCCAGCTTGCACTCATTGAGTCTGTGGTGGATCTGTTGATGAGGATCATGGCTGCGTGTTATCATGAAGGAGACAGAGAACGGTGACAAATTTCTGAGGGCAGCCGAATTTCAGGAGGATATCATAGAATCCCTACAGTGTGGAAACAGGCTATTCAGCCCATTGAGTCAATGCTGACCCTCTGAAGAGCATAGGAGAAAGTGATTACTGCAGATGCCTCTGAAGAGCACCCCAACCAAATCCATCTCCCTACCCTATTCCTGTAACCCTGCATTTTCCACGGCTAATTCACCGAAACTGCACATTGCTGGATGCTAAGGGAAATTTAGCATGTCCATTCCATCTAACTTGCACATCTTTGGATTGTGGGAGGAAACTGGAGCACCCAGAAGAAACCCATGCAGACATGGGGAGAATGTTCAAACTCTACACAGACATTTGTCTGAGGCTGGAATCAAACCCACGTCTCTGGTGCTGTGAGGCAGCAGTGCTAAAATCAACATAGTTGACTGGGATTGAAGAAGAGATTGGTGCTGTACCCTGCATTTTTCTTGGATTTGTCGTGTACCAAAAACCATATCCACTTGCCTCTTGGATGGAAGCCACATTGAGACTCGGGCAGGAGCCCTTTGGACATTTGGAGAAGATGGCTGAGGATTCTCACAATAGTCTTTCCCAGTGACAGACAGTGGGGATATCCCTTTGTAGTTTCCACAGTCAGACTGTCTCCTTTCTTGAAGTTGGCCATAATTATGGCATCATGGATGTCCCAGCATTCTCTCCTCCTTCCAGACAAGGGTGATGAAGTTGTGAATTTGTCCAGAGTGCCTCTTCGCTGTATTTTAGTACTTTAGCAGGGATTTCATCTGCACTAAGTGCCTTGTTGATTTTCAGCTGTCAGATTGCTTTTATTAATTTCACAGTGGGAAATGCACTAAGATAATGATGGGTAGAGTATTGCAGGATGGTATGGAGTGCACTTGCATTGAAGGCTGCATCTTGGTTGAGGTGGTCCTCAAAGGGCTCCCTCTAGTGGCTGTTGACTATCTCTTGGTCTTTAATGAGCTCTTCACTGTTTTTGTTCTCAGTGGGGTAGGTTCCTGGGTAATCTGAATCATAGATGGCTTTGATTATGATAAAGGAGCCACATACGTTGTGGTTATCACTGAGTTGTGAAGTCTCCTGCGCTCTTTCTACCCACCATCCCTTCTTTGGGACACTGGTTCTTTGTTGCACCTCCAGCCAATAGTTGCCTGTAGATTTGTTTCCTCTCACTCTAGGTTTGGTGGAGTTGCCAGTTTAGGGATGCAATGTGTTTATGGTCAAGGAGATCCTGGATCTCTTGTTCTTTTTGAACCAGTCTTAGTGTTTCCTGGTTGAGAGACCTAGCATCTCCATGCAGGTGCTGACTATAGTGGCTCTTCGAACCAGGTGCACTCTGTAATTCTGGCATGTGGTCATTGCCAGGTTGGCTGTGAAGCACTGCCTGAATAGGTCTTTCTTCACAGGACTTCCGAGTTCAGTAACATTGAATCTCTTGGCAGCAGAGTTTTTTCTGCCTCTGCCAGTTAGGGGCCAGATGGATAGAGATGGTGCAGTGGATTAATCGGAGGTTGGTCCAGCAATCATCAGCTCCAGTCTTGGCGCGGGTAATGAAAGCATCCTTGTGGTCCCTAGTTCAAACAATATATAGTCTATTAGTTGCCAGTGCTTGGAACAGGAAAGTTGCTATAAGGTATGTGCTTGTTTCTCTGGTGGAGAAGGTTATTTGTTCTGATTATGGTCTATGTAATGTCAGGAGGAGGACTCCACTGGTGTTTGTTTTTTCTACACACCTAACACACCTTTTAAACAGGTTTGCATTCCTCCCAACTCTGTGTCATTGAATTTGCTGAGGAGATAAATTTGGCTCCTTGGTGATGCAGAACAAAGCTAGGCTGGTGTAGAAGGCCTCTTTTGTCTCATCTGCTGTGTCTCAGATCAGGGTGTAGGCATTGGCAACTATGATATACTGTTTCTGGGCCAGGGTGAGCCATAGGGTCATAAGACACTCTATGGGAATTTGTTTTGATCTCTGACCAGTTCTTTTTTTATGCCGACTCTGGGCATCTTATGCTTGCCGGTCTAGAAGGTGTAACCACTGCATAGTTCTTTAAGCTGGTCACCTCCTGCCAGTTGTCTTGCTCAGGATGGCAAAATCAGTGTTGCTTGCTCTGCCATTCAATACAATCATGGCTGATTTCATGTCTGCATCAGCTCCACTTTCCTGCCTGCTCCCCATAACCCTCCAACCCATTACAAATTAAAAATCCATCTGTCTCCTCTTTAAATTTAATGTCCCAGCATCCACTCTACTCTGGGCTAGTGAATTCCACAGATTCATAACCTTTTGAAAAGTCACTTTTCTTCATTTTTTTGCTTTAATTCTGTACCCTAATCCTAAAACTTTGACCTCTCATTCTAGATTGTCCCGCAAGAGAAAACATCATCTAGATGTCTACTTTGTCAATCCCATTCGATACCTTGCATGCATCAATTAAATCTCCTCTCATTCTTTTAAACATTCAGGAAGTATAAGCTTTAATCATAAGACAAAGCCCTCACCTCTGGAATCAATATCATAGATCTCCTCTGAACAGCATCCAATGTAACTACTTCCCCCCTTAACTAACGGGACCAAAACTGAAGGTAGTAGTCCAGGTGTGGTATTTCTAATGTCTACTAGTCCACTAGTCACAATCCACCACTTGGAAAATGACCTATTTATTCCTCCTCTTCCCTGCCATCTGCCAACCTCCTATTGTTTAAAATAAATGTGGATTTGAAACTTTAACTTTGTTTTTTTTATCTGCAGATGCTGCTTGATCTGCTGTGTTTCTCTAGCACTCTGTGTTTGTTCCTCACTACCATTTTCTGCCCCTTGGTGTTTCTGAGCTCCAACCAAGTAAATTCCCCTTCCCAAAACTAATATCCTTCCTCACTGTAGCAATACTTTCCTCTTTGTCTGCTAAAAATATGTTGCTGGAAAAGCGCAGCAGGTCAGGCAGCATCCAAGGAACAGGAGAATCAACGTTTCAGGCATCAGCCCTTCTTCGTGCTGATGCCCGAAATGTCGATTCTCCTGTTCCTTGGATGCTGCCTGACCTGCTGCACTTTTCCAGCAACACATTTTCAGCTCTGATCTCCAGCATCTGCAGTCCTCACTTTCTCCTCTTTGTCTGCTACCCTACTTTCTTTTTCTTTTCATCTTTCCTTCCTAAAATCCGAATATCCCTGGTAACCCTGCAGCCACATCTATGTAATCCCAACTATATCATACCAGTTTATAATATATTTGTGTGACTAATTCATCCACTATATTGCAAATGCTCCATGCATTAAAACACAAGACAGTAAGGCTAACCCTTTAATATTCTTAGTCCTATCCACTTTACTTGGCACTGTGGCCCTGTTTTGATTCTTGCTGTTGGATTCTCTGCCTACCACTTTTCTTATTTCCTATTCTGTCTCTTGTCTTTGCCCTTGTTTTCCCCTCTCTTCTGTTTCCCTATATAGGTTCTGAACCTCCTGCCATTTTAGTTTAAATCCTCCCCAACTGCACTGGCAAATACAGCCCTAGGACATCAGATCTGGTCCTGGCCAGGTGCAAACTGTCCAGTTTTTATTGGTTCCCCCTCCCCTATAACTGGTATCTATGTCTTAAAAATCTGAAACCCTCCCTCTTGCACCATCTCTCCAGTCATGTATTCATCTGATATATCCTGTTATTTCTACTCTGACTAGCACATGAAATTGATAGTAATCCTAAAATCACTACTCTTGCTTCCTCACCCACTATATTCTGTATTTAGGTCCTCATCCATTTTTTTTTGTGTATGTTGTTGGTACCGATGTGTACCGTGACCACTGGCTATTTACACTCCCACTTCAGAAAACCGTTCCAAGGCAATATACCAACCTGGATTTTTGTTTTCTGCCAAGAAATGGCTATCCATTCTGCTTATGGTTCAATCCCCTATTATTGTAATCTACCCAGACTAATTCTTCATCTCCTGTGTAGCAGAGCTAACCATGTTTCAATGAATTTGGCTATTGGTACCTTTCGTGAGAGGGCATTTCCCGATAGTATCCAAAGCAATATATCTGTTTCACAGGTCCATAGCCACTGATGATTCCTGCACTGCCTGCCTTGTCCTCTTACTCTGCCAGGTGGTCAATCATTCCCCCCCTGCTGGGTGGTCATCCATTCCCTCCCTATCTGTGGGAGTCTTAGCCTGTAGATTGATAAACTTTCTATTCACAATACTCCCAGAAGCCTCCCCACAGTGTCTTCAGTGTTGCTCCAGAAAAAAAAACTCATATCCAGGAGCTACAACATATTTCCTGCATGTGTTCTGGTGTCAGGAACTGGAAACTGCCCAATTTTCCACATTGAGCTCTCCTTCCATGACTTACACCTTAAATTTAAACCCTTAGATTGCTCTTAAAATCAAATAATATTAATTTCTCTAGGGTCCTTCTTCTCTGAACCTCTGCACTATTGCCCTTACAAAGTATAAACCCAAAATAAAAACCTTACAAACTCTTAGTTATGAAAATAGTATACTCACCTGATCTTACTCACCCAATCAGCTGCTTCTTCTCAGCCTGTCACTTTTTGACACTCTCCCTCGACTACTTCACTGAATGCTGACCATGGGACACTATCCACACTGCCACTCAACACTCTTCCCTAACTGCTTCACTGCAATGCTGACAGTGGGGACACCCTCCCAGACTGCTTTGGGATTCTCAACCCCTCTCTTCAACCAAGCGAATTTATGGAGGTAGCTGAATCAATCAATCCTACTTTGATAAGGGAAGAAGAGAAACATTATTTCTGTACTTAGATTGAAATGCCGCTCATTTGTTAATCAAGTGTGCTTTACGTTTTCAGGCTTCGAGAATTTGGTGGAGGAAGTACATATGACAAAGAATCCGTAGCAATCATAAAACTGAACAACACAACAGTTTTGTATCTAAAAGAGGTGACAAAATTCCTTGGCCTAGTTTGCTTTCTTAGGGAAGAAAGTTTTGAGCGGAAAGGTAATCTTTGTTTATATTACAGAATAAAATTGCTCACAGTCATAAATATATCTAGTTCATACATTGTTGTGAAAACTACAATATCAAACAAATATGAATGTCCTCAAAATTGACATCTTTTTATTTTTCTAAATCAGTGATCTCTTTAAGGCTGCCATTCCAAAAACTATCTTTAAGCCATATTCTGTTTTTGTTCATTTTTCCCATATTAGAGTGTTCTGTGATGGTAAAACAACAATTCATCTAAGAACTGACATAATCAATTAAAAAGTATTATAACATCAAGGTAAATTTTTTTTTTAAAAAGGAATTAGCAAAAGCCCACCAACATCTTTGCAGGCACCGAGGGATGACCAATAAAGATCGCAGTTTCAGATTTTAAAAAACACTTTTTAAGTACTTAATTTCTGGAGTTCAGTGAAATTTATTGGTTGTCAGTGTAATTCTCAGCATACTCTCAAGCTGATAATCAATTTAAGATTGTCAGTCAAGTTGACAGTGTGGCACACTTGTGCATACTTAAAGCTATAGAAATATTTACACCAGGCCCTGTTCTCTGCAGATAGGGTAAAGCCTTGAACAGAGTCAACCTGTCTGGTTTAAATTTAAACAAAACTTAACAGATGTCAGTCATCATTTAGCTGATATATTCTTCATGCCGATGACTTTTCCAAGCCATTTGTAAACCAGATAGCACACTTTTCTTATAATTATAAAGTTGTTGTTCTCTTTGAATTGGTATTCTTGTGGTTTGTGCAGATGATTGAAAGATGACAAACTTCAACAAAATCAGCGTTTCTTTTTCACCAATATCTAGGAACTGAGCTCTTTTTGAGGCATAATTTACAGTGGTACTGTACTTGTGCTTTCTACTTCTACAAGTTAAATGTCCATCCATTTAAGAAGCAGACTTGGCAGTATTGTTGATGCTGAACAGAAGACCTCAACCTCTCATTTAAAACCATAAACTGTTACACATTCACATTTTATATCATTTTAGGTGCAATTTGTTTTGTTTTGTCTTTTGGTATATGCCAAGATTATATATTTTTTTCTTTTTTTTACACTATAGGTTTGATAGACTACAATTTTCATTGTTTCCGTAAAGCAATTCATGAGATTTTTGAAGTTCGTACAACCATGCTCAGGTGCCACAAACAGCACAGAGGATTGCAACGAAGCAAACTGGGAACTCCCAATGGCACACTTGGACTTCAGTCATAATGGCTGCCATGCTCACAGTGTTTCTGGTAGCATATTCAGTAATGTTTAGTAGATGTACTGTGAGAACAATGCACTGATATGCATGAAGATAATGCTCAGGATATTAAAGCTGATAAATAGCTCTAAAGCAAGCACTTTGTAAAATGTACTGTATATACTCGAGTAAAAGTCAATCTCATGTAAAAGTCAACCCCTTATTTTTGGCCAAAAATCTGGAATTTTTCCATATATATCGTGTAAAAGTCGACCCTAGTTCTTCACATAATTCACACCGACATAAGGCTTCAGATTTCTTCAGTTCATTATTGATTGAGCACTATAATTAGTATTCACTTTTTGTATGGCTGTTCCACTCCACTCTGGGACTCCAGTCTGCCGGCCTCCTGCTTTGTTCTGCCGGCTATCCTGCTTTGGTGTGGGATTCCAGTCCAGCCCTTGGCTGCACTGATGATGTCACTGCCACTCCAAGGTAAGGTTTTTCAATTATAAAAAAGGTTGATAGAATACTTGCTTATTCATTTTATTTTCTATTCTCTTTATCCAGTAATTACTATAATTCATTGTGTTTTTTTAAAATTTGTTTAGAGATCAACTGGGCTTCTAATGAATTTTGACAAGCATGAATTTCAGTCACTCAAAAGTAGTGTCCATGTAATAGTCGCCCCCATAAATTTAACTTTTAAATATAGTCTAAAAAATCTGACTCTGACACGAGTGTATACGGTATATCTTTCTTTAGCAGTTGCTGAAAATCAGTATTATTATATGTAACTCCTATGTATTACAAATCGCTTTGTGGTTTGTAGCAGTTCAGTTCAGAATAAATTAAATTCTCCACAGCTACAGCTTTCTATGGTCATATGTCATGGGTTATTAGCAATATTCGAGAATGTTAAGTTTCCGATTTTTCTCTGTTACCGTCCTAAATAGGGTCTCTATTTTAAAGACGTTCTTTCAGAGGTGAATACTTCATAAGGTAACAACCCTGTGCTTTTTAAGTGTGTTATGGGCCAGACCAAATCCCCTCAAAACATATTAAGAAGATAGCTTTAAAATAAGAAAATGTTAGGGTCTAGGCTAAGTGTAAGGTGTTGCAACAAACCAGATGCAATTCAATTGGTCAAACTACTCAACTTTAAGCAAAACATACTTGTCTAGGATCAAAATCTCTAATTCGAGGTTGGGTTTAGGATTATTGGACTCAAAGGCAATAAGTGGTGAGATTTTTTTAAAATTTCGGATGTTGCATTTGGCTGGATTAAAAAGGGTGTGCATTGTGTAATAATGGCTCTTTCAGTCACTACGAGTTTTCTGGGGGTGGAAAAACTCACTTTGGGAGTTTTACACAAAGTGAGCAAGGCAAAGCTTCTTGAATTGGCAGACAAGTTGGAAACGGGTTTGCCGTTGTCTGTGTAAAAAGGGAAGGTAATTGCAGCAATAGTTCGACATTTCCTAATGCCAGAAATGCCATTGGAATCTTTGAAAATGGCTAAAATTCAAATGCAAATGAAGCAGCATGAACATGAAAAGGAAAAGTTTGAATTATGATGGAAAACAGAAGAAAAGCTAGAAGAGAGAATAGAATAGCTCTAGCAGAGGGAAAAGAAGAGAATATCCCTGGCAGAATAAAAAAAGGAAAGGAAGGCCCTAGCAGAAGAAAGGGAAAAAGACAGATTTTGAACTTCAGAGGTTAGAACTGAAAACTCAAAGTCAACTTAAAGTGATGGAGGTAGAGGTAAAAGATAGGAGTAGTGATGAAGTCAGTGATGGTGAGCAAGTATTCCTAAGTTCTTAAGAAGGATATAGAAATCAAAGTTTGTGAGAAGATTTGTAGCTCGGGTGCTCGTTGTTGTGGTTCTGTTCGCTGAGCTGGGAATTTGTGTTGCAGATGTTTCGTCCCCTGTCTAGGTGACATCCTCAGTGCTTGGGAGCCTCCTGTGAAGCGCTTCTGTGATCTTTCCTCTGGCATTTGTAGTGGTTTGAATCTGTTGCTTCCGGTTGTCAGTTCCAGCTGTCCGTTGCTGGACAACACTACTATTATAGGACAAGCCAAACAGAGAACAGCCAGGGAATTCCTAGAGGCATGGCACTCATCCACAGATTCAATCAATAAGCACATCGATCTGGATCCAGTATACCGACCATTGCAATGGACAGCTGGAACTGACAACCGGAAGCGACAGATTCAAACCACTACAGATGCTGGAAGAAAGATCA
The DNA here is from genome assembly GCF_047496795.1 of Chiloscyllium punctatum. NCBI lineage: Eukaryota > Metazoa > Chordata > Chondrichthyes > Orectolobiformes > Hemiscylliidae > Chiloscyllium > Chiloscyllium punctatum. The sequence continues at coordinate 58,507,672 of NC_092741.1, read as the reverse complement.
CAGAAGCGCTTCACAGGAGGCTCCCAAGCACTGAGGATGTCACCTAGACAGGGGACGAAACGTCTGCAACACAAATTCCCAGCTCAGCGAACAGAACCACAACGATATAGAAATCATTATCCATCTCATTTGAGAAAGTGGCCAAATAAATGAAATGACTGGTGACCACGTGGGTATTGTTGTCCAAACAAAATTAGTAGGTAGAGCTAGTGAGGTATTTGCATCATTATTAAAGGAGGTATCTGGGGAGCAGAATGAGGTGACAAAAACCCTCTTAAGTGCATATGAGGTGGTACCAGAAGCCTACATGCAACATTTCAGGAATCTAATTTTGATGTAAAATTTTACTCTTGATCTGATTATACTTGTATGGGTAGTCCAACTCTTGGGGAAAAAACTTGAGTAACTCTTCTGATACTGCATAATGGAATGGTCTTTGGAAATCTGGTAGACACAACAATTATGGTCAACAAATACTAATTCCCACATTTTGTTTCAGGTAGCGGTCCTACACAAGCAAATAAGATTCTTTAAAATTGTTCCTCGCATGAAAGGATCAAACAAAAAGTAATTTTGATAGGTGGATAAGGGCATTGAAAATAGATCAAACATATGGTGCTCTTGGATGATTATTTTGGAGGAGTTCAAAAATTCACATCCTGAAGTAGTGAGAACTAGTGTAGAAGAGCAGAGAGTTAAGATTGCAAGATTAGCAGAGGAAATGGCAGATAAATCAAAGTTTGGCTTCCAGCATCAATTGGTGAGGGATAGAAATTGGGAAAAAGAGAAATCTTAAGGTGGTAAAGAAAAATGAGAGCTCATTGAAGATAGTAAAAATAGTTTAGCACAGCGTAAAAAGGAAAGCCATGAGGGGGAAAGAGATGTTTAAAAAAAAAAGTTCAGGTGTTTCCACTGCAATAAGTAGGCCACATGAAGTTGCAGTCTGTGTCAAGCTTCTTGTGTTGTTGGAGCTGCACTCATTCAGGCAATGGAGGGGTATTCCATCATACTCCTGGCTTAAGGCTTGTGGATGGTACACAGGCTTTGGGGAGTTAAAGTGTGTTAATTGCTGTAGGATTCCTAGACTCTGACCTACTTTTGTAGCCATTGTATTTATACAGCTAGTTCAAAATTGAGTAAAAGCTACTCCCTTTTCAGTGATTAGCATTGACATACAACAATGCTGTATGCTTACTAGACAGTATATATAAATCAAATGTCAAGTATAATATGTAGATTATGTAGCTGGCTGTTTTTATTATTCTGATTCAAACCATTAAAGCAAATGCTGATTTAGAAAAAGTCAGGCTCATATGTGGCTTTTAAACAAATTAATATATTATTGAATTGTTGAAAATATTTCATGTAGGTGCAAAAACTTACAAAATTCTACAGAAGCCAGGAGACTGATCAAGTTAACCAATGTACATGCCCAATCTACATAATGAGGGAAGTTCCACAATAAGACCACCTACTTGCATTGCTTCCTCATGTGCGTTTGCTCGAGGCATATTTGAGGTCTGTTGCCATGTTTGATAATAAATTTAAACAACTGAAATTGATTTAATAGTTCTGCAACTTGTTTTGAGCTTGGTACAGCAAAACTTGGAGAAGATGATGCTCTTCTAGCTAAGAATACAGTTGTTCACTTTTTTGTTTCTCCACATCGTAATGTTTCTTTATACTCCACTGTAATTTTTTCATTCCCAATTTTCTTCCTTTGCCACTTGCTTCATTCTCATCCAACTTAGCTTCTCTTCACCATTTTCCCTCTGCTCAAAATTTTCAAATATTTACCTTTTTCTTTTTGCCTCTAGAACAATTTTTCATGCTCCCCCAGTCTTGACAACAGATCACTGTCTTACAGGTATTTTATTTCCTCCTCTTTTTCATATTTCAACTGGAGTTGTGAATTTCTGCCTAATGCATAAAACTCTTTCAGTTAAAATTTCCTGCTGTACATCTGTCCCAGTGATGCTTCTCACTAGTTTCTTACTAGTTTCCTCTCTTTACAGTCATCTTTGAGATTTTTTTTAATTGATGTATTTTTCTTTCCTTTTGAGTCATTGCCAATTGTCCATTTTATCATTTTCCTATGCTGAAATTCCATTTTGTGTTTGTGATTTCTCAGTCATTTGTATTAGATGTCCATAGCGGATATCTGCAATTCTTACCTCACCCTCTCTCTGCTTCCCCACCCATTTCCACAAAGTATTTTTTTAAACCATTTGAAGGAGGATGAAGGTGATGTTTTTTGCCATTGCGAGTCTGTAAGCTACATGTATCTTAAAAATTCAAGAAGGACCTTAAACAAAGTTGGTACGCATATAGGGACCAAGAAAAAAAAACAAATAAGGTTTAGGCAAAATTGCAAATTTGGATCCTAGACATTTTTTCTTATAGGATCCATTTGTTAATGTTGTGAGATACAGTGAATTTACATTTTATTTTAGTGCGTTTGGGTTGTGTGATTTTAAAATATGGTTGGTTGTTTAAAATATTGTGGATTTCTCAATGGTACAATTTGTCACAGCTGTCAAACATGCAGAGTTTTCAGAGCAGGTGGTTGGATGTGGGTTGGCCTGAAGCCACCTCAATAAGATAGCTCTTATAATTACAGCTTTGTAATTACAGAGCATTAGCAAGTCAGGGAAAACCCTCAAAGAGCTGTGTATATTTAATACGATAGAGTAAAGAAAGCATGGTATATGTGTATACACTAATGAATACCACCTTCATTTGTCTTTTGTTGTTTTCTCTCCCCCATGCTGATTCTCCATAGGAGATAAGAGTGTCCAGTCACATTTGTTTCATTTTAACATCTTTGTTAAATGTTGGTAATTGTTTTCCCACACCGTTGTCATTTGTGCAGTATCAGATTGGACATCAGCTTTTTGACCTTGCAAGACTGCATTTAACGGAGATTGACACCTGAAATATTATTGACCAGAATATGAGAGAAGCTGCTCTTGATGTTCAGTCAAACTAAAACACTCAGTTTTAGAATTGTTGATTTTAAAATGTATTCTTTCCTAGGATGTGGACAATCCAAATTGTCCTTGAACTGAGTGGCCTGCTAGGCCATGTCAGACGGCAGATTTAATATATTTCTAAGAGTCTGAAGTCACTGGGACATAACTCTAGATGAGTTTTTATGACAATTTATAGTTTCACAGTTACCATTACTGGGGAAAACTTTCAATACCAGACATTGAATTTAAATTCCACTAGCTGCTGTGATCCCAAAGCATTAATCCAGCCCTCTGGATTACTAATGACAATAGCACTAAGCCACTGTTTCCTCCTAGCCAGTGTTAAGAATTCAATTATCTCACCAAACATATTCTACATATCAGTTGTCACCACGTTCCTCTTTTAACAGTTATAGATAGGGTTAATGATAGATGGCTTTTGCCTACAATGGGGCATGTCAAGACTAGGGGGCACATTATTAAGGTGAGAGGAGAGAGATTTAAAAAAGACATGAGGGGCAAATTTTTACACAAAGGGTGGTTTGCATGTGGAACGAACTTCCTGATGAAGTGGTGAACGTGGGCACAATTGCAATGTTTAAAAGACATTTGGATAAGTACATGAATAAGAAAGGTTTGGAGGGCTTGGGCCAGGAGAAGGCAGGTGGGACTAGTTTTGTTTGGGATTATGTTCGGTATGGACTGGTCGGATCAAAGGGTCTGTTTCCGTGCTGTATGACTCTATGACTAAGTAAACACAGTGCACTTGAAGTTATTAATTTAAGGCAAAGAAATAAATGGGACCAAGTATCTGCAAATCTAATCTAAAAATCTCAAGATAATTTATTACCTATAATTTTGTTGTTTTCTGGACACATCTCAAAGGAACAAAGTTTTTGTTAAAAGTATTACTTCCAAAATAAAATGGTAAATCAATTGCAGTGCCAGCTTATCTATCTACCCTTGTACTGAATTGAGGAAGCCTGGCTAGTTACCTTATATCTTCTCACCATATCTTCAGCATCTGAACAGTTCATTTTACAATTGTATTCAATTCATTCATGGAATGTTTTGCTAACACAGGAAGGTCTTTGCTGTTTGCTTATTTATTGCCCATCCATAGTTAACTGGAGGAGAAAGTGATGGTAAGCAATCCCTCAGTGCTTTTGGTAGTGTGTTCAAGGACTTTAACCTGATGACAGTGAAAGAACGATGGCACAATGCTGAGGAATCCCTACAATGATGTACCAGGACTGAGAAGAACCACAGACATCCTTCATTTACAGTGCAAACTGGTGAAGGGAATGAACCGTGAAGGTGGTGGATCAGGTACCAGTCAAGCAGGCTGCTTCGAGCTGGATGGTGTCAAGTTTCCTGAGTGTTGTTGAAGCAAAATCCATCCAGGCAAATGGAGAATATGCCAACATATCCTTGATTTATGCCTTGTAGATAGTGGACAGGCACTGTGAGACAGCAGGTGAGTTAGTCACTGCAGAGGTCCTAGCCTTTGACTCTTGTTGCTACAATATTTATGTAGCAGTCCACTTTGTTTCTGGTCAGTAGAAACTCCCCAGATGTTGACAGAGAGGAATCCAGCAATGTTAATGTCATTGAACACTATGTGTGCTCGTTCAATTCATTCTTGTTGCAGATGGCTATTGGTTGGTACCAGTGTGGTGTAAACATTACTTGCCACTTACTGGCCAAATCATTGCGTTAAGGGTTCAGATGTAGAGGCATTTGTTAAGTGTGTACAAGAAAATTTTCTGATTCAGTCTGTGGATGTACCTACTAGAGAAGGTGCAAAGCTTGACCTACTCTTGGGAAATAAGGCAGGGCAGGTGACTGAAGTGTCGGTGGGGGAGCACTTTAGGGCCAGCGACCATAATTGTATTGGTTTTAAAATAGTGATGGAAAAGGATAGACCGGATCTAAAAGTTGAAGTTCTAAATTGAAGAAAGACCAGTTTTGACAGTATTAGGCAAGAACTTTCAAAAGCTGATTGGGCACAGATGTTTGCAGGTAAAGGGAAGGCTGGAAAATGAGAAGCCTTCAGAAGTGAGATAATAAGAGTCCAGAGAAAGTATATTCCTGTTAGGATAAAAAGAAAGGCTGGTAGGTATAGGGAATGCTGGATGACTAAAGAAATTGAGGGTTTGGTGAAGAAAAAGAAGGAAGCATATGTCAGGTACAGACAGTATAGATCAAGTGAATCCTTGGAGTATAAAGGCAGTAAGAGTACACTCAGGAGAGAAATCAGGAGGGCAAAAAGGGGACATGAGAGAGCTTTGGCAAATAGAATTAAGGAGAATCCAAAGGATTTTTACAAATGCATTAAGGACAAAAGTGCAACTCGGGAGAGAATAGATCCCCTCAAAAATCAGCAAGGTAGCCTTTGTGTGGAGCCGCAGAAGATGGGGGAGATACTAAATGAGTATTTTGCATCAGTATTTACTGTGGAAAAGGACATTGAAGATATAGAATGTAGGGAAATAAATTGTGACATCTTGAAAAATCTCCACATTACAGAGGAGGAAGTGCTGGATGTTTTGAAATGCATAAAAGTGGATAAATCCCCAGGGGCTGATCAGGTATACACTAGAACTCTGTGGGAAACTAGGGATGTGATTGCTGGGCCTCTTAGTGAGATATTTGTATCATTGATAGTCACAGGTGAGGTATGGAAGACTGGAGGTTGGCTAACGTGGTGCCAATGTTTAAGAAGGGCGGTAAAGACAAGCCAGGGAACTGGAATCCTGAGGGACAGGATATACATGTATTTAGAAAGGGAAGGACTAATTAGGGACAGTCAACATGGCTTTGTGCGTGGGAATTCATGTCTCTCAAATTTGATTGAGTTTTTTGAAGAAGTAACAAAGAGGATTGATGAGTGCAGAGTGGTAGATATGATCTATATGGACTTCAGTAGGGCGTTTGACAAGATTCCCCATGGGGGACTGCTTAGCAAGGTTAAATCTCATGGAATACAGGGAGAACTAGCCATTTGGATGCAGAGCCGGCTCGAAGTTAGAAGACAGAGGGTGGTGGTGGTGGAGGGTTGTTTTTCAGACTGGAGGCCTGCGAAAAGTGGAGTGCCACAAAGATTGTTGCTGGGTCCTCTACTTTTCATCACTTACATAAATGATTTGGATGTGAGCAGAAGAGGTGTAGTTAGTAAGTTTGCAGATGACACCAAAATTGGAGGCATGGTGGACAGCGAAGAAGGTTACCTCAGATTACAACGGGATCTTGATCAGATGAGCCAATGGACTGAGAAGTGGCAGATGGAGTTTAATTTTGATAAATGTGAGATATTGATTTTGGGAAAGCAAATCTTAGCAGGAAGGGACAACTTTTTCATGCAGAGGGTGGTACTTGTATGGAATGAGCTGCCAGAGGAAGTGGTGGAGGCTGGTACAATTACAACATTTAAAAGGCATCTGGATGGGTTCATGAAGGGTTTTGAGGGATATGGGGGAAATGCTGGCAAGTAGAAGTAGATTAGGTTAAGATATCTGGTCGGCATGGAAATGTTAAGTTCTGTTTCTGTGCAGTACATCTCTATGACTTATACACTTAATGGTAAGGTCCTAGGGAGTGTTGCTGAACAAAGAGACCTTGGAGGGCAGGTAGATAGGATAGTGAAGAAGGTGTTTGGTATGCTTTCCTTTATTGGTCAGAGTATTGAGTACAGGAGTTGAGAGGTCATGATGTGGCTGTACAGGACATTAGTTAGGCCACTGTTGGAATATTGTATGCACTTCTGGTCCCCTTTCTATCGAAAAGATGTGGTGAAACTTGAAAGGGATCAGAAAAAAATCTACAAGGATGTTGCCAGGGTTGGAGGATTTGAGCTATAGAGAGAGGTTGAATAGGTTAGGGCTGTTTTCCCTGGAGCGGCGGAGTCTGAGGGGTAAACTTTTTAGAGGTTTATAAAATCATAAGGGGCATGGATAGAACAAATAGGCAAAGTCTCTTCCCTGGGGTGGGGGGAGTCCAAAACTAGAGGGCATAGGTTTAGGGTGAGAGGGGAAAGATAGAAACATTCCTAAGGGGCAACCTTTTCATGCAGAGGGTGGCACATGTATGGAATGATCTGCCAGAGGAAGTGGTGGAGGCTAGTACAACTGCAACAATTAAAAGGCAGCTGGATGGGTAGATGAATAGGAGGGATTTGGAGGGATATGGGCCAGGTGCTGGCAGGTGGGACTAAATTGGGTTGGGACATCTGGTCAGCATGGACAAGTTGGACTAAAGGGACTGTTTCCGTGCTGTACATCTAAGTTCAAGATCAATGTGCAATCAGCAAACATGTGACCCTGTGTAATGAAGCTGAGGTGATACATCTCCAACAGGCACAACTTGTCCAGGGATGCACTAAGTTCGAGAATACTCCTCGCTATTACTTTTGAGTGTTGTCAGAGCTCATAGCCTTCCGCCGTTTCTCGCTATCACGTGGTCAATTGATTTGGTTGGAAACTGTGATGCGAGGGAACTCTAAAGGAGGCCGTGATATATGATTGACTCGGCACTTGTAAAGTAGATTCTGGATTAGTGGTGCTGGAGGAGCACAGCAGTTCAGGCAGCATCCAAGTAACTTCGAAATCGACGTTTCGGGCAAAAGCCCTTCATCAGGAATAACAAGTAGACCAATCGTGTAAGCAATCTTAGCGAGTCAACAATTAGCAAATAATATTGTCGCTTGTTTGGGTTGGAACATTCCAGAACATCCTTTACACAACATGGGATGGAGCGCATTTATATCCGAAACAGTATTTGACCGAGATATCCTTGTTCAATATTTTGGGTTTTTTTCTCTAAATAAAGTTGACGACTTTCGTCTGTCGAAAGAGGATGTTGGATCAATGGTAATACTACAAGCTTCACTGGTTATTACTGTCACTCTTCCTATTTACAAAGTTCGATGTGCTGTACTTTTGAGTGTGTATGTTGTTCACTAAATGCACTCCCATAAATTTGAATGGTACTGCGGATACGCTGTGATGATGGGAAGGAGGGAGTCACGGCTTTAATTGATTTGGTTCCGGTCCCGCCGGGAAACTCGAAGGCGGTACCTTTATTGCGCGTGCGCCGGAACCACACGGTTAACGCCACGTCACAAAAAGGTCAAAGCTCGCGCTGGAAGGTTTGGAGAGCAAACTGTTCAAAGCCGGCGCGCGCCCCCGGCCTGATTAACGCATTGTCCGCGAGCCCCCCGGGGTCCAGCCTGGGTGGTGGGTGTGTGTGACGGTGCTGCTGTGTCCGCGAGCCTCGGTGGTGGTGGTGGGGTCACAGCGTTTGTGACCGCGATCCCGTAAAGCCGCTGCGCCGCCGCAAACTGACAACATGGAGGGCCAGTACAACCTGAGGAATCCGGGTAAGTGAAACGAGTGTGGAAACCAGAGACCGGTTCATTCTTTCCACACATCCCACCCCCGTGAGGGAGGGAGGGAGTGTGCGCGCGCGGGCGGGCGCGTGCGTGTGTCTGAGATGCCGTCCTGCTCCAGCCCATTCCCCGCCCCCGCCGCCGCCTGTCATACCGTAGAGACGACACTGCTGCTCTCCTGTCGCAGGCCTCTCACTTTCTGCCCTGGTGTGTTGAAGGCCCGAGTTGTGCCTCACTCCTGAGATGCCTTCAGATTCCGGTTGCTGTTGCTCCTCGGTGCTTCGCTGGGCTGGCACCGAAGTTGTTTCGGGTGGCTTTAAACATCAATCCTCGATTCGCTTTTTGCTCTGTTATAATCTTCCATTAGGCAGGAGGTCAGATGGCACACCGCTCAACCTCTGCCAGCTCTCTTAGTCTTGATCTACCTAGAACGTATATAATTGGACTGCTGGTGTGGTATTCAGCCTCTGAGGGGGTTTTCTCTTAATCCCACACCCGCCCTGTTTAAATATTGGGGAAAACCAAAACTACCGCTTGGAACTATTTGTCATAAACTCCATTCTCCTCTAGAAATGTATCAGGTTAAAGTAGACGGTTCAGAACCTGTTAAACTGTTGTCTCTAATTCCATCCATCAGAAGGATCGTCTGTTTCGGACTACTAGATTTAGTTATTCAATTCCTTCTGTCACTTCTCTCATTCGTGCCTATTAACTCTGTCAACTAATTAGAGTTATAGAGATGTACAGCATGGAGATAGACCCTTCAGTCCAATTTGTTCATGCTGACCAGATATCCCAACCTAATCTAGTCCCATTTGCAAGCACTTGGTTCATATCACTCCAATCCCTTCCTATTCATAAACTTGTACAATGGCATTTGGATCATTGCCTTTTAAAAGGCAAAGTAATTGTACCAGTCTCTACCACTTCCGCTGTCAGCTCATTTCCATATTTGCACCACCCTTTGTGTGAAAACGTTGCCCCATAGGTCTCTTTTATATCTTTCCCTCCTCAACCTAAACCTATGCCCTCTAGTTCTGGACGACTCCTCTCTTCCCCCCCCCGAAAAGAATTTGTCTAATTATCCATTCCATGCCTCTCATAATTTTGTAAACATGGCCTTCCCAACTCCTATACTCAAGAGCTCTGACCAGTAAAGGAAAGCATACCAAAAGCTGCCTTCACTATCTTATTTATCTGTGACTCTACTTTCAAGGAGCTATGAACCTGCACTCCAAGGTCTCTTTGTTCAGCAACACTCCCTAGGACCTTACCATTAAGTGTGTAAGTCTTGCTAAGATTTGCTTTCCCAAAATGCAGGACCTCACATTTATCTGAATTAAACTCCATCTGATCAAGATCTTGTTGTGGTCTGAGGTAGCCTTCTTTGCTGTCCACTACACCTCCAATTTTGGTGTCATCAGCAAACTTATTAACTATACCTCTTATGCTCATATCCAAATCATTTATATAAATGATAAAAAGTAGAGGACCCAGCACCAATCCTTGTGGCACTCCACTGGTCACAGGCCTCCAGTCTGAAAAACAACCCTCCACCACCCTCTGTCTTCTACCTTTGAGCCAGTTCTGTATCCAAATGGCTAGTTCTCACTGTCTTCTGTGAGAACTAACCTTGATAACCAGTCTCCCATGGGGAACCTTGTCGAATGCCTTACTGAAGTCCATATAGATCACATCTACTGCTCTGCCCTCATCAATCCTCTTTGTTACTTCAGAAAACTCAACCAAGTTTGTGAGACATAATTTCCCATGCACCAAGCCATGTTGATTATCCCTGATCAGTCTATGCCTTTCCAAATACATGTTCATTCTGACCCTCAGGATTCCCTCCAACAACTTGCCCACCACCGAGGTCCGTCTCACCGGTCTATAGTTCCCTGGCGTGTCCTTACCACCTTTCTTAAACAGTGGCACCATGTCAGTCAACTGCTGGTCTTCTGGCACCTCACCTGTGACTATCAATGATACAAATATCTCTGCAAGAGGCCCAGCAACACTTCCCTAGCTTCCCACAGAATTCGAGGATACACCTGATCACGTTCTGAGGATTTATCCACTTTTCTGCATTTGAAGACATCCAGCACTTCCTCCTCTGTAATATGGACATTTTTCAAGATGTCACCATCTATTTCCCCACTTTCTATAACTTGCATGTCCACAGTAAAACACTGGTGCAAAATACTCGTTTAGTATCACCCCCACCTCCTGCGGCTCCACACAAAGGCTACCTTGCTAATCTTTGAGGGTTCTATGCACTTTTCAGTTACTCTTTTATCCTTAATATATTTGTAAAAATCCTCTCCTTAACTCTATTTGCCAAAGCTATCTCATGTCCACTTTTTGTCCTCCTGATTTCCCTCTTAAGTATACTCCTACTGTCTTCACACTCTTGTAAGGATTCACTCTATTTCTCCTGTCGTAACCTGACGCACGCTTCCTCCTTTTTCTAAACCAAACCCTCAGTTTCTCTAGTCATCTGGCATTTCCTATACCTACCAGCTTTTCCTTTCACTCTAACAAGAATATACTGTCTCTGGACTCCTGTTATCTAATTTCTGAAGGCGTCCCATTTTCCAGCCGTCCCTTTACCTGCAAACATCTACGTCCAATCAGCTTTTGATAGTTGTTGCCTAATACGGTCAAAATTAGCCTTCCTCCAATTTAGAACTTCAACTGTTAGATCTGGTTTATCCTTTTCCATCATTTATTTTAAATCTAATAGAATTATGGTTGCTGGTCCCAAAGTGCTCCCCCAACTGACACCTCCGTCACCTGCCCTGTCTTACTTCCCAAGAGTAGGTCAAGCTTTGCACCTTCTCTAGTAGGTATATTCACATACTGAATGAGAAAATTTTCTTGTACACACTTAACAAATTCCTCTCCATCTAAACCCTTACATTGGGATTGCCAGTGTTATGTTTGGAAAGTTAAAATCCTTACCATAATCACCCTATTATTCTTGCAGGTAACTGAGATCTCCTTACAAATTTGTTTCTCAATTTCCCTCTGACTATTAGGGGGTCTATAATACAATCCCAATAAGATAGGCCTCTTGCACTGAAATAAATGCTGTTTAATTAATCAGTCCTCCTGTCTTGATCTCTGCTTTGTTCCTGCCTGCCCTGACTGTTTGACTCGCTTCTTTTCTCAACTGTACCAGCCTTAGATTGATCTTTCCTCAGTATCTCCCTGGTTCCACCCCGCCCCCTTACTATTTTAAATCCTCCCGAGCAGCTCTAGCAAATCTCCCTGTCAGTATATTCATCCCCTTCCAATTCAGGTCCAATCTATTCTTATTGTACAGGTCACTTCTACCCCAAAAGAGATTCCATTGATCCAAAAATGTGAATCCTTCTCCCATATACCAGCCCCTCAGCCACGCATTCATCTGCTCTATCCTCCTTTTCCTACCCCCTCTAGTGTGTAGCACTCGGAGTAATTCAGATATTAACACCCTCACGGACCTCCTTTTTTAAATTCCTGCCGAATTTCTATATTGTCCCTTCAGAGTCCATAAGACCATAAGACATAGGAGTGGAAGTAAGGCCATTCGGCCCATCGAGTCCACTCTGCCATTCAATCATGACTGATGCGCATTTCAGCTCCACTTGCCAGCGTTCTCCCCGTAGCCCTTAATTCCTCTAGACAACAAGAACCTATCAATCTCGGCCTTGAAGACATTTAGCGTCCCGGCTTCCACTGCACTCCGTGGCAATGAATTCCACAGGCCCACCACTCTCTGGCTGAAGAAATGTCTCCGCATTTCCGTTCTGAAATGACCCCCTCTAATTCTAAGGCTGTGTCCACGGGTCCTAGTCTCCTCGCCTAACAGAAACAATTTTCTAGCATCCACCTTTTCAAAGCCATGTATTATTTTGTACGTCTCTATTAGATCTCCCCTTAATCTTCTAAACTCCAACGAATACAATCCCAGTATCCTCAGCCGTTCCTCATATGCTAGACCTGTCATTCCAGGGATCATCCGTGTGAATCTCCGCTGGACACGTTCCAGTGCCAGTATGTCCTTCCTGAGGTGTGGGGACCAAAACTGGACACACTACTCCAAATGGGGCCTAACCAGAGCTTTATAAAGTCTTAGTAGTACATCTCTGCTTTTATATTCCAACCCTCTTGAGATAAGAGACAACATTGCATTCGCTTTCTTAATCACAGACTCAACCTGCATGTTTACCTTTAGAGAATCCTCGACTAGCACTCCCAGATCCCTTTGTGCTTTGGCTTTATTAAGTTTCTCACCATTTAGAAAATAGTCCATGCTTTTATTCTTTTTGCCAAAGTGCAAGACCTCGCACTTGCTCACGTTAAATTCCATCAGCCATTTCCTGGACCACTCTCCCAACCTGTCTAGATCCTTCTGTAGCCTCCCCACTTCCTCAGTACTACCTGCCTGTCCACCTAACTTTGTATCATCGGCAAACTTCGCTAGAATGCCCCCGGTTCCCTCATCCAAATCATTAATATATAATGCGAACAGCTGTGGCCCCAGCACCGAACCCTGCGGGACACCGCTCGTCACCGGCTGCCATTCTGAAAAAGAACCTTTTATCCCAACTCTCTGCCTTCTGTTAGATAGCCAATCCTCAATCCATCCCAGCAGCTCACCTCGAACACCATGGGCCCTCACCTTGCTCAGCAGCCTCCTGTGTGGCACCTTATCAAAGGCCTTTTGAAAGTCCAGATAGACCACATCCACTGGGTTTCCCTGGTCTAACCTACTTGTTACCTCTTCAAAAAATTCCAACAGGTTTGTCAGGCATGACCTCCCTTTACTAAATCCATGTTGACTTGTTCTAATCAGACTCTGCTCTTCCAAGAATTTAGAAACCTCAGCCTTAATGATGGATTCTAGAATTTTACCAACAACCGAGGTTAAGCTGATTGGCCTATAATTTTCCATCTTTTGCCTTGATCCTTTCTTGAACAAGGGGGTTACAACAGCCATCTTCCAATCATCCGGGACCTTTCCTGACTCCAGTGACTCTTGAAAGATCTCAACCAATGCCTCTGCTATTTCCTCAGCAACCTCTCTCAGAACTCTAGGGTGTATCCCATCGGGGCCAGGAGATTTATCAATTTTAAGACTTTTTAACTTTTCTAGCACTATCTCTTTCGTAATGGCAACCATACTCAACTCAGCCCCGTGACACCCTTTAATTTTTGGGATATTACTCATGTCTTCCACTGTGAAAACTGACGCAAAGTACTTGTTAAGTTCTCCTGCTATTTCCTTATCTCCCATCACTAGGCTCCCTGCATCAGTTTGAAGTGGCCCAATGTCTACTTTTGCCTGTCGTTTGTTTCTTATGTACTGAAAGAAACTTTTACTATTATTTCTAATATTACTGGCGAGCCTACCTTCATATTTGATCCTCTCATTTCTTATTACACTCTTTGTTATCCTCTGGCTTTTGTATCCTTCCCAATCTTCTGATTTCCCACTATTCTTAGCCACTTTATAGGATCTCTCTTTTTCTTTAATACATTTCCTGACTTCCTTTGTCAACCAAGGTTGTCTAATCCCTCCCCGGTTAATCTTTCTTTTCTTGGGAATGAACCTCTGTACAGTGTCCTCAATTATACCTACAAACTCCTGCCATTTTTGCTCTAGTGTCTTCCTGGTTAGCCTCTGCTTCCAGTCTATTTTAGTCAGTTCCTCTCTCATGCCCTCATAATTACCTTTATTCAACTGTAACACCATTACATCAGATTTTGCCTTCTCCCTTTCAAACTCCAGACTGAACTCTACCATATTATGGTTGCTACTTCCTAAGGGTTCCCTTACTTTAAGATCTTTTATAGAGTCTGGTTCATTGCAAAGCACTAGGTCCAGAATAGCCTGCTCTCTTGTGGGCTCCATGACCAGCTGTTCCAAAAAGCCATCCTGTAAGCATTCCATGAATTCCCTTTCTTTAGATCCACTAGCAACATTATTTACCCAGTCCACCTGCATATTGAAGTCACCCATGATCAATGTAACCTTGCCTTTCTGACATGCCTTCTCTATTTCCCGGTACATATTGCGTCCCTGGTCCTGACCACTGTTAGGAGGTCTGTACACAACTCCAATTATGGTTTCATCCTTTTCCCTTTCTATGTCATTGGTGCCAATGACCTCTTGCTGGTACCCCTCCCCTTTGAGAACATTGTGCACCTTTGAGATATCCTTGATGCTGGCACCAGCGAGGCAACACACATTCTAATTTTTTCCCTGTTGGCTGCAGAAACTTCTATCTGTGCCTCTGACTAGAGAGTTCCCTAATACAATCGATCGTTTGGAACCCGACATCTCCCTCATTACATTGGAGCCTGCGTTGATATCAGAAACTTGGCTGTTTTTGCTACATTCCCCAGAAAGTCCATCACCCCAGCATTTTCCAAAACAGCATAATTGTTTGAAATTGGGATAGCCACAGAAAATTTCTGTACTACCTGTCTACCCCTCTTACCTTTCTTGGAGTTAACCCATCTACTTGACTGTATGTGCAACTTTCCTCCCTCCCTATAAACTGACATCCATCACACCGCCTAGCTCTTGTAAACCTCTCATTGCCTTTAACAATATTTATTGCAGATATAATCCTCACTAGCCCAGAAACTCTCTTGAAACTCCCACATTTGACAAGAGCGTATCACTCTATTAAAGGCCACTTTGCTCCTTCCAATTTATAGACCCAGAAAATTGCTTATTGGTTATTGCTCTTATTGCTCGACTAAACACTGCTCCAGACTGATTTAATACTTATGCATTATATTTTTAAAATTTCATGAAGAGACAGATCCCAATAAAAACATAATCAGGAAAGAACCCACGCTACTCACTGTCATATTGTAGCAATGCTATACTTAAAAGTATTCACTTACTGTTTCTGTGCTGTGACCTCCCAAGCAGGTTCCTCCAAGATCAGTTGTGAATTTTGTTGTTTAAATTTTCCTAGATACACTCTCTGATATCCAGCGATACATAAATTAAAGCAGCAAAGGCAATAACCGTGCAGATTCACTGTTGTCAGTTAACAGTGTAGGTTTCTGCTCTCGCTCTCACTCTTACAGACCATGTGCTTGCTGCCTTTGTCTGTCTTTCTCCCTTTTTAAAAGTACGGTTGTTTTGACTTTGTTTTGGAACTTTTGGAGAAAAAAATGCGACAGCATATAAAACTGTAATTGCTGCTCCTGGAATTCGAGGAAATAACCTCCAACACCTAAAATACCTCAAAAAAGGAGCAGCTGTTACAGCTACAAATTTTTCCCTGTCCTCTATCTTGGATTACCCAGAATCCTTTTTGTTTGGAGTGAGTGCTATTTCTTGGTACCTTTTCGAGCATATCTCTGAACAGTCACTACTTATTAATTCTGGATCCTAGCCTTTTGGTATATGTTTTGATGGCTGCTGGAGGATCGGTGTAAAAATACTGACCTGCTGAACTTGTTTTTCACCACCTGTGGGTTGAATTTGGGATTATGAAATTATTGGGAAAAGGATTGATCAAAAAGGATGGTTGGTCAAGTCAGGCATCCACTGGGAGTGTTCGTATGGAGGGGTGGTGTGGTGATTGGTGGAAGTGGTGGTTGTCAACTTCAGCCTTAAGTTAGAGTAGGTTTTAATTCTTCCAACCTTTCCTGGTTAGCTATTCAGGTAAGTGAATTAGAGACCTCTCAATATTTTTTTGAAGGGTTCTAGATGCTGGCTATTTGTCCACCAGATGTTTCAAGTCTTGACTATCTGAGGCCCATGTCTTCTGGTCTGAACCAATTGCTGCTATTACTAGACACATCTAAGTTGAATCTGTTGCCAATTAGTTCTCTTTTTTTTGTATACAGATCCTTTAATTTTGTTCAAAAAGTGAATTTCACAATTAGGTTATAAACAGTGCCATTATAAACTTTAAAATATCTTATTTCCTTTATAAGCAAAATAGCCTATGTAGAAATGAATGCAAACTTTATATATTCTTGTGATTGCTGATGAGAATTTCTGACAGTTCAATAAAATGGGCACTTTATGGAACTGTGTACTTTGGGACTAATACTTTCAAAATAGAGTTGTGGATTCAGGAGTCTATCTAAATTATCTAGCAATTATTGTGATTTTTTTAAAAATTCGTACCTTGCTTAGTACTGTTTGTCATAACTTAAATAGTGCATAAGAAATCAGAACTGAATAAAATTTACAATAAATTTGCCTGTTTAGGATAAGTTTAGCAAAAAGGAAGTGTGCTACGTGTGGTTCTTAAAATATATCCGAGAGAGAAAAACTGCAAATAGCTGGAGGATACTTATGCATGAAACCCAGAAAGCTAGCATGCAAATACAGTGGGTAAAAAGGGAGGTTAATGCAATGTTGGCCTCTTTCAAGGTGCTTGGAATGGAAGAATAGGGAAGTCTTGCTGCAACTGTACCAGGTGCTGGTGGGACCACATCTGGAGCATTGTGAGCATTTTGGTCCCCTTGTTAAAAGATATTATTTCATTGGAAGCAATGCAATAGGATGATCCCTAGTATAGAGGGTTTGCTTTGAGCAAAGGTTTAAAAAGGTTGGGACTCTACTCTCTAGATTTTAAAAGAAATCACCACTCATTGCAACATATAGAATTCTTGAGAGGCTTGCACGGTAAATGCTGAGAAGATATTTCCCCTCATGGGAGAATCTAGAACCAGAAGGCATTGTCTCAGAATTCAGGGGCACCAATTTAAGATTGAAGTGAAGAAGAATTTCTGAGAATTGAGTCTTTGGAGCTCCTTGCCACAGTAGTGGGGGCAGAGTCCTTGTGTATATGTAAGGCTAGGATGGATTCTTGATCAGTAGGGAAATCAAATGTTATGGGAAAAGGGCCAATTGAGTGTTGAACCATGATCTCATTAATTGGTGAAGTAGGCCTGATAGGGTTAATAGCCTATTCCTGTTTCTATTTCTTAAGGTATTATAGATATGTATTGTGTCAAACTTTTTTTTTGCAGTTGACTTGGCTTTTGGGTTTCAGAAAAGAACAATGGATTACAATCTAAACAGGCAGTGTGTGAATTAAGCCTGCAGGAAATGGCTGGTTGTATTTTCCATGGAACTCTATTAAGGACGTGTGAGAGCACTTGAGTCAGTTGTCTGCAAAGTCTATTAACAAGTGAATTTTTTTTTTAACTACTTATTCTTCAATAAACTTTTTTTAAAGTTTTTTAATGTACAAATATACAAAAATGATTTACAACATGATTTATAAATAATTAATACTGTTTTTATAGTGTCCGATTACTTTGGGTGACATCTCAGCCAACCCCAACATTGTTCTTTCTAAAAACAAAACTCAAGACCTCGGGTTCTTGATCTCCAAGAAGTGAGTGTTAAGATTCTTCATTTTTAGTACATGCTACCCATTGCCCAGAGATAAAACAGGAGCAATAAAAAGGGAATCCCCATATTGTCATCACTAGATTTCATTAACTTGATATGGCTGACTTAATGCACGTAGACTAGTGAACTCAGCATATCGTTTAGCTCTCTTTTTATGTTTTTGGATATTTCAATTTAGCGTTTCTATTTTTGGTGCTGTTTGTATGGCTTAATTTAAATGACAAAATTGAATGTTTACTGTTTTTAAAGAAAACTTTAATTATTAGGACATTTTAAAGTTGGTTAGAGATCTTTACACGCAATACTTTTTTTACCCATTCTGTCAAACTTGGACTGAAGTGCACCAGATGAAATTTTAATGCATTACCAGTAGGGATGTACTTTTTGATTGAATCTAATGCAAAGGGGAAACTGGCTAAACAGAACCATGACCATTCTTTGGAGCTGTAATATGTGTCATTCAAGATTAATTTATGTTTTTCTGTTAAGTCAGCAAGTTTATTCCTAGGTTAGTTGTGTTCCATTGCAAGTGTTTTATACATTTTTATTGTTCATGAATTGTGGACTTGCTGGCTAGACCCACATTTTTATGCTCACTCCTGATGTCCTTGCACAGATGGTGAACTGTTGCAGTCCATGTACTTTAACCTCAGTGCTGACAACAAAGAAGTTCCACGATTGAGTCAACAACAATGAAGTAATGGTAAAATAGTTCCAAATCAGGTTGAGGTTCATAGAGGAGCTTGTAAGTGATGATTCCATGAATGCTGCCCCCATCTTTCTGAGTGGTAAAGGTGCTGGGTGAAGTATTCTTGCAGTGCATGTTGTTGGTGGTACATGTTGCTGCCACTGTATGAATGGTTTGGGCAGTTTTTGACATATCTCTCGGGCCAGTGAGACTTTAACCTGGGCCATCTGATACAAAGGTAGGGGCGTGATTACTGCGCCACAAGACTCTTGAGGGAATTACTGTTTAAGCTAGTGGATGTGGCTCCATTGAAGTAGATTACTTTGACCTGAATGGTGTCAAGCTGCTTGTCTTGTTAGAGCTGTATCCATGCAGGCAAGTGATGCATATTCCATTACACTCCTCACTTGTGCTTTGGACAGGCTTTGGGGAGATGTGGTGTGAATTAATTCACACAGAATTCCTGACCTTAGCCTGCTCTTGTAACCTTTTTAGTATTTTTGTGGGAGTGCAATTCAGTCACTAATCAATGTAAATCCACAGGATGTTGCTGATATAACACCCGTATTCAAAAAGGGAGGGAAGCTAACATGGGAAAGTACTACAAACCAGTTTAACATCTGCTATTGGGAAAGTGTTAGAATCTATTATCAAGGAAGCAGAATCAAGATATTTGGAAAGTCAAAACGCGATCCATTAGAATTGGTTTTATGAAGAACAAATGTTTGACTAATTTGCTAGAGTTGTTCGAAGATGTAACAAGCAAAGTGGATCATGGGGATGCTGCAGATGTAATTTATCTGTACATCCGGAAGGCATATGACAAGGTGCTGCACAAAAAGTTAAATCACGAGTTTGGATCATATGGGAGAGATGACTAGCTGATTGATGGACAGAAGGCAGAGTTGGGATAAATGTTTTTTTTTCTGGATGGCAAATTGTAACTAGTGGGGTGCCAAAGGATTCTGTCCTTGAACCCCCAGCTATTTACAATCTACATTAATGGCTTGTACACAGGGATGGAAGGGTCTATTGTCACATTTTCAGATGACGCAAAAACTGGTAAATTGCAATGAAGAAATAAGAACTTCACGAATGGATATAGATAGGTTAGGAGAGTGGGCCAAAATGTGGCTGCTGGAGTTTAACATAGATAAGTGCAAGGTCATGCACTTGGCTCCAAAAAACAAGGTGACCTTTGGGCTGCTCCAATCTAGGTGTACTCATTCATAAGTCACAGAAAACATGCCTTCACCTGTTGACTGGGAAAAGCAATTGATGGGTGTGCTACTCTGGAGCATTATCAGCCCATACTGTGCAAATTGTTAATACACTACTGTATTTCCTGTTTGCATATCTCAGATCTTTACCAAAATAATTTTTGGAAGAATTGTTCAGAAGAATCAGTAAAAAAATTAAGTTAATTTGCAAGTAGTACCTGTACATGGTTAATTTTGTACAGTCCTTAAAATGTGCAATATAAGTCAAATCCTGCAGCAGACTGAAATTGAATTTATTAAAAGAACTGTTAAGATTATGTCACACTGAAACTTTTTAAAAAACTACAGGCAGTTCCCCGGGTTGCAAGCAGCTCTGTTCTTGTGAGCATTTGCAAGTCGTTTGTATGCAAGTCAGCGCACAGCACATAGGAAATAACTGTTCATAATTACAAGGAAACATTTGCATATCATTTTTCAAATTAATGTTAATACACTCCTGTATGGGCTGCATTCATTAGTTGGGCGTTTTTAAATTGTGGAGTAGCTGTGCACAAATTTTGCAGTGGTGGTGATTACTTTGTGTTTGCTATTATTCCACTGGAATTCGCAGGAAGTACAGAAGCAGTGAAGTGTAGAAATTGCTGCTATGAATCAGTTTCTCTTAAGTTGAGACCCTTTACTCTTGAAATGTTGTCTTTGTGCATTTCCACATTTTTTGAATTCTGCACTTTTAAAGTTTATTCTAGCTTTTGCTTAAATCCAATCATGATTGATCTTATTTGATCTCTTGAATTAAAAGCGAAGGCTAATCTGTGATTTTTAAACTTTGGATTTTCTGTGTATGAATACTTGTGCAAATGGCCCAGCAGTTCTAATAGGCAGATAGCTATTATGCCCCCAGCATGAATGACTATGCACGTCCGTACCATGCATATGTGCTGATGCATTCAAGTAATTAAAATAGGAAAAGTTGAAGGGAATAAATCTATAACTGTTTAACTGACAGGTTTACCCTCCCCTCTTTTCTCCACCCACCTCCCATTTGATCTGACCCTTACCTACCCACCTGATTCATCTCATCTACTTTCCCATCTGTCATCTTGCCTCCTTAACTATTTACCATGAATCATGCAATACTACCCAAAGTTAAATAATAAAACTAAGTAAAGGGAATAAAATATTCATTGTGTGCTGTTAGTCAATTACAGCATTATCTGCTTCCATGGAATGGTTTGGGGGATGTGCGAGGAAGCAATGTAATATATGAAAAATGCAACACTAGCTTCATTCAGTTTAGCTTGCAGTGTAAAATCTAGTGCTGTCTCAGAAACTTGTATCTTTTGCTAATATCAAGCTTTAAGTTGACCCCATATAAGTGCCAAGCTTTTTGGCTCCTTTTTATCAAATAAAAATTGTTACTTAGCTTGCAAATACATAGCCCTCGATCTTTTACATTCTGCATTGTAAATGCATTAGGTGATATTGGTTTGTCATTCACTGCAGCATTTTCTGGAATAATGTTAGACACATCTCTATGACTATAAGTGGGTTAAAGATACTAGCTTAGCTTTCAACTTCCAACAGTCATAAGAGGTCTACGTGACTAAGGATGCCCTTCAACCCATCGAGTCAGCACCAGTAAAAAGCAACTACTTTGCTATTCCAATTCCAAACCCATTTTCTAGCACTTGACATGTCTAAATATGAAAATATTATGAAAGTTTCTGCTTCTAACGTCCTTGCAGACAGCGAGTTCCAAATTTTAGCTGCGCTCCAGGTGAAAATAATTCTCCTCACATATCCTCTAAACCCTCTGCCCCTCATCTGAAATCTATGGCCCTGGCCATAGATTTCTCTGAGGGGGCAAAAAGTCCTTCCCATCTACCTTCTCTAAGCCCCTCATAATTTTATACATCTCAGTCATGTCCCTCTGCTCCAAGGAAACAACCCCAGTATATCCAATCTCACTTCATACTTAAAATGCTCCAGCCCAGATAATGTTCTGGTAAATTTCCTTGACGATCCTTCTATACAATGGATTCCAGAATTGCGCCCAACCAAGATCTTGTACAGTTCCAGCATAACCATCTGCTTTTAAACTCAGCTAATAAAGGCAAGGGTCCTATACGCCACCTTTAATTCTTTTATCGGGATGTCCTGCTACCTTCTGGGATAGGTGAACACATTAACAGAGGTCTCTCTGATCCTCTGTTTCCCAGAGTCCTACCGTTCTTCGCATTTTCCCTTGCCTTGTTGTCCTACCCAAGTGCATAACCTCTCTCTTATTTGGATTGATGGTAAGCCCCCAGGTCAATTCTCACATCTCCAGCTCTATGGCAAGTAACATGTCATTTTGAATTGTATTTATCATACCCTGTTTCTTTCACTTTGACCTTTTAATCGCTGATCTGATGCTGAAGGTTATATTTTGTTTTAACAGCTGTTAAACGTTTAATGAAAGAAGCACAAGAGCTGAAAGACCCAACAGAACAATACCATGCACAGCCTTTGGAGGTAAGACCAGATTAATTACAAAATGAAATCTATTTTGAGTGTATGTTTTTGCTAATGGAATGGAGACATGAGCAGCCATCACATGGTATACTAGTGATTGAGGGAAGATATATGCTTTGGTGTAAAAAACGGAAAGTAAGGGTATTCCTTAATTGATCAGTTGGGAAGCATGGATGTTCACAGGGATCTGGATGTCCTCGTAGACCAGTCGTGGAAAGCAGTTGGCTGAGTGCAGCACACAATTAGGAAGGCAAAGGCTATGTTGGCCTTCATTGTAAGAGGATTTGAGTTCAAACGTATGAATATCTTGATCTGAAAGCATATAATTATCATAAGGAGAGTGTTGGGGTTTCCAGGAGTGTCAGATGAGGGGAAGATATGTTTGATTTAGTCATGTATTGATTAGAGTTTGGAAAGCTGAAAGGGAATCTGATTTAAATGCACAGAAGTCTAGTAGGGCTGAACAGTCTAAATACAGAGAGGATGTTTTCCCTGATTAGTGGGTTTAGAACCAGGGGTTTCAGTCTCAGGGTACAGGGTAGATCATTTTAGAATGGAGTTGAGTAAAATTTCTTCACTCAAAGCATAGTACACTTGTGGAATTCTCTACCACGTAAGGTTGTGAAGGCAGAGTCATTGAATATTTTCATGAAAGAAAGAAATATTTTAGATTTCAAAGGTGTCTGAAGAAAATGGGGGAGGTGGATGATCTTTAATTCCATAGCTGATTCAATGTGGGCGGCACGGTGGCACAGTGGTTCGCACTGCTGCCTCACAGTGCCGGAGACCCGGGTTCAATTCCCGCCTCAGGCGACTGACTGTGTGGAGTTTGCACGTTCTCCCCGTGTCTGCGTGGGTTTCCTCCAGGTGCTCCGGTTTCCTCCCACAGTCCAAAAACGTGCAGGTCAGGTGAATTGGCTATGCTAAATTGCCCGTAGTGTTAGGTAAGGGGTAGATGTAGGGGTATGGGTGGGTTACGCTTCGGCGGGGCGGTGTGGACTTGTTGGGCCGAAGGGCCTGTTTCCACACTGTAAGTAATCTATTCTAAAAAAAAACTTTGCTATTTAGACATAGTATCAAAGAATATGGGATGCTTTGGAGTAAATGTGCTCTCCTTGATGAGGTACAAAATGGAAATAGATCATTCAGTCTCTTGAGCCAACTCTGCCATTCATAAGGAATGCAGAAAGAGTTGGACATGAGGTTAGTTTGGCTAGCTATGCCACAGAGCCTATTTTACATTTCCAGTGAGCTATAGAACAATAGAGACGATTAACATTGTGGAGACTTTGCATTTTGTTTTGGAAGAACCATAGCATTCAGTGCTGAATAAACACCTTTTTTAGTTTTGTAGAGTTTTAAAAATTGGATTAGTGGTGTAAAATTTTATATTGGATACTATAGTGATGTGGGACTTTAAAAAAGCAAATGCAACAGGAAAGCAAATTGGGTCATTTTCAAAGTATAGGAGTTTAAAATAACTAAAAGTAAAGGTTCTTTATGCATGAAATGTCTAATAATATCATCTGGTGGCATCAATAGAGGAAAATGATTTGGATAACTAAAAGCCATTACAGGTGGTCAAGAATGGAAAGTAAATATTCCTAGATACACTTTGGAAAGAGTGGTGAAATAGGAAAGATGCCGGATAGCAAAGGATGTCATGAAGACATTAGTGAGACAGCATCTGGCTCAAATGATCATGAAGCAATATCAGTTCGGATGGAAATTAGAAACAGCAGAAATTTGTTTTTAAAAGCAGTAGAAGAAGCAGCTTACAGGCCTTCTAATGGCAGTGATAGCTTTAGTCCAGTAATAAGCAAGAAGTTATAGGCTTTGCTACAAACCTCATTGTAATAATTGTGGGAATCTTAATATTCACACAGATTTGGACAACTAAATTGGCAAAAGTGATTTAGAAGATGAGTTTGAATGTTTATATGACCAGTTGGCCTTTCTTGTAAGGGAGTTGGAGTACAGGAACAAAGAATTCTTGTTACAGTTGTACAGGGTGTTGAAACCATATATGGAAAAGTGTGTACAACTTTGGTCCCTACGTACAAAAAATATATTTACATTGGCGAATTGATACCTGGGATGAAGGGTTGTCCAATGCTGTGAACTAATCAAATTAGGCCTATTAAAATAATGAATAGTATTCTTGTTGAGCCTTGCATGATTCTGAAGGGGCTTGATAGGGTAGATGCTAACGGGTTGTTTCTGCAGTTTGGGAATCTAAAATGCTGGGTTGTAGGATTGTATGCTGATCATTTAGGATTGAGATGAAGAGAAATTTACCTCATTCAAAGAATTGTGAATCTTTTGAAATTTTCTTTCCCTGTGAATGCTCTATCATTGAATACATTTAGGCATGAATTGGTCAAGCTTGGTTTCTTGTGGAATGATGGGATAGTGGGAGCTGGCAGCAAAGTAGAATTGAAATCCAAGGTCAACCACGATCCTACTGAGTGACAAAGAGTAGGCTCAAAAGACGTGTAAACTACTCTTTCCATTTCTTGTGTTGGTAAATTTCAATGGATGCTGCATGTATAGACTTCCAGAAGGCATTCTGTTACTCATCACACAAGACTGTTAATGGAAAACTTAAATGCATTGAATTGGAAGCAACCTGTTGACATGGGTATAAAATTGGCTTTCTTGCAGAAGACTGAGGGATGATAAACATGTACTCGGTAGGATGTGACTGGCCTCCCATACTTCTGCCAGTGCTTCTCTGAAGTACAATCAGTTCATCTTAGTAAGAACATTTTGAATTTGTTTTCATTCTACTTATTGATGCTGGCTGGAGTCATCTTTCCACGACAGTGAAGCTGCTGCCAAAAATGCATCTTGCCTGGTCTTGCATTATAAAACTGCAACACAGGCCTGGTGTACCATGAATTGTAATCAGTTTTGGTTTATTATACAATAAGTATTCATCATTTGGTCTTCTGCTGTGTTAACTTTGGAAATAATGAAATAATACAGGTACAGCAAACAAATGGTATATTGGTCTGCATAGTGAAATGATCGGAGTAAAAGAGCAGGAATGTCTTGCTGCAATTGCATAAGGTCTTGATGAGCCCTCATTTGAAGTAAGTGTGCGGTTTTAGTCCGTTTATCTGAGGAAGGGTGTTGTGGCAATAGGAGTGCAACAAAGATTTACCAAACTGATTCCTTGGATGGCAGGACTGACTTATGCAGAGAGACTATATCAGTTACAAGAATATTCACTGGAGCTTAGAGTAAGGGGTGATCTCATAGAAACGTGTAAAATTATAACAGGACTAGAGAGAGAGTAAATGCAGGAAGATTGTTCACAATGACTGAAGTCCAGAACCAGGGGTAGCAGTAACGATATGGAATAATCTGTTTTGGACTGGAATGAGGGCCAATTTCTTCATCCAGTGTGGTGAGCCACAGAAAGCAATTGGAGGCCAAAACATTGAATATTTTCAGGAAGGAGTTAGATATAGGTCTTGAGCTTAAAGGGATCAAAGGAAGAAAGCTAGAGAAATTCAGGTGGCCTAATTTCTCCAAGCAACTTCATCGGGTTAGAATTATTTTTAGCTTGCTCTCGCACTCCTATCTTTTATGATTCTGGATTTGTATTCTGTCTCAATGTGAATACTTAATTCTGACTGAGGAGCTTCTGTTGCTTGCCTTATTCAGCCACCATTGTATCTGGAGAGTACTGTGCTAGTCAAGATGTTAAATTACTGGATATCTACACAAAACAGGTTTTCTCCACTTAAAAATGTCTGGACAGTTGTCAGCAAAGTGAATGACCAGCTATTATAGATGGTGAAAAATCCTGTTATGGGCAGCATGCTGGCTCGGTGGTTAGCACTGCTGCTTAACAGTGCCAGGGACCCGGGTTTGATTCCCACCTCGGGCAACTGTGCAAAATCCACACCGACATTCTCCCCATGTCTGCATGGGTCTTCTCCAGGTGCTCCACAGTCCAAAGATGTGTGGGTCAGGTGAATTGGCCATGCTAAATTGCCTATAGTGTTGGGTGCATTAGTCCGGAGTAAATATCTGGTAGGGGAATGGGTCTGGGTGGGTTACTCTTCAGAGAGTCGGTGTGGACTTGTTAGGTCGCAGGGCCTGTTTCCATATTTTAGGGAATCTAATCTGATCATAACCCAATATGCTTCATTAAAAGTTAGAGATTACTGTCTCCTTCAAATATGTTTGCATATTGCAGATAAATAGCATGCATTTATACTTTTTTTATAGGTTACTTTTGTTTTTAAGATTTAACTTTAAATTAAACAGTGGTCAGATTAACCTTTTAGCTTTTTCTCCTTTTTTTGCTTTAAGGATAATCTCTTTGAGTGGCATTTTACCGTCCGGGGTCCTCCAGACTCTGACTTTGATGGTGGGGTTTACCATGGCCGAATTGTGCTTCCTCCAGAATACCCCATGAAACCACCCAGCATTATTCTGTTGACAGTAAGTGTGTCTGAAGTGTCTTAACAAAATTTTGTAGTATTGCAGCCATATCACTATGGAAAAGTGAAGCCCTTCAATCAAAGCAGACCTCTTACTTTGAGTTGCTCAGTTGGGAAACAACTAGGATTCCAATTGTTGCGTTCTGTTTCATGATTTTTGTACCCTTTATTTGAACATCCCTTTTTTTTATGATTTAACTTTGCTATCCTGTCATTACCATGAATGGATTGTTACAGGTTTCTACCCTGGCACAGTATGTGCAAATCTCTTGGTTTTTAGTTAGCATTTCCTCTTTTAGTAAGGAGATGTATTCAACTTAAGAACAAAAATAGGCATCTTGGCCATTCCTGCATGTTCTGCCATTCGATGAGATCCTTGCTCATCCCATTTCCGCATATCTCCGTCTACTTCTGATGCCTTTCACCCCTCAATTATCAAGAATTGACCTATCTCTGCTTTTTAACATAGTCAAAGACAGTGCTTCCATCGCTTTGAGGAAGAGAGTACCAAAGACACTCACGATACTGCAAAAAAGCATTGCTTCTCACCTTTGTCTTAAATGCGTGACTCTTTATTGAACAATTACCCCTAGTTCTAAGTCTTTGCACAAGTGGAACCATTCTTCGCACATACCAAGACTAATCAGGATCTTGCATGTTCCAGTCAAGCCATCTCATGCTCATCTTGGTTCCGGCAGATGCAAGCCAATCCTCTCAGATCTTTCTTCAAAAGCCTACTATTGTGGGTTGTAGTCTAGCAACCTTCTATGATCTGCTTTCAATGTATTTAGGTCTTTCCTTTTTAAATAGACCATATCTAGAGTACTGTGCCATTAGAATTGGTCTCCGTGTACATAGTACACCAGGTCTGGTTTTAGCAATGTTGTGTATAACACAACTTCCAAATTTTTGTATTCAGTTCTGCTTATTATAAATTACAGCATTCTGTTTGTCTTCCTGCCTTTTTTATTCTTCTGCCAAAATAGACCATTTTACATTTTCTACATTTAAACAGTAAACTTTGTTTTAACCGGCACTTTATGAATAGGTAGTTTTGATAACCTGCAAAAAATTATATGCTTCAAATACCATAATATTTATTGTATTATTTGGTCCAATCATTATAGTTTATTCATTTCATTAACTCAGTGTAGATATACTTGTTCAATTGAGTGGCCACATGAAATACCACCAGTTGATTGTTTCTCCTCAAATACCACTATCTACTGCATTTTCCCGTATAGTCATTTGAAAGTGAGAGAGAAGGCTGTCTGCTGGGGAGTTTTACTTGTCAAAATTTCATTATTTATAATGTATGCTGCAACAAAGGTATAATAGTGATATGTATATTTCCCTGCATTATGTTTCTAGACTTGGGTTGTGTTTTTATATGGATTATATGAATGTCTTGATTATCCGGAATATTTGATCAACTAGCACACTCCAAGTACCATACATACTGGTTAATTAAAAAAAATTGCTGTACTTCATTTGTCAGATTTCTTATCCAGTCAGTTAACGTATCTGTATTAATTTGTTCTCAGTTTATTTTCCAACCTATTTTTGTCGTCATCAAATTTAACAATAATATATTTAGTCCCTTCATCCAAGTCATTTATATTAAATGAATAAGTTTTAGCTTCAGCACAGATCCTTGTGGTGCACCAGTTACATTTTGCCAATCAGAAAATGATCTAATTAGACCAACCCTCTGTTTCTATTACTAGTGGATCTTCTGACTGTGTGCAATAGGTTATCATCTATACCATGAACTATTATTTTCTGCAATAACCTTTTTGTGGAACCTTCTGAAGTGCCGCCTTCAAATTGAATTACGGTACTTTTATGGTTCTCCTTTATTCACAATACATGTTACATTTTCGGAGTTAGTTCATTGTTTAAAAGATGACTTCCTTTCCTCAAAACCACGTTAACTCTGCCTGATTGCCCCTATCCTACCTAGATGACCTGACACCATGTCTTTAAGAAAAGCTTCTAACATCTTCCTGTGACAGATGTTAAGCCAACTGGCCTGAATGTTTCCTGTTCCTGTTTCCACTTGAATGGAGCCATCCCCAAATCCTAAGAATTTTTTTAAATTAAAACCAACGCACCAGCTATTTCACTTTGCTACTTTTTGAGTCCTTGGCTTAAGTCCATTAGAACCCAACAATAAGTAACCCTTTAGCTCAAACAATTTGTTCAGTGTCAGTTCCTTGATGTTTGTTGTTTTGAGTTCCTTCATCCCTTCTCATTTCTTCACTTACAGCTTTTTTTAGAATATGGTTAAGACAATGCAAAATACCTGTACAGTACATCTGGCATATCCCTGCTTTTCTTTATTACTTCCCCAGATACAACTTTGACAAAACATTTTAACTTTTTTTTTTGAAGTTTCTACAACAGATCTTGCTTTCTTGCATTCTCTCAAATTTAACTTTTCCATCCTTGATCTTTTAGTTAGTCTTTGGCTTTTTTGTATTATACCCAGTTTTCTGACCTGCTATCCCAGCTGAGTAATTTTGTGTTTATCTTTAAATGTGCATCTTTTTGGATTTTTCCTTTCTCACTTATTATTTGTGTTCTGTGTATTCTGAAATTTTCCTTTTAAATGTCTGATACTGCATCCTTTTTGACCCCTCTCTGAACCAAGTTAACCTAATTTGCCAGCTTGATCTACTTTCAAGCCCTTCACAATTGGCCTTATTTTAAGTTTTGTAAAATGCTTGTCTTTGATCTGTGCTCCTCTCCACTAAAACTGTTATGTGAAAATCAGTCATCTTATGATCACCACAATCCAAGGGCATTTAGATCATTAATCCTATCTCCATGCTCGATACCAGATCTTGCATAATCTCCTGTCTGGTTGGTTCCAGAACATTCTCTATGAAGCTATCCCCAAAACATTCCTTGAACCCCTTACCTAGGCAGCCTTTGCCCATCTTATAAACTTATAGAAATGTATAGATTTTATCCCTTTGGATTATTGGTGTATGTATCTGGCAAGGCACAACTTTATTGGCAATGAATCCTACCATATGCTTACTGTTAAAGGTCCTGTACACCACACCTACAAGTGTCTGCTTGTCGTCTTCATTCCTGTGAATGATAGCCAGCTACCATATTATAAATAAAATTCTAAGTATAACATAATGTTTTAGTATCTTTTTAATTTTGGTCTGACTCTTGGGTTTAGTTATTTAATCTGCCAAAATAACTCTGCTGGAGTCTATAAATTTTCTGTGATAAATCTTTATTTACAACTTGATGGCATTGACCTTACTGTAGATGTTATTGTCTGTGCTTCTGATGTCAGTATCTAAGAATTTAGATTAATGTGGTGGTGATGATGCAGAAATACAAAATTAGCACCATTGACTTTGCTGGGCACTTATTATTTTGAGAGATGTGCACAAGGTTTTCCTCTTAATGCTGTACATTTTGTCCAGCAATTTGAGCAGAGTGTCCAGTCTAATGCCGCTGGTTCTTTGAGGAAGTGCTTAATGTAATAGCAAAGCATCACGACATTTCCATATCAGTATGTACACATTGGAAGGCCATTTTAGTACTCCATCTATGTGTGGCTAATGGAAAGAAAATGTTCCTAGTATCTTTATGTAATCCACCTTGTTTTGTCTTTTCTCCATTGGATAAGATGAAGTAGTAAAGCCTGTTTCTGGAATTCTGAGGAGTATAAGCTCCATCTGTCCCAGTTGTACTCAGCTGTTTGCTCAATTAATGCAAAATGCAGGAGAGATTTGATCTGTTCCTATATATTTTCCCTTGTGAACGAAAAATAATTTGTTTGCCAATCCATAGATGCATTCAGTTCCTTTTTAGAGCTCTTAACATTTGCATTTGTCAAACTCTTAGTACTTCAGACAGTGCCACAATATTTTTGTATGTCCCTTGGACAGGCAGGCTGGCCCTCCCATTTAGTGTTTCATCCAAAAGATGACCACTCAAACAATGGGAGTATTGAAGTGAAGATTTGATCTGGATTATAAGTGTCAGAAATAAGAGTACATGCAATGACCCCCTCCCTCCTACCCCTTGGCCTGCTCAGGGATTCAATAAAATTGTAGCTAATCTTCCACCTCACTTTCACTTTATGTACGAAGCTCCAAGGTGGTACCTGATCCCATAACTGGATGATGAGAGGATATTAACTCCGCCAAGTTGGCAACTGTTAAGTGGCACTTTAACAAAAAAAACTACTATCTATTAACGTTTTTGCGAAAGTCTTAATAGGGAGGTTGACTTTTTTAATGCTTAATATAAGGGGTTTGTAGATAGGCAGATGAATATTTTCCTCCTCCAAAGATCACTTCCTGTTGTTCCCAGGAACTGTTGAATAGTCCTTTACCTTTTTTTTTCTTACTGATTAAGAAAAATTTCATATTTGTTCTGTGGTGTTACATTATTGCAAGCATTAAGATCTATTTTGAAATTTTCCAACTACTGTATATACATGAGTAATAGTTGATCTCATGTAAAAGTCTACCTTTTTTATCCAAATATCCTGGAATTTTTACATATCTCATGTAAACGTTGACCCCAGATCTTCACAAATAACAGGTCAACGTTTGAGTCAGGTGGGCTAGTCGTCACATTCCACTCCAGCTTTCCAGTCTGCCAGTTCTGCTCCCTTCTCAGTCTTCAATCTACTGTCTGTTGTGTTCTGCTTCAGGTTTTCAGAGTTACCGTAATTTTTTTAAAAATTCATTTTAGATATCATTAGCAGAAGCCCAATTGATATGGTATGAATTTTGACGGGTATGAATTTCAGCCCCTCCAAAAATAATATCCATGTAATAGTTGACCCCATAAATTTAACCTTAAAGTTGTCAAAAAAATTCTACTATTACTCAGATATACATGGTACTCATTTAAAAGTTAGGTTTTCAAGATATTCAAAATTATTAGTTTGTTAATGGAACAAGAAGTTTAGCATACAAATGCATTTGGTTCTTTGTGGTTTATCCCTTTTCAATCCTGCTTTAGCATCTTTTTTGTACAGTATAATTTTTAAGATGCAGGAGAAGGTGTATCAGTCATTCCAGTTGACGGATAAAACATTTGGGGAGCTTTTGGGAAACGTTCCCATAGCATGATGCACAGTAACAACTTAGTTTGGCTTTCTTGCTATGTCTGGACTTATCAGTTAATTTGAAACACTTGTCAAATAGTAATCTGAAGCTTATTGGTTTAGTATAATATTTAGTCAAATAATAAAGCCAAAGCACAAAGGGATCTGGGAGTGCTAGTCGAGGATTCTCTAAAGGTAAACATGCAGGTTGAGTCTGTGATTAAGAAAGCGAATGCAATGTTGTCTCTTATCTCAAGAGGGTTGGAATATAAAAGCAGAGATGTACTACTAAGACTTTATAAAGCTCTGGTTAGGCCCCATTTGGAGTAGTGTGTCCAGTTTTGGTCCCCACACCTCAGGAAGGACATACTGGCACTGGAACGTGTCCAGCGGAGATTCACACGGATGATCCCTGGAATGACAGGTCTAGCATATGAGGAACGGCTGAGGATACTGGGATTGTATTCGTTGGAGTTTAGAAGATTAAGGGGAGATCTAATAGAGACGTACAAAATAATACATGGCTTTGAAAAGGTGGATGCTAGAAAATTGTTTCTGTTAGGCGAGGAGACTAGGACCCGTGGACACAGCCTTAGAATTAGAGGGGGTCATTTCAGAACGGAAATGCGGAGACATTTCTTCAGCCAGAGAGTGGTGGGCCTGTGGAATTCATTGCCACGGAGTGCAGTGGAAGCCGGGACGCTAAATGTCTTCAAGGCCGAGATTGATAGGTTCTTGTTGTCTAGAGGAATTAAGGGCTACGGGGAGAACGCTGGCAAGTGGAGCTGAAATGCGCATCAGCCATGATTGAATGGCGGAGTGGACTCGATGGGCCGAATGGCCTTACTTCCACTCCTATGTCTTATGGTCTTATAGTCTAAATCGTATTATGATTTAGTTCAAAGTAGGTAGTAATTTCATTCCAAGCAATTTGTTTACTGAAGGTTATTTGCTTTTCAGTACTGCTATTTGAACAGATAATTTTGTTTCAGCCTAATGGAAGGTTTGAAGTGGGAAAGAAGATATGTTTGAGCATCTCAGGACATCATCCTGAAACTTGGCAGCCATCCTGGAGCAGTAAGTATCTTCCAGATTCCAGTGTTGATCTAAATCATCATCATTAGATAGCAACTGTAGCATTTAAAAAAAAATCCAACTACTGGTTGTCTTAAATCAATTTTCAGAAAAAAAAAATCATCTCTGTAATATGACCAGTCACATCCCAGAGAGCGATCTGGCTTCATAACCGTAAGCTAATTTTGCAAATTTGGTTACCATAGTAGTCAGTCACTGAGCATAGAATTGGCTGCCAATGTATTTTTAAGGATCGAACATTAACGTTTTTTTTTTGCACACCAAAAGGGGAAAAAATATAAACTCTCGCACTTTTAATAATTGTTTCAAATAATTCTTCCAAAGTATCACAAAGTTGGATTTAACTCTTTTGCCCTCAACAAGAAACCTAGAGCTAATTAAACCTCAGTTAAGAGTAACCTTGTTCAGTTTTAAGTTCTTTTGTTCAGTTGGTTTGGTTGTACTTGGTTTCGTTTCAGCAAACCTTTTTAGTCATCCAGTGTTTTTTTTTAAGTTGATGCCACTTCATTAAATCTTTAAACTGCTAAGACAGGGTCACTTAGAATCAAAGTCATATAGCAAAGAAATAGATCCTTCAGTCCATCTTGTCCATATGAATCAAGTTTCCCAAACGAAACTAGTCCTACTTGCCTGCATTTGGCTCCCATCTCCCTAAAACTTTTTCTGTTCATGTACCTGTCCAAACTTTTAAATGTAACCCTACCTGCATCTACCACTTCCTCTGGCAGTTTATTCCACATGCTGGGTAAGATTACAACATTTAAAAGGCATCTGGCTGACTATACGAACAGAAAGGATTTAGAGGGTTATAAGCCAAATGCTGGCAAGTGGGGCTAGGTCATATTGGGGATGTCTGGCTGGAATGGACGATTTGGATAGAGGGGTCTATCTCCTTGCTGTATGACTCTATATCAATCACCGTCTGTGGAAAAAGTTACCCCTCAGGCCACTTTTAGATATTTCTTCTCACCTTAAAAATATGCTCCCTGGTTTTGAATTCTCCAAACCCCACACCCCACCCTCCACCAGCCTTTGGTGGAAAAGACCTTTGCTATTCACCTGATCTATGCCCCTCCTAATTTTATAAACTTCTATAAGGTCATCCTTCAAGTCCTTTACTCCATTGAACAAAGTCCCAAACTCCCCTTAACTCAAACCTTTCAATCCCAGCAGCATTCTGGAAAATCTTTTCAGAACTCTCTCCAACTTAATAATAATCTTCTTAAAGCAGGTGACCAGAACTGCACACCGTGCACTCTTAACAGGCATTTTTTAAACTTCACTTCCGCAACCTTTTGTTTGCAGAACTTCTCAAGATGGCCTCCTCCTGCCCCGACACTGCTGGAAACTGATTCCTTGCTTTGCTGCTAGCACAGATGGTTTTTCTATGAAGAAACCTGCACAGCATGTACAGACAACCTTCACACTGAACTACTGGATAGTTCTCTATCAAACAGGAAATCTGCTTCTGTCGTTGCCTCTTTAAGTCATAGGATACCTTATTGTGAGGCTCCAGCCCAATTTTTTTCTCTTAGTAGGCTCTGAATTATTAATTAGAAGTTTCTTAAAAGCTTTGTCTGAATGCACATAAACAAACAAGACAGCCTGACGTTACTTTGAGAACTCCGAATGAAACTAAAATATCCTTATTAACATAGATGTAATAGAAGTGCCAATTTAACTTGAAACTCTGTGGCTGTTTCCATTTCAGAGCACAGGATGTAAATAAATAAAGTATCGTGAATCATCATCTCACTTTCTCATGGGGAAAAATCTTTTCGGAGGCAGTTTCAGTTTTCTGACACACTTTCCTCTCCCTATATCTGTTCTATTCATACAAAGTTTACTTGAGCAGTGCCAATGTTGGGATTAATTTTATTTTGTTAGCTTTTCATAAACCATTTGCTACAATAATTGACACTCTCTTTCTGCGCCATGAACGATCTTCAAATCAGGTTGCTGGAGATTAAATTCCAACAAAGCCATCAAGTTCTTATGGAATTGTTCAGGAAAAGTGAGAGGATTACCATCCATACAAACAAATGCACTGGGGTGTTGGCTTTTTTTCCTTCTTTTGTGCTCAATCACTTGAATCTTTATAATTCAGAGGATACAGCTGACCCACATTTGAGACTGTTGACCCATTGATCAGTAGACATACATTGTGGTGACTGACTTAGTAGCATGGTTTAGTTATAGTGCATTTAGCTATGGATTGGTATAGGCAGGTTTATGACTCCTTATTTTGAAAACTTTCCATTTTGGCCGTACGTTACTGGCAACATATGTCTCCTATTGCTTCTCCATCCTTTTGCGCAAGAAGCGAGGAGAAACCAAATCGAGATTGCATGCTTACTTAAAATCTCCGTGCTTTTCATTCTATCTAATTTAATTGTCATGCCAAATAGTGCAGATAGACATCTGGATGGAAAGTGAGCAACAAAAGTATCACTGCTGAAAGTAATTTTGAATCATCATATTGTATTTGTTTCTAGTTCGGACGGCATTGTTGGCCATTATTGGGTTCATGCCAACAAAGGGTGAAGGAGCTATTGGTTCTCTGGATTACACTCCTGATGAAAGAAAAGCGCTAGCCAAAAAGTAAGATCTTTGTTTTGGATATTTGTATTATTTAAACAAAAGGATAATTCCTTATTTGAGAGGAAGTGTTCCCTTCCATTACCTCAGCCCTCTTACTCTCCCAAATACAATAGAAAAAGAAAATATTTACCAAAATGTGTAAATTTAGAACAATGTTTAATATGCAAGATGCATGGAATTAGATTCTGATAATCTAATAGATTGGAAATTAGATGTCAACTTATCTCAAATTCTCTTGGTTAAATAGAGATAATAGCTTGGAATGCTGAAGTACATAACTAGCCACTTGACTCCCCAAAGTCTGTCCAGTGTATCCAAGGCACTACACAGGAGCGTGATGAAATGCTTCTGCTTGCCTGGATGTATGCAGATCCAACAGCACTTGAAAAGTTTGACACCAACCAAGATAAAACAGCTCGCTTAATTATCACCTCTCGGCAAATATCCATACTTTTCACCGCTGACATTTAGCACCAGCAGTACATTTACCATCAACGAGATGGACTGCAGAAATTCTCCAAAGAACCTTAGTCTGCACATTCCAAATCCATGACCACTTCCACGTTCAAGGACAAGGAGAGCAGATAAATTGGAATGCAACTACTTCTGATTTTTCCTTCAAGCCACTCACCACACTGACTTGGAAATGTATCGCTGTTCTTTCAGTATTGTTGAGTCAAAATTCTGGAATTCCGTCCTTAACAACATTTGTGGGTATACCTACAGCATAAACAGCAGTAGTTGAACAAGGTAGCTCTTACCACCATGTGCAACCAGGAGTCAGCAACAAATGCTGGCAGAACCAGCAGTACCCACATCCATGAGTGAATTTAAAAGAAAAGCAGTTGTACTGAGCAAGGTAACTTGAGAGCTGTGTACCAGAGTTATTGAGGATTTTTTTCTTTTTAAAATGCATGAACTTGTTTCTTTGCCAAACCGCAATTGTGCATCTTTACAGTGGTCAACTGAAAGCAATTGACTGCTGCTTGTTGAACAATGGAACATAAAGACTTATGGGTGCAACAGTAACTGTGTATCTCCAATCTATTTTTTTACAATTTAGGTCACAAGATTATAACTGTGAAAATTGCGGTTCCCACATGAGGACAGCTCTCCTTCCATGCACAGAAAGTAGCATTCCAAGTATGGCTGATGTGGAGGCAAAAGAATTAGCAAAACAAATCAGTTTTAAGGTGTGCCTTTATAAATTGTGCTTAAAAATTGGTATGGATTATTAGTTGAGCCAATTTGCGTCATACAGCAAAGAAATAGACCCTCAGTCCAACTCATGCATGCTAGCCAAGTTTCCCAAACTAAACTAGTCCCATTTACCTTTGTTTGGCCCATGTCTCTCTCAACAAATGCAGGGCTTACATATTCTCAGGAAATTCAGTGACGTTCTAAGTCTTGCTTTTTGTTTAAGTATTGTACAATAATTCCTCTTGAGATGAAGCAAAGAATTTATTTGAATTGATTTAGTATCTAATGTACCCCAGTTATTTTACATCAAAGTAATTGCTCAGTGTAGTTGCTATTATGTTGACAGCATGATAGCAAATTGCATTCCACAGGATCTGAACTGCAGCTAATATAGATGGCCATTTAGTTTTATTTTTATGGTTAATTAAAAGAAAAATATTGCAGGTTGCCCTGATTTTTAAGTTTGAGCAAACAAAGGCCTTGGTTTAATGTCATAATCTAAAAGATAGCACATTCCATGATTATTGAAATTCTGTGATGTATTTATAGCCATAACTCCTGAATCAGAAACAAATAGACTGAATTATTAGCAATGTAATTCTTTCAAGTGTTAACTTCATTTATTTCTTTAATAGGCAGAGTCTGGTTCTGCTGCCAGTACAACTGCTGAACCTTCTCCAGCACCAACACCTATAAAAATTGCAAAGCAAGAAGCTCCTGTTTCTGATGATGTTACATTCACTGAAAATAATCCAGAAATTGAAGCTATGAGAGAAGTATGTAAACAAATTCATTTTCTCTTTGTATCCTTGCCTTTAGCCAAATTTTTTGTGGAACAGATCTATTTACGTGGAGACCCAATAATTGGGGTGGCTCAGTGGTCTCAACCCTCTCAACCCTTTCTATTCATCAACCCATCCAGATGCCTTTTTAAATGTTATAATTGTACCAACCTCCACCACTTCGTGTGGCAGCTCATTCCATACTCTGTGTGAAAAAGTTGCCCCTTGGGTCCCTTTTTTTTTTGAATCTTTCCCCTCTCACCCTAAACCTATGCCCTCTAGTTCCGAACTCTTTCTCTTCTCTTCTCTTCTCTTCTTTTCCCTCCCCCAACCACCATCACCCCCACCCAAGGCAAAAATCTTGTTTATTTACCCTATCCGTGCCCCTTATGATTTTATAAACTGTATAAAGGTCACCCCTCAGCCTCTGATGCTCCAGGGAAAAGAGTCCCAGTCTATTTGGCCTCTCCCTATAGCTCAAATCCCCCAACCCTGGCAATATCCTTGGAAATCTTTTCTGAACCCTTTCAAGTTTCTTAACATCCTTCCTATAGGACGGAGATCAGAATTGCACACAATATTCCAAAAGTGGCCTAACAAATGTCCTGTACAGCCACAACATAACCTTTCAACCTCAGTGCTCCGACCAGTAAAGGAAAGCATACCAAACCAAACTCCTTCACTATCCTATCTACCTTCAACTCCACTTTCAAGGAGCTATGAACCTGCACTCCAAGGCCTCATTGTTCAGCAACATTTCCCTGGACCTTACCATTAAGTGCATAAGTCCTGCCCTGAATTGCCTTTCCAAAATGCAACACCTCACATTTATCTACATTAAACTCCATCTGCCACTCCTTGGCCCATTTGCTGATCTGATCAAGAGCTCAATGCACTCTGAGGTAACCGTCTCCACTGTTCACTACACTTCCAATTTTGGTGTCTCTGCAAACTTACTAACTCTGCCTCCTATGTTCACACCCAAATCATTTACATAAATGACAAAGCAGTGGACCCAGCACCAATCCTTGTGGCACACCACTGGACACCGATCTCCGATCTGAAAAACAACCTTCCATCACCACCTCTCTTCTACTTTCAAACCAGTCTGTATCCAGGTGGTTAGTTCTCCCCCTAATCTAACCTTGCTAACCAGTCTATCATGAGGAACCTTGTCAAATACCTTACTGAAGTCTATATAGAACACATCCACTACTCTGCCCTCATCTAACCTCCTCATTAGTTCTTCAAAACATTTGATCATGATTTCCCATGCACAGTCATGTTGACTATCCCTAATAAGTCCTTGCCTTCCTAAATACATGTACATCCTGTCTGTCAGGATTGCCTCCAACAACCTGCCCACCACTGATGTCAGGCTCACCAGTCAACATTTCTCTGGCTTTTCCTTACTGCCCTTAAACAGTGGCACAATATTAGCCAACCTCCAATCTTGTGACACCTCACCTGTGACTATCGCTGATTCAAATATTTTAGCAAGAGGCCCAGCAATCACTTCCCTAGCTTCCCACAGAGTTCGAGTACTCCTGATCAGATCCTGGGGATTTATCCACTTGTGTGCATTTTGAGGTTCAGCAGCACCATCACCTCTGTAATATGAACTTCCATCTATTTCCCCATGTTCTGTACCTTCTGTGGCCGCCTCCACAGTAAACACTGATGCAAAATATTCATTTAATATCTCCCCCATGTCCTGTGGTTCCACACATGGGTTCCTTGCTGATCTTTGAGTGGGTCCTATTCTCTCCCTAGTTACCTTTTTTGTCCTTTAATGTATTTGTACAATCCCTTTTGGATTCTCCTGAACCCCATTTGCCAAAAGTATCTCGTTCCCTTTTAACCTTCCTGATTTCCCTCTTAAGTATGTTCCTATTGCCTTTATATTCTTCTAAGGGTTTACTTGCTCTCTGCTGTCTATACCTGACATATACTTCCTTCTTTTTCTTGACCAAAATATCAATTTCTCTAATTATCCAGCATTTCCTACACCTACCAGCCTTGCCTTTTACCCTAACTGGAACATACTGTCTCTGAACTCTCATTATCTCTCCTTTTTTTTAAGGCTTCCCATTTTCCAGCTGTCCCTTTACCTGCAAACATCCACCCCCAATCAACTCTTCTTCTTCTTCTTCTTTTGAAAGTTCTTGCCTAATATCCTCAAAATTTAGCCTTCTTCCAATTTAGAACTTCAACTTTTAGATCCGCTCTATCCTTCTCCATGACTGTTGAATTAGCTGCATTGATTATTGATGCTTTTCCTTGCTATTGCTCTGATGTTCACGCTTTCATTCATGGCCTTTAAATCTCATTCTTCTGTTACCATTTTTGATCCTTCTCTTCCTAGTCTAAACTTCATTGCTTAATGTGTTCATAGCCATAGAGTTATATATCACAGATCCAGACCGTTTAGTCCAACTTGGCTGGACTGACTAGATATCCTTAATGATCAAGTCCCATTTGCCAGCATTTTGTGCATATCCCTCTAAACCCTTTCTATTCACATACCCATCCAGGTCCCTTTTTAAATGTCTATAATTATATCCACCCACCACCTCTGGCAGCTCATTACATACACATTCCACCCTCTGCATGGAAAAGTTGCCCCTCAGGTCCCTTTTTTAAAATCTTTCCCCTCTCATCTTAAACCCATGCCCTCTAGATTTGGGCTTCCCTTCCCTGGGCAAAGGACTTTGACTATTCACCCTATCCATGCCCCACATGATTTTATAAAGCTCTATAAGGTTGTCCCTCAGTCTCCACTCCAGCCTATTCAACCTTCCCCCCCCCCCTGTTGTGCTCTGAGATACCCTTTCTCGCTGTCCACTGCACCATCCAGTTTGGTGTCATCTGCTTGTCAACCTTTATTTGCTTCCAAATAATTTATGTAAATGACAAAAAACCATGGATCTAGCATTGACTCTTTCAGCACACCACTCTGAAAAACAACCCTCTGCCACCACATTTTGTTTCCTATGTTCAAGCTAATTTTGTATCCAATTGGCTAGCTCCCTCTAATCCTATGTGATCTAATTTTGCTAACCTTTCTATTGAGAAACCTTTATTGGTTACCTTGCTGAAGTCCATGTCAAACATGTCCACCGCTCTGCCATCATTAATCATCTTTGTCACCTCCCCAAAGAAACCTCAAATGGAGTGGCTCAGTGTGTCGGGGACCCAGGTTTGATTCCAATCTCTGGTGTCTGTCTAGAGTTTGCATATTCTGTCTGTGCTGAATCCCTCTGGGTGCTTTGGACTGTGGGAGGAGACCAAAGATATGCAGGTTAGGTGTATGACGGTGTTAAATTGTCCTTAGTGTCTAGAGATGTGCACTAGGTGGATTAGCCATGGGAAATGCATAGTTACAGAGAATGAGAGATGCTCTTCGGAGGGTCAGTGTGGACTTGGTGGGCTGAATGACCTCCTTTCACGCGGTAGGGATTCTGTGATGTTAGTGACAAAATTTGTAATGTGTAAAGCCATGTTGACTATCCCTGATCAGTCTAGCCTTTCCAAATACATGTAATCCTGTCCCTCAGACTTTCCTCCAACAACTTAGCCACTACTGATGTCAGTCTTGCTGGTCTAATGTTCCCTGGCTTTTACTTATGTTACGTAAATATTTGTCACCAGTCCATTTTCTCCTAGATTCTTATTGCATTTTCTCTGGTTCCAAGTTTCTCATCAAAGCTTTAGAAATGCCCTTTTTAGTTCTTAGGTTTGTATGATGGGCGAAGGATTCTTGAGTAACCCACTTCTCCAGCCTCTGCTCTAACCCCACTCTCCACCCGTCCCACTTCACTATCAAAGGATGCACCTTGCCTTCAACTTCCACACCGACCACTTTTACATGCTTGCCCAATTGTTTTGTACCACTTATAGTATGATTGCTAAATTAAACAAGCTTGTCCCTTTTTGTTTTCCTGACAAATTGCTCTCCAAATATACTCCTGTCTGCACTAACACTTCTTGATTGGTAGCTTTTGTCTTTGCACTGCTGCATGATTTGCCTCCTTGTCCATTCTGAAATATTAAACACATTTGTTTAATATTACATTCCTTGACACTGCAATCCTGTTGCTGTAAAATCTGTGTCTTGTGATTCTGCTCCACAACCACCTGATGAAGGAGCAGCACTTCGAAAGCTGCTTCCAAATAAACCTGTTGGGCTATAACCTGGTGTTGTGTAATTTTTAACTTTGATCGCCCAGTCCAACACCGGCACCTCCAAATCATGCAATTTTTAGGGTAGTAGTGAAGTCAGCCCGTTCAACTGGTTTATTTAAATAAATTCTGAATGGTTTTACCTGAATTTTTGTTTTCCTTAAAATACTGGCTTTACATAACCGTACAGCATGTTTATGAGCCAAATTATAACAACTTTAACTTAAAAATTCATGTCTTAATTCTGATTGCAGGCCATTAAATTTACATACTTTATAGTCTATGAATTTTGAATATTATGACCATTCGAATTTTTGGCATTTGCTTAATGGATGATTAAGTTGATTTGAGTTTGTAACTCATTTGTAATAAGTTCTCTTGTTGATCTACCAAAAGAAACTATTTAGTGGGTTGAATGTTTACATAAAACATCTCATTAAAAAACCTGGAGCTTGGCCAAAATGGGTTGGACTGAAGGATACTTCCACTTGAATTTATATATAAATCCTAGTCAAAGTCCAAGATGATCTGTGGTTCAGAAATGACAAAGACAGGAGATCATTTAACAAAAACAAATTGATGAACTTTGTTCCATCTGCTCATCTTCATTGAAAGTGGGGAAAAGCTAAATTGTATGAACAACATGCATCAGAAAATTCATTTTAAGCTTTTGAATATTTTTGCTTAATTTTCAGATCGTGTTTTGTGTATTCATAATTGAACAATTCCAACATAGAATTTCATTTTCCTCACCTACCCGTTCTAAAGGACATTTTCACCTTTTCAAGTACCTGAAACATTCAATCTTTTTTAGAATGGCCTGATTTCTTCCTGGGGAATGAGGAACATACAAGGACAAATATGTTCACTACCCTGTAATGAGGAGGGAGATCCAGTGCAATACTCCTTTCACAAAATAGAAAGCAGTACTCTTCAGCATAATTCATGCTGTCTTTACCTTTTTTAAGGAAGAGTTTTTAAAGATAAAATCAAATGGAACAGGGCTATCATTAGTGAAATTCAATGAGTAAGAGTAATATTTAGTTTCTGGTCTGTCACCTTTTGTCACCTTTTGCCATTGACCATGTCTCTCTCTTTCTACAAGTAAAAGGAAGCAATAGGGTGCAATTAAATTTATCAATATTGCTGAAAAATGCCAGCATTTTCTCAATGGCAACCCCCATACTAATCTGAATCCACTTGCCTACAGATCAACCGTATAAAAATTGATTGT
Organism: Chiloscyllium punctatum; assembly: GCF_047496795.1. Lineage (NCBI taxonomy): Eukaryota > Metazoa > Chordata > Chondrichthyes > Orectolobiformes > Hemiscylliidae > Chiloscyllium > Chiloscyllium punctatum. The sequence continues at coordinate 58,464,867 of NC_092741.1, read as the reverse complement.
CCCCTTGAATCGGTACTTCTGTGAAATAGTGCGAGATGAAACGCTTGGAGAAAATTAATTTTTCAGCAAAATTCATGTTTTATGCTATCAAATGGCTATTAGTCATGGACTGTTGAGTAGTCCCTTTTTCTCTTTTAGTGTGAAATTTAAGTTATTTAATGCTGGGAGATACATTGAATATTGCCATTAAAAATCTTATTTTACTTCAGACTATTTTTTGATGGGGATTAGAGTTCCAATACATAGGGCACTTCAAACTCAAATGCAAGTTAGTAAGGCTGCTAAAAATGCAAGCATGCACTAGTGTCTAGTGCTAGAGAAAATTGAGAAATAGAGATGTTATGTAACACCTGTATTTCATCATGGTTGTACATCAGTTGGAGTACAGTGTATAGTTTTGTCAGCAAATTATAACATGAAATTGTACACCACTACAGAAGGGTAGAACAAAGATTTAAAAATATGATTCCAGAATTGAGGTTATACCATTTAGGTATATGGAAAGACTGAACAGAGGGTCTCCTTCTCTGTGGTAAAGCAAAGTCTGAAGTGTAATCTAAATTTTTTAAATTGAGAATTTTTAAAAATAACATGTTGTGGGGGATATATTTGATTGCTTCCTTATTTCAATATAAACAAGCAATCAAATAGGGAACTTCAAAGAACATTCGTTTGCCCGATGTGGTGACAGTATGGTTTTTACTGTCACAGTAATTGAGCCAAATAATTTAAATACCCTTAGTAGATAAGCAGATAAAGGAGAAGAGTATAAAGGCACTCATTGTTTGGTAAAGAAAGGCAAAGCCTCCAATGAAAAATTTTTATTTAAAAATCTGATTAAATAAAACCTTGTTTTTTTACTGTAGATTCAGATTTCATCACTGAAGAATAGCCCAGAATTTAGCAAAGATGCATTGACATGCAGTATGCTTTGTAATTTAAGTGTGAGGAAATAGTGGAAGACGGTGTGGTTTACTTGATCAAACAAAACTATTCACTGAGCATTTAAAAAGGATACCCTGAAAACTGCTTTCTATAATTTTATTGTTTATAGACTGATGCAGATGACACTTCTGGGATTCAGGAGCCACCACAAAGCAGACCAAATACTACAAGCTTAAGTCCTCGGCAGCGACGTACCCAACAGCAGCGACGTGTTCAGCAGCAACAAGCGAGGCGTCCAGTTTCACCATCATATACTCAAGTCCGTCAACCAGCAAATGCCAATCAAATTGGATCCACAGTCCTAATTGTCATCCTTACGTTGGCACTGGCTGCACTAATCTTCCGAAGGATTTACATGTCAAATGAATACAGATTTGACTATGAATTGTAATGATCATTACTTTGCATAGCCATAAACTGAATTTACTATATGTCATATCATGTACTTTTACATCAATCCCCATTTTACTGGCCAAGATTTGCTGAGGCTTTGAATGACCCACACGCAAGGGGGACTTTAAAGTAATACAAGATGCAAAACTTGTGCATATTTATTATCCTTGGGGTAATCAGTGGCATTTTACAAACTTTGACTGCAGGGAACCCATTCAGGAATATTTTTGATCAAACTCTTGTTAAATTGAATTTATCTTCAGTAGAAGTTAGTTGTTTTTGTTGAGGCCATGCTGTTCAACAATATCAATTTTGAGGGTGCTAATCTGTTTACTGGGAAGTTTCTGTGGACCACTGTAATGTTCATTTGGCTCATATCCTGAGTGCTAGTGGAGTTGTATGCAATGTTAACTTTTGAATTGAGTCCCGTTTTTGCACATTAACAATTGCCTTAACCCTGTCAAAAATCCAGATATTTCATCAGAATTTGATTATGTAGTCAGGATTTTCAGAATTGTCTCCAACAAATCTAAAATCCAAAAGATGAACTTTCAACTTTGTTATGTGGTGGTGTTGTAGGCCGAGATATACTAGTTTTTTATGGTACAAGATTCACTGTTATTGAACAGGCACCCAAAATTAAATTTGCGAATCTTCTCCTATGAAGATCCAAGAGAATTGATAAAATCCACAATCAGTAAGTGTTACTTGTAATTTCTGCATGAAGTCAAAGGAACCATATTTGTAACAATCAAAAGATGGTTATTATTGGTTTTGGATGAAGTAATTAAAGTTCCTTTATAGAACTTTTCTTCCCAGTTGGACAAAGTAATTAAATATGCAATCTTCCAGCAAGTAATAGAAAGACATCGCTTCTCCAATACTCCTGCTTGTTGATTTTCCTTTACTGAGCTGTGAATGCTGTAGCATAAGAGTTGATGGTAATGAGTATGTATAAAACCTATTATAAAATTGTACAAATGTCAATGGAAAGTTCAATGATGTTTTTAATTTTCATATGCAGGATATTACTTTATTTTAAACAATCTGGTCTCAAGAATGTATGAGTAAATATTGTCTGCTTAATTAAACAGACAGGAATCTATTTGCCCTATGAACAATGATTTTTATCGGTGTAAAATTCAGTCTCAAATATAAACCATGAGAACAAATTCTCATACATAGAATATTAAATATTTATCTTTTCCTGCTCTAGAATTGATTTTTGTGGACCCAGAGTACTTGGCACAAATAGTGCCACTGCACTTTACAGTTAAGGGAACAATGCAATCATTCTTGCAGTTACTCTCTGAACTTTCTCATACATCATTGTTATTGAGTTGCTCAAGATGAATATTTGATGAAAAGCCCATTATTTTTGTTTTGTGAAATGCCTTGCTTTTGGCTTCTAAAGAAAAGTTGCCACATCTTGAATGTGGGCCAGGCATATTGCTGAAGAATGCAGTATATTTGTTCAAAAGTTCCTTTAGCATAGTATTAGAAACAAGTTGCTGCAGTACGACAATGGAAAATCTCTAAAATAGACTACTTCCTTAATACTACACATATATTAAAAGAAAACTCATTAACCTATGCCCATAAAATAAATGTGCTGTTGAATAAATATAAATCCAATTTGTCTTAGACTTGCTTACCTTCAGTTTTCTGTCATTGTGCAAAAAAAACTGCATTTTTTCATTGTGTTTTATCAATAATGGTCCAGGCAAATGAACTGAATAGACCCTTGCAGTTTCAAGTAGTAACTTGAAATAGTTACCAAACATCTCATCTCACAGGTTTAAAATGGAAAAGAGCTACACAAAGGACTTGAATGTTATAAAATATTCTTGTTTGTAATGAATATTTTATGGACATTTTCTTAAAAAAAAAAGAAATTATTGCAGGGCAATAGGGAAAGAGCAGGTGTGTAGGATAAATTTATTTTTTTCAAAGGGTAGCCACAGAAGGCAGAATGACCAACTTCTATGGTTTGTGGTCTTGTGTACAATAGTTCATGATTAACACTTTTTTTACATAAAGCCTTCTGTTTACTTCTGTTTTAGAAATCTGTTCCATTTACACAACCAAAAGATAAAATGTCAAATATATGCTGCAGGTGAAGTTAGAACAATGAAATTAGCATGTTCTTTTCCATTAAAATTGTTAACCATTTCTCAATACTGATATTCATCAATATATATCCAGCATTTACATGTTCTTGTATTAACATTTAATTGTTATTATAGGCTTCTTTGCCTTGCGTTACCATGCATTTTCTGCAAGTGACAAATCCAAGGTTTATTGTAATAAAATTAAATATGTAAAATATTCTAATTGTGATGTTTTTTAAGTAAAATTCTGTAGTGGAAGCATAGATTTTAAAAAATTCAATCTGTCTACTGTCATTCCCTGAAATAACACTCTGTCCATTTATGTTACTCCTTTTTTTTTTCATAATCCTCTGACATTTTCCATCAATGAAACTGACGCTTCTCATACTTTCAAGCTGTTCTGTTATCTGTATTCCAAAGTTGATTCTTGATTATCCTCTGTACTGAGATCATAAGGGCAGGGGAGCATCACTACAGCAAATCCTAAAGGAGAAATTTTAAAAATCTTGTAATCTGCTTAGACTTGAATAATTATTTTTCTTTAATCTTATAGCAACTTACACTTCACGTTGTTACATTTTCATTTTTATGCTAGCATTTTTTTAATTATAAATTGCTTTGGGCATTTTGTAAAGCAAAATGTGTGCAAATGTTTTGCTGGTCCACATTCATGTTACGTAAGCTTGAACTCTTCTAAATTCTGTTGACTGTATTTAATGCACACCAGTTTCATGTTCATGTCCATTCATTGGCTCCTCCCAATATGTTAAATACATGTTCTTGTATTCAAATCCTCATAGATTTAACCATCTTTACAATCTTTAAAGATGCTGGAAATATTCAGATCTGGCAGTAATCTGTGGAGCTATGATATACTCCATTTTAAAATATTGAGTGAATTTCAGTATGTGGCAAGTACAGCAATGCAAGTGGCATTCTGTGTCTTGGGATATACAGTCATTGGTGGATTCAAAGCATAAAGAATGGAATTTCATCTGGAATTACTTGGAATATGTCCAGCAGGAAAACAAAATCTGGAATTAAGAGTAACGATGACCATGAGTCCATTGTTGATTGTTGCAAAAACCCATCTGGTTCATTAATGTCCTTCAAGGAGGGAAACTGCCTGGTCTGCCTTACCCTGTCTGGCCTACATGTGACTCTAGACCCACAGCAATGTGGTTGACGCTGACTGCCCTCTGGGAAATTAGGGATGGGCAATAAATGATTGCCTAGGCAGCAACACTCTTATCCCATGAACGAATGAAGGGAAAAAAAAAGAGGCAGGAAATTTAGCTGTGAAGATCTGTCTTGGTAGGTATCAAGAACCAGTAGGGAAATAGGAAGTAAAAAAGGTGACAAGGGGTAAAAGAGATCAACTGAAACTCTTTGTAGACATTCCTAGAAGAGAAATGGCAGTGAATTAAACTAAAATGAAAATGCCTGTCATATTTGACTTGAAACATAAAGTTTTTCTCCACAGCTGCTTCCAACTTGCTGACTTTTATCGGTACTTTTTTAATAAATTGCTTTAAGATAAAAAATTTACTTGCCCTACCAGGTTTGTAGTCATACTTTGATTCAGTGTCTTTTTTTTAAATTGCTTTTTGTTCAGTACGTCTTGGAATGTATTTTAGTATTCGTGATGCTGCATCATTGAATCCGGTGTGATTCCTGAGCTGATATCAGATGAGTTGTCTGATAACTGAAGGATCTTTGAGCTTTGCAGAATATTGTTGGGTTTATATTTTTGTTATTGATACTTCAAACATCTGTTATTGAGACTTGTTCAGTTGATGTGTACAACATATTATATTACTGAAAGTGATTAACTTGATACCAGGCTTCAGTTTGAGATTAGCTCAAGGTACGGTTATTATGTGTAACCCTCTTGTGTTTTGGAAGTGATTTGTTGTATTAAATAATCTAACCAATATCAAGATACTAGGAAGGCTCCAAATGTACGCTTTTCAATTATTTGAGCATTTCGTGGTTTATAAAGTAATGGCTTAACAAAACCCAGTTTAATTTATCAAACAGTTTGTAATAGCTGGCTGTGATTCATCAGCAATGGGGCAGTTAAAGACTAGATTTTTAAAAATTGTACCAGTAAGAATTTTACTAAGCCACCAGAGACTAATGTTGTATCTGCTGATCATAATGAGCATAAACTATGTAGTCTGAAAGCCTTCCTTAGATCACTCTGTTTCAGAGGTGCAAGTTATTATGATCCACATGAAGTTCCCTACCTGTTAAGGTTATAATCCAGTTTTGCATTAAATGCAGTATCCACCTACTTTTCACATCAAGCTGGATTATTTAAAAATAATTCCAATAAAGTCATTTGTCAAAACTTTTTCCTATTAAGCACTAAATCGCCATGCTTGTTTTCTGCAAAAGCCGCTTGACTAATCAAGCCCCTGCTTTTCTCCCCCAACACCATAGCCCTACTACATTTTGTTTTCTGTTGAGGTGCGCATCCAATTCTCTTTCAAAAGCCATAACAGAATCTGCTTCTAGTAGTGATGGTGAAAGCTGGCACTACAACTGGTTCTGTTGTACAGTAGTGGCACAGATAGGAGTTTGTGGCTGCAAAAGGGCTTCCAGGATGCTGTTACCTTTGTGGTGCCAGGTTCAAGGAGGTTTCTGAGCAGGCAGAGAAAATTCCCAAAATGGGTGAGCAGCTGGAAGTTGTGGTGCACATTGGTGCTAATGACATAGGCAGGATGAGTGATAAGGTCCTCCAAAGGCAGTTCAAGGAGTTAGGTAGTAAATTGAAAAGCAGGATCTCAAAGATTGCAATCTCAGGATTGCTCCTCATGCCATGTGCTAGTGAAGGTAGAAATAGGAAGATTAGTATAGTTAAGTAAGTGTTTAAAGAGTTGGTGTAAGAAGGAGGGCTTTTGATATGTGAATCTCTAGGATGTCTCCCAAGGCATATGGGATCTGTGTTCCTCTTATGCTGACCCAACCAGTATCCTTCCACTGACGCACTCATTTGATTGGCTGAATTGGTCCTCACCCTCAAATTTCTCCCTCTCTCTGAACCCGAAGGCCAGGTTGTACCTAAACTGGAGGGGCATTAATATTCTGTTAGGGAGTTTGCTGATATTATCCGCAAGTGTTTAAACTAGTGTGATGAGGACGAGAACCAATGCAGTAGGTCAAAAAGTTAAATGACTGCGGAGGAGTTGGGGATAAAGGCCAAGAGGAAGAATAGACAAAATTTATTAAACACAATGGGATTGATGGTCTGAAGTGCTTTTGTTATAATACAAGTATGATTGGTAAGGCTAATGAATTTTGAATTTGGATTATGCATATAATTTAATGTAACTATTGCAGGGACTTGGATGTAAGAGAAACAAGACTGGCAACATAATGTTCTAAGATTTAAATGGTTCAGCGAGATGGAGATGGAGAGGGATGTAAAAGTGATGGGGGAATTCCTTTACTGATTAGTGGGAATATTGTAGTTGTACTGAGGGAGGACATCTTGGAGGGTTTATCCAGAGAGGCCTTTTTGGTAGCCTCAGCAAAAGGATGTTTCGTTAGGCGCATCCGGAAGGGTTTCTTGAAACAATATGAAATTAGTCCAACTAGGGAAGGGGCCATACTAGATCTGGTATTGAGGAATGAGCCCAGCCAGGTGAGCGAGGTTTCAGTGGAGTTGCATTTTGGGAACATTGACATTTGTGCCACAAATGCCAGGCTATGACCATCACCAATAAGAGATGATCTAACCACTGCCCCTTGACATTCAATGGTTACCATCACTGAATGCCCCCACTATCAATATCCTGGAAGTTATCATTGATTAAACTAAACGGGACTCATCACATAAAGGCAGTTGCTACAAGAGCAGGTCAGAGGCTAGGAATACTGTGGCGAGTAACTCACCTGATTCCCCAAAGCCTATCTACCATCTACAAGGCACAAGGCTGGAGTGTGATGGGATCCTCCCACAACCTCAAAAACCCTCAAGGAGCTTGACACCATCCAGTACAAAGCAGTCTGTTTGCTTGGCACTACATCCATAAGCAGGCACTACATCCATAAGCAAGCACTCCCTCGACCACCTACACTCAGTAGCAGCAGTGTGTGCTATCTACAAGATGCACTGCAGAAATTCAGCGAAGAACTTTAGACAGCACCTTCCAAACCCATGACTAGTTCTATTTAGAAGTACAAGGGCAGCAGCTATATGGAAATACCATCTCCTTCAAGTTTCCCCTCCAAGCCAATCACCAACCTGACTTGGAAATATGTCACTCTTCTTTCACTGGCCGGGTCACAATGCTGGAGTTCCCTCTATAATGGCATTGTAAGTCAACCCACAGCAGGTGGAATGCAGCGGTTCAAGAAGGCAGCTCCCCATCACCTTCTCAAGAGGCAAATAAGGATGGGTAATGAATGCTGGACAGACAGTTACGCTCATATCCCACAGAAAAAGAATAAATAAATACCATAGTTTTAAGTTACTAACAAATAAGGAAGAGTAGTCCTTGAGCTAAAGTTTTAAAGTGGGGAAAGCTAACACAATATTAGTCAAGATCTGGTGAATGTAGATTGGGGGCAGCTGTTGGAAGGTGAATCCACATCTGGCATGCAAAATCTTTTAAAGGCCAGTTGATTAGAATTCAGGACCAACACGTTCCTCTGAAAGCGAAGGACAAGGATTTCAAGATTCAGGAACCTTGGATGTCAAGATAAAATTGTTAGTTTAGTCATGAAGAAGAAGGGAGCTGAAAACAGACAGAGTCCTTGAGGGATATAAAGAAACCAGGAAAGAACTTAACAAGTAATTAGGAGAGAGAAAAAAGGCCATGAATTAACCATGGCAAGCAGGATTAAGGAGCAAGAGGGATGTCCACTCGAGTAAAAAGGAGGAAATTTATGCATGGATCTGGAGGGTGTTGATGAGATTCCTAGTGCAAAGGAGAAGAATGTGATGGATGGTGAGTCTCGAGAAGGGATGTTTGTATTCTATGGTATGTTGATATAAAAAAAGGTGTTGGGTGTTGATATAAAAAAAGGTAGGCAAGTCCCCAGAACCTGATGGGATCTATCCCAGAATACCGAGGGAGGCAAGGGAGAAAATTGCTGGTGCCTTGTATGAAATATTTGTATCCTCTCTAGTCACAGGTGAGGTTCAGAGGATTGGAGAATAGTCAATGTTGTTCCTTTGTTTATGAAGAGCAACAGGGGTAATCCAGGAATTTCAAGCTGGTGAGCTTTACATGAGTGGCAGGGAATCTTAGGGACAGGATTTTTATGCATTTGGAAAAAAATCATTTTAAAAGTTACAGGCAGCATGACCTTGTTTAGGGGAGGTCAGAACTCACAACTTGATGAAATCTTTGAGCCAGTGACAAAGATGATTGAGGCAAAATGGTAGATATTGTCTGCATGGATGTTAGCAAGGCCTTTGACAAGGTTCCTCATGGCAGGCTGGTATAAAAGGATCTGCAGTGAACTTGTAAAATGGATAGAGCTGGCTTGGTGATAGAGGACAGAGAGTTGCAGTGGAAGGGTGTTTTCTGACTGGAGATCTGCGACCATTGGTTTTCCGCAGGTAGTGCTGGTATCTCTGTTGTTTTTAATGTATATAAGTAATTGGAGGAGAATATAGGTCTGATTAGTACGTTTGTGGGTGAATGACATAAAGGTTGAGGGAGCTGTTTATCCACAGCTCCCTCAATCTTTGTTATTTACCCACAAATCAGACCTATATTCTCCTCCAATCACTTACATACATTAAAAACAATAGGAGTACTAGCACTGATCCTGCCAAACAGGAGGATTACCAGATGATACAGCAGGATATAGATAGGCTGGAGACTAGGATGTAGAAATGGAAGATGGAATTTAATCTGGAAACATGCAAGATCATTTGTTTTGAAGATCTAATGCAGAAGGGATGTACACAGTCAATGGCAGAACCCTTAGAATCATGAACATACAGAAGTATCTAGGCATATAAGTCAACGGTTCCTTGGAAGTGGTAACACAAGTGAATAAGTTAGTCAAGAAGGCTTATGGCATGCTCAAAGCATAATGTATCAAAATTATCAAGTTATTTTGCAGCTGCATAGAACTTTAGTTAGGCAACATTTGGAAAATTACACACAGCTCTGGTCTCCACACTATCAAAAAGATTTTGAGGCTTTGGAGAGGGTACAGTATCAGTTTACTAGGATGTTGCTTGGTTTGGAGGGTGTTGGCTATGAGGAGAGACTGGACAAACTTGGTTTATTTTCACTTGAACGTTGGAGGCTGAGGGGAGACCAGATAGAGTTTTACAAAATTATGAGAGGCATGAATAGATTGGATAATGAGAGTCTTTTTCTCAGGGTAGAAATGTCAATTACTAGGGAATAAAGGTTTAAGGTAAAAGGGGGAACATTTAAAGTAGAAGTGAGAGGGAAGTTTTTTTGTACAAATGGTGGTAAGTGCCTGGAATGTGATAGTAGAGAGATGGTGGAGACAGATATAATTGCAACATTTAAGAGGTATCTTGACAGCCGAATAGGCAGGGAATAGAAGGATACAGAGCATGTAAAGGCAAAAGGATTTTAGTTTAGAAAGGTATCATATGTCAGCGCACTGTTAGTGTGCCTATGAGCCTGTTCCTGTGCTATATTGTTCTTTGTTCACTAGACTCTCCGGCAGTGTATCCTAACTATGTTCTGCATTTAAGAAAACTCATGTTGCTTTTGGCAACAACTTAGATGGTTGTCCTCTGATTCTTGGTCTTTCCAACAATGGGAATTGGTTATTCCTATCTTGCAAGCCTCTCAAGATTTTGAATACTGCTATATATTCTCCTCTCTCACCTTCCCTTTTCACTAAGAACAGCTGCAGCCTCTCTGATCTCACTGAAATACTCATCTTTTGAACTATTCTGTCTTTTTTTTAACCTGCAACTTCTGTGGTGGTTTCACCAGCCTTGAGTGAGTGAAACTGGGAGTCAAGGCCACAATCAGATCAGCCACCAACTTTTCTGAGAGGTAGAGCAGGCTCCAGGACCTTCTCCTGCTCCTATTTCTTCTGCTTTTACGAGTTCACACCAGAGTTTCCTTTCCTGCATTGGTATGTTTATTGTATCATGTGCCCTGGTAGATATTTGCGTTTATAAACAAAGTAGAAACGCACAAGCTTAAGAGCTCTGTTGTAGAATGATAGTGTCCCTACGTCTGAGCCAAGTTCAAGTCCCACCTGTTCCAGAGGTATGTAATGACATTAGTAAATCGTCAATTGTGGTGACAATTCTTTGACATTGATGGCATAGAATTAGTGATCTAGATTACTGGCTCCCTGTTACAGAAAGGTGTGTGGGCATTGTCCTCATGTATATTTAAGATGAAGATTGATATATTCTTGGTCAGGAGGGACAGCACAATGGCTCAGTGGTTAGCACTGCTGCCTCACAGCACCAGGGTCCAAGGTTCCATTCCAGCCTTGGGTGACTGACTGTGTGGAGTTTGCACATTCTCCCCATGTCTGCGTGGGTTTCCTCCAGGTGCTCTGGTTTCCTCCCACAACCCAAATATGTGCAGGTCAGGTGAATTGCCCATGCAAAATTGCCCATAGTGTTAGGTGCATTAGTCAGAGGGAGATAGGTTTGAGTGGGTTACACTTCAGAGGGTCGGTGTGGACTGGTAGGGTCAAAGGGCCTGTTTGCACATTGTAGGTAACCTAATCTTACAATGCATTGAATGTGGAGACAGCTGCTTCATGAAGCTGCTTTCATTGTACTGTGTTATAAATCTGAAACTGCATGTATCATTTATTTCCCATGCAAACTTAATTCTTTTACCTTGTTAATTGGTTTCCCTGCTATAGGAAAGATGTGAAACTTGAAAGGGTTCAGAAAAGATTTACAAGGATGTTGCCAGGGTTGGAGGGCTTGAGCTATAGGGAGAGGCTGAACAGGCTGGGGCTGTTTTCCCTGGAGCGTCGGAGGCTGAGGGGTGACCTTATAGAAGTTTATAAAATCATAAAGGGTATGGATAGGGTAAATAGACAAGGTATTTTCCCTGGGGTGGGGGAGTCCAGAACTAGAGAGCATGGGTTTAGGGTGAGAGGGGAAAGAGTTAAAAGAGACAAGGAGAAGCCTTTTCACACAGAGTCTGCCAGAGGAAGTGGTGGAAGCTGGTACAAATACTACATTTAAAAAGCATCTGGAGGGGTATATGAATATGAAGGGTTTAAAGGGATATGGGCCAAGTGCTAGCAAAATGGGACTAGATTAATTTAGGATATCTGATCAGCATAGCTGAGTTGGACTGAAGCGTCTGTTTCCATGCTGTATATCTCTATGACGCTAATAGTCATAAATACTATCTTCTATCACTTGCTAAAGAGCAAGTGCTTGTCATTTTAACGTTAAAAATCACACAATACCAGGTTATTGTCCAACAGGTTTATTTGGAAGCACTAGCTTTCGAAATGCTGCTCCTTCATCAGGTGGTTGTGGAGTATAAGATCATAAGACACAGAATTTATAGCCAAGTTACAGTGTGATGTAAAACTGAAATTATATATTGAAAAAGACCAGGTCTAAGGCATGTGATGCAGCAAGAGGCTGCTTTTTCAATTGTGTTCCATTTAATCGCAGTCGAAGGTGTCAGCTTGCCCTAACATCTTCGCCAGGATGCGGTTAGTGGCTGAATGGATGATGGTCGCTTGCCAATCACGAAGCAGATCCACTGCCGAAACCTGACCAGACGGCATCGGGGCACGGAGCAGTCCGGCTGGGCGGCGAGCCCAAGACCCCTGAGAACATTGAGCAGGATCAGCAGCTGCAGCATCAGCCGGGCTATGCTGCTGGAGTAAACAACAAAACAAACTCAGAAACCAAAACACGAACGATTCAATGTTTAAACCAGAAGTGATTCGCACCGCACGTTTTAACAGGACTGTTGCTGGGATTATCTCGATTTTACAAGTCATGCCGCATTTTTTAAAAACTATCCTGATCCTCTTCTGCCTGACCATAGCTGCTGAAAGCAGGAAACACAGAAAGAGAAGATGGGCATCTCAGGTAGAACCACGCAAACAGGGCAGGTAAGGAAGGAGGTTTGCACGGAAAGCAATGTCATTCAGATAAAATAGTCCAACAACAATTGTTTAAGTGACTGGTGAAAGTCCATTATTTTATAATTACAAAGGTATAAGCGGAATTAATTCTTCACTGGCAGGTGAGTGGAAAATGAAAGTCAGGAACCCTGCTTTTCACTCTACAAAGAACGGTCAAATACTAACGTTAAAGCGACTGGAAGATTAGTTATAACATAGTGCATCCCACAACAATCTCATCTGCTTATATATACAGGGCTGGAAGAGACCAAATGGCGACTTAATTTTCTAGAGTTTGAAATAAAAATGTCCTTCGGGGGAATCCTGCTCGAAGTGTAACTTTTAAAAACATTTTTTGTGGTATATGTTGTAGGGAAATGCTGTTTTCTGGATCAACATGACAGGAAACTTTATAATATGTTTCCTCTTTTTTTCACGGGAATAATGCAACATAAAGAGTTGTATGTATTCAGTTAAATGTACTTCAGTTATTGGCGAATATACACTTTGAAAGTCGTGGCCAACAGGCACCTGTCACTAGCAAGAAGAAGCCAGAGGCATAGTTCTGTTTTTGTTAGGTAGCCCCGAATTTGAATATTACTGCCAGGCTTCAATACACTTTTGAATTTTTGCACAGATCCCAAATATATCTACTTCTGATAATTCAAAATCAGTTTGTGTTATCGTTTTAACTTATGTAGTAAATTGAAATAGCCAATGCTGAAAAAAAAGAATGTTAACCAACATTGAACTACGAATATAGTATACTGCTGTCATTGGTAGACTTAAAATAAATTGGATAGAATGATATTGGTCCATGTCTGTCACAAAGAGCTGTGCTATTTAGATCAAGTATCTCTTTAAATATTTATTTCTCTGACAGGAATTCATGACATTCCAATATCATTCTAGTAAAATATTTCAAACAATTTCATTACAAAAACAGCATTGTTGATGTGGGACATAAAAAGATGCAGTGTCCACACTACTCATCCACTGCTTGTAATAATTCAAATTCTGGAATTCCTAAATCATGCCAGTTCTTTAGAAATTTCTGTTAGCATCTTTGAAAGTAACACTTGGATTGAATTCTTAATTAATTTTTTTCCACTTAATGTGAGAATTTCATTTCCTTTTCTATCAGTTTCATTTGCACTGATGCAGTTGCATGTAATTAGTCTTTTTCTGAGCATACAGCAATATATTTTCCAGCTGGAAATACAGAAAAATATCTTGTACTTTTTTCTCTATAAACATATTATCCAACGTCTGAATTAGTTTCTATATTATTTGACTTTATGTCAAATCTTTATCTTGAATATTGTGAATAGTTATTACATAATCCTCACTCATAACCACTCTTTGGAATTTCTTAATGGCTGCAGCTTTGCATTCTGTCAATTTTATCAATCTTTTCAAAACTACAAGAGAGTGCCATGACTATGGTTGCTGAAACACACATTTCTACATAAGTAGCACAGTTTGAAACACAGTAAGGTTCTTGTTAAAAGACCCACAATTATTTAACAAAATACAAGCAAAGACTTGCATTTACATGTTTACAGGATATCCCAAATGGTCCCAGTGACAAATTACTTGAAAAGAGTGGTCACTATTGTGATGTAGGTTAATCCGGTTGTCAAATCTATCCACATTAATGTTTTAGCAATAGCAATTTTCAATGATCAATGACCATTGTTTCAAAGGTGTGGTTTGAGGGATAAACTTTCACCAGAATACTTCTATACACTGCTTTTCAAATAGTATGGGACTTTTACATCTGCCTGGACAAAACCACTGTTTAAGATCTAATCAAAAATATGACACTTTTAACAACACAGCACCTACTTATTACTGCTCTGATGTGTCACTCTAGATTATGTGCTTAAGTCCTGCAATGGACTTGAACCTATAGATTTTCTGTCAATTTGCAGCGACAGAACCAGGATGACATTTAGGAAATTTAAAGTATTGAATTCTGTCCATCAACTCTTAACACATATGGATCTGAAAGGGAGGAGGAAACCTACTCGTAAAATAACCCTAAGTCTCCCACACACCTTCTGTAACTACACATTGTGAATATAAGGCAGAGTTTGTTCTCCCAACATTGTTGCAGTAGAATAAAAACAGAAAGTGCTGAAGAAACTTAGCAGGTATGGTGGTGTCTGTGGAGAGAGAAATCCATTTCAGATCTACAGTATCTACCATATTTACTTCTGTACTTGAGTACACATGACAATAAAATCTAAATCTAATCTCAAATCTAAATCAATTATAGTTCTGTAGTGGGATTCTTTCAACTCCAACATTAGTGGTCATGACTCAGATTGCTTCTGGCAAACACAAAATGATGATCATTACTTTGAAAATAATGAGTTCCATAGTTAATTAAGGAAAGAGATTACCTATTTAAGTGAATTAAGCCAACAATTTTAAGTTGTTGGGTTTTACGCACAATGTGGCCTAGATATTCAGTGAGATTATGTGAACTTGATGCCAGGAAAGATCCCAGTAAATAACTGAGAAAGATCCATTCAATATTGAACCTCAATTACAATGATAAAAGATTGGAAAGCTGCAGACAGCTTTAGGCTGTTCTAAGTCTCTGCAGTTTGGTGTCACAGCCGTGATTCAGTGCTGTCTAATGGGTTCCCAGTTGGAATCGGAAAGTGTTGAGTGGTTACTCTCACTTACAAAATTTTATGGGCACTCAGTCAGTTCAGTATTCTAACAGGAATTGCCCCGGAATCACAGGCAGCAGTACTCATCAATTGATACTTCCTTACTGAGATCATTAAAGATTAATATTGCAATCTTAAGTGCACATAGTTCATATTATTACGGGTAACCAAGGATACCTTGAAGATATAACGTATCATGGTGTAATGTTGTGCGCTTTTCCAGCAACACATTTTTCAGCTAATGTTTACTTCAGCTTTGTGTACTATTGTACTGGTGGAATTTGAAAACATGAGGAGGAATAACCATATTCAAAGAAATAGAGTAACTCTCCCTTAGAATATGAAATGGTGCATAGTATCTCAAAGCAATATACCTAAATTATGGTTGAGATGTTCCAATTGACAAAAGTTTTTTTTATTAAAAGTTGAACTGTTAAGGATTATTTTTCAGCAGCTATCATGCTGAATAATGATTGACAGAATAACGTTTTAATCTAATTTGGGGAGGTGGTAGTAGCATAATGGTAATGTCATCGGACTGGTAACCCAGAACACCGGACCAAAGTTCTGATGACATTGGTTAGAGCTTCACTGTGGCAGGAGGTGAAATTTGAATTCCCTAAAAAAGGTCCCGAATGGAGAGCTGACCTATGGTGATTGTGTAATCATTATTGATTTTCATTAAAAACCCACTGGTTCACAAATGTCCTTTAAAGCAGGAAATCTGCCATTCTTATCTGGTCTGGCCCACATCTGACTCCAAACCCAAGGCAATGTGGTTTAATCTTAACTACCCTTTCGGCAAATGGGCATGGGCAGTAAATGTTGGCCAAGCCAGCGATGTGCACACCCAGTGAATATTTTTTAAAATTGTCATTTCTTATTCTTATGGAAATCACAGAATGGCGATAGATTGGAAGACTGCCATTCAATCCAAGATATCCACACTGACTCTCTGTATGAGCTATTCTGCTGGTCTCACTCTTCTTTTCTTCACGCACAATAAAAGCATAGACATTTGGTTAAGAGGTTATAAATATTCATCCTATTGACATTAATAATAATTAATGGTCATTACCTTCAAAAAGCTTTGCCAGTAATTGTCATATCCGTTGTTTAAAAATAAAGGGAACAGGTGGTGATACTGAAGCATTAAGGCATTACAATGATTCAACAGATCAATGGTTCATGGCCAGTAACTCACTTGTTACTAAATCATACATCACAGCCCTGTATCTAGTGTTTCTTTATATGAATAGGGAAAGTCAGTCGAAGAGCCATCATCAAGTGGCTTCTTATGGCTCTCTTTTGGAGTCACAAGGGTGAAGCTGAGTTGTCTGTTTTATCACCCATGAATGATATATGTGGTATAGGATAAAGAGAAAATAGCTTGTGCTGACTGTAAATAAACTGATCTGCTATGAATCACATTGTGATATTATTCATGATATATTTCTAAGGACAGTGGAAATGATCAGATATTTCTCTCCCCTACTCCCTCACTGCAGCCCTATATTAAGGAGAATTCCAGATACAACCAAAACTCGAACAACAAACTCTGAACATCTTCTCAGAGTGGGTGATCATGATTTCACAATGAGACCTGCATTTGGTGGTAGGAACTTGTTTTTATACATTTCATCAAGAATTAAACTTCTCATGCATGTTTTTCTGACAGTGTTGCTCAGTTTTCTAGTTCCTTGATTCAAAACAAGTACTTTAATTCTAATAAGCAACTCATGTGACTGATAGCATTTCTAATATCTAGGGAGAAGTGCACTAAAAACTGTAAGGGTACATTTTGAATGGTTGATGAAGAATGGCAGTACTGCAGAATCAGGTTATAATCTTAAACAGATTATGAAGGAGGAAACTATTTAGAATATATTACCATTATTTAATAAAATCCATACTGATGGAAGACCTCTGCTGGGAGTGAAGGCTGTTGAGCAATCCAGCCAATATTTTGACGAGTATATTGAAATGATGTTTCAATATCAGAAACACAGCCTTCAATCATTTTGTTTTGTCATTAACACATTAGCAACGTTGGACTTTGGAGGTGGCAATGTATCCCTGGCATCCAGTGTTGCTAAGGCAGGGAGCAGGTTTTAAAATATTGTCCAATTCAGGTGATCATAAAGTATTTTGTTCTCAGCCTGTCCCATTGACCACACTGTGTTGCCAAGTGTAAATGCTGCTGCAACTCTCACCCATTCTCCCATCCATTTTCTCACCCATTCTTCCGTCCATTTTCTCACCCATTCTCCCGTCCATTTTCTCACCCATTCTCCCACCCTATTCAAGAGAAGTCGATACGGGGTCCCAGTTAGTACTGGGAATCTGTGGCGGTCTACTAAAATGTGTCTAGACTACATGTTGAGAGATGGGGGAGTGAAAGCTACACTGCTAGTCAGTGAGAGGCATACTTTATGTTTCTTGGGGTAGAGTTTGGGTGGTGAGGATAGAGAACGTTGATTTGTTACATTTATTTTGCTAACCATTTTGGATTTGAATTATAGTTACCCATCTTTTACATGATCTGCTGCAATACTAACCTGATAGACCTGGTCCAAGAAGCTTGATCAGTCCCAGTTTATGTTTTGTAATATTGCCCACTATTGAGTCGATATTGGTCTCACAAATATAACATGATTCTTTAAATAAAGATCCTTATTGCGTAATGTTTGCTCGGTTACTTCCCTAGTGTCAAAGTCAAAGATATCACTGAGCAACTGCAGAGAACCCTGAGGCAGAAGGAGGGGTGTAGTCTTGTAGTCAGAACTTAGAAAGCTGGGTAGGAAATTAGAAAGCAGGACCTCAAAAGAGGTAATTTCTGAATAATTATCAGTGCCATGGGAGAATAAAGAAGACAAACACATGGTTGGAAATATGGCACAGGAAGAAGGACTTTAGCATGAAACATTGAGACTGGCTGTGGGGAAGCTTGGAACTGTATAGGTCAAATGGTTTGCACCTATGTAGACCTAGGATTTACCAGTGTGGTCTGCTAGTGTGATTGTAAAGTTTTAAACTAACTTGGCAAAGGTTTGAGAATCAGGAGATAATATCAGAGAAGGATACCAAAATTCACAGAATATTGAGAGGGATACATGGCAATAGAAAAAGGAATATTTCAATAATTGGGGTCAGAGAGTACAATGGGATCTTGTTCAGATGGACCAATGGGCTGAGGAGTGGAATATGGAGTTTAAATGAGATAAATGTTGCATTTTGGAAAGGCAAATCAGATTGGGACTTATTCAGTTAATTGTAGGACCCTGAGGAGTGTTGCCAAACAAAGAGACCTAGGCGTGCAGGTTCATAGTTCCCTGAAAGTGGAGTTGCAGGTAGGCAGGTGGTGATGGTGATGTTTGGCACACTTGTCTTCATCGGTCAGTGCATTGAATATATTTGGGAGGGACACTTTTAGAATTTCTGGTCTGCCTGCTTTAGGAAAGGTATTGTTAAACTTGAAAGGGTTCAGAAAGGATTTACAAGGATGTTGCCAGGATTGGAGGGTTTGAACTGTAGTGACAGGCTGAATGGGTGTGAGCCTTTTTTCCCTGTACCGTCAGAGGCCGAGGGGTGACCTTATAAAACCATGAAGGTCATGGATAGGGTGAATAGCCGAGTCTTTTCCGAGAATAGAGGTGTCCAAAACTAGAGGGCTTGGCTTTAGGGTGAGAGGAGAAAGACTCAACGAGGACCTGAGGGAAACTTTGTCTCACAGATTGGTGCATGGATGGAATGAGCTTTCATAGAAGCCCTATAGTGTGGATCAGGCTATTTAGCCCAGCAAGTCCACACTAGCTCTCCAAATAGCATCCCATCCACACTCATCCCCATACACTATCCATGTAACCATGCATTCCCATGGCTAATCCACCTAACCTATACATCCCTGTGCAATTTAACATGACCAATCCACCTTGCCTGCACACCTTTGGATTGTGGGAGGAAACTGGAGTACCTGAAGGAAACCCACGCATACACGAGGAGAATGTACAAATTCCAAACAGCCAGTTGCCCAAGGCTGGAAGTGCCAGGGTCTCTGACACTGTGAGGCAACAGTACTAACCATTGAGCCACTGTGTTGTCCAAAGCTGCCAGATGAAGTGGTGGAGGCTGGTACAATTACAACATTTAAAAGGCATCTGGATGGGTATATGAATAGCAAAGGGTTAGAGGGATCTGAGCCAAATGCTGGCAAATGGAAGTAGATTAATTTAGGATACCTGGTCGGCATGGACAAGTTGGACCAAAGGGTCTGTTTGCACGCTGTATAACTTTATGACGCTATGAGTAAGGCGAAAAGTCCAAATCAGGGTGAAGTGCATGATAATTAATGCACCGTCTATAGTCAATAAGATTACGCAGTATCAGACACAGATTGCTACTTGGAAATAGGCTGTTTCGGTAACAGAGATTTGGCTTAAAGAAAAACAGTATCAAGTGTGAAATATTTCTGGATATAATGCCCAGGAAATGGAGAAAAGGTAGAAATGAATACAGAAAAATTGAAATGCTGGAGAAGTAGGATGTTCCAGGGGGGTCAAGGAGAGAAGCTGTTTAGCCAGAGATAAGGAACAAGAAAGTTCAATTTTTTTTGTTTGGTGTAGTTTTTAAGCCATTAAGTAGTGCAAAGAATGTGCAAGAGAATTACAGAGAAATGTAATAAATTATAAAGTAAATGTAATGGAGAAAATATGTTAGTTGTCTGAATATAGACTTGGATAGTCGTCTTGTAAAGAGGAGAGGGGAACTGTGGGCCCAGCTGAGGTATTACATGAATGCTTTAAGGTATCAGAACTGGATAAAATGTATCTAAAGGTGATGAGGAAATTGCAGAGCCCCTGGCCATAATCTTTCAGCCTTCTTTAGACTCAATGATGCTGCCAGGGGACTGGAGAATTGCAACAAAAATAAGTGTCAGGCAAGCCCAGCACCTACAGGCCAGTAGTGGGAAAATTTCAAGAAACAATAATTCAGACAATATTAATCATCACATGAACAAGTGAATGTAAATTACAGAAAGTCAACGTGGATTTCTTAAGGGAAAATCATGTTTAACTAACTTGCTGAATGTTTTTTTGATAACCAAATAGAAAGGGTTGATAAGGACAACGTTGTTGATATGAGATACATGGATATTTTATATAGTGTTACACAGCCAAACTGTGAACAGTCATAGTTCATAGGAAGAAAAGAGAAAGTAACAAAATGGATACAACATTGGTTGAGTGACAAACAGCAACTAGCAGTAGTTAATGGATATTTTTATTTGTTTCTGTCCTTTGATGTTTATTTCATAAATTTGTACATGGGATGTGGGCATCACTAGCAGGGCAGAATTTATTGCCCATTCCTAATTGAAATAACTCCACAGAGGCCGGTATCCTGTCATCAAATCACGCTTTATCTACACGCGGGGAGTCCTTGACACTGATCCGGCTTCCTCAGAGCCAAGCTCTCAAAGTGAACAGGATGTCTGTCATTCTTATTTATATCCGTCAGCCAGGGCTCCCTGATCGGACCAGATTAACAGCCCCAATCAGGGAACTCATATTCTATGAGGACTACCTGGCTGGCGTTATTACAATCGCTACATTCCTCCACCTGTGAGTCTGAGGACAGAGGCTTGTATTTTGTAGCTCCCCCAGGGCATTTTAGCACCAGGACAAATCTTCCAACTCTGCTTCTGATAAGGGCAGAATTGTCGTTGGAATGTCTCTATTTTGTGTATTTTGAAATATCCTAGAAAATGTCTATGTCTATGTCTATGTATTATTCACCCATTTAACTTAATTTGCCAATTTAATCTGCTTTCATGCCTCAATAATTGCCCTTACTTAAGTTTAAGTATATTTTTATTTGTAAAATTCAATCATATTGTGATTGCTACTACCTCAGGGTGCCTTCATTATGAGGTCATTAATTCATTGCACAATGCCAGCTCTATTATAGCCTGGCCTTTGGTTGGCTTCAGAACATGTTGTTTTCAGAGGTGATTCCAAAAGCATTTTATGGACACTTCATCTAGCTTATCTTTGCCCATCAGATTATTTATAATTTAATTTATTTATAAATAGTTTATTTATAAATTAAAGCTTTCCATGATTATTGCTGCATCCTTTTTGACAAGTTCCTATTATCTCTTATGCTCTATTCTACCATGTTGTTACTGTTAGTGAGCCTGTCCTTTCCCACAAACTGCTTCTACATCCTACTTTAGGAAACTAAGGTCATTCCTCTGCATTTTGCTAATACCATTTTAATTAACAGAGCCATCCCTTTACCTTTCCTTAGCTTCCTGTCCTTCCTAAGTGTCACTTAAGCTTCGATATTCAGGTTCCAATTTATGTCATTCCTAAAACCATGTCTCTGTAATTGCTATCTGATCATTGTTATTAATTTCTATTTGTGCTATCAGGTAATCTGTTTTGATTTGATTGCTACTTGCATTCAGATACAGCATTTTTAGCACTTCTTTATTTTTGTAACCTTCAGCTTTATCTGTTGATTTATAATGATATTTGTACTCTCTCCCTTCCTATCACAGTCTATTTACCATTTCCTATGTAAACATATTTCTCTCTTTCCATGCCTTTATTCTTTGATTTACCATATATTATCAAATTTGATTGCTTACTATTTTGTACTTAAACTATTTAGTTTAAGCTCCCCTCTACTTCGCTACTTATCTGGCATGCTAGTCCTAGTGCTATTCAGGTATAAATTATCCCACAGTACAGCATCCACTTTCCCCAGTACTGGTGCCCTTGCCCCAAGAACTGCAACCCATTTCTCCCATTCCAGTGTTTGAGCCATGCATTCATCCCTCCAATTGTATTTGCACATCATTCAGGCAATATCCAGAGATTTTCTGCTTTGGGATTTTCTGCTTAATTTGGTGCTCTTGTACTAACTATGCAGAATCTATTTCTTTGCCCTGCCTATGCTGTTGGTACTTACTAGGAGCACATTAACTGGATCCTCATTCTCCCACTCATCTCCATCCCACAGCAAATTGCCCAAACCCTGGCACTAGACTGGCAACATGGAGTTGTGCATTCTCACTGTTCACCTCAGAGACAGTGTCAATCCTCCTCACTAAACTATGTCCTATTACCATGACATTCTCTGTCTTTGTATGGCTTCCTACATCACAGTGCCATGGTCAGTTAGTTCATCCACCCCGCAGCCCACACTCTCATACAAATAAGTTAAAGGAATTTCTAGTCTATTGGACATTTGCAAAGGATATTGATTGACAGGGCGATTGGGCAAAACTCTAGCTGATGGATTTCAGTCTCAACAAGTAACCTGAATGCGTCCTACACATTTCCAGGCATTGCATTCCATATCCTAACTATTCTCAGAACTCTCTTGCTTCTTTTGTACATCATTTCAAATTTACACAGTCTCATTCTTGTTCCTTTTATGAGCTGGAACAGCTCCTCCCAATTTACTCTGTTCACCTTTGAGGTGAACCTCTATCATATCTCCCCTCAGTTGCCTTCTCTCCAAAGGGAACAGTCCTAACTTCTTCAATCTATCCTCATAACTGATGTTTCTCATATCTGGAACTATTCTTGTAAATCGCTTTTGCACTGTCTCCAATTCATTTACATCTTTCTTATAGTGTAGAGCACACAACTACACAAAGTAGTCTAGGTGATGTTTATAAGTGTCTTATACAAGTTCAACATCAACCACTTGACCTTATACTCAATGCCCTTAATAGTAAAGCCAAAAACACTGTATGCTTTACTAACTGCCCTCTCCATCTGTCTTGCCATCTTCAATGAGCTGGACACATATACACGTAGGTTCCCTTGCTCCTGCACCCCCTTTAGATTTGTACCCCCTATTTTATATTGTCTTTCAATGTTCTCCCAACCAAAGTACATGACCTTACACTTCCCTGCACTGAACCTATCTTCACACTCATTGGCACTCTCATATTTATGAATATTCATTGGCACTCTCATATTTACCTGGACATAATTGTTTTACAGCTTGCATTTATTTTATTTGTTCACAAGATGTGGGCACAGCTCACTGGGGTAGCATATTTGACCCCGTAAAAGATAGCTCTGAGCTGCCGTCTTGAACTATACAGTCCATGGGTTGTGTGTACACCCATCGTATTCTAAGAAAGTTCCAGAATTTGACTCAGCAACTGGGAAAGAAGTACAATATTGGTCCAAGTCAGGATGCTGTGGGACTTGGAAGTGAACTTCCAGTTAGCATTGTTCCCATATATCTACTGTCCTTCTTGATGGTAAAGGATGTGTTTTTGGAAGGTGCTGTTGGAGTAAGTCTTGTAAGTTATTGCTGTGGATTTTGTATATGATATGCAATGTTGCCACTGTGAGTCAGTGCTGAAGGGAGTGAATGTCGAAGGTGGTGATTGACATGCAATCAAGCAGGCTGCTTTGACTTGGATGACGGTATGCCTTTTTTAAGCGCTGCTGGAGTAATAGCCATTCAGGCAAGGGACCAATATTCTGTCCCACCACTGACTTGGACAGGTTTTAGACAGGGGATGAGTTTCTCCCTGTAGCCTCCAACCTGCTGTTGTAGTCACAGTATTTATGTGACAGTCCCAGTTCAATTTCTGATCAATTGTGAGGCTGTTAATGGTGATGGATTCAGCAATGGTAATGCCATTAAACATCATGGGGAGAAGCTTCTCTCCAGATCATACTATTCAAAGAGGGAAGAATGGGAACTTTGAGGCCCAGAATCTGTAGTAAATTGAAGATAAGCAACTTGAAAGGTGCCAATCATTAGAGATGCAATGCCCTTACTCTTTCCAATCTCAGGGCCTATACTTGGACACAACAGAAGTGTTGTGTCATTGATATCTCCACTTCACAAGGCAGGTACCCATGGGATTGATTGCAAAGTGCATCTGACATCCCAGTGCATTGTAAACTTTCTGATCACAATTTGTCTATACTTGTAAACCTTTCAAAGTAGAGTGTCAGGCATATCCTGAAAAATATGGCCTATTATCGGTTTATACAGGATGGGGAATCCAAGATGGAGGACAGGAAAGATTGTGGCTGTAACAGCTGATCCTTCGTTGAGGTATTTTACTTGTTAGAGCTGATTTCCTTGAATTCCAGGAGCAGTAATTACTGTTTTCTAAGCTTTTGCATTGTTTTGGAAATTTGGTGGAAAAATGATCAAAACAACGGCACTTTAAAAAAAGAGGAAGGGAGACAAAGACAGTAACCACATGGGAAATGATTCAAATGGAGAAAAAAAACCTACACTGCTGCCTGACCCAGCAGTGAGTCTGCACAGCTGCTGCCTTTGCTGTAGTGTTTCATGTATCTCTGGACATAGGAGTTGGTTCTAAGAAAAATAAACAAACAGCGAAATTCATAGCTGACCTGGAGAAACCTGGGGTGGGGGGCGGGGGGGGGGAGTGGGGGGCGGTGGTGCAGGAAGAGGGTGGTGGAGATCACAACAGGGGAGCAGTAAAGTGGCTAATTTTAAAGCCTAACCTTACTTGTTTTTGTAAATCTACAGTAGTGAGGACAGGGAGTTCTTTCTTGTTTATATGTTTTTATTGAGATCTGTCTCTTGATTAAACCTAAATAATATAAAAACGTAGGTACTAAGCTAGCCTGGAGCAGGGATTTTAGAGCAGTAAGATTGTGCTATTTTCTGGGTCTATAGATTGTTAAGGTGCAAAGCTGGGCAACAGTGAGGACTTGCAGATGCTGGAAATCAGAGTTTAGATCAGAGTGGTGCTGGAAAAGCACAGCAGGTCAGGCAGTATCCGAGGAGCAAGAAAATCGATGTTTCGGGCAAAAGCCCTTCATCAGCCCTTAAGGTGCAAAGACGGCCTGTATTAGAGTGATCTGCTTTTCTTATTGGATGTTGGAAATTAGGAAGAGTTTCCATGTTACTGATGTTTATGTCTGCAGCAAGTCTGTTTAGTTGCGAATCCTATTGGTTCCTATGGATCATTTGGAGCAGCTGTTACAGGCAATGAGGAATTTACAGGAGCTCAGGGTGTGATGGATGGCAGTTGCAGGAAAGGAGATAACCTGAAGTTATGGGTGACGTCCAGGAAAGGTAGGAGAGGAAGGGCAGGTAGTGTAGGAATCTCCTATGGCTCTCCCCATCTCAAATAAGTATGCTGTTTTGGAAAATGTAGGGGGTTGATGGACTCTCAGAGGAATGTAGCATGAACAGTCAGGTTTCTGGTACTGAGACTGGCTCTAATGTAATGAAGGGTACACCAGGTTCCAAGCGATTGTTTGTGGTTGGGGACTCTGTAGTCGGAGGCACAGATAGACAATTCTGCTGCCGACAGTGAGACATCAGAATGGTATGTTGCCTCCCTGGTGCCAGGATCAAGGATATCTCAGAGATAGTCCAGAATATTCTCAAAGGTGAGAGGGACTTGTGGGAGGCTGTTGTACACATTGGTTCTAACATCACAGGGAGAGAAAAGAACGAGATTCTGAGGAGAGAATATAGGAAGTTAGGCAGAAATTTAAACAGGAGATCCTCTAGGGTAGTCATAACTAGACTACTCTTGGTGCCACAAGCTAGTGAGGGTAGGAATAGGAGGATAGAGCAGATAAATGTGTGGCTGAGATGCTGATGTAGAGGAGAAGGGTTCACATTTTTGGATCATTGGAATCTCTTCCGGGATAGAAGTGACCTGTATAAGAAAGATTGCATCTGAATTGGAAGGGGACTAATTTACTGGTGGGGAGACTTGCTAGAGCTGCTTGGGAGGATTTAAAGTAGTAAAGGAGGGTGGGGAGGTGGGACACAGGGACATAGTGAGGACTGGTACAGTTGGGAAAAGGAGTAAGTCAAACAGTCAGGGCAGGCAGGAACAAAGCAGACAATGAGGTTGGACTGATAAATTAAAGTGAACTTATTTCAATGCTAAAGGCATAACAGGTAAGGCAGATGAACTCAGGGTATGATTGGGAACATGGGACTGGGATATCAACAATGACAGAGAAATAGTTCGGAGATGAACAGGACTGGCAGCTTAACACTTCAGGGATAGATGCTATGGGAAGGATAGAAAAGGGGGAAAGAGAGGAGGAGGAGCAGTGTTTTTGATTAGGGGTAGCATTATGGCTGTACTTAGGGAGGATATTTCTGGGAATAGGTCCAGGGAAATTATTTGAGTGGAACTGACAAATAGGAAAGGGATGATCAACTCTTTCGGATTGTACTAAAGAACTTTCAAAAGCTTATTGGCGAGGGGGGGGGGGGGCAAATGTTCACAGGTAAAGAGACAGCAGGAAAATAGAAAGCTTTCAAAAATGAGATAATGAGAGTCAAGAGATTGTATGTTCCTGTTAGGTGAAGGGCAAGGCTGGTAGGTGAAGGGCAAGGCTGGTTGGTGTAGGGAATGCTGGATGACTAGAGAACTTGAGGTTTTGATTAAGAATCAGAAGGAAGCATATGTCAAGTATAGACAAGGTAGATCAAATGAATCCTTAGAAGAGTATAAAGGCATTAGGAGTATACTTAAGAGGGAAATCAGATTGGCAAAAAAGGGACACAAGATAACTTTGGCAAATAGGGTTGAGAGAATCCAAAGGATTTCTACAAATGCATTAAGGACAAAAGGATAATTAGGGAGAGAATAGCACCCCTTAAAGATCAGCAAAGCCGCCTAGGTTTGTAACTGCAGGAGATGGGAAGATACTAAACATGTTTACTGTGGAGACAAATGTGGAAGATATAGAATATGGGGAAATAAATAGTAATGTTTTGAAAAATGTCCATATTGCTGAGGAGGAGGTGCTGAACATGCTAAAATCTGTAAAGGTGGATAAATCCCCAGGACCTGATCAGGTGTACCCTAGAACTCTGTGGGAAGTTAGGGAAATGATCGCTGGGCCCCTTGCTGAGATATTTGTATCATCGAAAGCCACACGTGAGGTGCTGGAAGACTGGAGATTAGCTAACGTGGTGTCACTGTTTAAGAAAGGTGGTAAGGAAAAACCTGGGAAGTATAGAGCTGTAAGCCTGACATTGTTGGTGGGTAAGTTGTTGGAAAGAATCTTGAGGGGCAGGATTTGCATATTTTTGGAATGGCAAGGACTGGCTAGGGATAGTCAACATGGCTTTGTGGGTGGGAAATTGTGTGTCACTAACTTGATTGAGATTTTTTAAGAAGTAACAAAGAGAATCGATGAGGGCTAAGTGATAGATGTGATGATTATGGACTTCAATAAGGTGTTTGACAAGGTTCCTCATGGTAGACACTTAGCAAGGTTAGATCACATGGCATATATGGAGAACTAGCTACTTGGATAGAAAACTGGCTCAAAGGTAGAAGACAGAGAGTGGTGGAGGCCTGTGACCATCGGTGTGCCACAAGGATCAGTGCAAGGTCTGCTGCTTTGTGTCATTTATATAAATGATTTAGATGTGAACATAGGAGGCATCGTTAATAAGTTTGCAGATGACAGCAAAATTGGAGATATAGGGACAGCGAAGAAGGTTATCTCAGATTACAATAGGATCTTGATCACATGGGCCAGTGGACAGAGGAGTGGCAAATGGAGTTTAATTTAGAGAAATATGAGGTGCTGCATTTTGGAAAGGCAAATCAGGGCAGGATTTACACACTTAATGATAAGGTCTTGGGGAATTATGCTGAACAAAAAGACCTTGGAGTGTAGGTTCATAGTTCCCTGAAAGTGGAGTCACAGATAGGATAGTGAAGAAGGCATTTGGTATGCTTGCTTTTATTGGTCAGTGCATTAAATGTAGGAATTGAGAGGTTATATTGTGGCTGTATAAGACTTTGGTTAGGCCACTACTGGAATACTGTGTGCAATTCTAGTCTCCCTGTTATAGGAAGGATTTATAAGAATGTTGCCAGGGTTGGAGGGTTTGAGCTATAAGGAGAGGTTGAATAAGCTGGGGCTTCTTTCCTGTATCATGGGAAGCTTATAAAATCACTGTGTTATCTGTAAAATCAAAAGCCCTGTGATTCCTTTTCAAGGGTCACTGTTCAGTGGACTGCAAAATTAAGAAGTGAGAAATTTGAAATGTATTTTGTTACAGGAAATTATAACAGACAACGTTGGTAGTCATATTTTTGGCTTTTGTTTTGTTAAATCTATCTCTTTTGTGTTAACATGTGCTATGATGTTGTCACTCTTGATAACAGCGCTCAAATATTCTTCTGCAGGACAGAAACAGTAATTCATTACATCAAGTTTAGATTGGTTTCTTTGGAGATTAATGGAACTTTAAAGCTCTTCACATCTCTCACAGTGTGCAGCCACATGCATTTAGAATTAAAACTGCAAATCGCTTTTTTGGATTTTGCATTGCAAACCCATTGGCTGTGGTATTTGACTAACCATCTGGAAGCTCAGTTGAATGTACAAGTGAGGATTAACTAGCTCAGGCTTCTGAGGACCATGAGATTAAAAGAAGCAGCAATTTACGCATGTGTGTCTGCACAACAGCTGTCTACCTATCTATCTTGGGAAATACGGTATTTGCTCACGTATAATATGTTGTTTGCAATAAAGTGTTCCCCAGGCAGTGATTCCACCGTGGAAAATGAAAATTGTTTAAATTCTGAAAAGAAAATACATATCTAAAGTAAAATGTATACCAAGGCTTATTTAATTTTAGAATTATGTAATTTCGTAGATCATATAGGTGGCTTAAAGTTAATGAAATGCAGCATTAACCCAAAGCATTTGTAAAATGCTTTTTGCAGGAATTATGTCATATCACATGGTCTGATTTGTGCACTTGAAGAGGATGTGATCAATTCCTTAATACTCTTGGGTTAAAAGCTCATTGGTCAAAGTTCTGAAGGAAACCTGTCAGCCACTTTGTCATTAATGTATCATGAATAAATGAAGAGGGAGATTATTGGAAGAGGAAATATGTTCTCCCACATTTTTATGTTAAAAACATTTTTCATTCCATTACTTTACTAAGCATGTGTTCCCTTGGATTAGTTTATCAGTCATTTTCATGTTACCTATATGGACCAATGATCTTAATTACACTTCAGTTTCCTTAACAGTGTAATTCCATGATCCCAATTCGCAAAAGCACTCTCACGCAGGATGAGGAAGGAGGACAGATCGCCTCAAAATCACCTTGAGTGCTTCACTGTCAGTGAAATATTTGATGATGATAAGACTTGTGGGAATGGGGGAATTGGTTTATGTTAAATTATGTGAGTGAGCTTCACCCTGAGAAAAGCAGCTGTGCGGCACTACTTGTCAGTGCCCTTCCTGATCTTCCTTCTCTTCATGTTTCTCCTCCTCCCATTGCATTTCTTGCTATCCAGGTCCTGGTGAGTTCTGGTCCCTCATGATGTTGAAGTATTCAACAAACAGAAGAAATGCTGCTGTAGTAATAATATCACTGAACTAGTAATCCAGCTGCCCAGGCTAATATTGTGTGAACATAGGCTCAAATCCTACAGTGCCTAATGGAACTTGAATTCAATTAATAAATCTGGATTTTAAAGCTAAACTCAGTAAAGGTGACTATGAATGTATTGTTGATTATTGAGAAATCTGATATCCTTACCTTCTCAGGCCTACATGTGACCCTGGATCCATAGAATATCTTACAAATTGACAGACCACTCATTCTACATATGTATGAACAAGGAGCAAGAGGCCATTCAGTCCCTCCTGCCTGCTGTGCTACTCTGTAAGATCATGGCTGGTCTGCTTGTAACTTCAAATCGACATTCCTACCTACCCCTGATAACCTTTCACCCTATGTTTAACAAGTTTATATCCACTTCTGCCTGAAAAATATTCAAAAACTCTGCATTTTGAGGAAAGGAGTTCCAAAGACTTTTGAACCTTTTTGTAAAAACAATTTGTTTTATCTCTGTTTTAAATGGGTGACTCCCCATTTTTAAACAGTGACCCCAAGTTCTAGATTCTTCTTTCAGACAAAACATCCCCACTTCCACATTGTCAAGACCCCTCATGATCTGATATGTTTCAACTAAGTTCCCTCTTGCTCTTCTAAACCCCAGTGGATGTAAGCCTAGACTGTCTCATAAGACAACCTGCCTATCCCAGGTATTACTCTGATAAACAATTTGAAAATGGCTTCCAACACGTTTACATCCTTCCTTAAATAACCTGACCGATATTGTACTCAGTACTCCAAATATGGTCTCATCAATACCTAGTGTTATTGAAGCATAACTTCCCTACTTTTGTATTCAATTCCCCCCTCTCAATAAACAATAACATGCTATTAGCTTTCCTAATTACTTACTGCATATTAGCCTTTTGTGATTCATGCACTAGGACACTTTCTGCATCTCAGAGCTCTGCAGCCTCCCAACATTTAGATAATTTGCTTCTTTGTCATTCCTCCTGTCAAATTGATAATATCACGTTGTCCCACATTACACTTCATTTTCCAGATATTTACCTTGTCTGTATCTTCTTGTAGCCTCCTTATGTTCTCTTCAAAATTTACTTTCCTACCTATCCTCGTGGCATCAGAAAGAAATGGCAACTTTCAGCTCTTTCATCCTCGTGATGTAAGTTGTAAACAGTTATGGTTCCAACATTAACCCCTGTGGCACAGCACTTGTTACATCTTGCTAATCAGAAAAAAATAACGTTTCAAACGTTTCAGCCAAATCAACATGCTACCCCTCGCACCATGAATTTTATTTTTTGTAATAACCTTTCATAGAGTCATAGAGATGTACAGCACAGAAACAGACCCTTCCGTCCAACTCGGGTGACACTTTATCAAATGCCTTCTAGAAACCTAAGTACAATTCATCCAAAAGTACCTTTATCCTCAGCATGTTACTTCCCTAAGGTAAAGAATTCCAGTAGATTTGAGGGACACAATGTCCCTTTCATAAAACCATGTTGACACAACCTGAATACCTTCAACTTATTTAAATGTCCTACTACAACTTCTTGACTAATAGTCTCTAACATTTTTCCTTTGACAGATGTTGAGCTGCCCTGTAGCTTCCTACTTTCTGTCTCCCTCCTTTTGAATATTCTACCATCCCTGAATCTAGGGAATGTTAGTGATCACAACGAATGTTCTCTCTCAAACTGCGCAGCCACTGGGAGGTTCCATACATGCTCATCACAATACATTGGCTGTCACTTACAGAACCTGCTGCTCTGCATGGACCTTGGAGATCTGTGTATACTACCTTGCAGGAACAGAAACAGTTCAACAACATTTCTCAGCTTCTGGTTCTGGACTCTGCTTTCTTCAGTTTTCTGCAGCTTGCCTGTATTGCACAGTGGATTCGTCAACTGCTATCCCTGCTTGCACTTATTTATGTTCTTTTATATCTTTTATAAAAGGATCTGTTCATCCAGATATTCTAGTCCTCTAATTTCAAACCTTTTGTTTCCTTAGATACTATGAAGGTCAGTTTCCTTTGTAAAATTATCTGTTCTGTTACCCCTTCTCTTCCCTTTTCAGTGCAAGTTCGGTGAAACAGTTAAGGCCTGTTTTAAAAAGTAGAAATCAAGTCGAAAGACACAGATTCCCTCACAGTAGGCAAAAACATAGAGATAGGAGGAGACCTGTCAGTTTTTTCTGAGCTCCATCCACCTATTTTGGCTCCATAACTTTTAACATTGGTTAGCCAAATCTGTTAATCTTCAATTTCAGGCAGTTAATCAAATAAGTATTGGATTTATTTTGAGGAAAAGGATTCTGCATTTTAATCACTCTTCATATGAAGAATTTCACTTCTGAAATGATATGTATATCCACTGGTTCTAGGCTTACCCTGCAGATGTTATCCTCTGTCAAATCCTTACATTCTCAAGCAAAAGCATCCCTTAGCACTCTATATTTTATGCTTTGTTTATGAAATTCCTCCTATACCCTTTGGTAATATTCTAACAAATCTATCCTGGTCTCTTCCCAAGATCCAATATAGACATTTTTAATCAACCCCTTCAAACATCTAATGAAACACCTCTGGAGCAACCAGAACTTGAATCCAGGCCTTCTGGGCTGGAGGTGGGACATTACCACTGTGCTGCAAGACCCATCAAACACAAAGTATATCCTATCTAAAGTGCAGTGCCTAGCTCTGTACACAGTAATGTGTGGTAACTAGTGTTTTTTATAGCCATAGTAATTATAAAGTCAAATATTCCATTGTGAAATACTAGAAAATGCAACTTCTTGGGAGTCAGAATTGTTTTCTTAGGTGGAAAACAGACTATAAAATCTCCAAACTGTTAACCAGCAGATATAGAGTCATAGAGTCACAAAGGTGGTCAGCATGGAAACAGACCCTTTGGTCCAACCTGTCCATGCCAACCAGCTATCCCAACTCAATCTAGTCCCACCTGCCAGCACCCAGCCCATATCCCTCCAAACCCTTCCTATTCATATACCCATCCAGATGCCTTTTAAATGTTGCAATTGTACCAGCCTCCACCACTTCCTCTGGCAGCTCATTCCATATACGTACCACCCTCTGCGTGAAAAAGTTGCCCCTTAGGTCTCTTTTATATCTTTTCCCTCTCATCCTAAACCTATGCCCTCTAGTTCTGGACTCCCCCACCCCAGGGAAAACACTTCGTCTATTTATCCTATCCATGCCCCTCGTGATTTTATAAACCTCTATAAGGTCACCCCTCAGCCTCTGACGCTCCAGGGAAAAAGCCCTAGCCTATTCAACCACTCCCTATAGCTCAAATCCTCCAACCCTGGCAACATCCTTGTTAATCTTTGCTGAACCCTTTCAGGTTTCACAACATCTTTCTGATAGGAAGGAGACCATATTATTCCAAAAGTATTCCACAATATTCCAAAAGTGGCCTAACCAATGTCCTTTACAGCTGCAACATGACCTTGCAACTCCTGTACTCAATATTCTGAGCAATAAAGGAAAGCATACCAAACACCTTCTTCACTATCCTATCTACTTGCAACTTCACTTTCAAGGAGTCATGAAACTGCACTCCAAGGTCTCTTTGTTCAGCAACACTCCCTAGGACCTTACCATTAACTGCATAAGTGCTGCTAAGATTTGCTTTCCCAAGATGTAGCACCTCACATTTATCTAAATTAAACTCCATCTGCCACTTCTCAGCCCATTGGCCCATCTGATCAAGATCGTGTTGTAATCTGAGGTAACCTTCTTCGCCGTTCACTACACCTCCAATTTTGGTGTCATCTGCAAACTTACTAACTATACCTCTTATGCTCACATCCAAATCATTTATATGAATGATGAAAAGTAGTGGAACCAGCACTGATCTTTGTGACACTCCACAGATCACAGACCTCCAGTCTGAAAAACAACCCTCCACCACCATACTCTGTCTTCTACCTTCAAGCCAGTTCTGTATCCAAATGGCTAGTTGTCCCTGTATTCCATGAGATCTAACCTCGCTAACCAGCATCCCATGGGGAACCTTGTCGAATGCTTTACTCAAGTCCATATAGATCACATCTACTGCTCTGCCCTCATCAATCCTCTTTGTTACTTCTTCACAAAACTCAATCAAGTTCTGAAAAGGACAAACCAACAACCAGCTATATGTTGTGGTTAAGCTCTTCAAGTATCACTGCTGAAGGTTCCTTCCTGCTTATTAATGGCATGAGTTGCTCTGTGAGTTTACCAAATGTCCGGTCAGGTTTTGGGGCAGACACCTATCACAAAAATACCCTACTCCAAATCTAGATCCCTGATTTAAATATCTTAATCTTTGTTTGAAAATTTCTGCCATGGAATAAACACGATCACCACCTCCCATAGGCAAGGTTTGGTGCTGATAATGCACACTAAAAATAAATGCAGCATCAACAATTTTCTCGGTCCCTGCCTTCCATTACAATATCAGCTTGGACAGAAAATCAATGCAATACTTTACTTGAAGGATTATTTTGAACAAAACCACAAACTCATGATTTGTAACCATATTTATAGCCTTGTTAAAATTAACATGGAGGGAAGGCATCGCCTTGTTTATCCTCCATAGGGTATTCCCTCCACTCTCAATAATTCTATTTACTAACAAACCTAAATATATTATTTCCCTTCAGTAATTGTCTTTATCCAGCAAGATTTATTCTCTGTAAGTAAATTGATTGTTTTATCCTTTGGCCCATGAATCATCCAGATCTTACATAACTTGCTGCAAACCCTGTCCCACATCATGCAGAGGGCATGTTTTCATTATTACTATCGGAAAAGAGATTTAACTTTGAGATGGCTCTGCTGCATCCCTGTTGCCCAGATTGGGTTATCGAGAGGAGATCAGCTCAGCTCGATGGCACACTGCCCAGTGAATGTGAATGACTGATTTCGTGTTTCAACTTAAACTAATGAAAAACCACCTCAATCCTTCTTCCTATTTGGTTTATATCGACAGCAGAAAGCTACACGTGGTTCAGTGCTGAGTAACATTGAATTGGGTAAGGTTTATATGATAGTTGATATTGGAAATAAGACACATCACTGGGCATGGTAAGCAGAACACATGGTACCCAAAACTAAATTTCCGTTCCCCAGCAACAACAAGATTTACATATTGACTTTAATATACGGCATACCGAAACATTATAAGCAAAACCTGACATGGGGCTATGTAGGAGATATTCAGCTGAATTTTACTGGCTCCAGGAGGCAGAGAAAGCTATGGTAATGGCGGGAACCATGTCCACGTCCTGACCACGTCCTGCCTTTGTGGAATTTTACCAAGGGAAAGACTGGATTGGATAGGCTGCATACCCCAAGGATGCACACACCCAATTTACGTATGTAAAGGCCCTGGGTAAGGGGCATTTTAGTGTGCTATTAGTAATTCTTATATTCATTTATAGAATGTGGGTGTCACTGGATAGGCCGGCATTCATTGCCCATTACTAACTGTCCTGGAAAAGGTGGCAGTGACATGCCTTCTCGATCTGCTGCTCTCCTTGGGATTAAGGGACACCCATGGTGTTCTTAGGAAGAGTTTACCAGGATTTTGGCTCAGCAACATTGAAAGAATGACTGGACCAGACAGTTTTAACCTCCTCCATTTGATAAAGACAATTTATTTGGATGAAAATGTCCCTCATTATGCTGATTCTTCAGCTACTACCAATAACCACACTATTACCATCCCAGGCTTTACCAGTGATGAGAAACTTAACTGGTCTAGACATATAAATACAATTGCTACAAGAGCAGGTCAGAGACAATGAAGTCTGCAGCAAGTAATTAACCTCCTGATTCTGCAGAACCTGTCCACCATTTGCAAGGCACAATTCAGGACTGTGATGGAAGTTTCAAGAAGCTTGACACCATCTAGAATGAAGCTTCAGGCATGATTGACACCACATTCTCAAATATCTACTCCCTCTCCCACCGACTCTCAGTAAGAACAATATGTACTATTGTCAAGATGACCTGCAGAAATTCACCAAGGCTTCTTAGGCAGCACTTTCCAAACCCATGACCACTAATATCTAGAAGGACAAGCGCAGCAGGTACATGGGAAAATCGCATCTGCAAGTTCGGCACTCAGTCACTCCCCATCCTGACTTGGAAATATATCACCAGTGTCACTGGCTCACAATTGTGGAACATTTTCCCTAAGGGCATTGTGGGTCTCTCTAAACCAAATGGACTGAAGCAGTTCAAGAAGGCAGTTCACCACACCTTCTGAAGGAAAACTGGGGATAAACAATACGTGTTAACCCAGCCAGAGAAACCCATATGCCATGAATGAATTCAAAAAAACTTTGGAGAAGCGTTTTGAAAAGACCATCC
This sequence comes from Chiloscyllium punctatum, assembly GCF_047496795.1. Classification (NCBI taxonomy): domain Eukaryota; kingdom Metazoa; phylum Chordata; class Chondrichthyes; order Orectolobiformes; family Hemiscylliidae; genus Chiloscyllium; species Chiloscyllium punctatum. Next base: position 58,428,874 of record NC_092741.1, on the reverse strand, counting down.
AGAGAGCCTGCCAGCAGGGCCAAGAGAACTAGGGCTGTTAATTCTGGACCTTCAAATAACACTCAGAGGAGAGTCTGCTCCAAATTTAACCAAACTACCCTTAAATTACCCTGTCTGGCTTTTTGTCAGCTCAGCATGACAGTTCCACATTAACTGACCTCAGTAAGCAGTGAGCTGTGTTAGTGCCATTGTTTCAGGGACAGCTTACACATGATCTCCAATTATATTGAATAGGTGGTCAGCACTCTATTGTTATTAACCTTCTGTTATTAACATACACGCAATTTAAAGCTTTTATTACCATTTTTAAATCTGTGACATCCATCTCATGTCAAACTTTCTGACAACAAGGGATCTGTCATGGGGAAATTGCTCGAACAAATTATTAAGAATGTTATACTAGGATAGTTGGAAAGCCAAAATAGGATTGGGGAGGAAGAGATATAGTAGTGATATCACTAGAATCGTATCTTAGAGATCCAGGCTCATCCTCTGGGGATTTGGGTTTGAATCCTACTGTGGCGGGTGGTGAACTTTGAGTTCAATAATAGTGACCATGGGCTGAATCTAACTTTTTTTTGGACTAAGTGCGAGTTGCATTGAGATTTTTAAATGGATTCTGGCTGTGAGGCCTACCAGGTCTTTGTGCCATATCAAACGTGCCTAACTGATGACCTATCCTACCACTTTGGCATCCCTCACATCCAATTCTTTACCCAGCTTCCCACACGCTGTTCATGGAACAACCTCCAAATTCATCAGATACATTTTTTTAGGGAGGGCTGTTCTTCTGTGAAATTATCTTCCTGAGAAAGTCAAGGCTGGACCTTGGATTAATTCCAGGGTGAATTAGATAGATTTTTCATAGATAAGGGAGTCAAGTGTTATAGTAAACAGACAGGAAATTGTGTTTGAGATGAGGACCAAATCAGCTGCGATCTTATAGAAGAAATAAATAATTTCAAAACATTAAAGTTGCTAAAGGGTATGAGGGTAAACCTGGAGTACGTCATTGAGATAAGTTGATCAACCATGAACATATTAATTAAGATGGATCTAATAGCCTACTTCTACTTCCACTACTATTATCTCTGTTTCTGTTGATCAGACTCAAAAAGTTGAATAGTCTACATCTGCTCCTAAATCTATGTTCCTTTGACAGATTAAGCCTCGCTTTCATCAAGAATGTTTTCTGAAGAATAGCTGAAGAGTTATTTGTGTTTTAATTAACAAAGCTTTTCATTTCAATATTTAAATGATAACATGGATTAATGTGATGCTGCAATCATGTAACATCTCTTGTCATGGCTAGTAGCAGACAGTAAATCAATACTATTTTTGTAGTCTATTTCTAATCCTTACAGAAGATTCTGAGCAAAAACCCACGCAGCTGGCATTTTGATATAACGTGAAAGAAATCCACTGATTTTTGGATAAGGTGAACATGTTTTTCTCCTTCTATTCAAGTGTCAGTGAGAAATTAAATTATGGTTTTTACAAAAACGCTTTTTTGTTTGCATTAAGAATCATTTCCAAATGCATGGATTGACACTATTTTGCACTGTCAGGCCCCGCAATACCTGTTGGAGTTGATGTGATGGTGGAAAGCCTGGACAGTATTTCTGAGGTGAATATGGTAAGTAATCAAAATGAGCTTCACTATTTACATTAAGATGGGCCTAAGACCAAAACAGGCAGCACTATCTGATCATATATATTTATGTATGTATATATTGTTTAGATGAAATGCTATTGTCTAATTTCTTTTTCCTGTGTGTTTTCTCTCCTGTCTTGACAAGGTAATGTAAAATTTGGACTAAAAGAGAACATGACAAATAGATTTCAACCAATTGCTTTGAGAGTTTGTGAGTGAGAACCTTTCCTCTAATATTTTGTCCCTTCTTAGTCAGAGGGAGTAATAGTGACATGATTAAGATCAGTAATGAGAGGACTGAAAATGGCTGTCAACTATTATGTGGGCTTTCATATTGTTGGAACTTCTGATTTTCTCATATGAGTTTTATAAAAATTGTGAATGGCCTAAATGTACTGGCAATAATGCATAGTAAAAATTGTAGAAATTATACGTTTATTTCATGAGAAACTGAATATAAGATTGCTGTTTGTAGCTCAAACATTTTGATTAACTTTTAGATTTCTAAAGCCTAAAATATTTTGGTTTTCAAAGTAATGATAAAATATTGTTTTGATGAGAATTGACTTTTCAAGTAGTTTGAAAAGTAATAGTGTAGCGCATGCCAAATATGATGTGGACAAATTGAATGTGTGGGCAATGCAAGGCAGATGAAGTATAACGTGGATAAATGTAAAGTTATCCATTTTGGTAGCAAAAACAGGAAGGCATATTATAATCTGATTAGTGATAGATTGGGAACTGCAGTGAGACCTGGGTGTTCTTATATACCAATTGCTGAAAGTAAACATTGCAGGTGCAAAAGGTAGTGAAGAAGGCAAATGAGATGTTGGCCTTTATAATGAAAGGATTCTATTGCAAGTTGTGGCAATTATACAGGACCTTGTTGAAACTGTACTTGGAGTATTGTGTGCAGATTTGGTCTCAGCTGAAGAAGGAGGGAGTGCAACAAAGGTTTACCAGACTGGGATAGTGTGGTGCTGCTCTTCATCAGGAATGTTGGTTGGGGGGTGGGGGGTGGGCTGGGGAGTCAAGGGGGCTGAGAGATAAATGGGATGGAGGCTGGGGGAAGGTAGCTTGGAAGGCGATAGGTCGATGAAGATATGGGGTGATGGTGATAGGTTGGAATGGAAGAAGGAGCAGATAGGAAGGAGAATGCATATGTAGGACAGTTCAAGAGGGCAGTGCTGAGTTGGAGGGTTGGATCTGGGATGAGGTGCGGGGAAGGGATATCAGGAAACTGATGAAATCCACCTTGATCCCATGTGGTTGGAGGGTCCCAAAGCGGATGATGAGGTGTTCTTCCTCCAGGCGTCGAGTGGCTAGCATTTGGTGGTAGAGGAGACCCAGGACTTGCATGACCTTGCTGTAGTAAGAGGGGGAGTTGAATGGTCAGCCACAGGACGGTGGGGTTGTTTAGTACGTGTATCCCAGAGATGCTGTCTGAAACATTCCACAAGTTGGCGTCCTGTCTCCCCAGTGTAGAGGAGACCACATTGAGAGCAATGCACATAATAGATGAGATGTTTGGAAGTGCAGGAAAATCTCTGCCAGATGTAGAAGGATCCTTTGGGGCCTTGTATGGATGTGAAGGGGGAGGTGTGAGTGCAGGATTTTCATCTCTTGTGGTGGCAATGGAAGGTGCCAGGAGTGGAGGGTGGGATGGTGGGGGCCAGGAATGGACCTAACGAGGGAGTCGGGGAGGGAATGGTGTCTGCGGAACACAGAAAAGGGTGGGGAGGGAAATATATCTCTGGTAGTGGGGTCTGATTGTAGGTGGCAGAAATGGCGGAGGATGATGTGTTCTATCCGGAGGTTAGTAGGATAGAAGGTGAGGACCAGGGAATTCTGTCCTTGTTGCGATTGGAGGGGTGGAGTTCAAGGGCGGGGGTGCAGGAAGTGGAAGGGTTGTGCTGGAGGACATTGTTGAACACATGGGAGGGAAAATTGCAGTCCTTGAAGTAAGATGCCATCTGGGATGTTCTGGAGTGGAATTGGTCCTCCTGGGAACAGATATGGTGGAGGTGGAGGAATTGGGATAGCGTTTTTACAGAAGGGCGTTTGGAAGAGGTGTAGTCCAGCTAGCTGTGGGAGTTCGTGTGTTTGAAGTAGGTGTCCATGTTGAGTTGGTTGCCGGAAATGGAGATGGGGAGGTCCAGGAAGAGGAGGGAGGTATCCGAGATGGTCCAGGTGAACTTGAAGTCAGGGTAGAAGGTGTTCATGAAGTTGATGAACTGTTCAACCTCCATGTGGGAATATGAGGTGGCGCCAACAGTTATCAATGTAGTGGAGGAAAAGGTGGGGAATGGTGCCTGTGTTTAGGCAGAAGGTGGACTGTTCCACATATCTGACAAAGAGGCAGGCATAGCTGGGGCCCATGCAGATGCCCATGGCTACTCCTTTGGTTTGAACGAATGGGAGGATTCAAAGGAGAAATTGTTGAGGGTGAGGACCAATTCAGCCAATTGAATGAGTGTGTTGGTGGAAGGGTATGGGTTGAAATAAACGGAGGGCTTGGAGGCCTTCACCATGGCGGATGGACATGTACAGGGACTGAATGTCCATGGTGAAGATGAGGCATTGGAGCTGGGGAACCAAAACTCATGGAGGAGGTGGAGGCTGTGGGTGGTGTCCTGAATGTATGTGGGGGGTTCCTGGACCAAGGGGGACAGGACTGTGTCATGGTATGCGGAGATCAGTTCGGTGGGGCAGCACCAGGTGGAGATGATGGGTTGACTGGGGCAGTCCTGCCCCCCTGAACTTATCCCCACAAACCTGACTGTTCCAGTTGACCCATTGTCTCCGCCTGCTCCTGCCCCACTGATTATCGCTGCATTCTGCCCCACTGAACTTATCCTCACAAACCTGACTGCCATGGTCGACCCATTATTTCCGCCTGCTCCTGCCCCACCGAGCTTATCTCTGCATATCTTGATACCGTCCTGTCCCCTTGGTCCAGGATCTTCCCACATACATTTGGGACACCTCCTCCATGACTTTTGGTTCCCTGGCTCTAAATGCCTTATCTTCACCATGGACATTCAGTCCCTGTGCACATCCATCCACCATGACGAAGGCCTCCAAGCCCTCCATTTCTTCGTTGCAGATGGACTTTAATTTAGATAAATGCGAGGTGCTGCACCTTGGGAAAGCAAATCTTAGCAGGACTTATACACTTAATGGTAAGGTCCTCAGGAGTGTTGCTGAACAAAGAGACCTTGGAATACAGGTTCATAGTTCCTTGAAAGTAGAATCGCAGGTAGATAGGATAGTGAAGAAGGCATTTGGCATGCTTTCCTTTATTGGTCAGAGTATTGAGTACAGGAGTTGGGAGGTCATGTTGCGGTTGTACAGGACACTGGTTAGGCCACTGTTGGAATATTGCATGCAATTCTGGTCTTCTTCCTATCAGAAGGATGTTGTGAAACTTGAAAGGATTCAGAAAAGATTTACAAGGATGTTGCCAGGGTTGGAGGATTTGAGCTACAGGAAGAGGCTAAACAGGTTGAGGCTGTTTTGCCTGGGGCATCGGAGGCTGAGGGGTGACCTTATAGAGGTTTATAAAATCATGCGGGGCATGGATAGGATAAATAGACACAGCCTTTTCCCACAGATGAGGGAGTCCAGAACCAGAGGGCAAAGGTTCAGGGTGACAGGGGAAAGATATAGAAGGGAGCAGAGGGGCAACCTTTTCACGTAGACGGTGGTGAGTGAATTGAATGAGCTACCAGAGGAAGCTGCCAGAGGCTGGTACAATTACAGCATTTAAAAGGTATCTGGATGGGTATATGAATAGGAAGGGTTTGGAGGGATATGGGCCGGGTACTGGCAGGTGGGACTAGATTGGGTTGGGATATCTGGTCAGCATGGATGGGTTGGACGGAAGGGTCTGTTTCTGTGCTGTACACCTCTATGACTCTATGACTCTAAGTTCATCTGGACCATCATGGACACCTCCCTCCCCTTCCTGGATCTCTGCATCTCCATTTCAGGCAAACAACATAACATGAACATTTACTTCAAACCCACTGAGTCCCATAGCTACCTGGACTACACCTTCTCCAATCTATGAAAAAAAATGCTATTCTTCCGCCTCTGCCGCATCTGCTCCCAGGAGGACCAATTACACTCCAGAACATCACAGATAGCCTCTTACTTCAAAGGCTGCAATTTCCCCTCCCACATGATGGATGGTACCCATAGTACATCTCCTCCACTTCCCACATCTCTGCGTTTGAACTCCCTCCAATCACAACAAGGACAGCAGCCCCTGATCCTCACCTTCCACCCCACCAACCTCTGGAAACAATGCATCATCCTCCACCATTTGTGCCACCTACAATCAGACCCTACCATCAGCGATATATTTCCCTCCCCTTCCCTATCTGCAATTGCACAGACCATTCCCTCTGCGACTCCTTCGTTAGTTCCATGCCCCCCACCAACACAACCTCCACTCCTGGCACTTTCCTTTGCCAATGCAAGAGGTGGAAAACCTACACCGACACCACCCCTTTCACCTTCATCCAAGGCCCCAAAGGAACCTTCCACATCTGGCAGAGATTTTCCTGCACCTCCACACACCTCATCTATTGCTCTCAATATGGTCTCCTCTACATGGGGGAAACAGGATGCCTACTTGCGGAATGTTTCATACATACACCAATCAACCCCATAGCCCTATGGAGGCTGAACCCTTCAACTCTCCCTCCCACTCGATGAAGGACATGCAAGTTCTGGGTCTCCTTCACCACCAAATGCTAGCTACCCAACGCCTGGAGGAAGAACACCTCATCATCTGCCTTGGGACCCTCCAACCACATGGGAGCAATGTGGATTTCACTAGTTTCCTGACCTCCCCTCCCCCCATCTCATCCCAGATCCAACCTTCCAACTCAGCACCACCCTCTTGAACTGTCCTACCTGTCCATTTTCCTTCCCACCTATCTGCTCCACACTCCATTCTGATCTATCACCATCACCCCACACCTTCATCTAACTGTTGCATTCCCAGCTACCTTGCCCCAGCTCCCCCCTCAAATTTATCTCTCAGTCCCCTTGGTCTCCCCTCACATTCCTGCTGATGACCCTATGATTGAAACGTCGATTCTGCTGCTCCTCGGATGCTGTCTGACCTGCTGTGCTTTTCCAGCACCAGACTTTTTGACTCTGCAGTCCTCATTTTCTTCTGATTTCTGGGTTAGCAGGATTGACAGATGGAGAGAGACTGGATTGGTTAGGACTATATTCACTGGAGTTAAGAAGAATGAGGGGAGATCTCATAGAAACTTATAAAATTCAAAAGGACTCAACAGGGTAAATTCAGGATGGATATGTCTGATGACCAAGAAGTACAGAATCAGGGGTCACACTCTAAAGGCATGGGGTAGACCATTTAGGACTGAGGTAAGAATACATTTCTTTATCCAGAGAGTAATGAGATTAGATTAGATTCCCTACAGTATGGAAACAGGTCCTTCAGCCCAACATGTCCACACCGACTCTCTGAAGAGTAACCCATTCCCCTACCCTATATTTACCCCTGACTAAGACACCTAACCTACACACCCCTGAACACTATGGACAATTTAGCATGGATAACTCACTTGACTTGCACATCTTTTGCATTGTGGGAGGAAACCCATGCAGACATGGGGAGAATGTGTAAACTCCACCCAGACAGTCACCCGAGGCTGGAATCAAACCCCGGTCCCTGGCGCTGTGAGGCAGCAGCGCTAACCTCTGAGCCACCGTGCTGCCCAGTGCTATTGGAATAGAATCCCTACAGTGTGGAAACAGGCCCTTTGGCCGAACAAGTCCACACTGCCCCTCTGAAGAGTAACCCACCCAGACCCATTACCCTACCCTATTATCCTATATTTACCCCTGACTAATGCACCTATTCTACACATCCCTGAATACTGTGGGTAATTTAGAATGGCCAATTCACCTGACCTGCACAACTTTGGATTGTGAGAGGAAACAGGTCACGCGGAGGCAACCCACAGGGAGAATGTGCAAACTCCACTCAGACAGTCACCCGAGGCCGGGTCCCTGGCACTGTGAGGCAGCAGTGCTAACCACTGAGCCACTGGAATTTTCTGCTATAGAAAGTGGTTGAGGCCAAAACATTACATACTTTCAATTTAAGTTAGATATAGTTTTTAGGCCTAAAGGAATCAAAGAGTACAGGGAGAAAGCAGGAACAGGGTGCTGAGTTGGATGATCAGCCATGATTATATTGAATGGCAGAGCAGGTTCGAAGGGCCAAATGGACTACTCCTGCTCCTATTTCCTATCTTTACAAAAGCAGAGATTCGATCAGGGAGTTTCTTGGTCTATGTGTGTAAAACAATTTTAAAGACTGAAAGAAAAAAATAGTCCTTGTGGTTTTACTCAGAAAAATCTAGCAAACTATTTTGAGGAATGGTGGCTATTCTGTACAGTAAACCATGGGCAGCCCTTGTGCCCACTGGAAAATCCCACAAACAGCATTAAGATGTACGACCAGTAAATGTTTTTTATGACCTTGGTTGCTGGAGGAATGTTGGTCTGGATGTAGGGATAAATCTCGGTTTTTGAAACAATGTCATGTGATCATTCGAATATACTTTGTTTGCCAAAGCAGATAGATTATTGTAATTTCTCAATCTCAGGAAGAACGGAATGGCAACCCTGGTTCTGGAGTGGGGCTTGAACTCCCACTCGTCTTAAGTAGAATCAAGAGTTATAATGGCAAATATAAACAAATCAATCACTCCTTTGTCAAACATGTGGCCTGACTGTCACATTTCATATTTCATTTATAATCATCTCATGGTAAATTATGCACCATTACGAACAAGGTTATTTCTGGAAGTAAAGTGATCAATATCAAAAGATATTCAGTTGTCTCTTCTATTTTGAGATTTAATTTTAGACTATGATCAGAGGCAAGCTCATGCAGATGTGAGGTCTCCAACATTAATGATTTCTGCACAGTTAAAAGAGGTATCTATGTGTAGTAAACGTCGTCTACTCTTCAATGGTAGGACGAGTGCCTACTTCTGAATGTCAATGTCTGTGGTGAGGGATACGGCTTCAATCTCATTATCATGGTCACTGAGTGAGAAACACAAGTTGCCAACGGTCTCTTTTTCCATTCCACCAACTTGTGGTACATGTAGTAGTGACATTACTATGCACTCCTAGACTAAGTGTCACCCTAAAACACAGTGCGAGTAATCTATGGAAGGAAATAAAGATTGGTTCTCACAGAAAGGAATCTACCCGGTCTGTACAGGAAATAAAATCGGGGTAGTAGGAGTAGGCGCTACATTTAAGATAACTAAACATCGAGATAATTTTAATACAATTTATCATGAGCACTGCAATTTTCAAAAATAACTCTCAACATTCAAAAGAGTCATCAGCTTGTTTTAAAATGAAAAGTCTAATTGAAAGATGAGTCCCACAGAACAGGGCAGTCCATGGATTATAAAAAGTATCACTGAGACTGGGAAAACTAAGATGTGACATTAAACTTAGTTTGTAAAAAACTGTGGGTGGTAAGGTTAAATGCATTTAATTAATGTATCATGTGATGGTGGTTAAGGCAGCACCTTCAATGTGATCTTATTTTTATTGGAACATCCAAAGTATTGCTGATCTATTACAAGATCATCAGATCATTCTAATATTGACCCATTTCACTGATGCTGCATGCCATTTGAGAATTTGAGAATTCAGTGGGTGATTATTGAATTGTTGTGTTTTCTGCAGGATTTCACAATGACTCTGTATTTGCGCAATTACTGGAAAGATGAGCGACTTTCATTTCCCAGTACCACAAACAAAAGTATGACATTTGATGGAAGGCTGGTCAAAAAGATTTGGGCACCAGATGTGTTTTTCGTTCACTCAAAGCAATCGTTTATCCATGACACAACCACAGATAATATAATGTTACGCATCTTTCCTGATGGAAATGTGCTATATAGTATAAGGTAAGTTGCATTTCTTCTCCAGAAATTCTATTGGGAATTCTACCACATCACAGGAACCCCTCTTACATTTTTAATTTCCCATACCAACCCTACATAAGAAATAAGAGTGGGAATAAGCCATTTAGTCATTCAAGCCTGTTATTCAACAAAATCATTGCTGATCTGCCCCAACTGTCAAATGCTCATTCCTGCCAATGCCTCATAGCCCTCAACTCTCTGATACTTCAGAAAAACTATTTACATCCTTTTTAAATACTTTTAGTGATCTAGCCTCCGCCACACTGAAGTAGAGAATTCCAGACTTTCATTCCCCCCGGCAGAATAAATTGCTTTGCATCCCACTTTTAAATAATTGTCCCCTAAAAAAAAGGGGCAGCACAGTGACTCAGTGGTTAGCATTGCTGCCTCACAGCGTGAGAGACCCAGGTACAATACCAGCCTCGGGCAACTGTCTGCGTGGAGTTTGCACGTTCTCCCTGTGTCTGCGTGGGTTTCTTCCGGGTGCTCCGGTTTCCTCCCATGGTCCAAAAATGTGCAGGTTAGGTGAATTGGCCATGCTAGATTGCCTGTAGTGTTAGGTGTATTAGTCAGGGCTAAATGTAGAGAAATGAGGCTGGGTGGGTTACTCTCCGGAGAGTCAGTGTGGACTTGTTGGGCCGAAGAGCCTGTTTCCACACTGTAGGGAATTGAATCTAAACTTATTCTGTAACTCATTAGTAGAAACGTCTTCTCAACCTCTAACCTGTCCAAGCCCCCTCAGAATCTTGGGAGCATTGCACAAGAGGATTTCTTTAGTGTCCATGAATTTATCAACCCAAGAGAACAAGCTGATTTTAAAAATTAATTCTCCTGGTTCCTGAAAAGAATTAAAAGGAAATTTTCTTGATCTGCTCCTTGGATGTGATGGTTCACTGGGGTGCAGCAAATACTGGGAAATCAGAATGGGTTAGACCGTTTCCCTTATTAAGAAAAATTCTGAAATAAAAGCAGCAAACCCTGACAAAGAGTCACTGGACTCAAAGAGTTAGTTCCCTCTGTAGATGCTGCCAAACCTGCTGGGTTTCTCCAACAATCTCTGTTTTTGTTACAGATTTCCAGCATCCCCAGTTCTTTGTGTTTATTTCCATGTGATAATTGTGACCAGATTCAAGATTAGAGTGGTGCTGGAAAAGCACAGCAATTCAGGCAGCATCCGAGGAGCAGGAAAATCGACGTTTCAGGCAAAAGCCCTTCATCAGGAATAGACAATAGACAATAGATGCAGGAGTAGGCCATTCTGCTCTTCGTGCCTGAAATAGATGAAGGGCTTTTGCCCGAAACGTCGATTTTCCTGCTCCTCGGATGCTGCCTGACCTGCCGTGCTTTTCCAGCACCACTCTAATCCAGAATGTGGTTTCCAGCATCTGCAGTCATTGTTTTTACCTCATTAACTGTGACCAGATAATCCAAAGCTGTTGGGCACAGGACCAGGAAACCCTCTCTAGGAATGGTTTCCTGTTTCGGAGGCCGATACTTTAATCTTCAGGCAATCACTCAGACAGTCTTAAGAATGATGGCACTGGAAATAAAATAAAAGGTCTAATCGCTTCCACCTGGCAGGCATAAGGAAATCAGATCAGAACATTGTATCAGTTTTTACTCTACAGTAATATTTGACAGGGCTGTATTCAATGACAGGTACAAAACAAATGATAAATCATCTTATATTTATAGGGTTACAGTAACGGCTATGTGCAACATGGATTTCAGCTGCTTTCCTCTTGACACACAGACCTGTTCCCTGGAGATAGAGAGCTGTAAGTCATCTAAACAATGTATTTGGTCAGCTATGTGTATTCTCATTGCACTCCAGCCACACAGTCGTTCCAGATTGTAGACGAGCTGCTCTGTGGGCAGGATATATTTTTAAACAACATCATGCTCTCATACTTTATTATTCATGAGGTGGAATATAAAACTCAACTAAACTGACAGGATTTCTCCCCACACAGCATGATTGATTAGAAAAGATCAACCCAAAATGGATTTCCATCAGCAAACCAATATTTTGCGTGGAGACGGACAGTTTATTGAGAATTTATTACAAAATTACCATGTAATTATTTTATTGCATTGTCAATCATAATGAAAAAGTTAGCAAAGGTATAGGGCTGGGTATGAAGATGGGCCAGTGATGAATTTAGTGCCCTGAGTCTGTGCACTAGTCCCTAACTCTATCCCACTTGTAAGCGGTCTGTAATCGGAAACAGATGGAAGCCTCTACAGAAAGGAGAATGGGGAAGTGGTGCAAGGCACATCATAGGTGTTTTCAAGGTGTGAGTCCATCTCTTTCTGTTTAAAAGGGGGCAGAATCTCAATAAGGAATGGCACAATGTAAATAAAAAGTAAGGACAATAGAGTCCAATAAGCTTAAAGCACCTTGGACTCTTGGCCCAATGGGGTGAGTCAGGCCTTAATAAACATCACTTGTACTCCCATGTCCAACTGTGTGTTTTGCCTTTTAACAGCCCACCTCCTGCTTGTCCCAGCATTGAGGCTGCTGCTGCGCCTCCTCCTATAACTTTTCCTTCATGCAGTCATGATGCAAAAAAATCTCCCAACTGTAACCTGCAAAATTTTAATTAGAGTGAGTAAAGCGTAGAAATAAAAAGTCAAGCAATTTCCAAACTTAATAATGAGTTGGAAATGCATTAAATCCAAAAGAACTCAAAACCATACGAAGGCTTCTTTAAATATCACTGAAAGTCAGTGCCTGAGGTCAAACCCATGGCAAAATGTCAAGTCCTAATTGCTTCATAGCATTCTGATTGGTATGGCATTCACGGAACACCTGCCTGTTCGTGGCATGTAGCTCAGCCACATAAAGGAAGGCTGCAGTTGAAATGGTAGTCAGCACAATTAAAGTGAAGAGGATGTGGCAAATCAGGTTGATCTATCCTAACAACTTCCCAACCCCATTCCTGCCAAATAGGGTGGTTTAAAATCAATCTCAATATATAAATACAGTGGTGTCAATCTGTCTGTATAATGTATGTACATTCTGTCACAACCTTGCTGGATGGTTACTTTTGTAAAACATCTCAAGATCAAAATTAATCCAAACAAGCAATCTATCTTTTTGATTGAATACTTGGAACCTAAAATGGAGGTGCTCTGCTGGTAGGTGAAGAAGCTTCTGCACCAAAGTGTATTGAGCACATCACAGCAGCTTTTGAATTTCAAATAATTGGTGATTTTGTATTTAAAATTAACACTACAGTATAATTTGTTCACTAGACACTGAGTTCTTGATATCCAGTTTTAATCTGTCACAATTAAACACTGGGTTAGTATTTCTTTCATGGCAGATGCTTACACTGAAGATGACCTTATGCTGTATTGGAAGGGTGATAAAGATGCATTGAAGACAGATGAGAAAGTCTCTTTGTCTCAGTTCCTTATCCAGAGATTTCACACTACCTCCAAATTGGCTTTCTACAGTAGTACAGGTGAGTGTTTGCAAGTGACTAGAGAATTGAAATCTGATCCAATTTATTTGGTAACCCAACAGAGAGATTATAAAATAGCTGAACAACTGGGCGGCTCAACTGTATCTATCTCTGTTGTTTTTTTAGATTACTTACAGTGTGGAAACGGGCCCTTCGGCCCAACCAGTCCACACCGACACGCAACCCACCCATACCCCTTCACCTAACACTATGGGCAACTTAGCATGGCCAATTCACCTGACCTGCACATCTTTGGACTGTGGGAGGAAACCCACACAGACATGGGGAGAATGTGCAAACTCTACACAGTCAGTCACCTGAGGCGGGAATTGAACCCAGGTCTCTGGCGCTGTGAGGCAGCAGTGCTAACCACTGTGCCACCGTGCCGCCCACCGTGTTACTCCTTCTTCCTGGGGCATTTCCTCACTTCCTTTCAGGAGGCTTCGTGATGACCTTCCTGAAGTCAGTATCCCACTAAGTAGAGAATCACAAATGGAAATCTACACTTAACCTTATCAAGATACAATGCATTTAATACTGTCAAGTCACAATGCTGTGGGAAATTCTGCTGCTGAAAGAAAAATATTAATACTGCATTTAGATAAAAAAGTAGCTGAATGTGGAATTACGCTTGGCTAATGTAGAATACAGAAAGTAAAATTTGATCAGTCATTGGATGGAACTTAGTTAAGGAATGGATGTTAAATGGGTAAGTAAAATGGCCTACAATTAGACAAACTTCTGTGGATAATTGAATCGAATTGAATTGAATTTATTGTCACGTGTACTGAGGCCCAGTGAAAAGCTTTGTCTTGCGAGCAATACAGGCAGATCACATAGTTAAGTAGCATTGTTAAGTAAATAATAGATAAATTGCAGCAATAACAAAAACACAGGAACAGGCGAATGTTAAAAGAGTTTTTGAGTCCATTCAATATTTTAACAACAGTACGGTAGAAACTGTTTCAAAACTGGCTGGTGCATGTGTTGAGGCTTCTGTACCTTCTCCCTGATGGTAGAGGTTATAGAAAAACATTGCCAGGGTGGGATGGACCTTTGAAAGTGCTGGTAGCATGGTAGATGGATTCTATAGACAGGAGGTTGGCCTTTGTGATTGTCTGGGCTGAGATCACCACTCTCTGTAACCGTCTCTGATAAAAGTGAATCTGAGAACCAAGAAGTTTTAACCAAATATATCATCCTTACTGTGGCTGGTGAACTACCTCTCAAAGCAAAAGCGCTGTATTAAAGATTCTTATGTAAAATCATGGAAAGCATTTTCCATTCAAATGCACCTTTATGATGTGTGAGGTGATAGAAAAATCCTACTTTCACAAGAGGATTCATTTAGAGTAAACTTGCGCATAAATTAGGAATAAAATTGTTCTTATTTTGAAAGACAGTTAGAGAAACACAGTGCAGCTGGAATTTCTGAAGGTAGTAATCTTCTATTCTGACAGGTTCATTGAGGATTAATGAAGGGATCCAAAACAATAGATTTTCATTGTTAATGAAACTTCTCTGAATTAAGTACATTAACAGAACAATACATTTGCCCATGAAACAATTTGTAGTTCATTAACTGAGTCAAATAAGTTGTATGGGTGAACATCAGAGCTGTAAAGTTCTAGGGTTTTCCCAGTCTCCTCCTACAATGTTGGCAAAAGACCAACAAAATGTGCAGTACTTTTGATCAGGCTGAATATTTCCTATTTGAATGGACATGACTTTTTAATGATTATTTATTTTAATCCAAATTATCACTATTTACTTAAAAAGCTACTCGCTTTGTGAAATTAATATTCGCATGGAAGCTGTATTAACAAATTCTTATTAGGAACTCAAGACTTATTCTTAAAGGGTTGACACCAGATCGACATGTTTGACCTGGGAAATTCACTGTCAGAATACCTTTCCTAATCCCCATTATAAAGATATGATGCATTGTTGAACATTTTAAATATTATGGTCATAATAGAGATTTGGTTCGATCTTAAATGGACCTTTGAACCAAAGTTAACGAACTAAAATTAATTACTCAGTGACAACCTTTAGCTTGCTCATTTCTCAGGAAAATGCCTTGACCGATCAATCACCCTCTTTGATTTAAAATTTAAACAAAGTTTGACAGTTAACTGTCAATCACCATTAATGTATGCATTCTCTATGGCAACACTTCTACCTATCAGAATCCAGTTCCCAACACTGTCTTCTCATGCAATATACCGAGGAACCTCGATCATCCGAATAAGAATTATCCGAAAATCATATTATCCGAAGGAGATCGCGAGGTCTCGATAGAAATATTATATCAAAAACATATTTCCAACAGTGATTGTGTCTTTTGTTTACAGTGAATAAACAGGCACTGTCTCCAAATGACTGACCTCCTGCCCTCTTTCTCTCCCCACACTTTCCCTGGAGTTCTACGCAGGGGTGTACCCTAAACCCCCCCAACCTCCCCAGATAATCTGACCAATATTGTACTGTACAGGGCAGAGGTGGAACCTCTCAAAAGGTTGCAGTAGAAAGTTGTATGTGTGCCTGTGTGTGTGTGTGTGTGCACGCACACTATTTGGAGACCTACCCCACAAAGGCAGCAGCAGCTGCAGTCTCATTGTTGGTGTCCAGTCTGGCTGCCTTGGAGAGGGGCGGGGCAGTGATGGGGGGTTGTGGGGGTGTCAGGGGCGGGGGGCAGTGTTGGACGGGATTGGGGGCAAGGGGTGGCATTGGACGGGGTTGGGGGGCGGGGACGGCATTGGATGGGATTGGGGAACAGGGGCGGGGGGGTGGTGTTGGATGGGGTTGGGGGCCGGGGGGACAGTGCTGGGGGTGGGGTCTCACGCACTGTGTGCTGCTGCAGTCTCCTGATCAGGGAGCAGACTTTAAAAAACTCCAAGCCCCAGAGAAAAGGCATTTAATCGATTAACCGAATAATCAGTTATCCGAACGAAATAGTGCCTGCCCATCTCATTCGGATAATCGAGTCTCCCCTGTAAATGTTGATTTTTCGCTTGAATTGTTAATTTTGCCAATTGTCCCATCAAAAGCAAGACAGATACCTTTGACAGAGTGTGCCTTTTTTCAGCAATGCAATGTTTATTTAGGGAAAATATATGAGAATGTATACTGACAGTCATCTACTTTCGCAAATAGGTTGGTACAATCGTTTGTACATTAACTTCACTTTGCGCCGCCACATTTTCTTCTTTTTGCTACAAACCTATTTTCCAGCGACTCTGATGGTCATGTTGTCCTGGGTGTCATTCTGGATTGATCGCCTAGCTGTACCAGCTAGAGTTTCATTAGGTAAGCTAAGATGTCTTTTTTTTTGTACAAAGATGTATGTCACCAAAAAAATTAAAACCATTGCTGTAAACAAAGACATTCAGTTGATAAGCAATTACTGGCTTTATCTTTACCAAGGGTGTTTAAAAGAGAGCTTTGGGGAATTATTGAGTTGATTATGATCCTATTCTAGTTAGACTTTCATTACACTACAGTCTGCTCAAAACAAACCTCTCCAACATACTTAGAACTCTGAGGGGCAGAACTTTATCTCAGGCAATGATAAAGAGCAGGTGGTTATTATATGTGCACTAACCCTATTGTGCACCTCACCATGTGGTTGGTTTGGTGGTACCATCTTCTATAAGTACTGGGATCTACATGATATGTTGGTCTAATGTGGTAGAAGATGACCATATGCTGGTCTAACTGGACAAGTCGATTGTGCTGATCACAAATTAGTTTATTGCATGTTAGCAACTAATCACTAGTTACATTGATATGATTGACATTGTTACCGAAGTTCTGAGAATCTGTGTTATTGTGTTTAGTGCACTGTCACTTTAAGAGTGCCAGTTAAGTGACACATTGATGATGTGATTGGCCATTTTGAGCAAGGAACAGCTTGGGCTAACCTTGCTGCCCTGAGAGTAAAGATCTCTAGAGAAACGCTCCTGTTGTTCAACACTTTGCCTGGTCCTTCTTGGAATGTACATGAATTCCCATCTTTTGCAGCTAAAATGGATGATTCCCGCAGTTCGTGACTTATTCAATGGTTCTCCTTTTCTTAAGTTAATGTGACTTAAAGCCTGTGGTATAATAAATAATGTCAACTTCAACCTTTGTTTTACTAAATTAATATTCGTGGCTTTATGAGATTAGTCTTGTTTCTTTAACAGATTTTTTTTTTGGACTGAATCTCATGGTCTATAAAAACAATGCCTATTTCTTTCACCATTTTCCTGCATCATTCCCACAACCTATGGTTTAAATAAATGCTCTTCATCTTTAATAAAAACCTTTGATTTTCTTCTTCTGGATCAGAGCTGTTTAGGCTTCAAACCTCTCTGTTTTTTACTTTAATTCTATCTTTATGATGTCTTCAAGTCGGCAATTTCCATTTTAATTGCTTTTCAGGCCCTTGATTTCTTTACTGTAGTTGTGCATTGTGGTGTCCACCCATTCCAGTGGCAATGCTATTTGAACTAGAAGCCCTTTCCTTACTTTCCTTACTTTCTTGCTTTCACAGACTGCACAGTTTTAGCCCCTTTGCCCACTAAGGCTTTTAACTTTACTAGTGGAGCCTCTGATGCCCATTGATTGTTCTTCAATTGAACTCTGACTTTGGTCTGCTCTTGGTACAATTTTGCTAATTCTTCCTAAGGAGTTCCTGACTCACTTGCTGCAGCACATCTCTTACCAGGTCTGAAATACCTTCACCACTAACAACAGATTCGTCCTTGTTGAATCCTACCCAGAGGGTTTTAGTACAGTTCTTAGATGTTCAGCTTTTCCCTATTGCAAACTGTTGCAGGTGACTTAAAACTGAGTCTTAAGATGCTGAGAAGTCTTCAGGTCTCCACCACTGCCAACATGTTGAATGAGGCAGCTACATGAAATCCCTACCCATGACTCACCATGTCATATCAGACAGCCAGATAGACCCTGCACTGCAACAAGTGGTAGTTTTATTATAACATTCCTCTTTAAATGTGGAGATCTGCAAGTCCTGCTTGGCCTACTGTTGTAAAGGAATTTCACTTACTGGTCTAACTAGAAAATGTTCATGCATTGAACAAGAAATAGTTTACTGCATGTTAGTACCTAGTTACATTTTACATGATAGACATTATAACAGAGATTCTGAGAAGGACCAAGATGTTAAGTCCTACTCCTTCAAGATCTTAATCTGTTCTTTCCACAAGTCCATGTGACATCTTACATCATATGCTTATAATACTCCTCTGTATTAACTCTTTCAGAGTTATTACTCAGGTATCAGATTGTCTGCTGATTCAAATCGTGCCTGATACTCAGTTCTATTGGAATTAACTATCAGATGTTGTGTGTAACAGTCCACCACCTGAGATGAATTTCCTGTCCTTAATGTTTTATTTTGCTGCTTCTGAAAAATACCAAGTCCTTAGCAAACCTCAGTCAATGAGATTTGATGCTGTAATCCTTCTTCATTAAGGAAGATGAAAAGATTTATTCTCCAAACTTTTCATTCCTTGATTAAAAAGATTCAGGAATTGATTTTTTTTTTCAAATGCATTAATGGGATGTGCGCTTCACTGGCTAGGCCGATGTTTAATGTTCATTTCTAGTTGTTTTTGAGAAGGTAGTGAGCTGCTGCAACCTATTTATCTTAAACAACCTGTTTACACAGTTTACAACACACCTCCAGGGTTGGTGAGATTTGAACCCAAATCTCTGGCCTAGAGACAAGGACATTACAGTACCATACGAGACCAACCACAAACGTACTGCATTCTTTCCCGTATGCTGTACCTGAGCTTCAACAATTTTTCTGCCTGGTTTCAAACTGAAGACTGTTGCCTTTGAAAGGGAATACTTTAAACTCTTTGATCCCTCAAAGACCAATGTGACTTTAGTTTCTTTGTTTAAGCATTTATTCATGCAGGCTTGGAGGATGTACCCATCAAAGATGGCACACAACTCCCTGATTTGATATGAAACAATGGTATAATACTATTCTTAAAGAAACAAATTTTTCAATACAAAGCTTACACATTTACACACTTTTATCTTTATCCAACAGTGCACCTTCTACCTGAACATTCTACTTTACATTCCAAGTTAATACGCATGACTATATTATCCAATTATATTCAAATTAGTGCACATAATTATAATATCCAATCAAATCATTATATGTCCATATCTATTGACTGAAACTATGCACTTGGTGATTATTAAAACTCTTTACTGTCCTTTATCCTCTAACAGTTTCTCAGGCAATCACTACACTACAGAAACACAATGTTTGCAATCAATTTACAAGCTGAGGATGAGATAGGGATAAACTTTTTTCAATGGTAGGTACCCATTCTAATTGTTAGCAGTTAACTACAATGATTCATAGAATCAAAGAATCCCTACAGTGTGGTCAGACCATTTGGACTGAAAGTCTACACTGAACCTCCGAAGAGCAACCCACCCAGACCCATTCCTCTATCCAATTACTTGATATTTACCCCTGGCTAATATACCTAACCTACACACCCCTGAACACTATGGGCAATTTAGCAGAGTCATTTCACCTAACCTGCAGATCTTTGGATTATGGGAAGAAACTGGAGCACCTGGAGGAAATCCATGTGGACATAGGGAGAATATGCAAACTCCACAAATGTAGTCCCCCGAGGCTGGAATTGAACCCGGGTCCCTGGTGCTGTAAGGCAGCAGTGCTAACCACTGAGCCATGATTGTTAAAATAACTTCAGGTTGTAAGTTTGCTCGCTGAGCTGATAGGTATGTTCACAGATGTTTCATCACCATGATAGGTAACATCATCAGTGAGCCTCCGGTAAAACTCTCGTGTTCTGTCCCACTTTCTATTTATGTGTCTTGGTTTGTTAAGGTGAGTGATATCAGCTCTTGTTCTTTTTCTCAGAGCTTGGTAAATGGTTAATGCCTTAACAGATCAAGGCCCAACAAATAGACAGCGGGACAGAACACCAGTGCTTCAATGGTGGCTTACTGATGATGTTACCTAGCATGGTGACGAAATTTCTGAGAACAAACCTATCGGCTCAGCGAGCAAACTTATAACCTAAACCTGCGGAGGAATGGGATTGTGGGAGATATAGCAGTTTGGATCAGTAATTGGCTTGCTGAAAGAAGGCAGAGGGTGGTGGTTGATGGGAAATGTTCATCCTGGAGTCCAGTTACCAGTGGTGTACCGCAAGGGTCGGTGTTGGGTCCACTGCTGTTCGTCATTTTTATAAACGACCTGGATGAGGGCGTAGAAGGGTGGGTTGGTAAATTTGCAGATGACACTAAGGTTGTGGAGTTGTGGATAGTGACGAAGGATGTTGTAGGTTACAAAGAAACATAGATAAGCTGCAGAGCTGGGCTGAGAGGTGGCAAATGGAGTTTAATGCGGATAAGTGTGAGGTGATTCACTTTGGTTGGAGTAACCAGAATGCAAAGTACTGGGCTAATGGTAAGATTCTTTGTAGTGTAGATGAGCAGAGAGATCTCGATGTCTAGGTACACAGATCCTTGCAAGTTGCCACCCAGGTTGACAGGGTTGTTAAGAAGGCATACAGTGTTTTAGCTTTTATTAATAGAGGGATCGAGTTCCGGAACCATGAGGTCATGCTACAGCTGTACAAAACTCTGGTGCGGCCGCACTTGGAGTATTGTGTACAGTTCTGGTCACCGCATTATAAGAAGGATGTGGAAGCTTTGGAAAAGGTGCAGAGGAGGTGTTGCCTGGTATGAAGGGAAAATCTTACGAGGAAAGGCTGAGGAACTTGAGGCTGTTTTCATTAGAGAGAAGAAGGTTGAGAGGTGACTTAATAGAGACATATAAGATAATCAGAGGGATTAGTGTGGACAGTGTGAATAGTGTGGACAGGGAGAACCTTTTTCCAAGTATGGTGACAGCCAGCACAAGGGGCCATAGCTTTAAATTAAGGGGTGATCGATATAGGACAGATGTCAGAGGTAGTTTCTTTACTCAGAGAGTAGTAAGGGTATGGAATACTTTGCCTGCAATGGTAGTAGATTCGCCAACTTTAAGTACATTTAAGTCGTCATTGGACAAGCATATGGACGTACATGGAATAGTGTAGGTTAGATGGGCTTCAGATTAGTATGACAGGGTGGCGCAACATTGAGGGCTGAAGGGCCTGTATTGCGCTGTAATGTTCTATGTTCTATGTTCAACCTGAGCTACAAATCTTCTAAAAAATATTGTTATAATAAGTTTTTAAAATTATATGTATCAAGTGTTTGAAATTTTTTCCATGTAAATTGACATAAAATTTTTCAAGTTTTCTGTAATTCCAGGTATAACAACAGTTCTAACGATGTCCACTATTATCACGGGTGTGAATGCTTCAATGCCAAGGGTGTCGTATATTAAAGCTGTGGACATTTACCTGTGGGTTAGTTTTGTGTTTGTCTTTCTCTCAGTGCTGGAGTATGCAGCTGTGAATTACCTAACCACAGTACAAGAGAGGAAAGAAAGAAAATTCCAGGAAAAGGTGAGATCAAAGAGCAACCAATCTCGATATTTGGCACTGTTTACCGGTAGTGATCAAAGACTTCACACATCCGCTTTTACATTTGGTTATGCCAGGTTTTTACTTTTACACATAATCTGCTGCCTACATCATCCTCTGACTAAGACCTGTTAACCCATCACAACCATTTTGATCAACCATCACTGGCACTTTGTTCAGTGATGCACTTAATTCATAATCCTTGACGTTGTTTGCAAATCCGTCCATGACCTTGTCCCATCCCGCATTTGCCCATGTTTATTTCTGTCATTGCTGTGTTCTGATGATCCCTAGGCAGTTTAGAGCTGAGAAGCTCTTTTTAAGGTTGTATATAGACTGGTTATAAGCAGATTTTCCTGTCACCTCTGGGACCTGTGTGGTCAGCCAGACTGGACAATAACAGGAAGAGCATTTTAGATTATAAAGTAAACAAATCATTTGGAGTGCAACTCCATTTATTAACTTGATTAAATAAATGCTTAGTAGTACAGAACTTAAAAATTGATAATACAGAACTAGAAGTTTAAGCTTTTCATCTTGCACTCATCAGAACTAGGATGCAAGAAACAGACTTGTAAAAGCAACACCAATTTATACAGATGGAGAAGAGGGTGCTGATTGGTTGGGCCACAGTTGGTGTGGAGATGCAGCATAGGAACATAAGCACAGGAGTCAGCCATTCAGCCCATCAAGCCTGCCCTATCATTCAATGTGATCATTACCAATCAAACATTTCTTTTACCCAGCCCATCCACTTAACTTTATGCACAGTTGGTAATCAGAAATCTATCAATCTCTGCCTCAAACATTCTCAAAGAGTGAGCCTCCATAGCTCCTCTGCACTAGAGAATTCCAAAGGTAAAGGATTTCTTCTCATCCTAAGTGGCATCCATTTCATTTCTAAGCTGTGCCTTCTGGTTTTAGACTCCCTAACCAGTGGAAAAATCTTATGTGCATCTATCCCTGTCTATCCCTTTAAATATTTTGTGTGTCTCAATGAAATCACCACTTATTCTTTAAAACTCTCGAGAATACAGGCCCAGTTTGCCCAATCTCTCTTCATAGGACAATCCTATTATCCCAGGAACAAGTCTGGTGAACAGTTTGTTGCATTCCTCTATGACCATAATAACTTACCTGAGTTAATGAGACCGAAACTGTACTCAGTACTCTATGCAGACTAACCTAGCCCCTATACAATGAAGCAAGGCTTTCTCATAGCTTACTGCACCTGCCCATTAGCCTTCAATGACTTAATGACAAGGACAGCTTGGTCCCTTTGAACATTTATTCTTTCTGACCTCTTACCATTTAAGGAATATTCTGAGCATCTGTTTCTCCAACCAAAGTACATAACCTCACATTTTCCCACATTTCCCATCTTTTAACTTCTTATCCATTTTCTATTGCAAATTCTCCTGAAGCCACTTCACATCTTCCTCACAACACATGTTTCCACTTAACTTTGTATCAACTGCAAAATTGGAAATATTACATTTGGTCCTCACTTCTAAATCATTGATACATCTTGTGAAAAGCTAGGTATCAAGTACTGATCCTTGCAAAATCCCAATAATCCCAGGCTGCCAACATGAGAATGACCCACTTATGCCTACTCACTGTTTTCTCTGTTAACTAATTACTAATCCATGCTAATGTGTTACCTTCTATCCCACATGCTCGTATTTTGAACTTTATCAAAAGCCTTCGGAAAATCTTAGTGTACTATGTCCATCAGCTCATTTGTCGCTTTTATTTAAGGCATCTTTAAAATCTTTAACAATAATATCTCTTTCACAAATCCACAAGTTGTCCAATAAGATGTTTATTTGGACTTCAGCAAAGTGTTCGACGAGGTTCCACAGGTAGACAAATTAGCAAGGATAGATTGCATGGGATCCAGGGGTATCTGATTGGATACAAAATTGGCTTTATGGTAGGAGCCAGAGGGTAGGGTGGAAGGTTGTTTATTGGAGTGGAGGCCTGTGACCAGCAGTGTGCCACAAGGATTGGTGCCGGATCCACTGCTTTTCGTCATTTATATAAATGATTTGGATGTGAAGATAGGAGGGTGTGGTTGGTAAGTTCGTAGATGACACCAAAATAGGTGGTGCAGTGGACAGTGAAGATTGACTCAGAGTACAACGGGACCTTGATCAGATAGGCCAAGGAGTGACAGATGAAGTTTAATTGAGATAAATGCGAGTTGTTGCATTTTGGTAAGGCAAATCAGGACAGGACTTATACACTTAATGGTAGTGCCCTGGGGAGTGTTGCTGAACAAAGAGAACTAGGGATACATGTGCACAGTTCCTTGAATGTGGAGGTGCAGGTTGACAGGGTGGTGAAGAAGGCATTTGGCACACTTACCTTCATTGATCAGAACATTGAGTATTGGAGTTGGGATGTTATGTTGCCGTTGTACAGCACCTTGACAAGGCCTTTTGGAATACTGTGTACAATTCTGGTTGCCCTTCTACAGGAAGGCTGTTGTTAAACTTCAGATGGTGCAAAAATGATTTACGAAGGTGTTGCTGGGACTGGAGGGTTAGAGTTATAGAACATAGAAGAATACAGCGCAGTACAGGCCCTTTGGCCCTCAATGTTGCACCGATCCAAGCCCACCTAACCTACACTAGCCCACTATCCTCCATATGCCTATCCAATGCCCGTTTAAATGCCCATAAAGAGGGAGAGTCCACCACTGCTACTGGCAGGGCATTCCATGAACTCACAACTTGCTGAGTAAAGAATCTACCCCTAACATCTGTCCTATACCTACCACTCCTTAATTTAAAGCTATGCCCCCTCGTAATAGCTGACACCATACATGGAAAAAGGTTCTCTTGGTCAACCCTGTCTAAACCCCTAATCATCCTGTACACCTCTATCAAGTCACCCCTAAACCTTCTTTTCTCCAATGAAAACAGCCCCAAGTGCCTCAGCCTTTCCTCATACGATCTTCCTACCATACCAGGCAACATCCTGGTAAACCTCCTCTGCACCCATTCCAGTGCCTCCACATCCTTCCTATAGTATGGCGACCAAAACTGCACACAATACTCCAGATGTGGCCTCACCAGAGTCTTATACAACTGCAACATGACCTCAGGACTCCAGAACTCAATTCCTCTACCAATAAAAGCCAGTACACCATATGCCTTCTTCACCGCACTATTTACCTGGGTGGCAACTTTCAAAGATCTGTGTACATGGACACCAAGATCCCTCTGCTCATCCACACTACCAAGTATCTGACCATTAGCCCAGTAACCCATCTTTTTGTTACTCTTACCAAAGTGAATCACCTCACACTTAGCTACATTGAACTCCATTTGCCACCTTTCTGTCCAGCTCTGCAGCTTATCTATATCCCGCTGTAACCTGACACATCCTTCCTCACTGTCAACAACTGCACCGACTTTCGTATCATCCACAAACTTGCTCACCCAACCTTCTAGCCCCTCCTCCAGGTCATTTATAAAAATGACAAACAGCAATGGTCCCAAAACAGATCCTTGCGGAACACCGCTAGTAACTGCACTCCAAGATGAACCTTTACCATCAACTACTATCCTCTGTCTTCTTCCAGCCAGCCAATTCCTAATCCAAACCTCCAACTCACCTTCAATGCCATACCTCCGTACTTTTTGCAGTAGCCTACCATGGGGAACCTTATCAAACACCTTACTAAAATCCATATACACCACATCTATCGCTTTCCCCTTGTCCACCTCCTTAGTCACCTTCTCGAAGAATTCAATAAGGTAAATTCAATATGGGGAGAGGCTAAATAGACTGGGGCTTCTTTCCTTGGAACATTGGAGGCTGACTGGTGACCCTTATAGAAGTGTATAAAATAATTAGGGGGCATTGATAAGGTGAATAGCCAGGGTCTTTTTCCTTGGGTGGGGGAGTTGAAAACCAGAGGGCATAGATTTAAGGTTAGAAGGGAAAGATTTAAAAAGGACCTGAGGGGTAACTTTTTCAAACAGAGAGTGGTGTGTGTATGGAATTAGCTGCCAGAGAAGTTGTGGAGGCAGGTACAATTACAACATTTAAAAGACATTGGTACATGATTGGTACATGAGTAGGAAGGGTTTAGAGGGATATTGGCAAAGTGCTGGCAAATGGGGCTAGGCCAGATTGGAATGTCTCGCCGTTGCAAACAAGTTAGACCAAAGGGTTTCCATGCTGTATAACTCTATGACTCTGTGAGATCATTATTGTTCAAGGGTCTATTTATCCTGTCTTCCTTTTAACAGATTTTAGCATTTTCCTATTCCTAATGTAAGGCTACCGGGTCTGGAGTTCCCTATTTTCTCTCGAGCTCCCTCCTCATGTGGATCCCTCAGATTATTTTAAAACAAGATTGTTAATTTCTTTCATTACATAAAACTAACTCTAAAAAAAATCACAACTTCCAGTTGGTTCCTCAATATACAGCTCTAGAAGACATCCCTAACACATCCAGAAACAGCTCAATTGGTTAATGCTGTCTATATGCAGATTGAAGTGATTTGTTAGCCCTATGGGCTGGTTTGCAACATAGAGTGACACCAACAGAATGGGTGACCTTCAGGTTAAGCCATTACCAGTCATGTCTCTCTCTCTCTCTCTCTCTCGCTCTCTCTCTAATAAAAGAACAGCCGTATGGTCTGGTAAAATTATGATGCCTTAACTTTACCAATGCAGATTGGAGTCACTCGTGATAACTTTGTTGTCCATGCTACATGTTTCTCTTAGAATTTCTTTACACTGCTTAATAAATGGCAGCCTTCCCTCAAATTTCTCTTTGAAATTGAGCAATCAAATGAGTTCCTCTTGCTCAATATATTAGTTGAAAAGTCAGAAAATGGATGTTTAACAACTATCTACCAAAAACCTACATTTTATTTTCAAAGGGAGTTAGATATAGTTCTTAGGATTGAAGGGATAGGGTATGGGGAGAAAGCAGGAACAGGATGCTGAGTTGGATGATCAGCCATGATCATATTTAATAGCACAGCAGGTTCATGGGGCAGAATGGCCTACTTCTGCACCTAGTTTCAGTCATAGAGTCATTGAGATGTACAGCGCGGAAACAAACCCTTTAGTCTGACTTGTCCACGCCAACAAGATAACCTCAATTAATCAAGTCGCGTTTCCCAGCATTTGGTCCATATCCCTCTAAATGCTTCCAAGTGCCTTTTAAATCTTGTGACCCAGCTGTCACCAATTTCTCTGGCATCTCATTCCATGAGATTCACTGCTGGGTCAGACAGCAGTGTAGGTTTCTTTCTTCATTGATTCACTTCCACCGTGTGGTTTCTGTGTTTCTACATTTCGCTGGTTAATATACCTATTCACTCCTACAATCCCATGCAGTACAAGATCAATCTTATTGGCAATCTCATGAGTAGATCCCTGGCCATCTACTCACCATGTAAGCTTGATTCTGAGATAGTTTTTGGATATGCCCTATCCCAATCAGATATGCCCTATCAGATATCCTGAACAGATAATCACTTCTTTCATATTGTGAAAACTCATGAAAGGGCCTATGTTTACTACCTTTCGGCTGAGCAGGGCACAGTCTACCTCAGATTACCCCAGCAGGGGAAAGTGTTCTCAAAAATGAGAACAACAGGTGAAGCTCACTGCCTTGTGTTACTATGGGTCATCACTCCTGTTCCTGCAGTTTGGGATGTTTCCAGGGTGATGTGGTGCTGCCAAGAATTCTACCTTCGGTACACCTGACAAGTGATGGTTTTATTTTGGTCCAGGCTGGGTTCTGTACATCCAAAGGTGATTGGAATTTAAAACGATTTGTTTCTCTTTTGCCATTGTTTGATTGGGAACTCAGGCTCCCCCTTTGACTGATACTCTCCTTATTCCATGGACTCCTCCATGCAACCATTTAATAGCCATCAGGACAGTAACTGGCCCAGGGCTAGACCTCTGCCCCCACCTGAGAGAAAGCCCTGCCTCTGATCAAGCACATGGTTAGCAGCTCTAAACAGCCACCAGGAGCAGTGGCTACTGCTAGAACTACAGATTGCCTCCACCAAAAAGGAATGTAAAGGCCTGATACTGAGATTTAGTCTGCGGGCTTTGCTGGACTAGGCTGGTGGACCTCACTTAAGGTGGGGTGGGGGTGTGAGTTCAGGGGAACAAGTAGTTAACCATAAATAAAAACAGAACTTCCTGGAGAAACTCAGCAGGGGGTGTGGCATCATCTGTGGAAAGAAAAACAGTGTTCACATTCCAAGTCTGATATGACTTCTTCAGAATCAGAGGAAGAAGTCCGAAGAAGAATCATTGAACTTGAAACATTAACTTAATTCCCCTCTCTCCATGGATATCGCCAGGCCTGCTGAGTTCCTCCTGGACTTTCTGTTTATATTTCAGACCTCCAGCATTGCAGTCTTTATCTGAGTTGTTAACCATTGCGGAGTGGCCTCCATTGGAAACAGGGTGCCAAGCAGGTGGATATTCCTTAGTTTTGTCACATGGTACTTACACCTTCTGCCACTGATAAAGCAGAGGAGACCCTTCAGTGGTCAATAATTTAATAATTCTCCAGTTGGCCAATGGAACAGCTAGCTGCCAGATACCTCTCTCATTGCTGGTAAAACACAAGTAGAGGCGGGTGGGCAAGGTACTGCCACCATTGGACATGATTGTACACCCACAATCTCAGCCAGCCCACTCTTGGCATGTGTAGGGTGCAAGGTTAAACCCTCTGTTTCACCCCAAAGTGTGTAAATGTGCCAACTATGCAAACAACTCTGTCCTCACAGTTCTGGTGAAAGCAACCGACGAGAGTTAATGTAACAAATGAAAACTATTGATCCACTTTGAGAAAAAGAGCAGACCAAGAAAAATTGCCACATTGGATACCACTCAAGAAAGAGGAGATATTAGTCCAACATTTCCAGGTAGTGTTGTTTCACACACCCACTAATTCATTCATTGTAAACACTGTTACCGTAACTTCAGTTAAAAATTTTCAAGCTTATTGAAGTGTCTCAACATCACTGGAAATGAGGAAAAGCTTTTTTCTTGTTGCATTTCAAAAACTTTAGAAACAGATATAAAGTTCGGCACAGTCAGGTTTCTTGGGTGTATCTGTTCTATGGAACGTCCTCCCCTGTCTCTTTGCACTTGCTGAAATGATAACCTTGCACACACTTACATCTAGGTTCAAGTGGGTAAATAAAAAGAAAATCACAGCACAAAAGCCACTGTAATTCATCAAAATTTGTCAATTCCACACAGAGGGCTGGACTTTCCTGACTTTATGGAGATTAATTTGAAGGCATTGCTGGAGAAAGTAGTGGCAAAACTCAATATTGTCCAGCTTCCAATTGACATTCTTAAAGTGGTGTTGCCACAGAATTTAGCAACATGCTGGATGGGTGAGGACAGTCAATAAACTGACTTAAGCTTGATTCAAGTGCCATTTCCCACTAGTGCTACACCTTTTGTAGCACCTTACAGAGTCCCTGCTGTGTTGAGAGCCATGCAGGGAAAATTGCAGTCCGCTTCTTGCTGGGAGGTAGGCAGCAAATTAATAGGATTAGGGGCACTCTGTGCTCATAGTAAACAGCCAGAGGAACTCGTCTGGAGAGTCAATCCTCCATCCAGAGGTGTCTTACAGCAAGGCCGCTACAAGAGTAGTAGGAAGATTAGGCAAAGCTTCAACCATGAATCATATACCACCATGCCCCACAGCCCCCTATCCCCCTCAACTTCAGCCCATTCAAGTTATTTTTGAAAATGAACATTGTGCATTAATATGGGTAAAAATGCTGCATTTATAATTGCAGATTAATTTTGCATGAGAGAGGAGATTATCATGATACTGATTGTGCATTCTCTTTGCATGAGAACTTTCACTCGATATGATTTGGAAGGAATGCACACTACAATATATAATGTGGCTCATTACAATATGTATTTGCAACAGTTACTGGGGTGGAACTTTCCCATATGTTTTCAAAATGTGGGAGCAAGTGTGTTAGATTACAACCAACATGCCAATCCTGTTGGCATGGTAACTCACCAATTACCTTCCAATCGGCTCATTAAGAACAGACAGGCGAGGAAAGGTGTTATGAGCTCACAAAACAACACTCTGACTGGAAACATATGGTGTCTTTCCTAATCTGACTGAGATGGATCTCTGCAGTAATGGCTTCATGGTAGAGAACACATGGCAATGGAAATCCAGAAGGAACATTGTTAAGGCACATCTCTAGGAGAGGTGAGACTTGAGCCCAGGCCTGCTGGTTTTGAGATAGGGACATGACCACCGCACTACAAAAGCCTCCAAGTTGCATTTTTGTCGCAAAATAGAAGTTCAAAAGATATAGGAGTGGAATTAGGTTGTTTGGTCCATCAAGTCTACTCCACCATTCGAACATGACTGATAGGTTTTTCAACCCCATTTTCCTTCTTTCTCGCTGTAATCCTTGATCCCCCTACTAAACAAGAACATTTCTACCCCTGTCTTAAATACACTCAATGATTTGGTCTCCACATCCCTCTATGGCAATGAATTCCACAGATTAACCACCCTCTGATGGAAGAAATTCTTCCTCATCTCAGTTCTAAAGGGCAGTCCCTTCACTCTGAGCTTGCACCCTTGGGACCTAATCTCTCCTACTGGTGCAAACATCTTTATCATAACCCAATCTTCCACTCTATCCAGGCCACTCAGTATTCTGTAAATTTCAGTAAGCTCCCTCTCATTCTTCTAAACTCATTCAAGCACAGACCCAGAGTCCTTGACCACTCCTCAGCTGACAAGCTCTTCATCCTCAGGATCATTCTTGTAAAACTCCTCTGGATCCCCTCCTTCCTCAGTTCTGATGAAGAGTCACTGGACTTGACATGTTAACTGTTTTCTCTCCACAAGAGTTTTCCAGCAATTTCTGTTTTTGTTTCTGATTTCCAGCATCTGCAATTCTTTGATTTTTGCTCAGCAGTATATTGCTGCTCTTGTATTCTGCCAGTCAGCCAATTGTCTATCCATGCCAGGACTTTGGGCCTAACATCATGGGATCTTATTTTATTTAGCAGCCTCCTGTACAGCACCTTGTCAAAGGTTTTATGGAAATCCAAATAGATCACGTCTCTGGCTCTCTTTTGTCTTACTTGCTCATTACCTCCTCTAAGAATTCTAACAGATTTGTCAGGCTTGAGTTTCCCTTGATGAAGCAGTGCTGACTGAATTCTATTTTACTTTACACTTCCAAGTATCCTTCAATCTCATTCTTAATAATGGACTCTAAAACATTACCAATGACTGAGGTCAGGCTAACTGGCCTATGATTTCCTGGCATCTGCCTCTGTCTCTTCTTAAATAGGGATGTTACATTAGTCATTTTGCAGTCCTCTGGGACCCTCTCTGACTCCAGTGATTCCTGAAAGATTATTCCTAACATTTCTCTATCTCCTCAGCTATGTCCTTCAGAACTGGGGGGTGCAATCCATCTGTTCCAGGTGAATTCTCCACCTTCAGACCTTTCAGTTTCCCCAGCATCTACTCCTTAGTGATGGCCCCTACACTCACCTCTCCCCTGACTCTCTTGAAGTTCTGGTATGCTGCTGGCATCTTCCACTGTGAAAACTGATGTAAAGCACCTACTCAATTCCTCTGCCATTTCTTTGTTTCTCATTACTACTTCTCCAGCCTCATTTTTCCAATGATCCAATGTCCACTGTTGCCTCTCATTTACATTTCTACATTTCTAAAAACCTTTTACATTTCTAAAAAAACGCTTGCAATCTTCTTTTATATTATCTCACTTTTCATCTCCTCCCCACTTGATCTTTCGTTACACTCTGCTGGTTTTTAAAGGCTTCCCAATCCTCTGGCTATACACTAATCTTCACCATATTGTACGCTTTTTCTTTTGTTTTTATGTTGTCTCTGATTTCCCTTGTCAACCATGGTTGCCATATCCTCCCCTTAGTATTTCATACAAAGTAATTGCTTGCATTATCTTTTCAGTGTCTCAGCAATGTGCATCTGTTTTTCTTGCCTGTATCTCACATTCAGATTATATAGTTGTATCTGGAGTAATATGCTTTGCAGATGCTTCGGAATAAATAATAATTGTTTGAAGATAATATTAGAAAGTGCCTTCAGGTCTGGATTAACTGTTGATTTGTTTCTTCCATGTAGATGTTGATAAAAATGTTCACAAATAAATACAATGGCCAATCTGAATGTCGCATTGTTCCATTTGCATTAGGCATCTAGTTTCCTTACTGCATTTGGTTTACTCCACACCCTATCTCTCTGTCGCACTTCAAGTTGACTGCATCATTTATGTCAAAGTATTTTAATCAACGGGGCGGGGGGTGATGACCTAGGGTATTATCACTGGACTGTTAAACCAGAGACCCAGGCAATGCTCTGGGGACCTGGGTTCGAAGCCCACCTTGGCTGATGGTGAAATTTGAATTCAATAAATATCTGGAATTAAGAATCTAATGGCTGCTATAAATCCATTGCCAATTGTTGGAAAAACCCATCTGGTTCACTAATGTCCAATAGGGAAGGAAACTGCCATCCATACCTGGTCTGGTTTAATGTAACTCCAGACCCACAGCAATGTGGTTGACTCTCAACTGCCCTCTGGGTAATTAATGCTGCCTTGCCAGTGATGCCCTCATCCTGTTGCAGCATAAAGGAAAAAAAATTTGTTTGATTTTAGTGAATGCTGCATCCTGATCTTTGACTCACTGCCACTGCTTTGTCTTTGGCTATGAATTGGCGTAATAATTCAATTGGTTGAAGGGTTGATAAATTGGGCAAGAAATTTATTAGAATTGATGAGTCCAACAGGTTGCTGCATTGCATTTATATTTGTTAGTTGCTGGATTGCACCTACTGTTCTCACCTTTTTAGCACACAGGCAAAGACTATTTCTTGACACTTCTTGCATTAAAATAAACACACTTCAACCCATCACACTGCAACTTTGCCCGATCAACTAGCTATCCTTCCTCACAGACTCTCTGCACTCTGTATCTGCCTGTTCACCAGCTACGCCATCCTCTGAGATGTAGCTTTGGTTCTCATCCCCCTGCCAAACTAGTTTAAAACCTTCCAAAGAGCCCTAGAAAACCTTTCCCCAGGATATTGGTACATCTCCAGTTTAGGTGCAACCCGTCTTCCTTGTACAGGTCCCACCTTCCCCAGATGGAATTCCAATGATCTATGTGTCTGAAGCCCTCCCTACTACATCACTTCTGCAGCCACGTGTTCAGCTGCACTCACTCTCTGTTCCTAGCCTCACTAACCTGTGGCATTAGTAGCAATCCTGAGGTTACAACTCTGCTTGTCTTGCCTTTTAGCTTCCAACCTAACTCCCTATATTCACTTTTCAGGTCCTCATCCCTTTTCCTAGCTGTGTGATTGGTACCACAGTGTACCATGACTTATGGCTGCTCACCCTCGCTCTTAAGAATCCTGTAGACTTGATCTGAGACATCCCTGACCCTGGCACCCAGGAGGCAACATACCATCCGGGAGTTTTGTTTGCAACCACAGAATCTTTTATCTGTTCTTCTAGTCATTGAATTTCCTATCACTATCACTTTCCTATTCTCCCCTTTTCCCTCCTTAGCCGCAGAGCCAGAGAGCTGGTAGATCATCACCCACTACAGTATCCAAAGCAGTATACTTGTTATTGAGGGGAACGGCCACTTGTGGTTCAAAACGTGCGTTCAAGGCTTTCAAAACTTCTGGCAAAAAGCTAGAACAGAGCTAATTTTTAAGGGTTGCATTAGATAAGGGAAAGGAATTAGAGGAATAAATCCAAGCATTAGCAGCTAGTCATTGAAGGCACAGATGGTAATGGTCACGTTATTAAAGTTATAGATCCAAAAGTGGAGTGAAGAGATCTTGAAGGTTTGAGGGGTTGGAGGAGGCGACACAATTAGAGAGTAACAGAGAAAAGCCATGGGGAGAATTGAAAAGAAGGATGAGAAATGGTTAAAGGTGGATAAATCCCCAGGACCTGATCAGGTGTACCCGAGAACTCTGTGGGAAGCTAGAGAAATGATTGCTGGGCCCCTTGCTGAGGGTCTGTTTCCATGCTGTACATCTCTATGACTTATAATTTAAAACGTGTTGGACCAAGAGATAATGCAGGTCAGTGAATAACAGATGAATGAGAGTTGGTGTGAATTTCTCCATAAGTTTCTCAGAGGTCTGTTTTAAATTTGTAGCTTTTCAGTCCTCTGACACAATGCCTGTTTACTTGGTTGAAGAAAACAGCTCACTTCCGCCTTCCCAAAGGCGATTAGGGATGGGTAATAAAAGTTGGCCTTGCCACTGATGCTAACACCCCATGAAAGAAAAAAAAATTCCAGATGGAACTACTTGTTGTGAATGCTGGAGGACCAAAGTGGTAAAAGAGTTTGTTTTTCCCAGGAATGTAATCTTGCAACAATAATGACTTAAAACTCATCAAAAATGTTTTGGAAACACAGCACTACACTTAATTATGCTGTGTGTATGACTACTAAACTGTTCAGTCCATGCACATAATTCCAGTATCTCTGCTCATATTTGAAAGAAATTTCCTGTCTCTTTTCCTAGTTTGCCTGCACATGTGGGATTACCAGCACCAAGGACTTAATGTTTGATGGTACCTTTAGTGAAGCAGATGCCAACAGTCTGGCAGGATATACCAGAACGTCGATCATTACTGATGACAGGGTCAAGCAAGTTCGCCTGTCCATTGGTGCAGAATCCAATTTACAAAAAAAAAGTCGCCTTCGGGAGTTTGTTGGCATGCGGATCATGAAGAATACCCACATAATAGATAGATACTGCAGAATGATATTTCCAGCATCTTATATATTATTTAACTTAGTATATTGGTCTGTATACTTATAAATGTTAATTTGAACAAGTCTATTTCCTTTTCAAACCAAAACAAATAGGATGCAGCACATGTACGCAGATAATGATTGCACCGGGTACAATGATACGGCATTCTATAACGTTATTTTTGGCTCATAATGTATTTATGTAACAGTTGCCTTGATATTGACCTTACATTTGCAGTAGCCTGAATATAATTTTTTTCTGTAAAGTAAAAACTGCTTACATTGAACTCTGCGTGGAACTGGGTTAGTCTTTAACATTTCATTTCTGGAACCTGGGATTATTTTCAACATGGGCTGACATGATGAAAGTTTCCACTGTGTTCTTGGTTGCAGTCATCCTATGTGAAATGACCTTGGATAATCTAGTTCCTTAAAGGCTCAGGCAGCACAAAACTATTCATCATTTAGCAGAATTGGATGGTCACCAATGGTTGCTGGGGGGGGGCGGGGCGGTGTGGAGGGGGGGGGGGGGGGGGGCGGTGTGGAGGGAAGGGGGGAAGTCACACCATGTAGGGATATTCTTTAGATATTGTGACAGAGAATTATTTTGAGGATCTTTGCAGCCAAGCTAAAACTGCAGTGCTTGCTGTTGTTAGTAAACAGGTGAATTGCAAAAGTGATTTTGTTTCCCAGCACCATTTATTGTACCAGCTCAAGCTACCCAATTCTGCTTGAGTACCAAGTTAAAAATCACACAACACCAGGTTATAGTCCAACAGGTTTATTTGGAAACACTAGCTTTTGGAGCGCTGCTCCTTCATTAGGTGGTTGTAGAGTATAAGATCGTAAGACCCAGAATTTATAGCAAAGGTTTACAGTGTGATGTAACTGAAATTATATATTTAAAAAGACCTGTATTGTTTGTTAAGTCTCTCAACCTTTAAAACCTTTGGTTTCAGTTCTTTCATACGTAAATTGCAGAACTTTTTAAAGTTACATTCTCAAGTGAACTTTAACGATTGGTGTCATGTTGCCCCAGATAATGCATTTAAGGTGTGAGATGCCCTGTGTGAGATTGTCTGTGCCATAATGTTCAGACTGATTCTAATCTAGAAAAATGGATTTACAGAATCTTACATGGATTCAGGCAGTTTTTGAGCAAAATAAACTGTAATTCTGCAAGTACAAATTCACCCCACAAAAGTATATGTATATGTGTGTGTGTGTATGTAGGTGTGTGTGGGGTTGTGGAGGTTATGGGTGTCTGTGAGACAGTGTGTGAGTGTGAGCGTAAAGGGGTATAATTCTGTGAGAGGGTGCGCGTGTGTGTGGGAGTGTATGTGTGAGCGTATGAGAGAGGATCTGCGTGAGTGTATGGGTCTGCAGGAGTGTGTGTGTGTGTGTGTGTGTGTGTGTAGGAGTGTCTGAGTGTGTATCTGTCTGTGAGTGTGTGTGTGTGTGTGTGTGTAGTGCAGTGGGGTCACCTGTAGTGTGACATGAACCCAAGGTCCCGGTTGAGGCCATCCTCATGGGTACTGAACTTGGCTATCAGCCTCTGCTTGGCCACTTTGCATTGTTACCTGTCCCAAAGTCCGCCATGGAGGATGCTCACCCGAAGGTCTGAGGTCGAATGTCCCAGACCACTGATGTGTTCTCCAACTGGGAGGGAACACTCCTGTCTGAGAATTGTTGTGCAGTGTCCATTCATCCCTCGCCATAGCCTCTGCTCATTCTCACCAATGTACCATGCCTCAGGGCATCCTTGCCTGCAGCATATGAGATAGACAATGTTGGCTGAGTCACATGACTACCTGCCACATACATGTTGGGAGGTGTCCCCATGTATAATGGTGGTATCCGTGTTGGCACTCTGACATGTCTTGCAGCGTCTCCTGTGATAACGTTGTATGGTCCTGAAAACTGGGCAGTTTGCTACGACCGGGTAAAAACAATGACTGCAGATGCTGGAAACCAGATTCTGGACTAGTGGTGCTGGAAAAGCACAGCAGTTCAGGCAGCATCCGAGGAGCAGTAAAATCGACGTTTCGGGCAAAAGCCCTTCATCAGGAATGCTTGGAAAGTACTGGACATCCTGTATTGTTCCTCCTCACCAATAATGTGTTGCATGCTGCGAAGAATATGGCGTAGTTTTTCGGCCCCTGGAAAGTACTGGATAACAAAGAGTATGCTGTTGCTTGCAGCTCGTGTCTGTCTCCTGAGAAGATCATTACAGTTTCTTGCTGTGGCACTTCCAGGTGGTGAAGGATGCCCTCATTAGAACTGAGTACAATGTTCAACTCACCGACTGACAGTTCCAACGAGCCACATCGAGAAACTGTAATGATGTCCTCAGGAGACAGACACGAACTGCAACGGACAGAGTACCCTTCATTGTCCAGTACTTTCCAACACATTAATGATGAGGATGAGCACCTCGCCAAGACCTTCCCCACACCTCCACTTCTCATCTTTAACCAACCACAAAACCTCAAACAGACCATTGTTCGTAACAAACTGCCCTCTTTCAGAACAACACCATACAACCTTGTCACGGTAGACGCTGCAAGACGTGTTAGAGTGCTGGCATGGATACCACCATTATGCATGGAGACACCTCCCAACATGTATGTGGCAGGTAGTCATGTGACTCAGCCAACATTGTCTATCTCATATGCTGCAGACAAGGATGCCCTGAGGCATGCTACATTGGCGAGACCATGCAGACACTATGGCAATGGATGAATGGACACTGCACAACAATCAACAGACAGGAGAGTTCAATTCCAGTTGGAGAACACTTCAGCAACATTTCAGAACATTCGACCTCAGACCTTCGGGTGACCATACTCCAAGGGAAACTTCAGGACAGGCAACAACGCAAAGTGGCCGAGCCGAGGCAGATAGCCAAGGTTGGTGCCCATGGTGATGGCCTCAACCGGGACCTTGGGTTCATGTCACACTACAGGTGACCCCACTGCACTACACACACAGATACGTACACACAGACACACACACACACACTCACAGACAGATACACACTCAGACCCATATGCTCATGCAGACCCTCTCTCATACGCTCACACATTCACTCCCACATCACATGCACCCTCTCACAGACTTATACCCATTTACATTCACAATCACACACATGCATACACTCTCTCTCAGACACTCATAATCTCCCCCACACGCACACCC
Source organism: Chiloscyllium punctatum (assembly GCF_047496795.1). NCBI lineage: Eukaryota > Metazoa > Chordata > Chondrichthyes > Orectolobiformes > Hemiscylliidae > Chiloscyllium > Chiloscyllium punctatum. The sequence continues at coordinate 58,391,172 of NC_092741.1, read as the reverse complement.
ACATGCACACATACACATATATAGGTTTGTGGGGTGAATTTGTACTTGGAGAATTACAGTTTATTTTGGACAAAAACTGCATGAATCCATGTAAGATTCTGTAAATCCGTTTTTAGATTAGAATCAGTCTGAACATTGTGGCATAGACAGTCTCACACAGGGCACCTCACACCTTAAATGCATTATCTGGGCCGACATAACACCAATTGTTAAGTTCACCTGAGAATGTAACTTTAAAAAAAGGTCTGTGATTTATATATGAAAGAACTGAAACCAACATGTTCATTCTAAAAGATGAGAGACTTAACAAACAATCCAGGTCTTTTCTAATATATAACTTCAGTTAAAAGACACTGTAAACTTTCAGTATAAATTCTGTGTCTTACTATCTTATCCTCCACAACCACCTGATGAAGGAGCAGTGCTCCAAAAGCTAGTGCTACCAAATAAACCTGTTGGACTATAGCCCGGTGTTGTGTGATTTTGAACTTTGTACACCCCAGTTTAACACCGGCACCTCCAAACCCTGCTTGAATACAGGCATTGAAAACACAATCACTGTCATGGCAGAAGAGGATTTTCCATTTCTGTAGTCTCCTGATATAATTTCAATACTGCACAGTTAGAAATTTTATAATATTTAAGATTGTAATTTTTAAAAAGTTTTTAAATCTATTATGGGTATAACAGTTGTGTTAAAATGGACAAATTATGGTGGTTGCATTATTATCAAATGAGATTTGTTGAAGGCTTGTGTTAAATGATGATGCGTAAAGAATACTAATTGTTCTAAATGACAATTTCCATATGACCATAAAACATAGCAATAAAGAGAAATAAATTTTCTTGATTTGACTTTCCCTTTAAGAATAAAATGGTGTTACTTCTTCATTCTCTTTGTGTCTCAGTTATAGCAGTGAGCTTTCACATCACTGATGATCATCCTTGAAATTAAATCTGCAGTAGTGGTTTCAATCAGCTTATTTCACCTTACACAGGCCTATACAAAACTCAGTCTCACCTTGTAACATGCTTTAAGGTCATTTTTATGGTAATCTAATCTGTAGTCCCAATTTTGAAAGAGGAAGAAATTAAACATTGGACCCCTGTGAGAGGGTTATAGAGAATGGACAAGATTTGGTTGAAGAGATAACATTCAGAAAGTTTTAGAATTGAAGATTTGGGGAATGAGGAGAGTGTTCTAGAGATGTGGACAACCAATGGTTGGAGTGAGGAGGATGAAGCATAAAAGGCTAACCCAGAGTTTATGAAGAAATCGTAAGGCTGAAGAAGATTTGGAAGGTTTATCTGTTAAGGCCACGGAGGAATAATGGCAGAGCAGAGTAGTGCAACTAAGAGCTGGATGCAGAAGAGAAAAAAAGAGGTAATGCTTATGCTCCACAGATGGTGTTGAAATAGCCAAGGATTGCCAATCAGTGAAAAATATTTGATGATAGTGAAAACCTGTCGAACATAGAATAAATCATGTCTACATACCAATATACAAATTAGGAGCAGGCTTAGGCCTTTTGGCCCTCAAGAATGCACTGCTATTTGATATAACATGGTTGATTTGATTGTGACTTCAAATCTACCTTTCTGACCACTCTCCATAACCTTTGTCTGGCTTGTTAATCAAGAATCTCTCTAATGACAACATTGAAAATATTCAATGGCTCTGTCTCCAACAAACTCTGAGAAAGACAATTCCACAGACTCATGACCCTTTGAGAGATTAAAAAAACTCATCTCCATTTTGTACGGAAGATCCCTTATTTTTAAATAATGTGCCTTAGTTCTGGCATCTTCTACAAGGAGAAACATCATCTTAGCATCTACTCTGCCAAAACACTCCCTGAACTGTATTACCTATGTTCAGGCCCTATCTTTGAAACTAAATCCTGGTTATCAAAATTTGGGCGACATTCAAGCACAAGAGGCAGTGCAGAGAAAAGTAAGAAGGGCTGGAGTTTTGGCAATTCCCTGGGAGTGGTGGCGTTGCTGAGGCAGGTCAAAAACCAGAAGGGCACTACAACAAAGTAGCTCTGTGTTGGAGTGAATCGAACCTTTTGCTTAAAGCTCTATTTTGGCAATTAAATTGTTCAACCATGAGAAAAAAATGGGGAATGAAGAAAAATTTGAAAAACACATGAATTGTGAGAATCCAGTGGCTAATTTGCACAAGAACAGGGTGATGTGCTCTTACTATAAAATTGCAACTAATAAGGCACAAATCTTCCACAAAATGACAATAATCATCAGATTGCCACTCAGCCCGAGCTATTCTCCATCACAAAGCTGCCCAACCTTCTTGCCAGATCTTCCAAGCTCCAAGCATAGATTTTGTTTTTAATGTTTTGATAAAATGTATAAAAATACATTACGAGGCATTTTGACTTGATTATTGCAAAATTTGCAATAAAATTAAATTTGTTCCTTTAGAGCATATTCCACTCAATACGACTGTAGTTTACAATGTCAGGTATACAGCCTAAGAGAAAAACATTTCAAATTGGAAATTATAGAGAATGCATCAGATATATTTTGTTTCCTCTCTACACCATGCACAGTGAGGTCTTGGAAATTAGAGTCTCCTTTAAAACTGTGTGATTTTAGTATTCCACATTGAATATTTCCTGTGGACCATTAGATGTCATTTAACTATGTTACAGTAGTAACTAGCATTCTACAAGTAAACAAATAATTTAACAGATATCACTACCCAATTATGAGTACACATTTTTAAAAATAAGGTCTTTCCTTAGAAAGAATGAAAACAAATGTTAAAATGGAGGTGGACAATGGGACATTGCTTCTCCTGGCATCATTGGCTAAGAGGGTTTAGACAGGTGATTGACAGCAATGAATGTCTAGCCTTCAAAGTATGATTTATCAAGGGGGTAGGCAGGGAGAGAGGGTGAGACTGTGAGAGAATCCAGGGTAATGAGTTGTTGTCTTCTTGGCAGAAGATCAGGAGTTCCTGTTCCTCAGCCAAAGGATGAACAAAGACAAAAACCCCACTTCAAAACTACTGTCCCTGCTCTTCCATTTCACAGGGTTGTTTCAGGACTGGTCAAGCATTCTCACTTGTCACGGTAGTTTACTTCCTTTGCCTAATTAACTGATATATCATTGTGTGTAAACTACTGCTTCTTAACAAACTCAATGGACTAGCACTTTCACTGAGTTGAATGTAGTTGATGTTTGAACATCACAGGTAGCCTGTGATAAAGCAACTATAGTAAATAACTTTAACTATGTTAATTAACTATGAATATGTTTCATTATAGTAATGCTGATGGACATGAACAGGCATTTCTTCTGATGTTAAGGCTGATTTTCAGCTATACCGGCCCTACAATTAAAATGTCTTCTTATGCCACACGCACGCATATAACAGAAATGATCATATTTAGGGAACAATGCTGTAACAATGATAATGTCTGGAGAGGCCTGAACTAATAATCCAGATGATAAACCCACTATGGCAGATTGAGAAATTGAATTCAATTTTTAAAATATGGCAACAAGGTTGGTGTCAGCAAAAGTGACAATAAAACTGTCAGATTATTGTAAAAATCTAACTGGGTCACTAGGGTAGCAGATCCTCCATCCTTACTAAGTCTGACACATATGTGATCCCAATAAAATGGCTAAACTAAAAACTTCCCAACTAGATCTTCCCGAAGCAAAACATCAAGAACCATCTTCTCAGGGCAATTAAGGATGGACAAACAAAACAGCATGATGCATGATTTAATGAATAATTTTATTGTCACTTGCATTTCACAATGAAAAGTTTTCACTGTCACCACGATCCAGTGCCATTTTGAATAGTTTAAGTATAATTTTTAAAAAAGAAATAGTTTAACAGAGTCCATAATCCTTTCACCACCATGTCGCTCCTGCCAGCGCTGGACACAACCAACATGAAATCACTGCTCCTCAGGTGCCATCTTTTACTGCTGGGCCTACCTTGCTGATGTCACCTCTGCTGATGCAGCACCCACTGCCGTGTCCTGTGCTCACCCCTCCCCCAGCTGTTTCACCGCCGTCTGCCAGAGTCACACTCTGGACCACAATAAAGCTGCCTTCCTACCACCATCCACCTTCCTCATCAGTGTCATCACCGTCAATGCCACCACAACTGAGGTTTTCCCAGAAGTTAAATAGAAGCAAAACCAAAAAAAACGAAAAGAGAAAAAGAAAGAAACATGGACGGAGTGGACGAGCCTTGGGCTCTACTCCGGGTTACCATTGGTCAGAAATTGAACTACACTACACTACACTAATCATATGGCCACAAGAGCAAGTCACAGGCTGGGAATCCTCCAGTGAGTAACTCACCTCATGATTCCCCAAAGTCTGTGTGCCATCTCCAAAGCACAAGTCAGGAGTGTGATGAAACACTTCCCATTTGCCAGAATGAGTGCAGCTCCAACAATACTCAAGAATTTTGATGACATCTAGGACAAATTAGCCTGACTGATTGACACCTCACCCACAAACACTCTGTCACTCCATTATCAATACTCAGTAGCAGCAGTGTGTACAATCCACAAGATGCACTGCAGATATTCACCGAAGCTCCTTACATTGCACCTTCTGAACCAAGAATCACATTGATCTAGAAGCACAAAGGTAGCAGTTCTATGGGAACACCATCACTTGCAACTTCCCCTCAAAGCCACTCGCTATTCTGAAGTGAAAATATATCGCTGTTCCTTCAATGCTGCTGGAATTCCATTCCTGATGTCATTGTGGGTGCAGCTACACCTCATGGATTGCAGCAGTTCAGGAAAGCAGCTCATGCCACCTTTTCAAGGGCATCTTGGGATGTGCAATAGATACTGGCCCAGCCAGAAAAGTCCACAATCCTTAAACTAATAATAATATGGTGCCAAGCCAATGATGGTCACATCCTGAGAATGAACGCAGAAAAAGAACCCACTCTCCACAGTGGACAAAACACGGAACATTTAACCAAGAGATGGTGCTGTTGTAGAAAGAAGCAGGAGTTGTGCAGATTAATCTTGAACTGCACACAATATCTGTGCTCATTTCAAATTAAAATAATGACACTACATTCACGGCAGAGAATTCTAGGGGCTCACCACCCCTTCGATGAAGAAATTTCTTCTCATTCCAGTCATAAATGGCCTGGGTCCTTTGATTGTGACCACTGTTTCTGGATTCCCCATTCATTAGGAACATCCTTCCTACATTTACCCTGTCTCGTCCTGTGATAATTTTATAGGTTTCCATGAGATCCCCCCTCGGTGAATATAGTCCTAACCAATCCAATCTCTCTTCATGTGTCAGTCCTACTGTCCAGTATCAGTCTAGTAAACCTTTGTTGCACTCCCTCCATAGCCACAACCTCCTTCCTCAGATTAGGAGGCCAAAATTGCACACAACATTCCTTGTGCTGGAACTTTCAGGCCCTGCACAACTGCTTCAAAATGTTCCTGCTCTATTCGTCAAATCTACTCATTTTGAAGGTTAACATACAATTTACTTTTCTCAATATCTTCTGCACCTGTCTGCTTACTTTTTAAGACTGGTTTACAAAGACACCCAGGTCTCATTGCATCTCCTCCTTTCCCAATCCATCACCATTCAGATAATAATCTGCCTCTTTGCTTTTGCAACCAAATTGGACATGCTCACATTATCCACATTATTCTTCATCTGCCATGCATTTGCTTTTTCACTCAACTGGTCACAATCATGTCAAAATATTTCTGCATCCTCCTGCCAGCTCACCTTCCCTCCCAGCTTTGTGTCACTTGCAACTTTGGAGATATTAAATTTAACTCTCTCATCAAAATAATCAATATCTATTGTGACGAGCTGGGGTCAAAGCATTGGTTCCTATGGTATCCCACTCAACCTGCCAGTCAGTCAAACATCTGGGGAAGGGTCTCCAGACGTGAAACATTAACTGATTTCTCTTCACAGATGCTGCAAGATCTACTGAGCTTTTCCAGCAACTTCTGTTTTTGTTTCTGATTTACAGCATCCGCAGTTCTTTCAGTTTTTTTTTTCAGTTTATCCCTACTCTTTGTTTCCTTTCTCCCAATCAGTTCTCTATCCATTTCAGTACATTACCCTCCACCCTATGTGCTTTAATTTTACATGCTAATCCCTTTGGTGGAACCTTATCAAAAGCTTTCTGAAAGTCTGAGGAAACCATACCCACTGGCTATAAGTTACATCCTCGAAAAATCCTAGCGGCTTTGTCAAGCGTGATTTCCTTTTTGTAAATCCATGTTGACTCTGCTCAGTCATAAAGTTATAGAGGTGGGTACAGCATAGAAACAGGCCCTTCGGTCCAACCCATCCATGCCGACCAGATATCCCAACCCAATCTAGTCCCATTTGCCAGCATTTGGCCCATATCCCTCTGAACCCTTCCTGTTCATATGTGCATCCAGTTGTTGGTTAAATGTTGTAATTGTGCCTGCCTACACCACTTCCTCTGGCAGCTCATTCCAGACATGCACACCCTCTATATGAAAATATTGCCCCTCGGGTTACTTTTAAATCTTTTCCCTCTCACATTAAACCTATGTCCTCTGGTTTTGGACTCCCCTACCCTGGGGAAAAGACCTTGACCATTTGCCCTATCTATGCCCCTCATGATTTTATAAATCTCTATAAGATCACTGCTCAGCTTCGGGGAAGAAAGTCCTGGCCTATTCAGTCTCTCCATATAGCTCAAACCTTCCAATCCTGGCAACATCTGAATAAACAAAAGTCATAAGTAATGGCCATATAAGGCTTCTTCAAACTCCAGTACACTATTCCATGATGGATGAAGCTTAGAGCACTGTATGGAAAGCAAATTCAGGCTACATTGTATACACTTTCTTACAGTCCCAAACAACACAGAACATTGGAGATCTCTACTTGTCATCCTTAAGCTTAAATGATCATAAGACAATGGAATTTAAAAAAAAACTCAATCCCTTCATTCCCACTACTTGAGTCCAAGTGTAGCCATTCCAACATGCATTAATGCACTCACTCCTTGATCCAATCCAAATGCACAGCAGCTCTTGTCCTGACATTGTTTTCCAAATGTTCTTTTTTTTAGATTAGATTCCCTACAGTGTGACTCCTTGCCTCAAACACTCTTGACCACACCATGCAATGTTACAAATCAATCCCATTAATGGCTGTGAGGAATAAGCAATGAAAGATTAACCCCATAAGAAAAGTTTAACTCTGCAATCAAATATTGAACAAGTGTAAGATGGGGATCTCACTAGTGGGCATTGAGAAGTCTATTTTTATCCATTTGCATGCAATTTGTTAGCCATTTTTACCCAATCTTGCTTCATTGATTGTCCATCCCTAGTCGCACTTGAAAAGGTGATGGTGAGCTACCTTCTTGAACAACCAGTGCTGTTAGGAAGGAATTTTTATTTGGTAACACGGAAGGAATGGCAATATGTTTCAAGTCAGGATGGTCAGTGGTTTGGAAGGGAACTTGCAGGTGGTGGTTTTCTATGTATGTGCTTGCTTTGTCTTTCCAGATGGTTGTGGTCATGGGTTTGGAAGCTGCTGAAGAAAGGGGCCTTGATGAATTTCAACATTGCATCTTGTAGGTTTGCTCGGTAATTGTGACGGAGAGAATGGGTGTTTGTGAATGTGATACCAATCAAACAGGCTACTTTGTCTTGGATGGTGTCAAGCTTCTTGAGTGTTGTTGGAGCTGCACCCATCCAGGGGAGTGGGGAGTATTCCATCACACTCCTCAGTAGATGGTGGATAGGCTTTGTGGTGTCAACAGGTGAATTACTCACAGTTGATTCCTAACCTCTAATCTGCTCTTAATTTGCATCCACGTATATCGGCAGTGACAACCTGCAACACCCATACACTACACTTGGCATTGGACACAAACTAGCCTCACTGTACTCTCATGGCTGTTGAAGGGCTTATTCTCGATTCTCCTGCTCCTCCAATGCTGCCTGACCTGCTATGTTTTTCCAGCACGTCACACTTTTCGACTTTCATGGCATATTCTGATCTAGCATAGGAAGTCAAAGTCAACATCCACCATCAGTCCAAGGGCTTGGACATGATTATTCAGCTATTTGGGCATTTAAGGTTGGGGGTCTGTTTCACTGCAGTCCAGGGAGTGGGCCATAATCAGCCCTGGAGCTTTAGAGCGACCAGTCTTATGTTATTTGGTGAGCTGCATTGAGATCTGTCAAGGGTCCAGTGACACATTAGCTGGAGCTGTCTGCCCAGGTTTTGACCAGCTAATACTACTATTTTATAACATGGGTTTTCAATATTTCTGGTGTAACTGTGAACTCTGGTGACCTTCCTCTCTTCATATATTAATTATGCTACATGCTGTAAATGGTTTTCCAATTATTTTTCTCAACTTGCACACAGAAGAACTTGGTTTGTTTTCTCTTCTGTTGATATAAATACACTTTCGATGGATCCTTTAAGTTTACTGTGGAAAGCAGATATTTTTTATCGCCAACAAGATGCAAAATTATCTTCTTCAATCACTTCTTAGAAAACAGATTTTGTCATTTCAGATTATTAAATTTGAGGGAAGTTTGCTGTTTTTACTTGTCAAATTCCACTTTATCCATTTATTCTTTTGTCAAATTCGTTTTCAGGTTGGTTGACTTTTTATTCAGTTTAGTAAATAATCCAGTCAGTTCTGTTGCCTTTGTTTCAGAGTCATATACAGAACCCTTACAGCTTCAAGTAGGCATTCTGTTCATTTCAGAATTCTTCCACAATGGTAACTGACTGCTCTTTAGACTCTTTCAACTTACTCTTAGTATCAAATATTCATTCTTAAAAAAAATCGTAGTTGCTTTTAATTTTGGAGTTGCTCTTTCATGCTGTACATCTCCTTTTGCTTGTTATCCAGATTGCACCACACATGCATTGATCTTTTTAAGATGAAAGTCCAACAGTTCATCAGCCTGGGCTTTTAATTCTGTATTCAATCAAACTGTCCTGATTCATCAGAAATTCCTTCTCCTGTTCAATGAATTTTTACAATATTTCATAGAGATTTATGATACTTGAAGTTCATCAGACTTTGTTTTATTGAAGATTCACTTTGTTTGAATTTACTTCTAAGGGCTTATCATTTAGATGCTTCAAGTACTTATTTGTGTGTTTTTTCATCCTGTGACCAACTTTCAAGCATTGCCACCACTGTTTCTCCATTAGCAAAATCATCACCAAAGGTTGGTTTTCTACACCAATCAATTTTTTGTTAGCAGATCCTAGCTCTTGATACTGCCTCTGATATACATGCATTTCTGATGTGCTAGTCAATTTTCCCACTTTATCCGGATCAGCTTGAGAAGTTTGGGCTATAGCTACTGCAGAAGCAAGAGGGAATAGTTCACAATATTTCTCCTACAAAATCTCTCTCATTTCAACTGGTTTTCTTGAAATCTCAGAAATCATTACCACATTGTCTGTATGGAGTTGCACATTCTCTCCATGTCTGCGTGGGTTTCCTCCAGGTGCTCCGGTTTCCTCCCACAGTCCAAAAATGTGCAGGTTAGGTGAATTGCCCGTAGTGTTAGGTGAAGTGCTAGAAAAGCTAAAAGGTCTTAAAATTCATAAATCTCCTGGCCCCGATGGGCTACATCCTAGAGTTCTGAGGGAGGTTGCTGAGGAAATAGCAGAGGCATTGGTTGAGATCTTTCAAAAGTCACTGGAGTCAGGGAAAGTCCCGGATGATTGGAAGATCGTTGTTGTAACCCTCTTGTTCAAGAAAGGATCAAGACAAAAGATGGAAAATTATAGGCCAATTAGCCTAACCTCGGTTGTTGGTAAAATTCTAGAATCCATCGTTAAGGATGAGGTTTCTAAATTCTTGGAAGAGCAGGATCAGATTAGAACAAGTCAACATGGATTTAGTAAGGGGAGGTCGTGCCTGACAAACCTGTTAGAATTCTCTGAAGAGGTGACAAATAGGTTAGACCAGGGAAACCCAGTGGATGTGGTCTATCCAGACTTCCAAAAGGCCTTTGATAAGGTGCCACACGGGAGGCTGCTGAGCAAGGTGAGGGCCCATGGTGTTCGAGGTGAGCTACTGGTATGGATTGAGGATTGGCTGTCTGACAGAAGGCAGAGAGTTGGGATAAAAGATTCTTTTTCGGAATGGCAGCCGGTGACAAGCGGTGTCCCGCAGGGTTCAGTGTTGGGGCTGCAGCTGTTCACATTATATATTAATGATCTGGATGAAGGGACTAGGGGCATTCTAGCGAAGTTTGCCGATGATACAAAGTTAGGTGGACAGGCAAGTAGTACTGAGGAAGTGGGGAGGCTGCAGAAGGATCTAGACAGTTTGGAAGAGTGGTCCAGGAAATGGCTGATGGAATTCAGTGTGAGCAAATGCGAGGTCTTGCACTTTGGAAAAAAGAATACAAGCATGGACTACTTTCTAAACGGTGAGAAAATTCGTAAAGCCAAAGTACAAAGGGATCTGGGAGTGCTAGTTGAGGATTCTCTAAAACTAAACATGCAGGTTGAGTCTGTGATTAAGAAAGCGAATGCAATGTTGTCATTTATCTCAAGAGGGTTGGAATATAAAAGCACCGTTGTGCTACTGAGACTTTATAAAGCTCTGGTTAGGCCCCATTTGGAGTACTGTGTCCAGTCTTGGTCCCCACACCTCAGGAAGGACATACTGGCACTGGAGCATGTCCAGCGGAGATTCACACGGATGATCCCTGGAATGGTAGGTCTAACATATGAGGAACGGCTGAGGATCCTGGGATTGTATTCATTGGAGTTTAGAAGATTAAGGGGACATCTAATAGAAACTTACAAGATAATACATGGCTTGGAGAGGGTGGACGCTAGGAAATTGTTTCCGTTAGGTGAGGAGACTAGGACTCGTGGACACAGCCTTAGAATTAGAGGGGGTAAATTCAGAACAGAAATGTGGAGACATTTCTTCAGCCAGAGAGTGGTGGGCCTGTGGAATTCATTGCCACAGAGTGCAGTGGAGGCTGGGACGCTAAATGCCTTCAAGGCAGAGATTGATAAATTCTTGATGTCACAAGGAATTAAGGGCTACAGGGAGAATGCGGGTAAGTGGAGTTGAAATGCCCATCAGCCATGATTGAATGGCGGAGTGGACTCAATGGGCCGAATTGCCTTAGTTCCGCTCCTATGTCTTATAGTCTTATGTAGGGGAATGGGTCTGGGTGGGTTGCACTTCGGTGGGTCGGTGTGGACTTGTTGGGCTGAAGGGCCTGTTTCCACACTGTCGGTAATCTAGAAGAAGAAGAAGAATACAGCGCAGTACAGGCCCTTCAGCCCTTGATGTTGCACCGATCAAAGCCCACCTAACCTACACTAACCCACTATCCTTCATATACCTATCCAATGCCCGCTTAAATACCCATAAAGAGGGAGAGTCCACCACTGCTACTGGCAGGGCATTCCATGAACTTACGACTCGCTGAGTGAAGAACCTACCCCTAACATCAGTCCTATATCTACCCCCCCTTAATTTAAAGCTATGCCCCCTTGTAATAGCTGACTCCATACGTGGAAAAAGGTTCTCACTGTCAACCCGATCTAACCCCCTAATCATCTTGTACACCTCTATCAAATCACCCCAAAACCTTCTTTTCTCCAATGAAAACAACCCCAAGTGCCTCAGCCTTTCCTCATAGGATTTTCCTACCATACCAGGCAACATCCTGGTAAACTTCCTCTGCACCCGTTCCAGTGCCTCCACATCCTTCCTATAGTATGGCGACCAAAACTGCACACAATATTCCAGATGCGGCCGCACCAGAGTCTTATACAACTGCAGCATGATCTCAGGACTCCGGAACTCAATTCCTCTACCAATAAAAGCCAGTACGCCATATGCCTTCTTCACTGCACTACTTACCTGGGTGGCAACTTTCAGAGATCTGTGTACATGGACACCAAGATCCCTCTGCTCTTCCACACTACCAAGTAGTCTACCATTAGCCCAGTAATCCATCTTTTTATTACTCTTACCAAAGTGAATCACTTCACACTTAGCTACATTGAACTCCATTTGCCACCTTTCTGCCCAGCTCTGCAGCTTCTCTATATCCCGCTGTAACCTGCCATATCCTTCCTCACTGTCTACAACTCCTCCAACTTTCGTATCATCCGCAAACTTGCTCACCCAACCTTCTAACCCTTCCTCCAGGTCATTTATAAAAATGACAAACAGCAATGGTCCCAAAACAGATCCTTGCGGAACACCGCTAGTGACGGCACTCCAAGATGAACCTTTGCCATCAACTACTACCCTCTGTCTTCTTCCAGAGAGCCAATTCCTAATCCAAACCTCCAACTCACCCTCAATGCCATATCTCTGTATTTTCTGCAGTAGCCTACCATGGGGGACCTTATCAAACGCCTTACTAAAATCCATATATACCACATCTACCGCTTTCCCCTCATCTACCTCCTTAGTCACCTTCTCAAAGAATTCAATAAGGTTTGTGAGGCATGACCTGCCCTTCACAAAACCATGCTGACTATCCTTGATCACATCATTCTTATCCAGATGTGCATAAATCCTATCCCTTACAATTTTCTCTAAGACTTTGCCCACAACAGAAGTGAGACTCACTGGCCTATAGTTACTAGGATTATCCCTACTCCCCTTCTTGAACAAGGGAACCACGTTTGCTAGCCTCCAGTCCTCTGGCACTACTCCTGTCGACAAAGAGGACACAAAAATCAAGGCCAATGGCTCTGCAATCTCCTCCCTTTCTTCCCAGAGAATCCTAGGATAAATGCCATCAGGCCCAGGGGACTTATCTATTTTCACCCTTGCCAGAATTTCCAACACCTCTTCTCTACATATCTCAAAGCCATCCATTCTACTTATTCGTGCCTCGGTATTTATATCGACAACAATGTCCTGTTCCTGAGTGAATACTGACGAAAAGTATTTATTCAGCGCCTCCCCAATCTCTTCAGCCTCCACACGCAACTTCCCATTACTATCCTTGATTGGACCTATTCCTTCCCTAGTCATTCTTTTATTCCTAACATACCTATAGAAAGCCTTAGGGTTTTCCCTAATCCTACCAACTAAGGACCTCTCATGTCCCCTCCTTGCTGCTCTTAGCTCTCTCTTCAGGTCCTTCTGGGCTACCTTATAACTCTCAATTGCCCCTATTGAACCTTCACGCCTCATCTTTACAAAGGCCGCCCTCTTCCATTTAACAAGGGATTCCAACTCCTTATTAAACCACGGCTCCCTCACACGACCCTTTCCTCCCTGCCTGATAGGTACGTACTTATCAAGGACACTCAATAGTTGCTCCTTGAACAAGTTCCACATATCAATTACGCTCTTGCCTTGGAATCTACTTTTCCAATCCACACATCCTAAGTCATGCCTCAATGCATCATAATTTCCCTGCCCCCAGCTATAACTCTTGCCCTGTAGTACACACTTATCCCTCTCCATCACTAAAATAAAATCCATCCCTTCAACAAGTAAGCGAGGAACAATTCCTACAGTCACAATTCCATCTACTAAATCACGTTGTTAATTAATATTGCACAATGTAACGGGTTCATTAATATCTTAAAGACCCCTTTTAATATTTCCTCTTTCATCAAACTCACTGGAACACAAATCATATCATCAACCATCAACAATGGGTGATCTACCCTCTCAAAGTATTGGAGGAATGAGGGGTATCTTCTCTCTTAGAGACAAAATCTCCATAACCTCCAGTAACCCAACTCATTGCATTGTAATAAGTTCTGAAAGAATACATTTCATGTGCACCATGAAAATTGTTTTCACACCCATTCCCTATGCTAATGATGGATTTTCTTATATTAAACTGAGATAGCTAAAGTTTTGTTAAGCAATCGTATGAAGTGATACAGACAGAATTAGGCCACAGATTGACCATGATCGGACTGAATGGCAGAACAGACTTGAGGGGTTGAATGGCCTACCCCTGTTCCATGTTCCGACTGAGCTTAAATGAGTTGGAACTCTCCAAATTCTTCACCTCTGGTCCATGCTGCTCCAACAGCTCTGCAGGCCATCAGAACATCTGCTCCATAGATGATAAGGTTTACAAAGCAAGGCAGCATCTTTAAAATGGACTCTCTGTCAAGCCTGCTCATGATTTTGAAAATCTGTATCAGGATTCCTCTTAACCTTCTTCTCTCCAGGGAGAAAAGTCCCAATTTTTTAAAAAAAGGTATCCTCATGAAAACACCAGACTGAATCAATAAATAAAAGCAGCAGCAACACATTGTGCTGACAGTTACATTTTCCTCTGCCCTCTCTGTACAGAGCATGTGTGGCTGATAGAAACATCCTAAATCTTTTAATCTCAGAAGCTTGTTATCAATGTTTATTGTCCTAAAATGTAGGGCAGCATGGATGGCCAGCTGTATGATGCCTGAATGAATAAGAAATATCCATTGATAATATTTACTCCCCAACTTGAATTTTAGCTGCATCAATAAATAAACAAATATAAAAGGTAACATGGAATTTCAATTTGGCCAATATTTTCAGATATTAGGGTTTAAAGAGGAATAGAAATATCTTGTTTCATTTGCAGCTAATCTTATGTTTAACTAATCTAGTCTTCATATTTCCTGATGTTTCAGTAGTTATAAGTTCAAACGCACACATTAAGTATGCACAGTAGATAAAAGAAATAAATCTGAAGCTAAATATAAATCTTATTTAATTTGATTTCAATGTGGAAACACAGTTGATGAGGCCACATTTATTCCCATCCGTACTGATCTGCAGAGATTGTTCCACACGAATGGTTGGTTTATTGGAATACTTTAGAATGGTTTATCAGTCAATCTCCCACCTGCATCTACCTATGGGCCAGGTAAACAATACACACTTGGCGCATTTGCATTTTATCCTTGTGAACACAATGATTAAAATATATAAAATAATTGTGCAGAGGCCAGTATCCAATCACCAAATCACCAGAGCCAGCCAGACTCTCTGAATTTCCTGTTTATGTCTGTTAGCCAGGGCTCCCCGATTAGCCCAGGATGCCAACCCCAATCAAGGATCTCACTGTCAATGAGATCCACCTGTCCCTCATTCTAATTACTACAATATAAGTGCAAACTATGTAGCAATGACTCCCCCTTAGACAACCAAGATCACAAAGATCAATACTGTGATTTTTACTAGTTAAAGCTGCTGGCCAATCAGTGGTCATAGCTCAATAATTACTGTGAAGTTAACAGGTGATCTCTGCTGGACAGGATGAGGAGGCAGGGCCTAGGCCTACAACAACTAGAGTAGGGTTTGAGGCCCATGCTTCTGGAAGCTATTCTGAACCACTCACTAGCTGTCTAGCTAAGTTGACTAGCCTCATGGATTGGAGGTGCCAGTGTTTTACTGGGGTGGACAAAATTAAAAATCACACAACATCAAGTATGGTCCAACAGGTTTATTTGGAAGCACTAACTTTCGAAGCTGCTCCTTCATCAGGTGGTTGTGGGGGTGCTGTGTGATTTTTAACCTAGCCCCATGAAGATTCACTGCAATTGTTAAATGAGTAAAAACAGAAAAACATTGCAATGAATGATCAGTTTTTGTATTTTTGTGGAGTTGTTTGAGAGGGTAATGTTGGTTAAGGTCACATTGAGGTATTTGTTAGACCTCAGTTAGAGTACTGTGTACAGTTCTGGGCACCACATGAAAGGAAGGATGTAAATGGATTGCAGAATGTGCAGAAGGGATTTACAAGAATCATTGCAGGATGAGACTCTGCAATTGTGAGGATAGATTGAAGAATTTGGGACATTTTTGGTCTGGAGAGAAGAAGGCTAAGGAGAGACCTGACACAGGTTTTCAAAATCATGAGCAGGCTTGACAGAGTAGATACAGAGAAACTGTTGCCACTTGGGAAAGGATCAAGAATGAAAGGGCATTGATTTAATGTGATTTGCAAGAGAAACAAGGGCGCTAGGAAAAAATTAACTGTTACTCACTTAATTAGATAAGAGCCGGAAGCACCCGTCTGGTAATGGAATGGAGGCAGGTTCAATTGAAGCATTGGGTGATTATTTCAATGCACTGCTTGCTCTGATTTTGAAAAGTTTCAAAAGTACAAAGTGAATGTGTAAGATATTGCAAATTCTGATCTGGCACTTTCTCACATTTTGCATTATCAGTCATTACCAAACATGACCATTTTAGTTATAAAGATGTTAGCTCACACTGCCCTATTTGAATGGTGGTACTTGCTGCATGAAGGTTCCTATCAGACTAATATCCACCATTTTGTCTAACTAGAAAATTCTTATGAAGTAAACAATATGACACATGTTGCATTACTGCAACTACTTACAGGACACATGAATATGACCTCTATTGCTATGGAGAGTTGTAGGATCATCTAGCTCCACATTTGTCATCCAAAAGCTCCTTCTTTGCTTTGACCAGATCTCTGTAATATCATCACAGTGCTACATTCAATTAAGTATTAATATTTTTGACAACTACTTTTGACTCAGAATGGACTTCTTAGTCTTTCATGCAAGGCCTTTTCTCACTTATGTGTGCAGTTTTGGTTTTAATGCAAAATATTCAGTTCTCATTTTTTCAAATACTTGTAATAATACATCATGCTTTAAAAAGTTAATGGTTTACCATTACAGGCAGATCGAGATGGACCTTAATTAGCTTCTGGGTCTGGGGGTACTTGGGAGGGTTGAATCTGGATTCTGGCAGAATTGAAGTCATGAGTGTGGGAGATCAAATTTAGGGCCCAGAACACAGGAGATCTGGGACAAAAGCCTGGAGATTGGAGCCAAACTGGGAGAAAATGAAACCAGAAATCAGGACCAAGAACAAAGCAACATGGAGAAGGAACTGTGATGGCAATTAATTAATGTGGCTTACCCAAACCCTAAACCTAACCCTAACCTTATCACTTGATATGGCTAAAGAGGTGCATTTTTCCTGGCTCCACATTTGGGTAAAACCTAGCAGGTGTTCCCCAGGCAAGGTTTTCTTGCACTTACTGCCTCAGGACAAACCAGTATTTGAGAGGAGGGCCCCAAAGAGATGCTAGGCCCTTCACTTGAATATGCAAAGGGAATGTTTCAGTCATAGATATAGAACTTCATTTTTATGTCCATTACTAATCTACTATGTGGTGCACTTCCACCCAGCAATGTCTAAACAGTTTCTGCACATCATATTGGGACCACCATGTTGAGTACCACTTGCCTCTAAATCCTTCAAGTTCGCTGCAAGTGTCCCAAATGTGGTCATATTCTGTCATTCATACATTTATGCTTCCATGTATTGATCTCAGCTGTTCTAGTTTGGTAAAACTGTCACTATCTTGTTGAGTTCCTCCCTGACTGGTAAGTTAACTGCCTTGTTCAGCAGAGTTCAAAACTGGATAGTGAGGATCAGAACCTCTGCTCTTCAAATTAAAGTGAACAGGGTTGCCCTGATGTGGATGGTGGGGGAGTCAAGTGTCTGTTCAGTACTTCTAAGGTAACTATCTGAATACTTGCTAAGTAGGTATAACACCTCTGACTGTTAGATATATTCCTTGAGGTTACATTACACAACCTCTCACCTGCCATTTAGAAACATAGAAAATAGGAGCAGGAGCAGGCCATGCAGCCCTTACAGCCCATGCAGCCTTGCCATTCAATAGACAATAGACAATAAGTGCAGGAGTAGGCCATTCAGCCCTTCGAGCCTGCACCGCTATTCAATATGATCATGGCTGATCATTCCTAATCAGTATCCTATTCCTGCCTTATCTCCATAACCCTTGATTCCACTATCTTTGAGAGCTCTATCCAACTCTTTCTTAAATGAATCCAGAGACTGGGCCTCCACTGCCCTCTGGGGCATGAATATGGCTGTCCATCCAACTCAATAATGTATTCCTGCTTTTTCTTCATATCCTTTGATCCATTTAGCCCAAGTGCTATGTCCAACTCCTTCTTGAAATCATACAAAGTTTTAACCTTGACTGCTTTCTGCATTTGTGAATGCTACAGGTTCACCCTCTCTAGGTGAAGGAATTCTCCTCATCTCAGTCCTAAATGATTACCCCACATCCTTAGATGGTGAGCCCTGATTCCAGACTTATCCAGTCATCAGGATCATCCTTCCTCATCTACCCTGTCTAATCTAGATAGAATTTTATAGGTTTCTACTGTATTTATTCTCCCTCATTCTTCTGAAAGCTCACAAATATAATCCTAACCAATTCAACATCTACTCATATGTCAGTCCTGGCATTCTAGACATCAGTCTGATACACTTTTACTATACTCTCTCTATAGCAAGAATAGACTTCCACAGATGAGACCAAAACTGCATACGTTATTCCAGGCGTGGTCTCAGTAAGGCCCTGTGTAATTGCAGCAAGACATCCCCGCTCCTGTACTTGAATCCTCTCATTATGAAGACCAACATAACATTTGTCTTATTTACCGTCTGCTGCACTTGCATGTTTACCTTTAGCCATTGGTGCACAAGGACACCCAGGTGTTGTGACACACTAATTTTTCTCAGTTTATAGCCATTCAGATAATAACCCACCTTCCAGTTTCTGCTCCAAAGTGGATAACCTCACAGTTATCTGCATTATAGTTAATCAACTATGCATTTGCCCACTTATTCAACTTGTCCAAGTCACACTGAAGCACCTCTGCATCCTCCTCACTGCTCACCCACCCACCCAGCCAACTTTGCGTCTTCTGCAAATTTGCAGTTATTTAATTTAGTTCCCTCCTCTGACATATTAATTTTTTGAATAGGCGGGCTCTTACCACTGATCCCTGAAGTACCTCATTAATCACTGCCTGTCATTTGGAAAAAGACAAATTCTTTGCTTCCTGTCTGTCGACCAGTTTTTTTTATCCATCACACTACACTCCTCTCAACTCCAAGTATGTTAATTTTACACACTCATGTCTTATTTGGGACTTTGTCAAAAGCCTTCTGAAAGTCCAAATAAACCTCATTCACTTGCTCCCTTTTCATCAACTCTTCGAGTTACATCTTTAAAGAATTCCAGTAGATTTAAAACATTCTTTATCCTTTTGTTCAATAATTTTATAAGTAAGAAATGGAAGTGTTTGATATAATTTAAAAAATGCTTCAATGATACTACTCCCTGGCTTCTCATAACTGTGACCAAGAGATTAGTCTCCAATTGCTGGTGACTCCAGAGGAATACTAGAGAGTTGTCACCCTGACAGAAATGGCATCAAACTGCATCATAGTGATGTGACATTAAAACGATATCAGAGGATTTAAAAGGGGGGAGGCACACCTAGCCGCAATTGGGGGTCAGATCAGGCTCTGATTCCTGAGTAATATGTCTAAAGTAGGAGTTGCCCAAAGTCAAAATCACCATGTATGGATTTGATGTGGAGGTGTGGACTGGAGATGCTGGAGATCAGAGTCAAGAGTGTTGTGCTGGAAAAGCACAATAGGTCAGGCAGCGTCAGGAATCCAAGGCCTTACGCCTGAAACAACGATTCTCCTGCTCCTTGGATGCTGCCTGACCTGCTGTTCTTTTCCTGCAACACACTCTTGACGTATTAATTCTATGTTTGCAGCACTGATCATGATACATGTTCCTATAATGGAAGTTAAAGTTGATTCATTCCTAATACTTAACAAATAATTCAGCAGATATTGCCTGTGACTATTCTTGCTTAAAATTGCCCTCATTTCCTAATTTCCAATTGACTTTAAATGGGCAGTAACAACATTAATAAAAGTCCCAGCAAATTGCCATCAATAATTATTGAATTTCTAATCAGATGTTTAGTTCCATGACAGCCCTGATCAGAATCAGTAATTTATGTATTTATGTGCTGAGGTATCAGTTAAAGACAGTATCTGTCAATCTCACATGTGCAGAATTAAATCTTAGCTGACTGAAAATCCTCTCATATGACTCAGTGGGATTTACTGGTTTATTTCAAATTGCTATGACCACAGACCAGATTAAATGTTTTGTGATTTTTTTTAGCCATCAGCCAGTGAGAACTGAAACAGAATAGCAGCATTTGAAAAACAATTAGGATTTGTGTGGCTTTTTTTCTTTTTCTTCTCCGACAGTATTCTTTAGACTTCTCATTGTCATTATGTGGTTTAGTCATCTCTTGCCCTTTTATTGCTGTTTTTGGTTGGTAGAAAGCAATTCAGAAAGGCAGAGGAGAAAAAATCAAATGCATGAATATCATCAGAGCAGGTAAGAGAAACAAAACTGATAGGTGAACTTGGATTAATAAGAATATGAATCTGTTCCATCCTTTGTATTTTTTTACTATCTGAATGGTTTTGTTTTTAGATATTTGCATGATGTACTCTTTTAATTAATACTAGGTATTGTGTCATAGCATATAAATATTTAAACTCCTTAAAACTTACATAGATCATGTGTTTATGTATTCTCAGTAGATAGGCACTGTTATTCTCACTTTTATAGGCACATTTGCTGTGTTACGCATATAACTGTGTTAAGATGTTAGCAGACCAATGTACTGTGGTTCAGTGATAGCATTTCCAAATCTAAGTCAGAAGCTTTCAGCCCCACTGCTGATAGTCTTAGTAAACAGATCTGAGAGTTCTAGTCTCTGAATCTGTCATTTTGTGATACCACTTCAACATCTAGTGGGGCACTCGTGCCTCATAGAAGCAGAGTTGATAACCCCGCCCCCACGATTCCACCCTCAACTCATTGTTGAGACCTGTGATCTAGCTTATGACAGTCAACAAGGTACCCCCGTGTGATGAAATGGAATGACAACCTCCATTCACCACCCCTGTCATGTTGTCGAAGTAATCTCTACAGTCAGGCAAATGCCCTGGCCATCTAAACAATAGGTCTTTGCTCTGGAAACACCCAAGGTGGGGTCTGCTGAATGGAAATTGACAGGAGAGATGTTTTGCCAATTATGTCTTCTCAAGCAGAGAAGACATCAAGAATTAACTAGAATCAGAAAATGAAAATAAATATCAAAGCTACTAGATAAAGGGGTACTCAACAATTGAGAGAAAACAATAGCAAATGAGATTAATGCAAAATTCCAGTAACTAATCATGTTTCAAAGACAGAGATTACTGGGAAAACTCAGCAGTTCTGGTAGCAACTGTGGAGAGAAAGCAGAACTAACATTTCAGGTCCAGTGACACTTTTTCAGAACTGATTGTAGCTAGGAAAGGTTTGGTATATCTGCTGAAGGTGGGATGGGTGGAGAGGTGAGGAATAAATGATAGGTGGAGATGGTGTTCAGGGAAAGAGAACAATAGTTGAAAATTGGGTAAAGGACAGACTGGGGCAATCAATAGCAGCTAATGGGAACCATTAGTAGCTGACAATGCAGTCCTCACTTTCCCCTATGAACTTGAGTGTGCTATGCTGAGAATACGAACAGTTCAAAAATTAGAAAAACTGTGAAAGTGATCATGAAATTATTGGATTGCTTGTAAAAGATGGCTATTTTCATGTATTCCTTTTTTTCCTAACTGTTCCTTGTTTATGGAAAGCAGATCCCAGAGATATGGGAGAGATGTTGAAGAAACAAAAAAGCAGGGCAGGTAAGAGACTGAGGGGTTGGCAGCCAAGTACACTTTATCTGCTATTCTATCATAGTGACAACCTTCTAATATTGCTATATACTTGTGCTGAACGTTTGTATAATTCTTCATACAATCATTGATTTGACCAAAGATAAAAGGTTTGTATCTTTTAAATTCAGTATTCAACATTTGTTAGCCATGTACATTATAAGGAATTGTAACAGGACCTGATGGGAAATCAATAGGATTGCATCAATTAACCTAGTCACACCCTAGCCAATTGTATATTTCATTAATCTCATATTAAAGTGAAGCCAGGGGATTTGAGATTTGTCCTCATTTCCCTGAAAACTAGTTGAATAGTGGGGTTTGGGATTTGGGATCTGGCTTTGCCGTCCCTTTCCCTGTAAATTGTTGTTTCTTATATATGATTGTTTATGTTAACTCTTTGTTTGTAATTTATATTGGTTGATAAAATAAAACAAAAGTGAAGTCAGGCGGGGAGTAAAACAGGCTGTGAACCCAATTGGTTTATTTTTCCGTATCATACAAAGGTTAAAATGGCCCCATCAGCTTTACTCAATGCCTCTGAGGTTCTACAGGTTTACATACTGCAGCCAGAGAGTGCTGCAGGTGGATATTGAATCCTGGGGGAAGGATGTTCCATCCAGAATAGAGGCAAGCTCTTGAGAACTGCTGTAACTGCACATAAATATTCCATCAAATATATTCATATAAACCTTGTAGATGATGTCACGGTTTTAAGGGGTGGGGTCAGAAAATGAACCACTTGACCTTCTAGGAGAAAATTACTGCAGATTCTAGAAACTACTTAAAGGAAAAAATGCTGGAATTCACAACTGGTCAGGCAGCATCCATGCAGAGAGAACAAGCTAACATGAAAAGCTGATGAAGAGTCATCTAGACTGGAAATGTTAGCCTGCATTTAACTTGTACCCCATCTCTGCCAGAACGTTGGAATTTCTACAAGAGAAGGGACCAAAGCCCACCTACATAACCTTCTGCTATCCTGATGGTTGCATGATATAACAATAACAGAGCTGCAAAATAATGGTAATCAATATCCAGGAAAAGCTTAATTGCTGACAGCTTCAAGATTTAAAATTATCCACGCCTCCCTAATATGCTACACTTCTTATATGTCAAATTACTCATATACTGTATCACAAAATATTATTCTCTGAGAGATCTAATCAGAATTTAAATTAATCAATTTTATCTGTTTCCTCATCTCTCAAGAAAACCTGTTTTATAGACTAACCACTGACTCACTAAAATGATGGCCTAGTTTTTACAGAGTGAAAGTGTCAGCATTCACCATCATCAACCTGCTAAATCAGGTGACAGCTTCAAGATTTTGCACAAATGCACAAAAGGTCCGTCACTCATTACTCTGCCACTGACTGTGGCGTGAACTATTCTCCCCTCCCCATACTAGGAGAAAGTGAGGACTGCAGATGCTGGAGATCAGAGTGAAAAATGTGTTGCTGGAAAAGCGCAGCAGGTCAGGCAGCATCCAAGGAGCAGGAGAATCGACGTTTCGGGCATAAGCCCTTCTTCAGTTTCCTGACCTGCTGCGCTTTTCCAGCAACACATTTTCCAGCTCCCCTCCCCATACCCCACAAGCAGAGGCAATAATCAGTGAAATCAACTGATCTGGTACTTGCTCTGCATTTGCATATCATTATTAAAAACCCGTAAAATATTAGCTTTGTTCAGTGAGGTATAAGTCAGTTTTTAACAGTAATTGCAGTAATATTTACCTCTGAACAACCTTTCTTGTCCTGAAAACAAATTACATTTGTAGAATGTTGTTAGCTCTTTCCATTATGGTTAATTAATAGATTTTTAATTTACTCATTCGATGTGAGCAACAATAGCAAGGTCAGCATTTATTGGCTATCTGTAACAGCCTTTGAGAAGGTAATGGTGAAATGTCTTTTTGAACAAATGTAGTCTAAACACTTTTAGGAGGGAAGTCACAGGATTTGACACTGTGACAGTGAAGGGATGTTGATACAATTCCAACATGGAATGGTGTCTGGTTTGGTGGAGAGTGTACAGGTGCTAATATCCCTATGCATTTGATATCTTGCAGTGGCAGAGTAAAGGTTCTGGGGTTTGGGATGCAGTGAAAGAAACCACGTTGAGTTATTGCAATGCATCTTGTAGATGATACACACAACTGTCACAACCGTTTGTCTGTGGTAGAGGGCATGAGTGCTTCAGGCAGGCTCCTTTGTCCCAGATGGTATTGAGTGTATTAACACTTATTCAGCCAAGTGGAGAGTATGCCATCACATTCCTGACATGTGCCTTGCAGATGTTGGACAGGTTTCAGACAGCCAAGCGATGAATTGTTTCTCCACTAACTTCCCATTCTCTGATCTGATCCTGTAGCTGCAGTATTTATATCACTGTTTTAGTTGAGTTTCTGTTCAACAGTAATCCACAAGACATTGATAGTTGGAGATTCAGCAACGGTAATGTCATTGTTCAAGATGGTCATTATCTGGCACTTGTGTTACGTGAATGTTCATCGTAATGTTCTCTAGCTTCTTAAAGGTACAAATTCTTCAGCATTTTAAGTATTAAACACTTTCTCATCATCAACAGCATCCCCACCTCTGACTTTATGGAGGGTAGGTAAAGGTCATTGAGAGAGGCAGCTGAAGATGGTTGGGCCTAGGACACCTCCCTGGAGAATTCCTGCAGTGATATACCAGGACTGATATGATTGACCTCCAACAATTACACTTTCTGTAAGGAGAGGAAAGAGCTGACATTTTGAGTCTAACTGACCCTTTGTTAAAGCTTTGTCAAAGATTTTCCAGCATTTTCTCTTTTGGTTTCAGATTCCAGCATCTGCAGTAATTTGCTTTTATTACACTTTCTGTTATGCTTGGTCTGACTCCAATCAGGGAATGGTTTTCTCTGAGATTCACATTAATGTTCATTGTATTAGTGATCCTTGCTGCTACGTTTGGTAAAATGCTGCTTTAATATCAGGATAGTCACTCTCACCAACTCTAAAATTCAGCTCTTTTGTCCATATTAGGATAAAGGATAATGATGTCTGGAGCTGAGTGACCCTGGCAGAACCCATACTCAGCATTAGTGAGTGTGTTATTAGAGGTAAATTAGTGAGTTAGTGCCACTTTGTTAAACTATTGATGGCCATTTCTATAACTTTGTGAATAACCAAGAGGAGATAGATGGGATAATAGTTTGCCAAGATGAAATAGTCTCCTTTTTATGTGCGGGACATATATCTGCACAATCTTCCCAATTGTTAGGTACTGGAGATGTCAATGTTGCAGCTGTACTGGAACAATTTGACTAGAGAGCAGTTAGTTCTGTACCACAGCTTTGATGTTGTCAGAATGTATAGCCTTCATAATATTCAGTGAGTTCAGCCATTTTTTGATGTCACATGGAATTTATTAAATTGGGAGAAGACTGGCCTCTGAGGAGAAGGTAGAGATGGATCATTTATTTAGCATTTGTGGCTGAAGGTGGCTTCAAATGGGAAGGTGATGGCCTAGAGGTAATATTACTCCAAGAGACCCAGATAATGTTCTAAGGATCTGGGTTTGAATCCTGCCACAGCAGATGGCGAAATTTGAATTGAATAAAAATCAGGAATTAGGAGTCTAATGATGACCATTAATCCATTGCTGATTGTCAGAAAAACCCATCTCGTACACTGATGTCCTTTCCTTCCACATCCATCAAAGTTTTACCTGCACATCCATTAATATCATTTATTGTATCCGTTGTTCCCGATGCGGTCTCCTCTACATTGGGGAGACTGGGCGCTTCCTAGCATAGTGCTTTAGGGAACATCTCCGGGACACCCGCACCAATCAACCACACCGCCCCGTGGCCCAACATTTCAACTCCCCCTCCCACTCTGCCGAGGACATAGAGGTCCTGGGCCTCCTTCACCGCCGCTCCCTCACCACCAGACACCTGGAGGAAGAACGCCTCATCTTCCGCCTCGGAACACTTCAACCCCAGGGCATCAATGTGGACTTCAACAGTTTCCTCATTTCCCCTTCCCCCCACCTACCCTAGTTCCAAACTTCCAGCTCAGCACTGTCCCCATGACTTGTCCAGACTTGTCCTACCTGCCTATCTCCTTTTCCACCTATCCACTCCACCCTCTCCTCCCTGACCTATCACCTTCACCCCCTCCCCCACTCACCCATTGTACTCCATGCTACTTTCTCCCCACCCCCACCCTCCTCTAGCTTATCTCTCCACGCTTCAGGCTCTCTGCCTTTATTCCTGATGAAGGGCTTTTGCCCGAAACGTTGATTTCTCTGCTCCTTGGATGCTGCCTGAACTGCTGTGCTCTTCCAGCACCACTAATCCATAACCTACCTGGTCTGATGACTCCAGACCCACAGCAATGTGGCTAACTCTTAACTGTCCTCTGGGCAATTAGAAATGGACAATAAATGCTGGTCTAGTGAAGGATGCCCTCATCCTATGAATGATAAAGAAACACATTAGTCTTATCTTACATACTTATATGCTGATATCTTCCATCATTGAGGATGGACATGTTGAGGAACCTCCTCTTCTTTAGGTTAGTTGTTTAATTACCCATGATTCATAACTCGATGTGGCTGAACTTCAGTTTAAATGTGACCCATTAGTTGTGGGGACATTTTGCTCTGTCTATTGCATGCTAGTTTGTAATTCTGTGCTGTAGCTTCACTAGACTGACACTTCATTTTACTTTGTCCAGTACTGGAAAATGGAATATTGTTGTTTATTTTAAGGGAAATGGAATATAAAAGTAGAGACAGATTGCAACAGTTCTACAGGGTGAGCTCACATCTGGATTACTGCGTTTAGCTTTGGGTATTTTATTTAAGAAAGGATATAATTGCATTAGAGCAGTCTAGAAAAAGCTCAATTGAATGATTCATGGGAAGAAGGGGTATTTTATGAAGAAATGTTGGATGGTTTGCCTGTATCCACTGGTGTTTAGAAGAATGTAAGGTAATCTTATTGAAACACATAATATTCTTACAGACTTGGCAGGGTAGATGCTGAGAATATATTTCCTCTTATGGTGGACGACAGCGGTGAGATTTTAACTCATGCCTGTGGACCATTAATCTGAGCCTCTGGAAAGCTAATCTACTGAAATTGCCACTCTACTACCTTTCCAAGTTCCTGACCTTTTAAGTAATTTATTTTTGAAAAAAAAATACACAAGCTTTTCTTTGTCTATGACATTTTATCTTCAAACTTACTCCCATTTATATGTCCCAATCTTCATTTAACGTTTTGTAAAATTTTTAAATGGTTTGATTTTAGTTCTTTTCTTTTCCTAGTTCAATGGTGATCCCTATTAAACACTTTTATAACCAATTGTTGTGAGGGTTAGAAGCTTCGCTACTGAAATCACAATCAGTGAGGCTTTCTTCAAAGTCAGCAGTGAATAGCCTTGCATTACCACTGACTGCAAAATCTGAACCGATATTTCCATAGATTAGATTACTTACAGTGTGGAAACAGGCTCTTCGGCCCAACAAGTCCACACCGACCCTCCGAAGAGCCACCCAGACCACTTCCCCTACATTTACCCCTTCACCTAACATTACGGGCAATTTAGCATGGCCAATTCACCTAACCGCACATTTTTTGGGCTGTGGGAGGAAACTGGAGCACCCAGAGGAAACCCACGCAGACACAGGGAGAATGTGAAAACTCCACACAGACAGTTGCCTGAGGTGGGAATTGAACCTGGGTCTTTGGCCCTGTGAGGCGGCAGTGCCACTGTGCCACTGTGCCGCCCTCATTTTTAACTTTTGAACCTTTTGAATTTCCTCTACAAGCACAGGCCATATTCTCTGGTGCTATTAATGACTTGGCTTGTTACAAACTTGGAATTCATTTTGAAGGGACACTATCATCACAAGGATTTAAGTGATTCAAATAGACAGCAATTTTCTCAAAGCTGTTATGGAAGCTGAAATGAAAACCATTGGGCTGGATTTTTATTATTAGGCTGGAAGCATGAGTTGGGAAATTATACAACTCAGCAAATCTGTCTCTGAATAAATGGTCCCCACATGCATTATTTCAATTCCAGGTGAGACTAAATCAGGCCCACAAACCCCAGAAACAGTTCAATGATGCCACGTGGGTGGACAGCTGAAGAGGTGAACTGTTCTGACAAAAACAATTCAGTTCTCTTTGTCCCAGCCATTTTAATGGCTGTTAGGTCCTCAAATACTCCCTCCATATACTCCCTCACCCCCCTCACTCTTCATATCCCTTTATATGTTTTCTGACCTCATATGATTTCCTTGCCTCCTTGACCCCAGGTGACTGATATACCCCCCTGTATCATCCATATGGCCACCTCGTATGTAACTACGTACAGGACAAATGAGCTATATATCTATGGCAGGTCATGAAAGAACTGTCATTCTAAACTTTACTTTAAAAAAAATGTTGCGCTGTTAGCTCTGTAAGGGTGTCAATCACGCTGCCATTCATGGTTTCAATTACAGAAACCTTATCCCATTTCATACAGCTTAATCTTGCTTAAGTAAACATAGAGACTGTAAAAGCAGTTCAAAGGCAGAATATCTCATTATAACTTCAAATATGTCAATCAAGGTAACTCTCAACATTAGCATGAGTAAACAGATCCCTGCTGAGCTAGTCCATTAATGTGATTTAGACTTCAGCCAAGCATTCATAACAATGTCACCTGGAGAACCAGATCTCTGAACATCTGCATCTGTTAATAAAGTTGCCAGAGGGTTTCAGTATAAATGCTTCTTGAACTTGGGGACCACACTGGGGAAATGGGTATTGGAGGGAATATTCAGGGGGCATAGAGAGCATGAAGAGGGCATGGGTGTTTGGAAGGACATTTATAAACTTTTTAAGCAAACGTTGCAAGGGATTTCTGAATTCAGACATTAGTTCACATTTCCTCTGAAGGTCTGTGTGCCATAGGTCCTAAAGAATCTGATGGAACTCAATGAAAATTATGGATGGGGGTGGATCTGAGATACTTACCCTGACAATAAAACCAGCCAGGTTGGGAGTGCAGCTGTGGGCGTATTACTTGCATCCTGTGCCAACAAGTATTGTTAGTGCAGAGAATGGAGGACAGGAATCTGAGGATTGGGTATCACCGCTGCTTTTAACGGTCTCTGGAGTCAGCTTGGCCCTGTGTCACTCACATTTCAAGAATATGTTTTCTAAGTGTTGCTGGACTTGGCAGCACTGAACCCAAGGGATTATTTAATGGAATAGTTTGCTGTCTTGTATTTGGGTGTCCCAGCTCTGTCAATGCTGCCATGAGAATCCACCCACTACATGTTAATTCCTCGATCCAGGGAACTCCTAATAGATTAGGCATTGGTTAGTACTGGACTATAATTCCCAAGCTGTTATTACCAATGGCAACAAAGAAGGTTTTCTGGGATCTGGTGTTTCACTTTAAATAGTTTAAACTGCCTCTGGTAACCCCACTTTGGATGATCTGACCAATTCTAGTCATGTTCATCTGCATCGAACACTTTCAACTGAGTAGAGTTGCCTTAAAAAGATTTGATTTGTTATTGATTTATTAGCTTTGGAATGGCCTCATTTCAAATTTCCCAATATATAAATTATCAACAAACAACATTGCATTGAAACTAAACTGTCAGAGTAAGCATCATAATATATAATATCACAGAACTGCTCCAAAGCACATCTGCCTGTTGTAAGAATCATTCCTTAAATTTAAGTATCTCTTAGTAAGAGCAGTCTTGACTAATTGTGATGTGTTATAATGAAACACCATGTCATTCCAATGTGTTGGGTGGCTGAATGGAGAGATGGACAGACTGATGAATGAAGTATAACTGCAATCACTAATCCACAAAGTGGTTTCACAGAGCAAACATAAACAGAGTGCATTGTAAATAGAGCACAAAAGCTGGGAATTTATTGAGAATGTGAATTATTTGTTAAGTACTGGGTGAGATTTTGTTTTAATATTCTAATTTAAATTAGAATTTTGAAAATGATAAAATAAAAATTGCCTTTCGGTAGCAGTCAATTGTCATTCAACTGTATTCAACTGAATAGGTGCCAATTACTAAATTAAAACTGAAAGCAGCTGCTGTAAAGCAAAAAGAAAAACCAACGTTGGTGGAAAAGTTCAGCAGGTCTGGCAGTGTCGGTGAAGAGAAATCAAAGTTAATATTTCGGGTCTGATGAACCTTCTTCAGAACTAATTATTGTATGATGGAAGTTAAGTCAGTACCTGCAACTTATGTGTAGAAAATGATTGTAAACTATATCCACTGACACAGAGTATAGGAGTATAGCATCAACAAGTACAAAAATTGATATGAGTGGCAATTTGGTACAAAGTGGAAAAGGCTTGTGGCTTTTTGCCTTCAATACTTGTTGTTCATACTTTTGTCCAATGTATTAATATTTAGTACCAGTTAGTGTGAAAAACATGAAAAAAATACAGACTGAAAAATGGATAAAAATAATATAAATGCTCCAGGCAGAGAAATGGCAGGTTGGATTATGTATTGAAATTTATTGTGTCAGTCCGGGGATAGCAGGATAATTCTAAGCGCGATCACCTGCAGTTAATGTCTCCACCTCAGTGTTTCGGCTCAGAGTCATCAATTTGGAGGTACTTTAATGCAAAAAGGCAAGTGAGAAGTATTTGCATCACCTGTTCATGATTTCAGTCTCAATAGAGAAGTGTAGGTTCAAAATGAGGTTTGTGTGCAGTGTAAGGGCACCCTGGTAAGACAGAGCATGTCAGTCTGTAGAAACTAATGCTACCCAAAAGATACGTGCAATTGTTAGCTTTGAGCATAAGAACACTGTTGGAAAGATAGCCAGAATGCAAATCATTGCTGAAGGCTGTTCAAAGAGGGTAGAAGATGATTAGATTCCCTACAGTATGGAAACAGGCCCCTTTGCCAAACAAGTCCACACCAGCTCTCTGAAGAGAACCCACCCAGACCCATTCTCCCACCCTACATTTATCCATGACTAATGTACCTAACACTATGGGCAATTTAGCATGGCCAATTCACATGGTCTGCACATCTTTGGAATATGGGAGGAAACTGGAGCACCCAGGGGAAATCTATGCAGACACAGGAAGAATCTGTAAACTCTACACAGACAGTCACCCAAGGTGGGAATTGAACCCGGGTCCCTGACACTATGGGGCTACAGTGCTAATTGCTGAGCCAGTGTGCTGCCCCAAAGAAGAAGGACAAAGGGGAGTACAATGTGACAGTTGTGGGAGATTAAAGGGACAGATAATATCCATTATAATTAGGATGTTGCCTACATGTATACATGTTGCCTGTCTTATGTCAAGGCTCCAAAATCAGATTGAAAGGATATTGGTGAAATGGCAGAGGATCCAGCCATTGTAAGCCATTTTGAGACTAACAATGTAGGGAGGTGCCATGAACGTTAAAGAGATAGGTAAACATAAAAATACACTAAAACTGACAAGAATGAAAATCCAAACATGCAAAGCAAAGTGCTGTTTCTACTGATTGAGAAAATAGAAAGAACTGGAATGCAACAAAACAGATAGTAAGAGCTACAAATAATATATGCAGTATGAAAATTAACTTGCAATGGAGATGAAATAATTATAAAACAATTTCACAATTGTTTTAGGGACAAATCTGGTCAGGATCAATGGGAAACCGATAATGGTGATATTGTTTATGACGAGGGAAATGGCAGCTTTCTTTGCTGGTGAGGAAGGTTGCCAGATGTTGCAAAGAAACATATTAAATTAGGGACAAGGACTCAGCAATATTAATATAAATAATATTCAAACTGGCATCGTGTCTCAGTGGTTAGCACTGCTGCCTTACTGCATCAAGGAACTGAGTTCAGTTCCATCCTTGGGCAACAGTATGGAGCTTGCACATTCTTCCCCTATTTGCATGGGTTTCCTCTGGGTACTCAGATTCCTCCCATAGTCCAAAGATGTGCAGGTTAGATGGATTGGCCATGCTAAATTACCCATTGTGTGCAGGCTAGGTGGATTAGCCATGAGAAATGCAGGGTTACAAGGATAGCATGAGTCTGGGTGGGAAGTTCTTCGAAGGGACAGTGTGGACTCTATGGGCTGAATAGTCTGCTTCCACACCGTGGAGATTCTATGAAAATAATGATAACCAGAAATCTTAATGATCCCCAGGACTATAACATTTTCCTGCGAGGATTTTTAAGGGAGCGAGAACATTGATGGATACTGATCTCTAATCTTGCAAAACTTGCAATTCAGGACGTTCCCTCAGATTTGACATTTGTGTACAGCACTTCCCTATTTAAGAGAGGTGAGAGAGGAAAACCAGTTAGTCTAACATCAGTCATAGAGTAATAGAGTCATAGAGATGTACAGCATGGAAACGGACCCTTCAGCCCAACCTGTCCATGACAACCAGATATCCCAACCCACCTGCCAGCCCCCGGCCATATCCCTCCAAACCCTTCCTATTCATATACCCATTCAAATGACCCTTAAATGCTGCAATTGTACCAGCCTCCACCATTTCCTCTGGCAGCTCAATCCATACACGTACCACCCTCTGTGTGAAAAAGTTGCCCCTTAGGTCTCTTTTATATCTTTCCCCTCTCACCCTAAACCTATTCCCTCAAGCTCTGGACACCCCAACCGCAGGGAAAAGCCTTTGCCTATTTACCCTACCAATGCCCCTCATAATTTTGTAAACCTCTATAAGGTCACCCCTCAGCCTCCGACACTCCAAGGAAAACAGCCCCAGCCTGTTCAGCCTCTCCCTATAGCTCAAATCCTCCAACCCTGGCAACATCCTTGTAAATTTTTTCTGAACCCTTTCAGGTTTTACAACTTCTTTCCGATAGGAAGGAGACCAGAATTGCACACAATATTCCAACAGTGGCCTAACCAATGTCCTGTACAGCTGCAACATGACCTCCCAACTACTGTTCTCAATACTCAGACCAATAAATGAAAGCATACCAAACACCTTCTTCACTATCCTATCTACCCGCGACTCCACTTTCAAGGTGCTATGAACCTGCACTCCAAGGTCTCTTTGCTTAGCAACAATCCCTAGGATCTTACCATTAAGTATATAAGTCCTGCTAAGATTTGCTTTCCCAAAATGCAGCACCTTGCATTTATCTGAATTAAACTCTATCTGCCACTTCTCAGACCATTGGCCCATCTGCTCCAGATCCTGTTGTAATTTGAGGTAACCCTCTTCGCTGTCCACTTCACCTCCAATTTTGGTGTCATCTGCAAACTTACTAACTGTACCTCTTATGCTCGCATCCAAATCATTTATGTAAATGACAAAAAGTAGAGGATCTAGCACCTATCCTTGTGGCACTCCACTGGTCACAGGCCTCCAGTGTGAAAAACAACCCTCCACAACCACCCTCTGTCTTCTACCTTTGGGCAAGTTTGTATCCAAATGGCTAGTTCTCCCTGTATTCCATGAGATCTAACCTTGTTAATCAGACTCTCATGGGGAACCTTGTCGAATGCCTTACTAAGTCCATATAGATCACATCTACTGCTCTGCCCTCATCAATCTTCTTTGTTACTTCTTCAAAAAACTCAGTCAAGTTTGTGAGACATGATTTGCCACACACAAAGCCAGGTTGATTATCCCTAATCAGTCCTTGCCTTTCTAAATACATGTACATCCTGTCCCTCAGGATTCCCTCCAACAACTTGCCCACCACCGACATCAGGCTCACTGGTCTATAGTTCCCTGGCTTGTCCTTACACCCTTATTAATTTTTGTAATTAAGGATAGGGTAAGTGAATACCTTGAAAATTTTCAACAGATCAGAGAGATGCGTTCTTTGTAGAGGGTTGATATTGCCTGAAAGTCATTGATAGAGACTTATCAATAGACGTAATTTATAAGGACTCACAGAAGGCATTTGATGAAATCCCTCGAAAGACAGTATTTGCTGAAGTTAAGTTTCACGGAATTTAAAGGCAAGTTACTGAACCAGATTTGAGGTTGGCTGAGCAGCAGGGAACAGAGATAACAGGCTGGTACTCTAATTGGTGGACTGTGAATACTGATGTCTGACAAGGACTGATGTTGAGGTTTCAACTATTTCACCATATTTATGAACACCTGAAATATTGGGGAGAAACCACATCTCAAAATTTTTGCTAATGACACAAAAATAGATGTAATTGTAAGCAGTACAGATGGAAGCAAAAGAAAAATTATACAAAGAAACATTAGTAGATGAAGTGGAAAGGCAAATCTGGGCAAATAGATTTCAATGTAGGCAAATATGAAGTCATCAACTTTGGGCCTAAAACAGAATGCTTACTAAATGGTGAAAGCCTGGAACAGTGGAGATTTGGGAGCTTTAGGAAAATAACAAAGTCCATATCTAATAGACTAAAATCAAATGGATTAAAGTTTATAAACATGATTTTGTAGAGCTGATATAAGCCTTGGTTACACCACATCTGGAATGCTGAGCTGGTCTGGGCATCATACTTTAGGAAGAAAAGGCCTCGGAGGAAATGCAATGTGTAGATTAATGGAATGATATCCGAAATCCAAGAATCAAATACAACAAAAGGTGACATAAATGAGAAAGTGCTGGAAATATTCAGCATCCGTGGATAGAGAAATGATTTTTTTTTCTCTACAGACACTGACAGAGCTGCTGAGCTTTTACAGCGTTTGCATTTTTAAAAATTTCAGATTTCTGGTAAACGCAGTATTTTGTTTTTATTACACAATTACGGTTATGTATTTAGACGCTCAAAAGGTAATTTGATCAGATTTTTAAAGACATTGAGGAGAATAACTGGGATATATAGAGAGAAGCTAATTCATCAGACTTAGAAATCTGGGGCTAAGGAAACAGGGAGGGTGGCTCAACCATGGCTAAGAAAGGAAATCAGGGATAGTGTTAAAGCCAAAGGAACAGCATATAAATTGGCCAGAAAAAGCAGTAAACCTGAGGACTGGGAGAAATTTAAAATTCAGCAGCGGTGGACAAAGGATTTAATTCAAAAGGGGAAAATAGAATATGAAAGTGAGCTTGCAGATGACATAAAACTGACTACAAAAGCTTCTCTAGATATGTGAAGGGAAAAAGACTAGTGAAGACAAATGTAGATCCCTTACAGTTAAAATCAGATGAATTCTGTATGGACAATGGCACGGTGGCTCAGTGGTTAGTACTGTTGCTTCACAACACCAAGGACCTGGACTTGATTCCAGCATTGGGAGACTATGTAAAGCTTGAACATTCTCCTCTTGTCTGCGTGGGTTTCCTCCCACTGTCCAAAAATGTGCAGGTCAGGTGAATTGACCATGCTAAATTGTCCATAGTGTTCATGGATGTATAGGTTAAGTGCATTAGTCAGGGGTAAATGTAGAGTAGTGGGTCTTGGTGGGTTGCCCTTCAGAGGGTTGGTGTGGACTTGTTGGGCCGAAAGGCCTGTTTCCACCCGGTAAGGATTCTATGAACAAAGAGATGGCAGACCAATTGGACAAATGCTTTGGATCTGTGCTCACTAAGGAGGACACAAATAACATCCTGGAAATACTAGGGGACAGAGGGTCAAGAATGAAGGAAGAACTGAGGGAAATCCTTATTAGTCAGGAAATGGTATTGGGGAAATTGATAAGTCCCGAGGTCCTGATGCTCTGCATCCCAGTGTACTTAAGCAAGTGGCCCCAGAAATAGTAGACCAATTAGTGATCATTTTCCAGCATTCTATAGACTCTAGAAAAGCTCTAATGAACTTGAGGGTAGCTAATGTAACCCCACATTTTAAAAAAAGGAGGGAGAAAATAGGGAATTATAGGCTGGTTAGCCTGACATCAGTGTTGGGAAATGCTGGAGTCAATAATTAAGGATGCAATAACTGTGCATTTGGAAAGTGGTGACAGAATCATGGATTCACTAAAGGGAAATCATGCTTGACAAATCTTCTGGAATTTTTTGAAGATTTCACCAGTAGAGTGGACAGGGGTGAATCAGTAGATGTCATGTATCTGGACTTTCAAGAGACTTTTGACAAGGTTCCACACAAGAGATTAGTAAGTAAAATTTAAAGCTCATGGTATCTGAGTTAATGTATTGACATGTTTAGAGAACTGGTTGGCAGACAGGAAGCAGGAACTTGGAAAAATGGGTCCTTTTCAGAGTGGCAGACAGTGATGAGTGGGGTGCCACAGGGTTCAGTGCTAGGACTCCAATTGTTCGCAAGATACATCAATGATTTGGATGAAGGAATTGAATGCCATATCTCCACATTTGCAGATGATACTAGGTTGGGTGGCAATATGTGCTGTGAGGACGATGCTATGTGCTGTGAGGAGGATGCTAAGAGGCTACAGGGTGACTTGGACAGGCTGGAAGAGTTGGCAAATGAAATATGATGTAGGTAAATGTGAGGTTATGCAGTTTTGTGCAAAAAAAGGAAGGCAGTTTATTATTGAATGATGGCAGTTTAGGAAAAGGTGAGGTGCAACAAGACCTGGGTGTCATGGCGGAACAGTTATACAGTCATAGAGTCACAGAGATGTACAGCACGGAAACAGACCCTTCAGTCCAACTTGTCTGTGCTGACCAGGTGTTGCAAATCTAATCTAGTCCCACTTGCCAGCACTTGGCCCATATCCTTCCAAACCCATCCAGATGCTTTTTAAATGTTGCAATTGTACCAGCCTCTGCCTCTTCACCTGGCAGCTCATTCCATACACGCACCACCTTCTGCATGAAAGATTTGCCCCTTAGGTCCCTTTTATATCTTGCCTCTCACCTTAAACCTCTAGACTCCCCCACCACAGGGAAAAAATTTTGTTTATTTATTCAGTCCACGCCCTTCATGATTTTATAAACCTCTGAGGTCACCTCTCAGCCTCCGACGCTCCAGGGAAAACAGCCCCAGCTTATTCAGCTTCTCCCTATAGCTCAAGTCCTCCAACTCTGAAAGCTTCCTTGTAATCTTCTCTGAATCCTTTCAAGTTTCACAACATCCTTCTGATAGGAACAAGAGCAAAATTGGACACAATATTCCAAAAGTGGCCTAACCAACGTCCTGTACAGCCGCAACATGACTTTCCAACTCCTGTACTCAATACTCTGGCCAATAAAGGAAAGCATACCAAACGCCTTCTTCACTATCCTATCTACCCATGACTCCACTTTCAAGGAACTATGAACCTGCACTCCAAGGTCTCTTTGTTCAGCAACACTCCCAAGGACCTTACCATTAAGTGTATAAGTCTTGCTAAGATTTGCTTTCCCAAAATGCAGCACCTTGCATTTATCTGAATTAAACACCATCTGTCACTCCTCAGTCCATTGGCCCATCCGATCAAGATCCCGTTGTAATCTGAGGTAACCTTCTTCACTGTCCATTATAGCTCCAATGTTGGTGTCATCTGCAAACTTACTAACTATATTTCTTAAGCTCACATCCAAATCAGTTATATAACTGACTTAAAGTTGTGGATCCAGCACCAATCCTTGTGGCACTCCACTGGTCACAGGCTTCCAGTCTGAAAAAAACAACCCTCCACCATCACCCTCTGTCTTCTACCTTTGAGCCAGTTCTGTATCCAAATGGCTAGTTCTCCCTGTATTCCATGAGATCTTACCTTGCTAACCGGTCTCCCATGGGGAACCTTGTTAAACACCTTACTGAAGGTCATATAGATCATGTACACCACTCTGCCCTCATCGATCCTCTTTGTTAGCTTTTTAAAAAAACGTAATCAAAGTCGTGAGACATGATTTCCGACACACAAAGTCGTGTTGACTATCCCTAATCAGTCTTGCCTTTCCAAATATTTCTAAATCCTGTCCCTTCGGACTCCCTCCAACAACTTGCCCACCACCGATGTCAGGCTTACCATAGTTACCTGGCTTGTCCTTACCACCTTTCTTAAATAATGGCACCATGTTAGCCAACCTCCAGTCTTCTCACCTTGCCTGTGACTATCAATGATCTAAATATCTCAGCAAGGAGCTGAGCAATTACTTCCCTAGCTTTCTACAGAGTTCTAGGGCACACCTAAATGGATTTCAGTAAGGCACTTGACAAGGTTCCCCATGGGAGACTGGTTAGCAAGGTTAGATAGAGTCATAGATTCATAGAGTCATAGAGATGTACAGCATGGAAACAGACTCTTCGGTCCAACCTGTCCATACCGACCAGATATCCCAACCTAATCTAGTCCCACTTGCCAGCACCTAGCCCATATCCCTCCAAACCCTCCTATTTATTTACCCATCCAAATGCCTCTTAAATGTTGCAATTGTACCAGCCTCCACCACTTCCTCTGGCAGCTCATTCCATACACGTACCACTCTCTGTGTGAAAAGGTTGTCCCGTAGGTCTCTTTTATATCTTTCCCCTCTCACCCTAAAACTATGCCCTCAAGCTCTGGACTTCCTGACCCCAAAGAAAAGACTTTGTCTATTTACCCCGCATAATTTTGTAAAGCTCTATAAGGTTACCCCTCAGCGTCCAACACTCCAGGGGAAACAGCCCCAGCCTGTTCAACCTCTTCCTATAGCTCAAATCCTCCAGCCTTGTAAGTCTTTTCTGAACCATTTTAAGTTTCACAACATCTTTCTGACAGGAACGAGAGCAGAACTGCACGCAATATTCCAACAGTGGCCTAACCAATGTCTTGTACATCCGCAACATGACCTCCCAACCCCTGTACTCAATACTCTGACCAATAAAGAAAGCATACCAAACGCCTTCTTCACTATCCTATCTACCCGCGACTCCACTTTCAAGGTGCTATGAACCTGCACTCCAAGGTCTCTTTGTTCAGCAACACTCCCTAGGATATTACCATTAAGTATATAAGTCCTGCTAAGATTTGCTTTCCCAAAATGCAGCACCTCACATTTATTTGAATTAAACTCTATCTGCCACTTCTCAGACCATTGGCCCATCTGCTACAGATCCTGTTGTAATCTGAGGTAACCCTCTTCACTGTCCACTACACCTCCAATTTTGGTGTCATCTGCAAACTTACTAACTGTACCTCTTATGCTCGCATCCAAATCATTTATGTAAATGACAAAAAGTAGAGGTCCCAGCACCGATCCTTGTGGCACTCCACTGGTCACAGGCCTCCAGTGTGAAAAACAACCCTCCAAAACCACCCTCTGTCTTCTACCTTTGAGCCAGTTCGGTAGCCAAATGGCTAGTTCTCCCTGTATTCTGTGAAATCTAACCTTGCTCATCAGTCTCCCATGGGGAACCTTGTCGAACGCCTTATTGAACTCCATATAGATCACATCTACTGCTCTGAGGGAATCCAGAGGGACAGGATGTACATGTATTTGGAAAGGCAAGGACCGATTAGGGATAGTCAACATGGCTTTGTGTGTGGGAAATCATGTCTCACAAACTTGATTGAGTTTTTTGAGGAAGTAACAAAGAGGATTGATGAGGGCAGACTGGTAGATATGATCTATATGCATTTCAGTATAAGGCGTTCGACAAGGTTCCCCATGGGAGATTGATTAGCAAGGTTAGATCTCACAAAATACAGGGAGAACTAGCCATTTGGATACATAACTGGCTCAAAGATAGAAGACAGAGGGTGATGGTGGAGGGTAGTTTTTCAGACTGGAGGCCTGTGACCATTGGAGTGCCATAAGGATCGGTTCTGGGTCCTCTACTCTTAGAGTCATAGAGATGTACAATCTATAACTTGCCCACCACCGACATCAGGCTCACTGGTATATAATTCCCTGGCTTGTCCTTACCACCCTTCTTAAACAGTGGCACCACGTTAGCTAACCTCCAGTCTTCCAGCACCTCACCTGTAACTATCGATTAAATAAATATCTCAGCAAGAGGCCCAGCAATCACTTCTCTAGCTTCCCACAGAGTTCTAAGGTACACCTGATCAGGTCCTGGGGATTTATCCACCTTTATGCGTTTCAAGACATCCAGCACTTCCTCCTCTGTAATTTGGACATTTTGCACGGTAACACCATCTATTTCCCTACAGTCTATATCTTTCATATCCTTTTCCACAGTAAATACTGATACAAAATAGTCGTTTAGTATCTCCCCCATTTTCTCCAGCTCCACACAAAGGCCACCTTACTGATCTTTGAGGGGCCCTATTTTCTCCCTAGTTACCCTTTTGTCCTTAACGTATTTGTAAAAACCCTTTTACAATTAAGGATTCTCCTTAATTCTATTTGCCAAAGCTATCTCATGTCCCCCTTTTTCCCTGATTTCCCTCTTATGTATACTCCTACTGTCTTTATACTCTTCTCAGTCTTACAGGATATAGGGAGAACTAGCCATTTGGATATAGAACTGGTTCAAAGGTGGTGGAGGGTTGTTTTTCAGACTGGAAATCTGTGACCAGTGGAGTGCTACAAGGATCAGTGCTGGGTCCATTACTTTTTGTTATTTATATAAATGATTTGGATGTGAGCTTAAGAAGTATAGTTAGTGGAGGTGTAGTGATTACCTCAATTTACAACAGGATCTTGACCAGATGGGCCAATGGGCTGAGAAGCGGCAGATGGTGTTTAATTTAGATAAATGCAAGGTGCTGCTTTTTGAGAAAGCAAACCTTAGCAGGACTTATACACTTAATTGTAAGGTCCTCAGGAGTGTTGCTGAACAAAGAGACCTTGGAGTGCAGGTTCATAGCTTCTTGAAAGTAGTCGTAGGTAGATAGGATAGTGAAGAAGGCGTTTGGTATGCTTTTCTTTATTGGTCAGAGTATTGAGTACAGGAGTTGGGGGTCATGTTGCGGCTGTACAGGACATTGGTTAGGCCATTGTTGGAATATTGCGTGCAATTCTGGTCTCCTTCCTATCGGAAGGATGTTGTGAAACTTGAAAAGGTTCAGAAAGGATTTACAACAATGTTATCAAGGTTGGAGGATTTGAGCTACAGGGAGAGGTTAAATAAGCTAGGGCCGCTTTTCCTGGAGCTTTGGAGGCTGAAGGGTGACCTTGTAGAGGCTTATAAAATCATGAGGGTCATAGATAGGTTAAATAGACAAAGTTTTTTTTCCCTAGAGTTGGAGGGCATAGGTTTAGGGTGAGGGGGGAAAGATATAAAAGAGTCCTCACGAGCAATGTTTTCACGCAGAGGATGGTGCATGTATGGAATGAGCTGCCACAGGAAGTGATAGAGGGTGGTACATTTGCACCATTTAACAAGCATCTGCTTGGGTATATGAATTGGAAAGGTCTGGAGGGCTATGGGCCAGGTGCTGGCAGGTGGGATTAGATTGGGTTGGGGTATCTGGTCAGCATTGACGAGTTAGACCGATGGGTCTATTTCTGTACAGTACATTTCTATGACTCTATGACCTGATCAGGTCCTAGAGATTTATCCACCTTTATGCGTTTCAAGACATCCAGCACTTCCTCCTCTGTAATAAGGACATATTTGAAGATGTCATCATCTATTTCCCCAAGAAGGTTGATATGCAGGTGTAGTAAGCCGTGTGGAAAGCTAATGGCATGCTGGTCTTCTTCTTAGTGAGAAGATTTGAGGGATAGCTTGCTGCAGTGATACTGGGCCTTGGTGAGGCCACACCCTGAGTATTGTGTGCAGTTTTGGTTTTCTAGTATGAGTAAGGACATTCTTATTATTGAGAAAGTCTAGCAAAGGTTCATCAGACGGATTCCCAGGATGGCAGGACTTACATATAAAGAAAAACTGGATTGATTGGGCTTGTACACACTGGAATTTAGAAGAAGGAGGGGGAATCTCATAGAAACATATACAATCCTGATGTATATGTTGATAGGCTGGATATGGGAAGAATGTTCACCATGTTGGGGAAGTTTAGAATTAGAGATTACAGTCTAAGAATAAGGGGTAAGCCATTCAGGACTGAGATGAAGAAGAATTTCTCCACTCAGATAGTTGTGAACAGGAAGCTGTTGGGACCAGTTCATTAGATGTATTTAACAGGGAGCTGGACATGGCCCTTGCAGCTAAAGGGATCAAGGGCTATGGGGAATGGGATATTGAAATTGCATGATCAGCCATGATCATATTGAACGGTGGTACAAGC
Organism: Chiloscyllium punctatum; assembly: GCF_047496795.1. Taxonomy (NCBI): domain Eukaryota; kingdom Metazoa; phylum Chordata; class Chondrichthyes; order Orectolobiformes; family Hemiscylliidae; genus Chiloscyllium; species Chiloscyllium punctatum. The sequence continues at coordinate 58,349,460 of NC_092741.1, read as the reverse complement.
TTGAAGGGCCAAATGGCCTACTTCTGCAAATATTTTCTATATTTCTGTGTTTCTAAACATCAGAGCCAGACCTTTTGGTTTTGAAATTTGGAAACACTTATGAACATTAATGATGGTTAAATTTTGGAATTTTCTTCTGTAATTGGCAATTGATGATGGATCAATTTTTACCATTAAACTGAAATTCTTTGACTTTGTTACCTAAAAGTGTTAAGACATACGAAGCAAAGACAGATATAGGGTTAGATATAGGTTACAGATCAGTCTTGATCTCATAGAATGGTGGAATTGTTTCAAGGGAATAAATTGATCTACTCTTGTTCTGAAAGTCAGACTGAATAGCTCAAGAGGTAGGAGAGGGAAAAGTATAGAGGCAGATCAACAGACATTATTATTGTCTTTTTATTAATTTGTTACATTTTACCTTACAGTCCTATTCTGAAGAGAAGTGCAGATGCAACAAAATCTTATTTAACAAAATCTGAGCAACTTCTCCGAGTGGATGATCATGATTTCACAATGAGACCTGGATTCGGAGGTAAGAACCAACTACCATCTTTGCCTAAGCTTGCATCTTGTAATTGTAAGACTAATGCATGCAGTTGACATTACCAGTCATAGGTAAGCATAGTTGGATTTTTCAATTAAAAATGCAGTTTGAGTAGTTAATAGATGGATGACCAAACTAACACTTGAGAGTCCATAAAAATTGAAAGCAAGCTGAGTTTGTGTCCCTCAGAGATCGGCTCAACTATGCTTTCAAAGACACCACCTCTGATAAGACCAGCGCCACTATCATACAGTACATTTCAAGATTAGCCTTCATTTCTATAGATGAGGGAAGTCAGAAATTTAAAACAATTTTAAAGCGATTAGGACCCAGTTAATATCCATAGATATTTACATAACATTTAAATAGTACTGTTCAATTTCCTCGATGCTCCACTGAAGGACATGAGATAAAAAGTTATTTTTCTGTTGATAGGTGGCATGGTGCAGTGAACCAGGATTTCCAAATTCCAATGATAATGTCACATGGTTGGGTATAGTTTTGCATTGATTGCTGTCTGTAATCAGCACAGAGCAGCACTCCTGGAGGCTATTAAGTCACCACCCTACATTGGTTACCTGGATGTTAAATGATAGATAAAATCACACCCTCAAATGGTGCATTTTCCCAGATAAGGGCGTCAGTTACACATGCATACAGAAAGTTACATTCTCTGACATTGATATCAGGAAGGGCTTGAACATCATTTATCCGCTTCTGGATTTCTGAGGAACAGCAAAGGTTTGAAGGTATGTGTTAACTCCCATGGTGTCCATAAATTATAAAGGAAATTAAAAAGTCAATTAAGAGCCACTTCAGCCTTCATTTCTAGATTTCACAACCAGGAAACCTGTTCCCCTGAAGCAGCACTGGGGCTGGAAGAGCCTCTTCTTGAAATTGAGAAGCTGGAACGTTTGGATCAGTTACTGTGATGAGCTGCAGACAAGGGTACTGAGAGGCTGCTGTTCGAGATAGTTCTTGGCAGGCAAATGTTAACTTTATGAGTGACACCTCACCTGTGTTGCACTTTCAGTCACTTTCAGCTGCCCTTCCAAGATTTCAACATTCACACAGCCTGGAAACAGCTTTTGCAGCTCTAATTTATATCTGCTGAGGGTAAAAAACAGAGGTCACACCATTGCCGTATCCTTTCCATACAACAAAGGGCAAAGTCACCAAGATGTACATTTTGCAGGCTACACTATAGAGGTTTATAATATCATGAGGGGCATGGATAGGATAAATAGACAAAGTCTTTTCCCTGGGGTGGTGGAGTCAAGAACTAGAGGGCATAGGTTTACAAAGTTAAAAATCACACAACACCAGGTTATAGTCCAACAGGTTTAATTGGAAGCACACTAGTTTTCAGAGCGTTGCTCCTTCATCAGGTGATAGTGGAGGGCTCAATAGTGGAGGGCTTCATCACCTGATGAAGGAGCGATGCTCCAAAAGCTAGTGTGCTTCCAATTAAACCTGTTAGACTATAACCTGGTGTTGTGTGATTTTTAACTTTGTACACCCCAGTCCAACATCGGCATCTCCAAATCATGGCATAGGTTTAGGGCGAGAGGGGAAAGATATAAAAGGAACCTAAGGGGCAATTGTTTCATGCAGAGGGTGGTACGTGTATGGAATGAGCTGCCAAAGGAAGTGGTGGAGGCTGGTACAATTGCAACATTTAAAATACATTTGAATGGGTATATGAATAGGAGGCATTTGAAGGGATATGGGCCAGGTGCTGGCAGGTAGGACTAGATTGGGTTAGGATATCTGGTTGGCATGGACGTGTTGGACCGAAGGGTCTGTTTCTGTGCTGTACATCTCTGTGACTCTATGACACTACATAGATTCCCTAGGGCAGACAACACTGTTATCTGTGTGGCACATGGAATGTTCCTTATTAATACTATAAAAGCCACACAAGCCACACTGATATCAGCTTTCCAAACTAAATCTTCCCTCTAAAAGTTAAATGTTGGTATTTGCTAACAGTAATAAATCACTACCTCAATAAGATTATGTCTTATTAGCACATATTCCAATTAATTATTATTGTATTGGTCTAACAACTTTGATAGGGATTTAAACACACAGCAGTCAGAAAAAAAAACCCTTCATTTTGGAGTAACATTTTCATAATAATCAGTAGACTCTTTCAAAAAGGATTAAAGGAAATACAGTTTTGGCTCACTGGATTAGATTCTGCAGTAATTTATTTGACTTGCCTGAGTGACAGATGGTCTTTCAGATTATTTATTTTTTAAATAAAACAAGTGCATTTGCTTCAAATGAAACATCCCAAAACATTTCTAACGTTACCTTTCTAACGTTACACTTGTCTAATGTTGTCTGGTACACTGAAAGAAACTGCAGTTGATCTTATTTTAAGACAAGCATATACGCTGTTGTCAACACTCATGATTGCTCTCTAGGACTTACTAAAATCAATTTGAAAGCATTCAGTACCCATTTTGTGCCTGGTCTCATTCTGTTATTTTTATGTATTACTATGATTTCTTATTATTTATAGCTCAATAGGAAACATACAGAAGCTTATGAAGCAGCAGATAGAGATAATGCTGAAATTATTATTAATTTTGACAACATTTTACCTCTTGCCTTCTAAAATGGTGCAGTGATTCCCGCAGTCATATTAAAGGGGTCCGCCATTAGGAATTTCTCAGTGTTTCTGCTTTTCGGAGGAATATCTTGATTTACAGTAATACAGTCATCTACTGGTCTTCTGACACGGTCTCCTCTCGGCAACATCATCTGTGAAACTTGGGCCACCTGAACAACACACAGTATTAACATCTCCCTCAGGCTCCCAATAATTCCAGTATCTTTCTGTTGTCAAAGTACTTGTCCAATATCTTGAGTGAACTGTAATTTTTTAGTTAAACATTGAGAAAACTGGAACAATTGGCCTTGACTGTCTCATAAATGCTGTGCTCCTAATGCCCATTCTATCCTTCTTCCTGACCACAGTCACCTTCTTTATCACAAAAATTAGCAAGTTGCGCCTCCATAACACCATCCAGTTAATGTAGTTTGCGGATGATATAACGATAGATAGGAAGGCAAGAGGTGAGGATGGCACAAAGCATCCACAGAGGGATATGGACAGGTTAAGAGAGTGAGTAAAAACTTGGCAGATGAAATATAATGTGGGAAAATGTGAGGTTATGAATTTTGAAAAGCAAGAATAGAAGGGCTGAACATTATTTAACTGAGAAGTCTGCAGAAAACGACAGCGCAGGGATTTGAGAATTCTCGTGCATAAATCACAGAAAGTTAGCATACAAATTCAAAGGATATTAGGGAAGGCAAATGGAATGTTGGCCTTCATTTCAAAGGGAATAGAATATACAGGGAAATAGAGAAATCTTGTTAAACTTATACAAGGCACTAGTCAGACCACAGCTGGAATTCTGTGAACTGTTTTGAGCTCCTTACCTAAAGAAAGTATTGAAAGCAGTTGAGAGAAGGCTCATCCAGGACTGTCTTACAAGGAGAAGTTGAGTACTTTGGGCCTGTACTGATTGGAGTTGACAAGAATTGAAGCATTCAAGATTTTTAAGGAACTTGACAGGGTAAATGTGTGAAGTTGTTTCCCCTTGTGAGAGAGTTTAGGAGTAGGACATAATCATAGAATCAGGGTTCTCACACTTAAGGCAGAAACGTGGAGGAATTTCTTCTCTCGGACGGTAATGACTTTACCACAGAGGACTGTCAGGATGTTAAGTACAGCCATTTCTTCTAGTTGCATTCCTATGTGAACCTAAGCTATACAAAAATCGCCACAATACAACTAACACGTAACATGTTGGCGATGTAATCGCATTATAGCCAACATACATTTTAAAAGTTTGCGTTTTAGAAACAGCCTTCCATATTCACCCAATTGTGTTACAGCCAATTTGCGTTAATGAAAGAGGCATTATAGCAGAAGTGATTGTATATTCAAGGCTAAGGTAAACAGATTTTTAATCTGGAAGGGAATCAATGGATCTGGGGAAAAATCAGCAAAGTGGAGTTGAGGATGATAAAATCAGCCATGTTCTTATTGAATAATGAAGAAGACTTGATGGGCTGAATGGTCTACCTGTGCTCCCAAATTTTATGGTCTCATGGTATTGTGTCGCTTCAATATCCACTGAAACCCTCAATCATACTTTTGTTCTCTCTGGATGCGACTGCCCAAAACTTCCCCAAAACTCTGTTGACTGTCCGGACCAAGTTTTGCTCACACATCCCCCCTATAAAGTTATATGCCTCTGATGTAAAATCAAGTGTAAATCACTTGATGGCCTTGTACCTTCCTACCCCTGTCACCTCCCCCAGCTCTAAACTGCAACCAGCCAAATCCAAGATTGATCTGACTCTCATTTTTTATGCTTATTCTATCCTTTCACCCACCATTGGTGAAATGTGCCTCCAATTGTCCAGGCTCTAAGTTTGTAGAATTCTCCATAACATCCTGTTGTTTCTCTATTCCTCACTTTTCTGAGGCCAGGAAGGAAATGACAAAGTATGTTGAATGGGAAGGAGGTTGATAATTGGGTAGAAACGTCAGGAAAAGAAGACGTGGTATTTCTGCTTCGACGGAGTCAACAAAAAGTGCTTCGATGGCCTTTGGACAATGCCAAAAGAGGCAAGAGGCAGTTAGTCAATTGAAATTCAAGCCAGGGTCAGCAGCAGGAGGAGTAGAAAATCTGAGAAGTAGTGATAAATTGAATTGTGGCCAAATAAATAAGTAGAAGCAAAGGTGACGTAACTAGATAACAGGAAAGGGAGGAGACAGGAGAGGAAGACCCACGAAAAAAGAAGTACAAACAAAGTTTGAAGTTATTCATTAAGTTTGAAGTTATTCATTAGGTCTTGAATGGCAGCCAGAGTACATGGCCAAATGGATACAAAGGGAACTTGGTTAATATGGACATTGTGGAGATTAGAAAATACACCCCTTAGTCATAAATTGACTTTTCCTATTAGTCAAATGGATCATGAAGTTGTTACGCTTAGTACCTTCATATTGTAATACCTAATTAAACAACTTTCTGACCACTGGTATCACTGGATCAACAACCTCACCAAACAAAGGCTGAGAACTGCCACAAAGCTACATCCATTTCCTGACCATAAGTACAACAGAAATGGAGGTAATTCTTTGTCCTAGACTCATCAAACTCAATGCCACATTCAATTGCAAGCTCAACTTCAAACTTCACTCCAGTGTACTGTGAAAAAACAATTTCAATCCCAGCAGTATCACTAGCCTGTGTCCTTAAAATCATTGGAGTCAGCACCAATGCTGTCATCATCTGCAGATTCAGTTTCACCATGTCTCTCCTCCATCAGCTTCCACCACAATAAATTTAATAAATTGTGCTGAGCCCTACCTCCTACTACTATGGCCTACTGCATCCTTTCTCATCTTTAAACCAACGTCAACATCCCAACTCCCTCTAAACCATTGATTTTAAATCCTCACTGGCATTTTGACTTTCTCCATAAACTTACTAATGAAATGTCCTGCAGCTCTACATACCAGCACACATTCTCCAATAATTTGAGTCTGAACAAATTTCCAATTGCCATCTTTCAGTTACATCATGAACATTACAGCCATTAAATCATCAGAGTTAGGTTCTCTCAATTCCCTCCTAATATCTGTGTCTTAGATCTTCTCCAACAACTTCTTCCTGCCTCTTTGATGTTCATCTTGATAATCTCCCAGCAAACATTGCCCAAGTATTGTCTGATGCCTAAAATGTTCTATTTGTAAATTGTAAAAGTTTCGTTGCATTAAAATGGACATTTTTGCCTTTAAATACTAATGTTTGCTTTTGTTCACTTTGGGAAACCTTCAAGGATGGAGGAAAATTTTGCTGGCAATAGGTGAAATCTTCCCAGCCTTGCAAAGATGGCTGGAAGACTGACCCAGGAACAATATCAGAAATGACGGTGTTAGCTTGTTCTCATCTCTGGGTGATCATGCCAAGGAGGGGTTAACTGAGCACCAACTATGTGCCTAGCAGTAGAGTATAGCCAATTAGTTCAATTGAACCACTAGTGAGGGAAGGGTGAGGATTCCATTGGGATCTTCCTGTCTGCAGAGAGAACTCCCTCTGAGTATAAAGCCTGATTAAAGGCACAAATTGATATATACACGAGTACGATCTAATTCCCATTTCAAGAACATGACTGCATGGCGACAAAGACTAGGAATTGAACAGACAAGAATGGAAAGGAGGTGGTGTGCACTAATAATAAGAACAGGATCAGTATATTAGTTAAGGCAGGATCACAGATCAGAAGAACAATGTGTGGAATCTGTTTGAATGGAACTGAGAAACAGTAAGGGGGCAGCAAATTTATAGGCCACCACATAGTAGCGATAGTGTGGGACATGGTATTAATCAGCAGATAAGAGAAACATGCAGTGTAGGTGACACAGTTATCAAGGATAACTTAAATCTGCACATGGGTTGAATAAAGCAGTTAAGCCCAAAAGCAGGGGAGATGTGTTTCTGCAGGGTGTTACGGATGGTTTTCTATGAAGAACCAACTAGAGAACATGCTATTTTAGATCCAATATAATGTAATGAAAAGGAATAAATAATGACCTTCTTGAGAAATAACCTGGGAATGAGTGACCACAGGATAACAGAATTTTATATTAGGTCCAAAAATCTGTTCTGGGTCCTCTTTTCTTTGTCATTTATACAAATGATTTAGATGAGAATATAGAAGGCATAGTCAGTAAGTTTGTGGATGACACCAAAATGAATGGCTTAGTACATAGTGAAGAAGGTTTTCTAAGAATACAAAGGGATTTTGATCAAATGGGTCAATGGGCTGAAAAATGGCAGATGGAGGTTAATTTGGATAAATACAAGGTATTACATTTTAGTAACAGCAAACAAGGGTAGGACTTATACAATGAATGGTCGGGTCTTGGATGTTGTTGTAGAACAGAGGGACCTAGGGTTTCAGGTACATAATTCTTTGAAGTTTGTGTCATATATAGACAGGGTGGTTAAAAAGGCATTTAGCATGTTGCCTTCATTGCTCAGACCTTTGAGTATTGGAGTTGGGAAGTCATGTTGAGGTTGTACAAGAATTGGTGAGGCCTTTTCTGGAGCACTATGTCCAGTTTTGGTTGCCCAGTTATAGGAAGGATATTATTAAACTGGAGAGGGTTCAGAAGAGATTTACCAGGATGTTGCTGAGTGTGGAAGATCCGAGTTATAAAGAAAGCCTGGATAGGCTGGGACGTTTTTCACTGGAGCGCAGGAGGTTGAGAGGTGACCTGAAAGAAGTTTATAAAATAATGAAGGGTATACATATAATTAATGGTAGTTGTCTTTTCCCTAGGATGGGGGATTTCAAGACTGAGGGGCGCATTTTTAAGGTGAGAGGAGAGAGATTTAAAAAAGACATGGGGGCAACCTATTTTAGACAGAGGGTAGTTCTTGTGTGAAATGAACTTCATGAGGAAGTGGTGGATGTAGGTACAATGGCAATGTTTAAAAGACATTTGGATAAGTGCATGATTAGGAAAGGTTTGGAGGGATATGAACCAGGGGCAGGCAGGTGGAACTAATGGTTTGGGATTATATTCGACATGGGCTGGTTGGAGTGAAGAGTCAGTTCCTGTGCTGTACAACTCTATGTCTCTCTGAGGTAGTTCACTCTGAAAGGAAGGTGTTAAATTTGAATAAGGGAAATTATGAAGCCATGAGGCACAAATTGACTGAAGTAGATCGGAAAATAGATTAAAAGGCCCGACTGTACATAGGCAATTGATAATCTTTAAAGAACTATTACATAACTCACAGTAACTATACATTCCTTCAAGATGCAAAATGTCACAAAAGGTCGGTCAGTTGTGGCAAAGGAAGCTCAAGATTGTAAAACATTAAAAGAAAAGGTCTTAAAAGTTCCCAGAAATAGCAGTAATTCTAAGGACTGGGAGATTTATAGAATACAACAAAAAATGTCCAAGAAAAAAATAAAAAGGGAAAATAGAATATGAATGCAATGAAGCAAAACATATAAATAGACAGTACAAGCTTTTATATCAATATGTAAAAAGGAAAGTGGTTAAGTCCATTATAGGCATCATCAGGAGAATTTATAAGGTGGAATACGGAAATGCCAGAGAAGTGAGTTTTTAATGAGTGAGATACCAGGAATTTCCCAGAGATTTCTTAGAGATCTAAGTGGCAAGAGAGAATGAGGAATTGAAGGAACGTTGTACTAGCAAAATGAAAGGGGCTGAAAGTTAATGCATGTTCAAGACCTGAGGATCTTCATCCCAATGTGTTGATGGAAGTGGCTATACAGATCAAAGATACATTGGTAGTCATCTTTGAAAATTCTCAGATTCTGCAGTGATTTCTGTGGATTGGAAGGTAAGCACACTTAAACAGGGAGTGAGAAAGTAAACAGAACTTCAAACCTGTTAGCCTCACCTCAGTAGTGACGTAATTGCTAGAATTTAGAATGCTAGAAAGGATGGATATTTGGACACATGGTTGATAATGACTTGATTGTACATAATCAGCATGTATTTATGAGTGGGCAATCATGTTTGATGAGCTTGTTATAGTTTTTTGACAATGTTACTAATAAAACTAATAAAGGAGAGCCAATGGGTGTAGTATACTTAGAATTCCAGAAATAATGTATTGGTGTGGATAAAATGATTATCTAACAGAGGGTAAAGAGAAAGTAGAAATAAATGGATCATTCTCACATTGGTCAGCTGTGACTAGTGAGGTACTGGAAGGGTCAGTATTTGGGTTTCATCTGTAAACAAAATATATTAATGATTTGGAGTTGGGGAACCAAATGTTATATTTCTAAATTTGCAGATGATACAAAGCTAAGTGGGAATGCGTGTTGTGAGAAATATATAAAGTGGCTTCAGAATAATTTCGACAGGTTTAGTGAATGGGCAAGAACATGGTAGATGAAATACAATGTGGAAAAATGTGAGGTTATCCACTGTGTTATGAGAAACAGATGTACACAATATTTCTTAAATGATGGGAGGTAGGAAAGTGTAGTTGTTCAAAATGTTCTAAGTGGCCTAATCAATAAGCCACTGAAGGCTGATATACAGGTCCAACAAACTATTAGGAAAGCGAATGGAAGGTTAGCCTTTTTTGCAAGAGGACTTGAGCACAGGAATAGCAAAGTGTTGCTTTAATTGTCGAGGAGCTTGGCTAGATCATACCTGAAGTACCATGTGTAGTTTTGGTTTCATCATCTCAAGAAAGATATTATTGCCATAGAAGTCGTCCAGCAAACCTTCACCAGAGTTGTTCCTGCAATGGTGCAATTGCCCTATAAAGACAGATTGGGAAAACTTGGCCTGTAATCTCTTGAGTTTTGAAGAATGAGATGTGATTTAATTGAAATAGACAAAAATCATCAAGGGATAGATAGGATAGATGCAGTTAAGATGTTTCTCCTGGTTTGGGCATCCAGATCCGGGAACACAATTTAACAACAAGAGCAATTGCACTCAGGTATGAGATGAGGAGGAAGTTTTTTACTCAAAGAATTGTGAACCTTTGGAACTCTCTACTGCTGAGGACAATGGAAGTTCTGTCTTTGCATATATTTAAGGTAGAAGTTAATAGATTTCTGATTATCAAGTTTATAGAGGTGGGGTGGGTAAAAGGTATTGAATGGTTTGATCAGCCATGATCATATTGAATGGCAGAACAGGGTCACCAGGCTGAATGAATACAGCAGGCCAGGCAGCATCAGGAGATAGATAAGTTGATGTTTCAGTTGTAACCCTTCTATACCTGAAACGTCAATCTCCACCTCCTGATGTTGCCTGGCTTGCTGCGTTCTTCCAGTCTACCTTGGATTCCAGCATCTGCAGTTTTTTTGTCTCTCACCAGGCTAAATGGCCAATTTGTGTTCCTATGTTCCCATGTATCATTGGAATCTTACACTCTACATATTGCACCCAAGGGTGGGAAGAGATCATTATCCACTTTCTTCTGGAATGTGCCTTTGCTAAGCTGCTCTTTATAAAAGTGTGTTACTTTGTCATGGTCTACCTTAAACATCTCCATGAAACAAGGGACACAGCAAGATCAACAACTACAACTGGAGCATTATCACTCAATAAAAGGTGCTTTTTGGTCTGCCCATTCGTTTTCTAGTGCAAAGAAAGTGTCACTGCACGTTGTTGACTGACACATTACAAGATCCAGGACCAAATGTTGAAGGACGTACTCAACTAAGCTGTTGCAAAGACACAATGTGGAAACACCATTATTTTAGTCTTTCTGTCATGTACATATGCTGAGGGATTGGGAACTGTGAGAATTCACACAAATCCATATGTTTGATTTGAAATTAACATTGTAAATATTGATTGTAATAGTAAATGTAATGAATCATACAGTTTTGGAAGAAACAGAGTTACTTATACTTGCCATAATGTCAATGTTAAATGGTTATGCAAAGTGCTTTCATGAAGTTTATGAAAAAAACGATGTTTTGGAAAAAAGACTGGCCTATACATATGAGGAACTTGCCCACCATCCAAGTGGCAATTAATCAGAGGTTTTGCTCCCTGGGGATCATGCCTAGTACTCAGCACAGACCCAGCAGGGTATTGAGTGAGAAATAGTCCTGACAATAATCTGCTGGTGGAAATTTTGATCCGATTTTACATTTGAATAAATGAAAGTGCTGCTCTTCCAAAGGTAAATTATACTGAATTAATTCACAACCTGTGGTGTGTAATGCAAAAGCTTGATTATAGGATAGGGTACAAAAATCCTCTGCTGATCTGTGAAACAAATTCAGTTTTGATTTAAAAATCGAACAAATAATACTGCCTGACAGATGCACCCGTAATGTGCCTTTTTCCCCTCCTGCAGGTCCTTCAATACCCGTGGGTGTCGATGTACAGGTAGAAAGTCTGGACAGCATCTCAGAAGTGGATATGGTAATTCATTAAATTTGCACAATGTATCAGCACTCTTTGTCAATGTATTCACACGCTGTGTCACAGCGTGGTGACCTGATTCTCAAATTGCTGGCTTGAAGAATACAAAACACCATCTGTGGTTAGCAGAAACGTAATCTGATTATTTTGTGTCTGTCACATTTTCTCACAGGACTTTACAATGACACTATACCTGAGGCATTATTGGAAAGATGAGCGCCTTTCATTCCCAAGCACTAACAACCTGAGTATGACCTTTGATGGGAGGCTGGTCAAAAAGATCTGGGTCCCTGATATGTTCTTTGTACATTCAAAGCGATCCTTTATACATGATACAACCACAGACAATATCATGTTGCGTGTCTATCCTGATGGAAAGGTATTGTACAGTTTGAGGTAAGCAGACAAAAAGAAGCAAAGTGCATGCAATAGCAACCTGCATTAAAGGAAAAAATTGTTATTCATATCACCTGTGTTTATTTTTGACAAAGGATATTTTCTTTTATAAAAATCAGATCCTATTTCAAATACAACAGGAATCCAAACATCAAATAACACATTACTTAGTAGAGTCTGCAGCAAGAAAGAATAGGTTGATTACCACTTCACGTTCTCTCTACACCTGTTCCTCAGATTTATCAACGAAAATATCTCCACTGAAATTCAGCTAGGGTGTCACATTTTCATTGGACAACATCAAATTCTTTAAATCTGTATATACTGTGGACAATTGCAGAAAATATATTTCAAAACACATGACACAAATTATGCACAATTGTTGGAATTTTGAGTTCAACTTTGCAACAGAACCACAGAATTGGTGCAGTGCAGAAAGAGGCCATTTGGCCCATCATGTTTGCAGCAGTTCTCCAAATTAGAATTATGACTTGGGCCACTCACCTGAATATTTCCCATAACCGTGTACAATATTCCAATTTAAATAATCACCTAATGCCCTCTTTAATGCTTTAGTTGAATCTGCCTACAGTACACGTCTAGGCAACAGATTCCAGAAAAACTGGGCTCTCTACAAGGTCTCTCTCTCTCTTTCCAATGCTGTGACTTTAATCACGATTCTTTAGAAACCCTGTTTAAATGCAAATACTCTGGGGGTGTTGAGGAAATTACTTAGTCTAAGACTTCAAATCTTGTTTCAAGAAGCTTTATTTTTCATGATCTCACAGGGAAGCTGGTACAGTTGTTCCACTGCCTCAGCACTCTGTTGAGCTGAACAGTCAGCCTATGCTTACACACTGATACATACAACTTTGCTTACATTCTGCACTTTACAATAATTCAAGATAAAGATAAGCACAGTGCAGCTATTGCCTTGTTTCTCAAGGACAGAGAAGCTAATCAGCGCTAGAAGCACCCCCACTAACGAGTCTATGATATACTCCATATATTTCATCAGATTATAATTACAGAACCTCAGTCTTTATTTCCAGCAGTATTTTCCCTCTAAAGCGAGAGGCTGACAGCCAAGATACCTTTTACTTTGGAAGGATACGGCCCGGGTGCTGGCAAGTGGGACTAGATTATGTTGGGATACCTGGTCAGCAAGGACGAGTTGGACCAAAGGGTCTGTTTCCATGCTGTGCATCTCTATGAGTCTATGACTCTAAATATCCCTCATGCAGCAGTATGCCAAGTTCTTACTACATCCACAGGGGGAATGTTTACACTAATTCACCAGGGAGAAACTTTTGGGGTCAAATGGATAGCCATTTTTAAACCCAGCCCAATATTTCCTTCCACTGACTGCAAAAACTGTTTTTATTCAGAGGCAGAAGAGATCAAAACCTAACCCCTATCTTATTCTGGAAAATATGAAGGTAACAAAATTGAGGGAGGAGATGACTTGTTCATTTTGATGCAAGCTATCTGTCACATCACCTAGGATAGAGCATCGGAAATCAAGCCCCACTCTTCCAGAAGTGAACATTTGTTAAACTACTGAATTGTCCAATTTTATCTAAATGCTAAATTCAAGTTTAAAGAATATGCATAGCTGATCTGTTTATCATAAACAAGAAAATTACTATTTATTGCAAACAGTTTTAATGAATGGAAAAAAAGGAAACATGAATTGCTAACTTATAACTCTATAAATTGAACTCTAATACTTTCAAAATATTTCCATACACATACAAAGAGACAAGACACAAATATCATAGGGATATTTGTGAAGGGAACAAAAAAATTGACCACAAAGAGACCGATTAGCAAGGTTAGATCTCATGGAATACAGGGAGAACTAGTCATTTGGATACAGAACTGGCTCAAAGGTAGAAGACAGAGGGTGGTGATGGAGGGTTGTTTTTCAGACTGGAGGCCTGTGACCAGTGGAGTGCCACAAGGATCAGTGCTGGGCCCTCTACTTTTTGTCATTTACATAAATGATTTTTGGATGCGAGAATAAGAGGTACAGTTAGTAAGTTTGCAGATGACATCAAAATTGAAGGTGTAGTGGACAGTGAAGAGGGTTACCTCAAATTACAACAGGATCTGGACCAGATGGGCCAATGGGCTGAGATGTGGCAGATGGAGTTTAATTCAGATAAATGCGAGGTGCTGCATTTTGGGAAAGCAAATCTTAGCAGGACTTATACACTTAATGGTAAGATCCTAGGGAGTGTTGCTGAACAAAGAGACCTTGGAGTGCAGGTTCATAGCTCATTGAAAGTGGAGTCGCAGGTAGATAGGATAGTGAAGGTGGCGTTTGGTATGCTTTCCTTTATTAGTCAGAGTATTGAGTACAGGAGTTGGGAAGTCATGTTGTGGCTGTACAGGACACTGTTGGAATATTGCGTGCAATTCTCGTCTCTTTCCTATTGGAAAGATGTTGTGAAATTTGAAAGGGTTTAGAAAAGATTTACAAGGATTTTGCCAGGGTTGGAGGATCTGAGCTACAGGGAGAGGCTGAACAGGCTGGGGCTGTTTTCCCAGGAGCATCAGAGGCTGAGGGGTGACCTTATAGAGGTTTACAAAATTATGAGGGGCATGGATAGGATAAATAGACAAAGTCTTTTCCCTGGGGTCAGACAGTCCAGAACTAGAAGGCATAGGTTTAGGGTGAGAGGGGAAAGATATAAAAGAGACCTAAGGGGCAACTTTTACACACAGAGGGTGGTACGTGTATGGAATGAGCTGCCAGAGGATGTGGTGGTGTAGGCTGGTACAATTGCAACATTTAAGAGGTATTTAGATGGGTATATGAATAGGAAGGGTTTGGAGGGATATGAGCCGGGTGCTGGCAGGAGGGACTAGATTGGGTTGGGATATCTGGTTGGCATGGACGGGTTGTACCGAAGAGTCTGTTTCCATGCTGTACATCTCTATGACTCTATGACTCTAATTCTGGGTGCAGTCCAGATTATTGGCATTGATGAGCTGTTTTCCTTCAGTTCATTTCCAATTTCTTTCCACAGTTTGATGAGCTCATGAGGTTGTGGGCACACTGATTTTCAATCTTTCATTAAAGATTCAGCCTTTCAGCGTCTCATGGTGGTTTTGCTCTTTTTCTTTCAAGAAGGGAATTTGCAAAGGGAGGGAGAGGGGCTGGCAGCTCATAATTCCCTTTTACTTCTCCACTAACATAAGGAGGAGAGAGAGATTGAAGTGTTTTCTTTTTCACAGGCTGGTTGTTACTGAAATATAGTCCAAACTCAAAGATTTAGCCACTCACCCAGGAATCAATCAAGAAGTTGTTACTATGTTAAGCACTCCTGACCACACACAACTGGTCTTGGTTGAAAAAAAATCAGAAGATTTTTATAGGGCAAACTTGTGGCTGGGTATATGCCCACAGAGCGAAGGTATCTCGCATACTCCTTCATGGTTTGAATAAAAGGATAATGTAGATAGAATCTATAATGAATTCCAGTAACTCAATTTTTAAATCTGCAATATCTTCTTCCACAGATCTTTGGTTTTAAACAATATCTTTTCCCATTTAAATGCCCACTGTTCAAAAGAATAAAAGTGATGTTTACATACTCCACTCTCAGGAGAGATGAACCGCCATTTTAAAAATGTATTTTAACACAGATATATAGTATATGGACTTCAAGAGATCTATACCCATTCATCCTCATTCATGCTGTATACAAATCTTAAACAATAATTAACATATTTCTCCTAAATTCTGAACTAAAGTCATCATGTTTTTCCATTCTGGACAATGTGACTGCTATCACATTATCTTCATCAGCAAACATCAACATGTTTTAATAATTTGCCTTATTTTAAACTGCAACATCTTCCATAGCCCTTTGGTTAAAAGCAATATCTACCGCATTTTTTAGTTCACAATACAAATATCCTTGCATCAGATGGCACAGTGTGCAGCTAGTTCCCACTAATCCAAGAGGGATGATTTTATCTTTCAATGGGAAATTGATAAGCAGGTTGGAATCTGAGTCATAAGTTTGGCTAGTTGTAAATGCCAGATCTTATTATTGTCCATTTACACATTTGCAGCATTCTGGGTAAGGTTGCAGCTAACTGGTAGAAATAAACTCAATCACTTGATGGAAACTACCCATTGACATCTCAACAGCTCTGGCAGCTGTGTCATTGGTGGGTGGGGAGGGGGGAAGGGGCACGTTATTTACAGAATCCCCTGGGTGAGAAGTCTCATCCACTGTCAAAACCAGCAGCCATTAAATTCACAGATTGGTGAGCACAGAACTGGAAGTTGAGATTCTTTGTTAACTGCTCACTGCTAAACATTGCTGTATTTGCATTTTAATTGAAAGTAATAGTCACAGTACTTAATATGTTGCTTGCAGGGTTACAGTAACATCAATGTGTTACATGGATTTCAGTCGTTTTCCTCTTGACACCCAGAGCTGCTCGCTGGAAATTGAGAGCTGTAAGTCAGGCATTGTGTCACATCACATCTTTGGAATCTTACTAAGATTGCTTGTAGCTACCATCTTATCACCTCAGCAGAAAATTACATATCAAATTCATAATGTAAATTAACATCTTCTAAATATGAAATAATTCTTTATGTTTTGAACACTGCTTAACATTGAATTAACTGGAAGATTTGATTTAAGTAGGTGAAAGCCATAGCATTGGCTTTTCATATGGAAATACCAATTGTCTGAGGTAATTTTGGCAGAAGGTCCCTGAAAATCTGAAGGACAATTAGGGATGGCCAACAAATCAGCATCAGTCACATGCCTTAAGAAATAATATAAAAAGAAATGAGGATGGGTGAGGCTCCTGCCAGATTCAAAGGGGGTTCAAACTAATGATTCCCTGAGGTAAAGTGAGTGCTGAGGGACTTTCAACTGGAACGTCAGTAGGTCACCAGTAGTGGCCATCCCTGTAACTGTTATGAGGCCATAGATGTCACTGAAAGTGGGTGAAGCAACTTCACATGTTGGAGTGAAGAGGAACTGGAATGGCCCATCACAGTCCCATATGGAATATCTACACCTCCACGACCTCACGTAGCCTCCTTTCCAGCACAGAGCCACTGAGTTTGTTTATAAATCTTAAACAATCATTATTATATTTCTTTTAAATTTTTAACTTAGTCATCAATCTTTTCCCATTCTGGACAATGTGTCTGCCATTGCATCATCTTCACCAGCCAATGTGAGCGAATTCAGTAATCTGTCATACATTAAACTGCAACATTATCCATAGCTTCTTGGTTAAAAGCAGAATCACATTTTAAAATGCACAAGACAAAAATCCTTGCATCAGACGGAACAGTTTTTGCAGTCTCCTGAAGATTTACTTTATCACTGGTTGCTTTCATTTGTTGCCAGCAAATTGGGTTCTGTGCTGCCCAATCTTTATACCAGACAGACACTGGTTTATATGCAAAACAGGCAAGCAGCCAACTGATGTCACCTAAATGAGCCTGGACATTAAAATCTGAATGCCATTTGACTCAAACTGAAATGCTCTTTGCTTCCACCAGGTTTTCCCTGGGAGTAAACCACAGGCCCCTCTGCCAATTATGTTTGAAGTCAATGACACACTTTGTAATATTTCTTTTCATAAGAATTTGACAAATGTTAATTTCTGAATAAGTGGATTTAGCTTCATGTTTTAAAATGTTAGCTGTTATTCAAACTTTATTTTCTAATATAAAAACAAATGTTGAAAATCTGAAATGAAAACTGAAACTACTGGAGAAACTCAGCAAATCTGGCAGCATCTTTGGAAAGAGAAACAGAATTAACTTTGCAAGATAAATAACTCCTCTTTGGACTCAAATTGCTAATTCAGCTTCTCTCTGTACAAATGCTGCTGGGCGGCACTTTTTGTTTCTATTTTCTAATATTTACTTGTCAATGCATTCACTGGAATAGTAATATGGAAACTTTAAGGGTTGATATTATAACTGGAACCTATTAACTCCAACTGTCACAATATTTTAGAGTTATTTAGTTAGCAAGACAGTACTGTACCCATGATAGCTCTTTTAGAGAAATATAATCAGCCCATTCTCCCCACTATATCTTATTAGACTTGTATGTTTATTTTCCTGGAGTTCCCATCCAATTCTGAAAGATATTACAAAATCCACTTCCACAAACTTACCCAAAACCATAAATCCATGTCTAATCATTTCATCAACTGAATAGAACCACTCTTTATTGCTTGCCTTATCGAAACGTGTGAAAATCTATACACATCTTCCAAATTTCCCCTCAACATCCTTTACTTCAAAGAGAACAAACCCAACTTCTTCAAGTAAACTTATAGCTAAAATTCCTGGAACCATTCTGGTCAACCTCCTCTGCATGTTTTCAAGAATCCTAAATTCCTTCCTAAAGTGTGGAGACCAGAACTGGATGCTTTACTCTAGTTGTGGCCTCAGTAAAGTAAATGACATTGTGGGTCTACTTACAACACATGGACTGCAACTATTCAGGAAGGCAGCTCACTCCCATCTTCTGAAGGGTAACAAGGGATAGGCAAAAAATATTGATCCGGTCGGTGACACTCACATCATCTGAATGATTTTTAAAAACAGGTTCAGCTTAACTTTTCTCATTTTGTCCTTGATTCCTGTATTTATGAAGTGCAAAATCTCATATACCTTGCTAACTGCTTTCATTTCATAAAATATATTTCATTTTAAGACTTTGTTATTACTGCGTCGTCTGCTATTGCATCTACTAAATTGTGAATTACTCACTGTATTGCAAAGTTGTATTCTGATGTGTCTTTGTTAGTTTTTTAATAAATCCATTCACTGGATGTGAGGATCACCTGCAATGCCAATATTCAGAACATAGAAAAGTACAACACAGAACAGGCCCTTTGGTCCACGAAGTTGTGCTGAGGTTTACTCATAATGTAAAATATAGTAACTTAACCTACACACCCCTCAGCTCACTGCTATCCATGTGCATGACCAGCAGTCGCTTAAATGTCCCCAATTACTGTGCTTCCACCATTACAGCTGGCAACGCATTCCATGCATTCACAACTCTCTACGTAAAGAATCTACCTCTGATGTCTCCTTTCTACCTTCCTCCTAATATCTTCAAACTATGACTTCTCGTACCAGTCAATCCTGCTCTGGGGAAAAGTCTCTGGCTATTGACTCTATCTATTCCTCTCATTATTTTGTACACCTTGATCAGGTCTCCTCTCTTCCTCTTTCTCTCCAGAGAGAAAAGTCCAAGCTTATTCAACCTTTCTTCATAATGCAAGTCCTCCAGTCCAGGCAGCATCCTGGTAAACCTTCTTTGCACCCTCTCCAAAGCCTCTGTATCTTTCCTATAGTAGTTTCCTACAGAACTATACACAATATTCCAAGTGTGATCTCACCAGGGACTTGTACAGCTGCAGCAAAACCTCTCGGCTCTTAAACTCGATCCCCCTGTTAATGAAAGCCAAAACACCACATGCGTTTTGAACAACCCTATCCACTTGGGTGGCAACTTTGAGGGATCTATGAACTTGCACACCCAGATCCCTCTGTTCCTCCACACTGCCAAGAATCCTGTCTTTAATCCTATATTCAGCCTTCGAGTTCGATCTTCCAAAATGCATCACTTCGCATTTACCCATGTTGAACTCTATCTGCTATTTCTCAGCCCAGCTTTGCATCCAGTCTTTGTCTATTTATTGACCATCCCTTATTATCTTTGGGAAAATTAGGGGAAGTCTTTGAACTACTGTGATCCACCTAATATGAATTCAACTCCAGTGCAATGCGGGAGGGAGTTCTAGTTTTTTTGACCCAGCAACAGTGAATGAGTGGGGATTTTGTTCCAAGTCAGGATGATGTGTGGCTTAAATGAGAACTTTTATGTGGTGGTGATCCCATGAATCTGCTGTCTTTGTCCTTCCAGATGATAGAGCTTGTGAGTTGCTGCAATGCAGCTAGCTTGTAGACGGTAAACTGTGCTGGAGAGAGTGATTGTTTAAAGTGGTGTTTGGGTGCATCTTAAATGGGTTATTTTATTCTGGGCGGTGTTGATGTTCTTAAGTGTTGTTGAATCTACATTCCTCTAGGCAAGTGGACAGAATTCTAGACATTTCAGAATGCTGACTTGTAGATAGCAATCAGGCATCACGGACTCAGGAAGGGATTTGCTCACTGCGGCATTACCAGCCCCTGACTTGCTATATTAGCCATTTATGTGTCTAGTCCAGTTAATTTTCTGATCAATGGTGTGTTTTTAGTTTCCATTGAGAATTTATTACATCTATACATCTCATCACATGTATAGTTACCTCAGCATTGCATGAATTATTTAATTAAACCCCATCTTATCTAACCAAGCTACTAAACAACATTGTTTCTGTTCTCTTCAGATGCTTACACTGATGATGACCTCATGCTGTACTGGAAGAGTGGTAATAACTCATTAACGACAGATGAAAAGATTTCTCTATCTCAGTTCATGATACAAGAATTTCACACAACCACAAAGCTGGCCTTTTATAGTAGTACAGGTCATACACTTTCTTTTCAACTGTTCTTATTTTCAATTCATATTTTAATTTGCTTATTTTGTTATTTAAGTCAAAATGGTTACCATCTTGGATACTTGCTGAATCTGCACGTTTGATATTGTTTTGTCCAACATTGTGTGACAGGCACTGTTCTGTACTCTTTTGAAAGCCACATTGTTTAAAATTATAGAATGCTGGACAAACCTTTTTGCAATGCGTGTATTTTTCTACTGCCATCTTAATAGGTTATTTTACTCAGGTTAAACTGAAAATGCTATTTATGAAATCCCCTTTTGACAGCATTGCTGCATTAATGTAACATAATAATGATTATTTATCTCCTATGTCAACCCACAGGTTGGTACAATCGCCTGTACATCAATTTTACACTGCATCGCCACATTTTCTTCTTTTTGCTGCAGACCTATTTTCCAGCGACTCTGATGGTCATGTTGTCCTGGGTATCATTCTGGATTGATCGCCGAGCGGTCCCTGCTCGTGTTCCATTGGGTGAGATAAAGAATACCAAAGCTACATCAACATGGCTTTGTGCATGGGAAATTGCATCTCACAAACTTGATTGAGTTTTTTTGAAGAAGTATCAAAGAGGATTGATGAGGGCAGACGGTAGATGTGATCTATATGGACTTCAGTAAGGTGTTCGACAAGGTTCCCCATGGGAGACTGGTTAGCAAGGTTAGATCTCATTGAATACAGGGAGAACTAGCCATTTAGATACAGAACTGGCTCAAAGGTAGAAGAGAGAGGGTGATAGTAGAGAGTAGTTTTTCAGACTGGGGACCTGTGACCAGTGGAGTGCCACAAGGATCAATGCTGGGTCCACTACTTTTCATAATTTATGTAAATGATTTGGATGTGAGCATAAGAGGAAGTTTGCAGATGACACCAAAATTGGAGGTGTAGTGGACAGTGAAGAAGGTTACCTCAGATTACAACAGGATCTTGACCAGATGGGTCAATGGGCTGAGAAGTGGCAGATGGAGTTTAATTTAGATAAATGGGAAAGCAAATCTTAGCAGGACCTATACACTTAATGGTAAGGTCCTAGGGAGTGTTGCTGAACAAAGAGACATTTGAGGGCAGGTAGATAGGATAGTGAACAATTCATTTGGTATGCCTTCCTTTATTGGTCAGAGTATTGAGTGCAGGACATTGGTTAGGCTGCTAATATTGAAGCAATTCTGGTCTCCTTCCCATCGGAAAGATGTTGTGAAACTTAAAAGATTTATAAGGATGTTGCCAGGGTTGGAGGATTTGAGCTATAGGGAGAGGTTGAATAGGCTGGGGCTGTTTTCCCTGGAGTGTCGGAGGCGGAGGGGTGATCTTATAGAGATTTATAAAATCATGAAGGGCATGGATAGGATAAATAGACAAAGTATTTTTTCCCCTGTGGTGGGGGAGTCCAGAACCAGAGGACATAGGTTTAGGGTGAGAGGAGAAAGATCTAAAAGAGACCTAAGGGGCAATGTTTTCACGCAGAGGGTGGTACATGCATGGAATGAGCTGCCAGATGAAGTGGTGGAGGCGAGTACAATTGCAACATTGAAAAGGCTATTTGAATGGATATATGAATAGGAAGGGTTTGCTGGGATATGGGCCAAGGGCTGGCAGGTGGAACTAGATTGGGTTGAGATAGCTGACCAGTATGGATGAGTTGGACAAAAGGGTCTGTTTCCATACTGTACATCTGTATGACTCTAATAAGATGCAATAAAACTTTGTGCAAGCATAAACGGAAGTGCAAAGAGGAAGGCAGGTAAAACTGTTAGTGTCTGTTTGACACTGGAGCTAGGGTGATCTTTCCGTTCATGGTCTGTTACTTTCAAACAATGTTTCTGGGTAGTTTGTTCCCTTGTACCTCCATAGCTCCAGGTCCTTTTGTCTTAGGGTAGAAAGCTAGTTGGCTTGTAGTTTGTTTCCACTTTCAACATTGCATGTATCTCTCTTCAGTTAACTTGTGGCCTGTTGCATCTTTTTTTCCAAATTCTTACACAACTGCTGTTGTCATTGTTACATGACATATACATCACTACCTCATTACTCAACTGCGTCCCCACCACATCCTCTCAACCTTTCAAATAACACCTTTAAACTATTTCCTGAAACTATTTATTTTGCCATCATTTCCCTACAATGTCCAAGCTTCAAATGTCAAGCCAATTTTCTGAATTTATTGTTCACAGATTGAGAACAGCATCCTCTATCATTGTAGAATTGTATAATTTGTCCATCCTGTTGAATATAGTTACATAGTTGCAGGGCAATATTTGCTGATGCATGTTCAATTTTCCTAAACGTTACCTGCTATAACAATACTGCAGTGATTAATTGCTTAACTACAAACTTTTCTCCAATTATTACCATTATTCTTTCTATCCACTTCATTGTGCTGACTTATGGTCATTGTCCTCTTGTCTTTGCTCCTTCTAAGATCCTCTATCTCTCAAAATTAAGACACATCAATTCATATCTTTATTTAGTTCTCTTCATTTCCCTGGATCTGAGGACTGTGCATCTGCCTCAGTTTTCAATTCCTTCTGTAATCTAAAAGATTTACAGCCCAAGTTTTTTTCCAATTCTTCTTAAATTAGTTTATATCCAACTTTGTTTTGTTTTACATCAAAGTTCTCTTGATCCTTCTTTCGAATTATATTTAAAGCAAAGCTAGTAGATAAATGAATAGATTTGCATCAATGCAACAATCTATCATTACATTTTTGCAAGCTCATGGATACCTTCTTGATTCTGAATTGTGTCATTTTATAGTACAACTTTTCTCTCTATAATTCCAGGTATAACAACAGTTCTAACGATGTCCACTATTATCACGGGTGTGAATGCTTCAATGCCAAGGGTGTCGTATATTAAAGCTGTGGACATTTACCTGTGGGTTAGTTTTGTGTTTGTCTTTCTCTCAGTGCTGGAGTATGCAGCTGTGAATTACCTAACCACAGTACAAGAGAGGAAAGAAAGAAAACGTCGGGAAAAGGTGAGAAAATGATGTACTTGTGTACTATTTTTGTTTTGTATCCTGGAATCAATATATTGGTTATCTTCTGTCCATGGAGAAAGTGGAGACTGCAGATGCTGGAGATCAGAGCTGAAAATATGTTGCTGGAAAAGCGTAGCAGGTCAGGCAGCATCCAAGGAGCAGGAGAATCGACGTTTCGGGAAGAAAGGCTCATGCCCGAAACGTCGATTTTTCTGCTCCTTGGATACTACCTGACCTGCTGCGCTTTTCCAGCAATACATTTTCAGCTATCTTCTGTCCATCCTTAGTATCTTGATCCTTTGCAAGAATAATTCTTTAAGAGTATCCTTTAAACAAGGATAAAAGAGAAGTGTTGCATTTTTAGAGAGGGTCTGATGAGAGACCCTGAAGTGTTGACTCTGTTTCTCTCCAAAGATGCTGTCTGACAATTGGAGAGTATTCCATCACACTCCTGACTTGTATTTTATAGATTGGTGGATAGGAGTGGAGTTACTCGCTGCAGAGTTCCCAACCGCTGAACCGCACTTGATTCAGATTTCCAGCATTTGTACTATTTTGCTTTTGCACTTTTTAAGAATGTCACCTCCTCTCTTGGAAAGGCCTTAAAATACTTCACCCAAATTGCCATTATTTGTGCACTGTAACTTGTAATAAGATAAATAAGTAATTAATAGTGGAGTTGCCTAAAAGAGAAATCAGAAATACTCAGTAGTGCTACAGGATGTTAGGCCTTCGGTTTAATAACTCGGTAAAAACAAAATTCCCTGACTACCCATACAAAAACATGCATTCAGATTATATGCCCCTCTGGCGAGTGGGGGATGGGATTTGAATCAACAGTCTTTTCACCCTGAGCCACAAGTGCTATAACTTGAGCTAAGTGGAAAGTAGTCTGACAACCTATACTTGATGGGGTGTTTCAAATTAAAGATTAGATAGATGTCAAAATCATTTCCTAAGTTTTTATTTTTAATGGACAATCCTTACAATAATAATTGTAGAAAATAATTTTGAAGTAACTAAAAGTAATGCATTTTTTAAAATTCTCAAATTTAAATTGCATAATGAATAGGTTCAGAATTGAATATTACATATTTGACTAATTTAAACACAGCCAACTCAAATTTTTGTGCCAATGTCTTAATTATTGCATCTCGTCTTTGTCAATTTATACACCACCTTATCAAATGTCATTCATTAATCTAATTATTTTATAATAGGCAACAGAATGAATAGACTTCTAAGTTGGCTACAGTTTCTAACTAAGTTCAGGGATGTAGATATGGACTTTCCTTTGGTGCTCTGTAATGTGTACTCTATTTTATGGTTTGTTTCTGAATTTTTGACAATATTTAATCTGCTATAGTGCTTTTTATAGAATCATATGCATAGGAAGCTATCTCATCCTTAATGGTATGCCAATCTTTTGGAAAAGCTACTATTTAATCATGGTTCCTTGTTAGTTTTCCAATGTTCTGCAAAGTATTGTTCTTTAGTTTTGATCATTAATATAAAGCTTATCGCCTTTCAGCTACCTTGCACATGTGCAATACCACAGCCAAGACCATTAATGGTAGAACGCACATATAGTGATGGAGAAGTCAGCAACCTGGCTGAATTTGCTGGACCTGATTATATGCCACAAAATGGAGAAAAACAGGACAGAGAGCTGGTCAAGCCGCCAATTGCTGATGAGCCAACTGAAAACAAGGAAAAAATCTTAAGCAGATACATTTGGATTGACACACACATTATTGATAAATACTCCAGACTGATATTTCCAGTTGCTTACGCTCTTTTTAATATCATATATTGGTCTATTTACACATAGAAATTTCTGCATATGGAAGGTTTTAAAGTCTTTCTTACCTCCTCAGGAATAAATCTTTGGGAGGGAACATTTGTGTGCTTTCTAAATTCAAACTACGATGGGATCAAGTCAGAAGCACAATCAACCATATTCCATTCTTAAATACAGCAAGCAGAACAGGTTATGTGAGAGATACAACTAAGCAGTTTTGAAGTTTTCTTTAAGTCAAAGCCAGCTGCTTGATTATGCAAAACATTGATTGTAGATGATTTGGTTTAAATCATTTTAGATGTATTTGAGATTGAGTTATTTTGTTCTGATATTTGCATAGACACATTGCTTCTTCCAATACAAGAACACTTAGAAAGTTTCTAAGTGTTTTCTAATATAGATGAGAAAATGTCCATTTATTCTCAACTCCTATTTTTATTAAAAACATTATTTTTAAATGAATGAATGATTTGGAGGATTGAGTGAAATAGATAATGTACTCCATGATATCGTTTACTTTTGACTCACCACAGATTTTGGTCAACCATCTGCTGGTAGGCATTCACACAGCTATTGATGTAAACACTGTATGCTTCTATAATAAAGATTGTCTAATTATCTGGAGTAACAACACAGCAATCTAAAATTCACATCTTTGAACTGAATATTAGCAAAGAACTACAGATTAAAACATACAGTACTAAATAGATTCCTGTAATTTATTTCAATACTTAACCAGTATTAGTGAAGTTTCAGGTGACGATTACGCATTCTCATTCTTCCTAATTTAATGAAATTTCAATTACTGATTTTAGGAGGTTCTGTGAATGGCCATCCTGAATGCAATGAAGCAACTATAAAATTAGGAACCCAAAGCGCTGCAGATAATATTCTATAGCAAAGAAACACGAGCACTTTCCACAGAATGAATAAAGAGTTTAAACCTTACTGTAAATTCTGAATGGGTGCTTTGCTGGTGGCAAGACCCGACTGAGCTGACCTATGTGGAGGCTGATGAATCTTTTGACCTGGGCTGGCTGAAGTTGTATTGTTAAAGATCGAATACTGCATCAAACCATGACTAGACAAACAGAACTACTACTTAGGTGCACATTCTCTCCTATTGCTTTACTTCTTACAGCTTTGAGGGCGTCGCATTCTTTTTGTACTATTTCTCTTTGTACTATTTTCCAGCAGTATTGCTGCTTACTGCTGCAACTCAGCTTGCAGCAACCAAAACAGTGACTGATAATTCAGAACTAATTAAGAATACAGAAAGAAATTACAACCAAACAGTAGTGCTATGTGTCTAATCATGGAGTGATAATTCTTTGAGAGTTCCAAGTAATTAGACAAGGAAGCAGCCGCCACAGGAACTAACAAATGTAGATTCAATGACAATGAGGAATTACATAAACAGTCTACTAACCAAGGATGGTCATTTAGCCACCAAAATCACATCATGGAATATCAGAAGATATCTTTCCTCAGGTGTTTCTACAATTAAACAGTACCATTTCTTGAAGATAATTGGTAACAGTTAGCTTTTTCAATGGCTATTAAACACGAATGTCATTTGAGCTTTTCAAACCACCAACATCGATAAAACCCACCATTTGACTATATACAAATGCTTTAAGAAAGTGACAGAAACATTATATTGTTCTTTGTAAACATTCAACTTATATGTGAATACAACCCAGGATCAATCTACAGTGTCAGCATTCCCAATAGTACAGGGCAGAGTAGATGGTACCCAGGTCATTTAATTGGTTTTGTTTCTTTAGTCTTATGTGGGATGTGAGCATCATTGGCAAGGACAGCATTTGGTACCCATCCCTAATTAGTGTTGAACTGAACAACTTCAGAGGGCAGTTAAAAGTCAACCACATCATGCCAAAGAGCATTATTGAAACAGATTTTTTTAATACAATAATCAACAATGAATATATTATTGCTAATAGACCACCTTTTAATTCCAGATTTTAATGAATTGGAATTTCACTCTCTGAACTGATAGTATTTGAACCCATGTCCCCAGAACATTGGCATGGGGGTTCTGGATGACAAGGCCACTGACATTTTCATTACATCACTGCTTCCCCTGAGTAGGGGAACACTTCACTGTCATGAAGTTGAAGGCGTGTACTGTACCTTTAAGATACAGTGAATGCAGACATCTGTCATGTGACAGACAGCAGTCTCAATGGGTACTGGAAAATTGAAAGTATGTAATATTTGGCAGTAAAACAAATACCTGAGCTTGGGTGCTACGTTTTCACAGCATTTTGAATTTAACCAGTTTAAATAATGTGCCAAGATACTAAAAACCAACCAAAATTGAATGTTACTGTTTTGACAACATCAAATCAATGAGATGATCCAATATTTTGGACAGTTAGTCAAAGAAAGAGCACTAGCTGCCACTGTCATACAGACTACCTGCAACACTTCTCTCTGAAAAGGTATCTTTTTCATATGAAACATCTTTGTAGCAGAAGATCAAAGGTGACCCCGGGGAAACTACAAACAGAGGAAGTTCAACACCCGAAGAGGACAGCTGCGTTCTAGTTTTGAAACTTGATTTGCTGTAAACTTAATCAGGGCTTTATTGAATCAGCATATTGCTATAGAGTGGGAGGTAGCTAACAAATCTTTAAGAGAATGGAGGCTTAGAGTTGTGAATAGTTGTTGGCTGATATTCTCTTTTGTTACTTTTTCTTGAAATAGTGGCATTTGAATAGTTCTGTCACTCATACTTCAACAGATCATGAGGCGAGGTGAGCTTTTCTGTGAAGGGCTTTTCCTGAAACGTTGATTTTCCTGCTCCTTGGATGCTGTCTGATCGGCTGTGCTTTTCCAGCATCACTCATCTAGAATCGGATTTCCAGCATCTACAGTCCTCACTATTGCTGAGCTTTTCTGTGTATTTAGTTTAATTAGCAAAAAGGTTTACCGTGTGTCGCAACATCTCCTTTGATTAGGGTTCTCAGAAATACCAAACTGTACCCTCCTAATGCATTGTCAACACTCTTTGCCCAACTGTCACAAGGGGATCATGTCACATCCACAGCAAGTTCCTCAAAATCCATTTTCTGCAGTTACATTGAACCAGATTTTGTTGAGGGTGATTACGAGGATGGAGAAAGGGGCAAGGTGTTTAAAATGAAATCGGTCTGTCATTTACCTTCTGAAACATACCACAAGGGTATGTTCAAGGTACAGAGCAGCGCAGAAATCCTGAAACACTGATTTGTTATTCAGTGCTCCAACACAGACTACATTGGGCTGACATTACTCTACACTTTAACAAGCTAGGATCACTCAAATCAGGAAGATCTTCAACATGCCAACATCACTGTTAGAAACAGACCTCCAGATTAGCTCATTCCTGGAACCAAGTCCAAAGGTGCAAAGGCTATCGCATAAATGGTAGGCTGCCTGTTTCGATTGGTCACTGGATGATCTGGGCCAATACATGATTGCACCTAATACTTACTTTTCTCAAATTAAATTATTGAAAAAAAATAATCCCACAAAATTGGCAAAGTCATCTCAGAGTACTGCGAGCCAACCAGGAAAGCAATCCCGACTAGTTATACTGATATTTCAGCATCAACCCAGATTTTCTGTTGGAGTTGTTCTAATTCATCATCAAGCATTGTTCACATCTCCTAATTCCATAACTTTGTCAAAACTAAAGCTGGATATTTAACACCACCCAAGTATTGGGTAATTCATAATTACAAGCATATTACTGGAATATATCATGCAGGTTTTATCCATAAATTATGTCTTAAAAAAACTCTATGTACATGGGATGGCTGTTTTATTCAAGTATTACAAAGTGCAGCTCACAAGATGGTTATGGTTCAGCACCTAAGAGATGGTACAAAGTGTAACCCTGATTTCAATCCCCTTCCTGGATTCTTATCTAATTCAATCTGATGATGCCAAATCTTACTACCCAACTAAATTGGGTGGAATTTCAAAATTCATATCTAGTCTATCACCAAGGTTACTCACATTCCCCTATGAAATTCTAACCTTCTCTGTCCCTATCTTTATGCCATTCATGGTAAAACCTTCATTAACATTGTATTACTGGATTGATCTTTCCCAATTACCATTTGCTGAGTTTTCCAGCTTCAGGCTGTACAAACTAAATCATTCAGAACTCCTTTGGCCACATCTCATCCTGCATTTTGCTAGCCCTCTATTCCTCCATTTGTTTTGATAATTACAAATTACATGCAAAGTGTAATGCTGCCCTCTCTTGGTTTAGTGATTTGATAAATGTTCTAGAGTTTCAAACAACAAATCAAACAACTGATCTTGTACTTTACACAATAACAACTGAATTGTCTGATTTCCTTTAATCAAAGCTATCATAAATTAACTAGTACTGAACATTCCTTCCTAAACCTATAATCCATATATCTTGCAGAATAAAGTAAAAATAATACTGGGAAGAGTCTGACGGTGGAAGGTAATTGAGTAAATAGTATTAACATGATCCTTAGAACAGCGTGGTGAAATGGAGGTTGTCAGAATTGTTTCTTTTGTTGTTCTTGGGTTATGTGCAAAACAGAAAAATGTTACATCTTGTACCAATAATTGATCTGCATGGGTTTCGTTTCAGAGAAACAATGTAATGAAGGAACACATGTCCAGTCCAGGATTCTGGCACATCCTTGACATAACAAAGTGCATTGAAATTGTATAACTGTGCTAATATCATTGCTGGAAACAGGATTTTTAAGACAGCAGATGGATTATGGCTTTTCATCTGTGGAGTGTTTGTTTTAACAGGTCATTTGGAAAAGTGAATTAAAGTCATAATTTCACAAGAAACCTTGTGATTCAGTCAAGTGCGTAGGAGGCTACCTGTTGTGTTAAGTGGTGGAATGTTTGTATTGCTGAGTCTAAAGACGGAGAGAGAAAACAGATGAATGGCTATTAGTTTAGTTTTGACTGCAGGAGAAATCAGGAATTCAATTTAGGAGAGCAGTGTCCTCTTGAACAAGAGAAGCGTTTTCACCCCAGCAGAAGGATTTTAAGCTGTGAAGTCTCCAAGCTGTTAGTTTGTGTAAGAGTTCAAATTGTCGGAACTAAAGGAAGGAAATTAGGTCAGAATTAAAATGAAGTTTCAACTGGAAATGAACAACCTGGAAAGTAGTCAAAGCTGTCCCAGCAGCCCAAAAAGGAGAACTGGAAAGAATCAATTAAGTCCAAAATGTGAAAGGGCAGAGGTAGGAGTGATACTCCACAGATTTTCAAATTGCAGAAAATTATGTTCCTATGAAACAGATCAACAGTTTGTGTTGCTGCTTATGTTCAGCTTTTCCTAAACTATCTTTACCTATATATAAAATATATGCACCATGTTATGTAATAAGTGTGTGTAGCTTTTGTTAAAAGAAAATGTGCGATCTTGTGACTGTGTTTTTGTGACTAGCCACTTTGGCAACCAAACAAAAATACACGTAAATTCAATAGATCTTAAGTTTAAAAGTTTTGAAAGAAAATCATACTAGACTCAAAATTAACACTACTTTACTCTCCACAGATGCTGCCAGACTTGATAATTTTTTTCAGCACTTCCTGTGGTTGTTTCAGATTTCCAGCATCCTCAGCATTTTGATTTTATTATGATTATCAAGCCAGGTTCAGCTCTGGGATCTGACTCATCAGTGGGAATTTCATAGGAAAAGCACATTAGAAGATGTATACCTTATTTTCACAATGGAGCAGGGAATAATAAGGAGTGCTAGACTAAGAAACATTGCACTTATTGAACACATTTTAGACAGCGTAAAAAAAAAATTCAGGCTGTTATCTCACTTAATTTGCAAAAATTGCAATATCTAGTTGCTGTCCACTAGTAGTACCACCCATCATTAATGATCGGGCAAGAGTAGTGGTGGGATATTTTATTGTTCAATTTATTATGCATTATTTGGCATAGGTACTTAAGTTCTTGTGTCATTCAGTGAAAGC
This sequence comes from Chiloscyllium punctatum, assembly GCF_047496795.1. NCBI lineage: Eukaryota > Metazoa > Chordata > Chondrichthyes > Orectolobiformes > Hemiscylliidae > Chiloscyllium > Chiloscyllium punctatum. The sequence continues at coordinate 58,318,166 of NC_092741.1, read as the reverse complement.
TAAAATTTAAGACTGTCCAAATCACCAAATGAGATTCTGTACTTTTTCCACCACGTTAATTGATCTGGAGGATCATCTTTTCTGCCTGTTCAAATGTAGTGCATCTGGCCAAGTTATTAGAAATACAACACACAAATGATTGAGATTTTCACAAGACTATCCTGCAATACCAACTAAACATGCCACAGCAAATGCTTTATGGTGAATACAATGTTTAACATTGTTCCAATACCAACCATCAGCACCACATTTTGCACTTCAGTGACGATTATGAGAATTAATGCCCATGAATATTAAACAGCTAAATAAATTTGCAAATACTACTGATGTTGGACAAAATGAATACAAGCCTTAAAAAAAACTTAAATATCTACACACAGATTTGTTTTCAATTTTTTTTATTCATGGACAGGATGAGGGCATCATGATCAGGCCAGCACTTATTGCTTTTCCATAACTGAATCAAAAGTCAACTACATTGCTGTGGGTCTGGAGTCACATATAGGCCAGAGCAGGTAAGGATGGCACATTAGTGAACCAGTTAGGTTTTTCCTACAATCGGAAATAGATTCATGGCCATCATTAGCCTTTTAATTGTAAAATTTTTAAATTGAATTCAAATATCTGTCATTGGCAGGGGTGGGGGGGTGGTTGGTTAGAGGGAATTCGAACCAAAATGTCGACTCTCCTGCTCCTCGGATGCTGCCAGACTTGCTGTGCTTTTCCAGTGCCACACTTTGTCTCAAGACAATTGCCTTCCCAGAAATAAAAATCAACAATAATTCTCCCAGTTCATTTAATTGGGAAATACAAATATTCTGCACAAAAACATTTCTAAAATTCACACAGAAGTATTGCTAGGATGAGAAACTAGCTACTCATTACTATAAATTTATGAACAAATAATAAGATTTTAAAATTTTTCTTCACATTGTGACCAGGAAGCTACAGAATTATTCTATACAAAACCAATTTTACAATACCCTTCCCAAGTTGGAATAAAATCATGCAAGATTCTTTTATATCAGGCTGAAGAAATTTTAAATTTCAAAAGATTGAGCAGAGGAAAAAAGTACTTAGTTACATTATAAAACAAGTGCTCTAAATATTTGCAGTGCGAGATCAACATAAACCACTCACCTGTACTGGCAGTTAGCAATTTTTTGTTGTGATTAGTTTACCATCCATTTGTAGTAGAGTGATTTTTTAAAAATTACAATCATTTACAGGTTATTTTGATCTCCATTAAATGACAATTCTATTGTTTAAAGACTATTTCCTGTAACTTGAGCTTTTCAAAATCTTTCTTCATCTGTTCCAACAGATCTAGGTTTAGCACAACATCCAATGCAGTCATTGCCAAGGCCTTTGCTGTGCACAATATATAATACTGTGCTTCTTTAGATCCTCAAACAAAGAAAAAACAAACAAACAGTGAGTGCAAATAGTGTTCATCCAATTTTAGTTTAACTATTTTTACTTGAACCAGTGTATAGACAGAAAAAAATTCACTTGACTCTTCCAACAGATTCCTGGCTGGTCTCCTGGCACAAGTGTGGCTGAAGACAATGTTCTGCAAGAACAGATCCTCAGACCTGGGTAAGCCCAAGCATCCGAGTGGCCTCAGCCAAAACCCTGGACTAGAATCAGATGAGCCCCATGACTGACTGTGGTATCAATGACTGATAATAATTCCCTTTGACCCCACTAAAGATTGCTTCAGACATGGTAATTTGGTTTAAGCTCATGTAGTGTTTGCCATGCAAGCTGCTGGTACATGGTCTAGGTGTGATAATGCTATAGCATGCATGATATAACTGTACAGCAACATGCTGGCTGCTTCTACCTCTGCTTAAAAGACAATGCAACCCACAGAGACTGAACTTCCAGCTAAGCACAAACTAAGTGATAAGAAATGAGGTATGTTTGTATCCTTGTACATAAAGCAACCTGCAGAGGCATTCAAGTCGTGGATGTCCCTGAACTTCACACAAAGTCTGGAAGGACTTTGGCTAAGAGCAGGCAGATAATTTATTAGCCTCATTAAATTATCATATGAAAATCAGCCCTGGCAAAGGTTTATGTAGGATGGTGTCCATGGAGCATGCAGGACATTATGGTGACAGAGTTGGATGAAAGCTGTCATAAATGAATCAGTGTGCTGCAGTCACCTGGTACCTACTGAATATCAGGTATTTAAAAGATGACGATCCAATAACACTGGCTTTACTCACTAGAATATCGATACTTCCAGAACGTTGTCAAAACGTTCCAAGAAAGACTTCAGATTGAATAAAATCCACTTAAAAACAGTAGACTGAATATTGTCTGGACATAGACATTCTAACAGGATTTTTTTTCAAAAATTGGCCATTCCTAAATGCCCTGTGAACACTGTGGTGGCTCTTCATCTTGAACTATTGCAGTCTTTTTCAGGATGATGGCCTGACAACAGAACTGGATAGGTAGGTTTTGGGTATGAGATATGAGGGGCAAGGGAAACAGATGGTGCTGAGCTGCATTTTAAGGCTCCTTGCTTAGAATGTTGATTGGTGTATCTAGTGACCTGCACACAACAAACTCACTTTGCAGATGATGAAAAAAAAAATGGGGAGACATGTAACATAGATAAATTGAGCAAGTAGAAAAATGTAAATTTGTTAGTAGTTATAAAATATTACACCAAATCAAAAGTAAAATATTGCAGATTCTGAAAATCTGTAACAAACAAGTGCTGTAATTACTCACTCTGGCATATCTATAGAGAAACAGTTAGTGCTTCAAATCAATAACCTTTTTTCAGATCTGAACAAAGATGAAGTTGTAATTAGTTTTGAGCAAGTGAAAGTGGTGAAGGGGAGAAAAAAAGGACAGGTCTATGATAGGGTTGAGGTAAGAAGTTAATGACTGAAGATTTCACAGCATAGAAGGTGAGAAAAGAGTGGTAATTCCTGTTATAAAAGTAGTTACGTTATTTGTCCAGGGCCAGTCTGAATGGCAGAATAATTAATTTTTCTGAAAATAAAAGCATAAAAACGAGACTTAAACTAGCACAAGTGAAAACTGACCAGAAGTGGAAATGGAGGGCAGGAATTACCTGATAGTAGTCTAACACAGACAATAGGTAATGTGAAGAAGCCACTGCTTTCAGTTCCCCACCAATTGAATGCCCCTTATTTACACTACTCTGAAGTAGCCTAACAAGCTATTCAGTTGTTTCACTAAGTTCTCAGGACAACTAGGGGTGAATAATAAATACCAGCCTTTCATACAACATTCAAATTTCATCAAATAATAATGAACATCGCTGAAATGAGACAAATTGACAAAAGTCTTTGCTTTACACTCATTAGTTCAACAACAAGAATACCAAATTTCAAATGATCACACCTGGGGACTTCCTACACAGCAAGGTCTGATGTGTGTCATTCAATGTGATTCATTCCAGGCAATTCTTGCTTTCCCCACTATTATGCAATTACAAAGAAACATGGGCAAGACTGGAAGCAGGACAACTGCAAACATATCCCCTGTTTTTTTTTAATAAAAGATGTGGAATGAGGAGAACCCAGTTTTGGTTAACAGTGGATGCTGAAACATTAATCATGTTTATATTTTATATTCAGTAAGCATTTACAACAATTTTATAAATGATATTCAGAAGTACTTACCAGCTGCTTCAGTGTATTCCTTTGTATGATTCAATGCAGAGGAGGCAATATAAAATTAAGGGTGAATTCCAGGAACTACAAAAGAAACATTGCCAAAATCTGTGGAGCCTAAGAAAATAAAAAAGTACAGAAATAATTTAATATATTTTACGTCAAACATATCATACTATTTCTTGAATAGTAGAACAATCTAGAAAATTGTACTCACTAATAATGCAACTTATTGTGCAAAAGCAACAGACATTTTCATCTCAATTCCTTAATAGGCAGTCTCAATTGAATTTATAAAAATGGTTTACATGACTAATATTAAAAATGTTGATTTTAAATGTGAATATTAAAAATTATACAAGAATTGCATGCTTGAGATTTTCATAACTTTAACACGGGGCGGGGGGGGGAAAAAAAAAGAGACCAAGACCGAACATTAAGAAATTACTGATTTTTCAAACTATTTTTCTCTTTGCTGTTTGAATATAAAAGAAATATATACCTGCTGATTTACAAATGGTTAAAAAAAAGTGTGCATTCACAGCTTTACCTGATAGCGTGTTCAAAACTTCACCAGTTGCAAATTCCATACCAAGACTTCTGCCATTCACTTCATACCAGATGATTTTGTAGTGTCTCGTTTGGAAACATTATAAAATGCTGTCTTCATAAATTCCAGCTCTACCTGAAAATAAATAGTTCATAAATAATCATTGGTTATTTACCAACTGTTCAGTCTCTTGATTGCAAAGTTTAGAGATAAATTAAATCATCAAACATTTCACTGGAAAGATGAACAGATTTTCACAAACTAAATCAGAGAGCTATATATAACTATCCTTTCAAAAAGTAAAAATATATGTTAGCTTATATGTTAGTTTTTGTTTTCTCTACTTTGCAAAAGTTAAGAGATCTCCTATAAATGGAGACTGTTGATTACATTGGATTAAGTATAACACGGTAAAGAAGTTAAGAAAAGACTAATATACTTCAATATAACTATCAAGTATTGCTGGAGAAATCCATCAGGTCTGGCAACACCTGTGGAGCAAAAGCAAGAGTTAATGCTTGGGTCAGCAATTTCTATTTTTGTTTCAGATTTCGGGTTTATTTTCCTCCAAGTAAATGAGTTTAAGCTTGGTCATAAATAAAGGAGTTATGACTTCATTGATTTTTGTTTAAAAAAAACTGATCTGCATCTAATTGGATATGAAAATCTTTTAAACAGTGCCTGCTACAAAAATCACTTGACTCTAAAGCTGAAAGTTGTTAAATGGATTAGTGATTTGGAGATGCCAGTGTTGGATTGGGGTGTACAAGTTAAAAATCCCATGGTACATTGAGGCATGGTACATTGGTGAAACCGAGCAGAGGCTATGGCAATGGATGAATGGACACAGTACAACAAACAGACAGACAGACAGGCAGGAGTGTTCCCTCCCAGTTGGAGCACACTTCAGCAGGAGTGTTCCCTCCCAGTTGGAGCACACTTCAGCGGTCCAGGACATTTGACCTCTGACCTTCGGGTGACCATCCTCCAAGGCCGATTTCAGGACAGGCAGCAGCGAAAAGTGGCCAAGCAGAGGCTAATAGCTAAGTTTGGTACCCATAGGGAGGGCCTCCACCGGGACCTTGGGTTCACGTCACACTACCAGTGACCACATTGCAACACACACACACACACACGTTTGTGGGGTGAATTTGTACTTGCAGAGTTACATTGTACTTTGCTCAAAAACTGCATGAATCCATGTAAGATTCTGTTAATTCATTTTTTAGATTAGAAATCAGTCTAAACATTATGGCACAGATAGCAGCACATAGGGGGCTAACACCTTCAACATATTATCTGAGCCGATAGCAAATTTTTTTGAGGTTAGATTAGATTATCTACAGTGCAGGAACAGGCCCTTCAGCCCAACAAGTCCACACCTACCCTCCGAAGAGCAACCCACCCAGACTCATTCCCCTACATTTACCCCTGCACCTAACACTATGGGCAATTTAGCACGGCCAATTCACCTAACCTGCACATCTTTGGACTGTGGGAGGAAACCGGAGTACCCGGAGGAAACCCACGCAGACATGGGGAGAACGGGCAAACTCCAGACAGACAGTTTCCCAAAGGGGGAAATTGAACTGGAGTCCCTGGCGCTGAGGCAGCTGAGCCTGTTAAAGTTAACCTGAGAATGTAACTTTTAAAAAGGTTTTGTGATTTACATATGAAAGAAGTGAAACTATCATGGTCATTCTAACAGATGAAAGACTTAACAAACAAACAATCAAGGTATTTTTTAATGTATAATTTCAGTTACATCACATTAAACTTTTACTATAAATTCTGTCTTACAATTGTGTACTCCACAACCACCTGATGAAGGAGCAGCCATCTGAAAGCTAGTGCTTCCAATTAAAACCTACTGGACTATAAACTGGTGTTGTGATTTTTAACGGATTACAGAGTGACACATTCCGACATATAAATGGAAATAACAGGAATTTGCAGACAGAATGGACATATGAGAATTCAAGTTTCAGAAAGTAACAGAATTCAGGGGAAAGAATTTCACAAGGACTCAGCATGATTAACTTCTTTACTGGATTAGTGGTGCTGGAAGAGCACAGCAGTTCAGGCAGCATCCAACGAGCAGCGAAATCGACGTTTTGGGCAAAAGCCCTTCATCAGGAATAAAGGCAGTGAGCCTGAAGCATGGAGAGATAAGCTAGAGGAGGGTGGGGGTGGGGAGAGAGTAGCATAGAGTACAATGGGTGAGTGGGGGAGGAGATGAAGGTGATAGGTCAAGGAGGAGAGGGTGGAGTGGATAGGTGGAAAAGGAGCTAGGCAGGTCGGACAAGTCCGGAAGAGCTTCAGAGCAGAGGAAATGACCTGGGAGTTGCAGTGGGAGAGGGACTCCCTGAGATTCTTGTAGAGAGAGGAGGAAAACTTCTTCAAGGCAGGCATCCTTGAACGGCTGAATGGCTTACTCTTCCTATTTTCTATGTTTCTACGAATATTACCACAAGCAACAATTCCTGCAGGTGTGTGCTTAGTATCGAGGGAGTTATCATGAGGCTGTTCCACATTTTTGTTTAATTTGTGGGAAGTGGGGATCGCTGTCTGGGCCAACATTTATTGCCTGTCTATAATTGCCCACGGTGTTAGTGAGCTGCTGTTCATGTGCTGTTGCAAATATACAAGGAAAACATAAATAGTCAGAAGCTTTAACAGATTGGGAGAATCCATATGACTTGTATAAAGTGCTATATTTGTGACAAGATTAGATTACTTCCAGTGTGGAAACAGGCCCTTCGGCCCAACAAGTCCACACCGACCCGCCGAAGCGCAACCCACCCATACCCCTACATTTACCCCTTACCTAACACTATGGACAATTTAGCATGGCCAATTCACCTGACCTGCACATCTTTGGACTGTGGGAGGAAACCGGAGGAAACCCACGCAGACACGGAGAGAACGTGCAAACTCCACACAGTCAGTCGCCTGAGGCGGGAATTGAACCCAGGTCTCTGGCGCTGTGAGGCAGCAGTGCTAACCACTGTGCCACCGTGCCGCCCACAAGTGTCAGGTTGTACAGAAGGTCGATAACAATAAGAACTTTAATGTTCTTTCATCTGTCTTTTTCAACCACCATGTCTTGCTTTCATCTCAGCAGCCCAAGCTGTTCCTTAAGAAGTCCACTGGTTGCTTTCTCAGCTTACCTCAGATGGCTTGGTAGGTGTCCTCTGGTAGTCCAGGATCTAACAGGTTCTGGCCTGCTGAAGGTCATCAGTACAGGTGTAGGTGCAAACTTCTTACGTAGAATCTGAAGAAAGTGCTTGGTCTCTCTGACATAGTGGAGATCTAATGGCAGGGCACCTATGGAATGTTCTGTGATACCAATTCCAAGGTGAAAGTGAGTACTGAAGATGCTGGAGTTTAGAATTAAGAGTGTATGGCTGGAAAAGCACAGCAGGTCAAGCAGCATTGAGGAGCAGGAAACCTCTTGACACCAATCCTTGGGGTCTGTCTATTGCTCATCATGCTGGTTCAGTGTCGTGGTACGTTTGTGAGCTACCATGATGCCTAGGGGCCAGAGTAGTCTGGTCATCATCTCCAAGATGTCTTTGATGTATGGCAAGGTGGCTAGAGTCTCTGGACTTGTTGTGTCTTCCTGTTTAGGTCTGTTTTGCAGGGATCAATGCAGGAATTGGCAGATTGCACAGATCTGGTACCCATTGTTTCTGAATATGTTGTACAGGTGTTTTTCCTCAGCTTCTCATTGTTCCTGGGTGCGGCTAAGTGTTATGGCTTGTTTAAATAATGTCCTGATGCAGCTTCGTTTGTGGGTATTGGAATGATTGCTCTTGTAGTTGAGTGTCTGGTCAGTGTGTGTGGCTTTTCTGAAAAAGCTGGTCTGCAGCTCTCCATTGTCTTTTCGTGATGTCCAGGAAGGGGAGTCTGTTGTTGTTTGCTTCCACTTTGGTGAACTTTATACTAGTAAGGATGTTGTTCATGTGTTTGTGGGTTTCTTCTAATTTGTTGCGTTTCATGATGACATACACATAGTGGACCTGAAGCTAGAGGGACACCAGTTTGATTGGGACAATACATCCATCCTGGGACAGACTAAACAAAGGCACATGCGGGAATTCCTAAAGGCCTGGCATCCATTTACAAACACATAGATATGGACCCCATTTACCAACCTCTCAGAAACAGGAAAGGAAGTAAAAACACCCACCACAACAGACCAAGACACATAAATAGCAAGTGGGACAGAACACCAATGCTTCATCGGAGTTTCGCTGATGATGTAACTTCATCTGATGACGAAACATCTGAGAACAAATGTATCAGCCCAGCGAGCAAACTTAAGACCTGATCACTCTGTGTGATGGAGTGAAAGTTCCTGTGCATGTACAGCCTGACCTCTCTGCCCTTTTCTCCAGTCTACACGTGATCTCTAGTACTCCTGTAAGGCAACATCTTGCTTGCCTTGTATCTCCCTTAAATCATTAATGGCTGAGCCTGGAAGGTTACCATCTGCACTGTACTGGGCTCAACAGGGGCCTATTCCTCAGCAGTTTTCCAAATGATAAGAGACTTCAGCCCTTTCTTCCTCCTCTCCTGCAACCCATGTCAGCGCTGAACTCATCTGAGCCTATTCTAGATATATAATCCATATACATCATTACAGTGCTGAAGATTGAGGAGGAAATTCTTCACAGGGCATCTTCTGCAGATCGTGCCTTCTTCTCATAAGAGGTGTAGCTCAAGGAACTGGCAGAAGTGGACTTGTGAACTTTTAATTATTTTTGTGCAAGCTTTGGAGTACGATTCAGAGGCTGCAAAGGAAACCATAATGATTCTTTTAGTGCCACAAGCTGTGATTCTTAACTAAGATTACATTAAGATTGGATGCTGATTTTTAAGATTTTTGGGTTCACTTTAGCTTCACTTCTAAGATCTAAATCAATTATAATTACTGACCAAGTTTAGACAGCCATCTAAAGGTTTTTTGGTCCTTTTTAGTTGCAAGGCCCAGTCCAGGTAGTAGTATATTTTCAGAATGTTGTATCATGACAAGTAAAAAGTAACAAATACGTGATAAACACACTGGTTTCAGTCAAACCAGCTTGGGGTAGCAGAATGCCACACTGGTTAACTTGGTACAGAACCCTTTTTTTCTTCTGTTGACAGAAGTTTTAATTCAAGAAAGATGAAGATATGGTTCTTAGAGCTAAAGGGATCAAAGGATATGGGGAGAAAGTGGGAACAGGGTACTGATCAACCATGGATCACGCTGAATAGCAGAAAAGACTCGAAGAAATGGCCTATTCTGCTCCTGTATTCTGTGTTTCTACATTTCTTCCTTTATTCTTCCTTTTTGTGCACTGAACCACAAAGAATTACTGCTTATTAATCCTTGTTAGGCACTACCTCTTATGTATGACCAGAGACAACCTAAACTCTATTTTTTTGCTAACTCGTCGACAGCACATGATCTATATTACACAACCCTTTGCGAAAGTAAATGCTTTATTCCTGTCACTTTATGGGGCCGTTCATGAAAAAAATGGCTGAAAAATTAAACTTCTGTCTTTCTATCATGACACTGAGTTCAGCAGAAACTGACAAATGCTCTTGTGATTGTAGAAGCTGTTTGGGACTTTGTTTAATGCTGGGATTTCATGTTTTTACGTGATGGTAAAGATTTAGCCCTTCTCAGTTTAACCTGCGATTTGCAGCATGCAAAGATTAGTTTGTTTAAATAGCAGGCTCATCAAAATTACAGATTTAAACAAACTCTCCGGTAGAGCACAGCGTGAGATCAGTATTGTTATCCGAATAATCAATTATCTGAACGAAATACAGCCCGCCCATCTTGTTCGGATAATCAAGGTTCCTCCGTATATTAATAAATACATATAAAGCAATCAAATCAATTATAGGACTAGAAAATTCGCTCTGGAGCCTAATTCCAAAGTAATATAAATACACACAACAGTAACACAAATGCATGCATATACCCTGCTACATACTTTTTCTTTTAAATGTGGTGTACAAATTTACAAAAGTAAACCATTCTAAAGTATAAAGAGCTGCATCCTGAGTAAAAGCTGTGTTCACTTTAAAACCATCTACACATTTGTCCTTGTGATTAGCAAACTATAATGCTGTCACTTCACTTAACAAGTGTTTAACCTGGGCCATGAAACAGTAATAAAACCAAAAACCTTATTACAGAAAGTGCTCCACAACTAAAGACTATAATTTAATTCCTCACTTACTGAAACAAATAATTAGTTATTGAAAACATAACTCATTGCTTGGTAAGAACTGGGAACAATAGATCAGATACTTTCTCACTAGATGGCTGCAGACATCCCCTTCCTCCCTTGGTGACCTGCCAGCTCTGTGGCCTGCTCCTGAAGAGTTCAGCATCCTCATGTCAGGCATCCTCCCACCCCCACCGTTTGCACATATTCACACTTATTCAGTATGTTTTCCTCCTGCAAAAGGAGAGAAACATTAAGAGACATTAGAATGAAAAAAAAGTATGACAGATGCTGGAGACCTGAAACAAAAACAGAAATTGCTGGTAAAACTCAACAGGTCTGGCAGCATGTTTGGGGAGAAATGTTTTGGACTCAAAACATTAAATCTGCTTTTTTGTGTTTTAAATAGCCCAATTAAATCAAGTTGTGGATGGATAAATATCATCACTTTTCAGGTCTGCGTTCTATGGATTTAAAAGATCTCAGTAACAATTTCATTGAGTCTATTAATAAGAAATGTAGTTGATAAAATAATGTTTGCACAAAGCATGTGATATATTAGAATATAGTCCCAGAATAGATGGTTTTGTCTGTCATTCCTGTTCTGCTTCTTTTACATAAAAATGACCTTGTTCACTCATCACCCAACGTTTTGTTAATTATTTTATTCAATGTACATCAGCTTCCTTCAGATTGTATTCCCTCAATGTACAAATACTTAATTTCTCTTGCAGTACAGTAAGTGAATTAAATCTTTAATTTATCTATGCCTGTGGGTATAATTTTCTTCATTTACTAACATTTGCAAAAGAAAAGTCAATGTAATCGAGTTTTCGGAGAGATTGTTTTCATATCGCTTGAAAATCTGTAATATCTTATGTTGATGATTTTACTCTTCATTCTTCTTCATCTGTTGTCATTCTTAATCCGTTGGCACGTAAGCTTTATTATTTCCTCCAGATCTCATATGGAATTCTCATATCTCCATTGGTCTTAAAGCAGCAACCAAAAAGCTCCAGTTCCTTTTTGGTGTCCAATGATAATTTCCTTTACAATTTCCATTTAACTTTCCATGAAGCTGGAATCTATTTGAATAGTGCTTTCATTTCTGGGGAGACTGTTCTGGCAAATGTCTTGAACTCCTAGGGAATATATACATATATATAAATAACTTGTTAGCAGAGTGTAACAATTCTCTCACTTCTACTGACAAAATTGCATTTTCTACAGATAGTTATGTAGAAGTGGTAGAGGTGGGTACAGTTGCAACATTTAAAAGAAACTTGGACGTGAATAGGAAAGATTTAGAAGGATATGGGCCAAAAGTTTAGAGACTAGTTAAATTTAGGATATCTAGTTGGCATGAACAAGTTGGACCAAAGGATCTGTTTCCATGCTGTATGTCTCTACTGTGCTATGTTTTACACAGCTCATCACGGTGAGAATCATGAAGGTTGCCCTATTGAATCATACCTCCCATTTCCTCAGAAAACCACGCAGCAAAACCTGTTCAGTTTGTGTGCAACCTCTATCATTTGAAGGGGAGAAGGGAGGATGGTGTCTTCATTAATGAGCACTCTGTGTCTGATCAAGGAACAGAGAATCAGAAAAAGGGAATCTGAAAGCCACCTTCTGCCCTTGCCTCAAGTCGCTTTCCACTCCCATAACTCCAATTCAACCTTTGCGCACCTATGACCTGGTCTTCTTCTGCAATATTTTATAGCTTAAGGAGCTGCCAGCCAGATTGTTGCAAGTTCTGCTACTTGGGATCTCAATGCAGGAAAGGTCTGATAGTAATAATTGATGAGGGTTCCCAACAGTTCTCTGTGAGGGAGACTTTCACTGGCCTGACAAAATGCAGGCCTTAGTTTTAAGTCATGATCTGGAGATGTCGGTATTGGACTGGGGTGTACAAAGTTAAAAATCACAATACCAGGTTATAGTCCAATAGGTTTAATTGGAAGCATTAGCTTTCAGAACGCTGCGCCTTCACCACCTGATGAAGGAGCAGTGCTGCGAAAGTGACTGCTTCCAATTAAATCTGTTGGACTATAACCTGGTGTTGTAGAATTTTTAACTTAGTTTTAAGTGTAACCCAAAAACAAAGTCCTATCCTTTGGACCTTTGAAGCAATGAGCAAAATCAATGCTACTGCTAAAAATCTACAACAGCTAAGAATATTCAGAACTTATCCATCAAATGACAGAAAAATAATTTTCATAGGCATTGCCATAAACAATTGCAAATAAATCTCTAATACTAAAAGATCTTGAAAATATTTCTCTACTGTAGCTAAATTGTTTCGTTTTTGGAAGATATGATACCCCTTCATATTTTCTTTTCTTCCTAAGGGATGTAGCAGAATGGAAACAGAATGAATGCAGGCAATTTTTTGTACAGCTCCTAGTAACAACTAACTCAAGTTACTCGCCTGTTGATTCAATAAACGAACTGTAAGCAATACAAAAGGAAATTTAAGCCAATGACTTTTTAAAGTCCCATAATCCCAAGCTGAAAGTCCACATTAGCACCTATAAATGCACAGGTTAAAACTGTGGGAACCTGTATGACAAATACATAGATACTAGCCAACCATCAGCAGCATTATCAAAGCAAAATGGTCTTGCGATGCATCAGGTAAAAGGAGGTTAGTCAGTAAAAGATAATTCAAAAAGCATTTACAAAAACATAGAAAATAGAAGGAGTTGGTCATTCAAACTCTTGTGCTTGCTCTTCCATTCAACTCGATCATGGCTGGTCTTTCTCTGAGATGTCATTGTTCTGTACTATTTCCATATTCCTTGATATCATTAATATAGTATACAGAAATCTGCCAAACCCTGTCTTGGGTATACTAAATGCCTGAGCCTTCAAGGCTCTCTTTAGGTAGAGAATTCTAAAAGATCACCAGCATCTGAATAAAGAAACTCCTCCTCATCTTAGTTGTAAATGGTCTACCTCTTATTCTGAGAATGTAAGCCCTCATAACGGATCCTGTAGGTAGGGGATTCATTCTTGCCCCTTTTACTCTTTTAAAAGAGTCCTGTAATAATTGTGTATGCTCCAATGAGATAACCTCTCATTCTTCTAAACTGTAGGAAGAGAGGACTAGTTTCTTCAATCTATTCTCATAGGGAAATCCCACTGTCCCACAGATCACTCTGGTGAGCCTCTGAACACCCCATCAATAGCAAATCTATCCTTACTTTGGTCAGGAAACTAAAACTTCACACAAATTGCCAAGTGCGATCTCACCAAGGCTCTTTGCAATAGCAGCAATGCCTCTCCAAAAAAAGACCAAAACGTACCATTTGCTCTCCTAACTACTTGCTGCACTACATGGTTCCTTTCACAAAGATATGGAGAACTACAGCACAAAAAAAAAGTCGTTTGGCCCTTTGCATCCATGCTGGTCAAAGACAATCACCGAACTTTCCATGACTTATGAAGGAGACGATTTAGGTCCCTTTGAACATAAACATTTTCCAATCTCACACCATTAAAGAAATATTCTTCATATCAGTTTTTCCTACCCAACTGGATAACCTTATATTATTCCAAATTGTATTTCACCTGCCATTGTTCTTCCACATTCAATTGCCCTGCCTAAATTCGAGTTTCTTTGCATCCTCCTCACAATTTACATCTGCACCTAGTTTTATGTCAACAAAATTGGAAATAGTACATTTGATCTTCACATCTGAATCATTAACAGAAGTTAAAAATCACACACCAGGTTATAGTCCAACTGTTTTATTTGCAAATGCAGATTTTACAGGTTGTGTGCTTTTTGAAAAAAAAGAATATCAGCAAATACAATTCTGCAGAATAGTATTTGCGGATACATTCTATTTTGTGCAAAAACACACAATATGTAGGCAGTCGATCCATGTGTCATGTTATAAATTTCTATTCTGGAAATAGAACCAGTCTGACTCAAGATTGGAATACAGACAGACTCTAACAGATCTCTGAAAGTTGCCACCCAGGTAAATAGTGCAGTGAAGAAGGCATATGGCGTACTGGCTTTTATTGGTAGAGGAATTGAGTTCCGGAGTCCTGAGGTCATGCTGCAGTTGTATAAGACTCTGGTGCGGCCGCATCTGGAATATTGTGTGCAGTTTTGGTCGCCATGCTATAGGAAGGATGTGGAGGCACTGGAACGGGTGCAGAGGAAGTTTACCAGGATGTTGCCTGGTATGGTAGGAAGATCCTATGAGGAAAGGCTGAGGCACTTGGGGTTGTTTTCTTTGGAGAAAAGAAGGTTTAGGGGTGATTTGATAGAGGTGTACAAGATGATTAGGGGGTTAGATAGGGTTGACAGTGAGAACCTTTTTCCACGTATGGAGTCAGCTATTACAAGGGGGCATAGCTTTAAATTAAGGGGGGGTAGATATAGGACTGATGTTAGGGGTAGGTTCTTCACTCAGCGAGTCGTAAGTTCATGGAATACCCTGCCAGTAGCAGTAGTGGACTCTCCCTCTTTATGGGTATTTAAGCGGGCATTGGATAGGTATATGGAGGATAGTGGGTTAGTGTAGGTTAGGTGGGCTTTGATCGGCGCAACATCGAGGGCCGAAGGGCCTGTACTGCGCTGTATTGTTCTATGTTCTATAACCTCACACCTTTAATGCAGTCTGTGCTGAGAGGTCACTTTTTTTTATATAAAACCTTAGGTTATCTCAGGAAAATGACTTGAAAGAAGTTCTGGGATTTACATATTAATGAATCAAAACCTGCAACCCATTCTAAAAGATGAAAGACTTAACAGCAAACTAGGTTTGTTCAACATGTCATGAGTTGTATAACACTACGATCTTTTGCTCTAAATTCTGTGTCCTATGATCCTGCCCACTAGCTACCTGATGAAGGAGCAGTGCTCTGAAAACTAGTGCTTCCATATATAACCTGGTGTTATGTGATTTTTAACTTTGTCCCCCAGCCAACACTGACACATCCATATCATTAATAAAAGTTATAAATATTTGATGCTCAAGCATTGACCCTAATAACCCACTAATCACAGCCTGCACCCGGAGAATGACCCATTTGTTACTCTTTGTTTTTGGTATTACCCAATCTTCAATCTATGCCAATTTATTCACACTAATCCTTCGTGATCTAATTTGGTCAATTAACCTCCCATTTGAATGATTATTGAAAGCCATCTGAAAATCCAAATAAACCAAATCTATAGTTTCCTCTCAAAATTTCTACATGTTGCATCTCAAAAAATTCTAAGACTTATCAAATGTGATTTCCTTTTCAATGGTCCTTGGTAATTCTGCCCAAACCTACAATTATTTTAAATGTACGTTTCTTGCATCCTTTGGAATATGTAGTATTTTTCCCAACTATATATCAGGCTAACAGGTCTGGCATTCCCCAATTTCACTACCCCCTCCCTCTCATAGTTATATTTGCTACCTTCCAATCTGCAGGGACCATTCCAGTATCTATAGAATTTGGAAGATAACCACCAACTCATTCAAAATCTCAAAAGACACTCCTTTCCAATCTTGTGGATGAACATCACCACATCCAGGGTACTTTTCAACCCATTCATTTCACCAGCATTACTTTCTTTACAGATGCTAATTTACTTCAGCTTCTTATTTGTGTTCGTCCCTTTAGTTCTCTAGCATTCTTGAAAGGCCTTTTGTATAATATTCAGATTGGAAATGTATAATTTTTCCCTCCCTTCTCTTTATACAGAGCTGCTTCTTGTACAAAGTATTTCCAGTTATGCTTTTCATGGACCCTTCATCCATGCAACTTGGCATTGGCAAACATCAATATATGCTCTTGGACTAACTCAATCACAACCTCATGACTTCAGCCATATCCTTTCAAACATTCTCTGCCATTTTGCTTTGCACTAAGGAATTGCTAGACAACTTGCATAACTATACAGGATGCTTTATGCTGGCATAGAGTTAGGCATCTTATGGATCTAGTTTAGTTATTGGCACATAACATCTTTAGCACGTACTTAGGTGTATCCAGCCTCTGACTCTTGACTTGCTTTTCTTTTATGTACAAAGGCTTAAGCATTTAAATGAGGCAGCCAATGTCTGAAGTTTAACCCCCTTTTTACTGCATAAGGTCTTTAATGCTGAGTTTAAAAGCAGACAGCCTCTTTGGATGAATGCTTTAGTGCAGAAGGAGAAAGCAGTTTGCGGTTGCAGGGAGGACTGAAGAGTAAAATGTATTAGTCAAAGAGAATGGATATGTCAAGTGTCTGGCAAAGTGCGTGTGTCACCATCAGAATGGCAGCATGTACCTGCAGCTTATGCAACAAAACGCACTACATGCACTTGAAGTAAACAGCCATGCATGAAAATCAAGGGACAAGTGCTTAGTGGGTGAGTGTGACTCACAGTGGGTCAAGGGGCTAATCTCATTACAGTCTAGGATGTCCACAATCAGGTCAGGATATTGTTTAAAAAAAATGCAACAGGGGAAAAAAAAGGGGACAAGTTTCACCAAACAGTCAGCATACTTGGTCAAAATACCTGAAACAAAAAACAGAAAATGCTGGAGAAACTCAATAGGTCCGGCAGCGTCTCCACCGATACTGCCAGATCTGCTGAACTTCTTCAGCAATTTCTGTTTGTGTTTCAAATATTCAGAATCCGCACTTTTAAAAAAAATGAATCTAAGTGAGATGAGGATCAAGGTGTGATAAAAATAGAATTGAAAAGCAAACACACTTATTATTTTGCTTACCAAGTCACTGCTCTTCCCACCTACTGATAACTTGACCCTGGGCATGCCAAGCCAGGAAACCTGCATCAACAAATGAAGACTTGAACCAAACACCTACTGTTTCAACCACCAACTTGAACAATTTGAAGACCAGATAAACTCTTCACTTTCAGTTCGGTGGTCAATCACTCATTTACAAACCAACACCAAAATATCTTGACATCACTCAACTGTATGTGGATTTACCAGCAACACCTCCTGAACACAAAGTCCATATGAAAAGAATGACAACACCTCTTGGTTGATCTGCAAACATCACTTAGATCAGTTGTAGCTTGAAGTCCCAGGCTTCACTGTTCAATGGACAACTCCGAATAACTCAAGGATGAATCTTTGAAGATTGTAGCCACTTTCTACACAGGAACACGAGAAACAGGTCAAATTGGCCAGCCAATTCAAACCATTACCTGTAGACGTTAATTCTGATCTTAAGAGATCCACTCTTAGTGGATCACAATCATTCAATATTGTCAAAACTGAAAGGAACTGCTGATGCTGTAAATCAGAGACAAAAATAGAAATTGCTGAAAAAACTCAGCAGTTCTAGCAGCATCTGTGGAGAAAAATCAGATCAACCTTTCAGGTCAAGTGCCAAACTCAACCCAAAACTTTAACCGATTTCTCTCTACAGATGCTGCCAGACCTTCTGAGTTTTCCCAACAATTTTTTTTTGTCACCCATTCAACACTGTCAGCTGACGTGGTTGATTTTAAGAACCCATTCAATAAACCCCAAATTGTTCCCTAGCCATATGAATTTTTAAAATAAAAATCTGCAAAGAGGATAGACACACAGTGGTGAGCAGAGATGGGAAAACCAATTTAAACGGTGCAAGAACGAAAAAGGTTTAATTATCAGAAAATGTTGATCAGGATTCAATTTTTTTGTCCAGACAAACAAACAAGACTGTACAGCACTCTACTGGAGATCTGTAAACATGTGAAACAATTGAGGAAGCAATGGCATAGTGATAATGCCACTGGGCAAGGTTTAGAAATACATTACCCCAAGCTAATGTCCTGGGACATGGAATGGTGAAATTTAGCTCAAAAACAAATCTCGAATTAAAATTTAGCGTAACAGCAACCATGTTACCAGGGTCAATTATTGTTAAAAATCTATTTGATTCACGAATGGCTTTGAGTAGGAAATCTGCCATTGTTACCCAATCTGGCCCACACATGACTCCAGACCCAGTGTTGTGATTGTTTGGATAGCAGTTAAGAATCAATTAGGGATGGGCAATTAACACAAGCTGGGTCATTGAGGCTCATGGCCCATGAATGATTTTTAAAAATTGGAAATTGTAGACAAAGAGCTGATTTTTCCATATTAGTCTCTTAGTGAGACCAAAATAAGAGACTACAAATATAACCATGAATGCATCTAGCATGTATTTATGGAAGAATGGCTGAATGCAGAACCTGCGAGATGAATAGCATAGATTAATATAGTGGAAATCTTCTGAAGATTAGAACATCTTAAAATGTTCAGAGGTTTTGAAAGTTGGTTAGCAAATCGTTGCTGCTTTCTACAACACTTTGAAGGACTTTAGAAATACATAACGTTGTGCAAAAGTTATATATTGTATAGTTGGGTGAAAGACTGTGCAAACCCAAAGTGAGGAGCAAGAGATTATCAATTTCTGATCCAGCCGTGTCACTCCAGGTACTATTAAAAACCATCAAAAAGGCAACAGACTGCTACACATACTGAATGGAATCTGTTGAAAATAAACAAATACTATTACCAGGGAGATCAATTAAATTTTATTTTTGGTTTTGAAATTTGCCAATTTATAAGAACAGTTCAAGAGGAACAGATAGTAAGTGTTGCAGTAAAATATCTTTACATCAAAGATGACAGCATTTCTTCTAGAAAATACCAATTTCTCATTTAACAACTCTATATTTTAAGTCATTAATTATTTGCCAATGTCTTGCATAGGGTTAAAAAATATTCAGCTTTTAACATTAGGTAAAATGACCAATTCCAGTTCTGTATTAGCATTGGACGAGATGTTTCAAAAACAAAGTATATAAAATCACTTGACTAGATGACATCCTTTTCAGGTATCTGTTACAGTACAAAAGCTAGAGAGACAGCTATTTGTGTAGTTTACACAATATATTGTGCCCAAAATGAAGACACATGATTGATAATTTCCTCCAATTTATGATGTTTACTCTTCTCACTTTGTTTCTAACTGAGCTACGAGAACTTGCATTGTAATTGAGACACACCAGTGGCTAAAATGGTTGCATGGATAGGATTTTAGCTTTTATTTTAAACTTATAAAAACTTAATTGGTAGCTATTTGGAGTACATAAACAAACAAAGGGGTCTTTTGAAGTTTATAGCCATTCACAACTAGATGAACGAGTACTTGCCAATATGATAACTGCAATTAACTCATTTAGTAAGTGACATTAGATCACAGACTTTGCCGAAGATAAAGGTTTTGGGAGAGTGGAATAAAAGTTAGGACGCAGAAATTGTTTCACAGAAAAACAATCTTCAGATGCAATATTGAAATTTAAAGGAAATATATGAAAAAGTGTCAATATTCATTCGGTGTACATATGGGTTAGCTATATTGAGAACTGCAATTTCCACTAGTAGGAAAGTCTCATCAACCCTGTGTACATCCTGGTTCAGTGCAGGCTCATTTAATTAGTTATCCAATCACCACTTGTAGAAGTCTAGGAAAATACCCACAATGGAACAGACACTACTCGCCACAGTACAACGATACACCAGAAACCAGGAATAGAAAGACTAACAGAATTTTCCCACTTTCCAAAGTGGGACTGTCAGAAATTTAGATGAACTAACAAGTATGCAATGCACAACTCCTTCCTATTTCAATCTTATGCAGTGATTGTGAAAATTGATGAGTGGGAAATGATCAAAGCTTAAAAGGTTTGTCAATGGTCTTTGAGAGATCCACATTTATAGGATCCACAAAACTTGTATGTTAACCATGAGGTATTGTGTTTACCAAAGACCAAACTGTGCTCCTCCTCCAGCCAAAGCTCTCATTGAATTTGGTGGCAGATTTTAAAATTATTCACATTACATATTAAAAACACCCAGTAAGACAAAAGTGCATCTTGTTGATGGAACGTAGTATCCTTCAGTAGTGCAGATAAAAGCAGTGCTTGAATCATTTATCTTATGTCCTAGTCTATTTCACAGTCAGAAATATATTGCAGATTGTCAAACGTCTTTACAAGGGAGTACACAACTCTACAGCTGCTAGTTTTTGCATTCAGAGAATAACTTGGAATACTTGAGTTTTCCCCATTTATATACAAAATATAAAATTTAACTCTGCCCACCAACTGGCACAGGGCAACAAATTCTCATATGAAATTATAATTCCTTTCTTTCAAATTGAGTATACGAAAATATACAAATAATTACATGGTTTACACTAATATACAGAACCCCACTTCATTACTAGCACCACTTGCATATGGTCATCCCAAAACCACAAGGAGAACATTACAATTATCTAAAATACAGGACATTCTGCTGCAACAAGTCGAATCTTGACGGAAACATTCGTAAATTTTTTCCTCTATTACCTGCTTAAGGTAACCTGAACTGCTCAAGAATTATACATTAACTTTCAGTAAAGTCTTTAAGTGGACAGTCATTATTTCCTTACTCTCATCAGGACATTCAGCATGTGCTCCTACCCAATGACTGGGCGGCTTAGGTAGAACACTGGGAGACGGTGGCTCACTAAACTTTGGCCCAGCATAGTTCTGATCTCCTTGAAGGCTCAGTGCAGACTTCAGACCAGCTTTCAGTAATTTTAGATTTTTGGATGGGTTTGCAGAAATAATCGGCTTGTCTCCATCGTTTTTGATAATGTTGCAGCATTCAACAGAAGGACCATTCTGGCTATGGCTGTTTTCATTTCTTTTTATTGAAGTTTTTCTCAACTGTAGGCTACGTCTGTTTCTTTTCTTGGTATTTAGAGGTTGGCAGTACTCTGTTTTATTTACACTATACATGAATTGTGTGTGTGGAATTATTGCTTTATCCGACCTTCCCATGGATTTGGTCACCTAGGATAGAAACGAAAAGAAAGAATGAGAAAGGTTGCAAAATTTGACTACAGAGCTAAGAGCCGCAAAAGTGTTTCGACTTTGCCAGCGATTGCCCCAGTGGTGACTTCCCCCTCTAATGCGTTCCCTGCGAAACTAGACAATCTAACAAAAAACTATTAAGACCAGCTTGACAGTTTCCAGCATTTTAGACAAATTGAGCTCCTATCGTCCTACAATAGACTGTTCCTCTTTCCACCTCAAGAGGATAGTTAAGGAATGGGGGGGGGGGGGGGGGAAAGGAAGAGAGCGGAGAGGGAGATTTGACAGCCTGCAAATAGGAAAGCCCCCGCGGAACCAGGAAGAGCACGAATATGGTGCGCCATCACGTGAACGGTTAGTTCTGTGGCCATTGGTCGCTGGGTGAAGCGCTCTGATTGGTCACTTGTTGCTGGGGGGAGGCGAGGAGAGAAAAGGAGGGCGCGCGGCGTAACAGCTGTCGAACAGTCTCGGCGTTTAAAACGGGTCTTCCCGCCCAGACCTAACCCCAGGTCCTCTCCGAGAACGGCGAAAGTTTCTATCTTCTTCTCTCTCCCCCCCCCCCCCACAAACACAATTTGAAAATGGGGGTCTCTCACCTTGCGCTCTTCCGTGGTCAGGCAGCTGCCAGTCGCTGGTGTAGTTTTCTCGGGCCCGGCGGTTGTCGTGGGCCCTCCAGCCCCGCCGCCCCGGGAGGCAGGCCGGGCGTGTGTGTGTCTCTGTAGCAGCGCGGTGGAGGACGAGCAGCGGATCTTCCAAGCTCGACTCACCGCAGCCGTCTTGCCGGGTTGTGGGTGTTGCTGCTGGTTGGGGTGACGGTGGCAGCTCACGACGACGGTCTTAGAGGCTTCGCTGATGGGCAGAGGGCCTGGCGGTGGTCGGGGCAGGGGTAATGGATGCATAGCGACTTCCCACCGCCGCCGTCTCCTCCGCTTCCGACCTGTAGCTAAAATCCCGAACTCAGCATCTGAGGTGCGACGTCCAACGGAGGAGGCGATCACCATGCAATGACAAAAACGTCTAATTCGCCCGAAATATCTACTGGGAAGTAAGGTTGGGGGAAGAGGAACAGTAGAATCACCAGCCTACCTCCTCCAAAAAAAAACCCTGAACACCTCGCCTTTCGTCGTCGGATTAAAAAGTTTCAAAAGGCTGAAAATGGCGGCCAGGCTGAAGCGATTTCCTGCGATTGTTCGCTCACTCGCAAAGCCCTCTCGTCTCCGGCTCTAGCTTTCCTCCCACGTATATCCCTGCGCGTGTTTGTATATATATATATATATATCATCAGCTGGGTTCAACAACGAGTAAACAGTAAAAGGCCGACTCCAGTTTATAAACAGCAGGAAAGAACATGGACACTAAGCTCCAGTCTCGCACTTGTCCTGACAACAACCGGATTTGGTTGGTTTGTGGGGGGGGGACAGGGAGAGAGAAGGGGTAGGGACACGTCACCACTCCCCAGCAACCACCAATGGTATCGTGCGCTGGTGGGGGCACGTGACTAACGACACGCCCGCGCGGACCGTCCCTTCTGGCCCCTAGCAACCATGATGTCATTAGTCTGCTGGAATGTGACCAGACGGGGAAAGGGGTATTGAGTTTGGGGGAGGGCAACTGAGATGGAGATTAATCTGATTTCTTGCAGTCGTATCTGTAACTTTTTTTAAATTTATTTTTTAAAACATTCAAATCGCGTTTTGTTGTATTTGTTTACAGTTCGCTGTTTTCGTGACGACTGTTGGAATTGAGTTTTATTGGGGGGGGGGGAGGAGGAGGTTGATCACATGACGGTACTTTCCGGGCTCCTGTGCTGTGACGTCAGCGCCGTCGGACGTCCTGAAAACATTTTGAGTCAATTCAGAACGAAACTTGGATTCCTGCGGCATGACATGGTGTGTGGCACTGATTTCCACTTCTTTCACGCTGGGATTTTCCTAAATTGCCGAAGTGTTCCTTGGCTAGAGAGCCAATCGAATTCTGAATTTACTTTCGTTACATCACGTCACGTCAGAATAAGAATCAGTCAGTAAGGTGATCATTCTGTGAGGGAAAAACACGATTTATTCAATTTTTCTTCCTTAAAACTTCCCACTAGTTTCTATTTCCTTCATTTTACAAAGGGTTTGTCCTCACCCCAGTCCAGGTAATCGTATGAGGTGCCGGAATTTGTCTTAAACATTGCCACCTCCCCAAAACAATGAGTTTATGCTTCTGATTCTGACACAAACTACAGTACTGGGAGCATCAATACTTTGAAAGAGCTTTGCAATTTAATAACACACTCAAATTAACCCTTCAAAGGTGATTTTTCAGTCACAATCTTTGTAAGGAGATTCTCTGTACTCGGTACTGATTTGGAACATTTTATTGCTGCTTCCCGCTCACTATTCAGCCATTCACAGGTGATCAGCCACTAACGAATTTCTCGATAAATAAATATACGAGTGGAATTATACTTCAATTAAGTGCCAAGAGCGCAGTTGTAGTGTCACTATTTTCGGATCAGGAAAGAACTTGACCTGAACTTTCAAGGTGTGCCACAGCAAGTTTAAACAGGTTCATGAACGTTGGTGGGAAGGCATGAGCAAAAAAACACAACCGTCGATGCTTTCTGTCACTACTTTGAGTTGAAGATAAGATCCTAACTTCATGCAAACACTGTTTAGACACTGAGAGATTTATTTTAAAATTATATATTTAGTTTTGTTTTAAATTTTTTAGTCCCTGGTTTAAACAAGGATTCCATGTGTGTGTTGAATTTAAAAAGCACATCTTTCATCAAATCATAAGTCAATTATTGTTCAGGAAGGCTATTTTGCCTATCGTAAGTCATCCAGCTATAAACAAAATCCAGTTGGTTTTAATTTAGTCAATTTTTTAATGTTGTCTGAAAGGCTGGTCTGTTTTTTTTACATGGAGTCATAGAGATGTACAGCACAAAAACAGACCCTTTACTCCAACTTGTCCATGCCAACCAGATATCCCAACCTAATCTAGTCCTAATGCCAGCACCCAGCCCATGTCCTTCCAAACCCTTCCTATTCATATGCCCACCCAGAATCCTCTTAAATGTTGCAATTGTACTAGCCTCCATCACTTCCTCTGGCAGTTCATTCCGTATACATACTACCCTCTGCGTCAAAAAGTTGCCCTTAGGTCTCTTTTCTATCTTTCCCCTCTCACTCTAAACCTATGCCCTTCAGTCTCCGATGCTCAAGGGAAAACAGCCCCAACATATTCATCCCGTCCATATAGCTCAAATCCTCCAATCCTGGCAACATCCTTGTAAATCGTTTCTGAACCTTTTCAAGTTTCACAACATCCTTCAAGTTTCATGCCTAAAGGAAGGAAATGAGAATTGCACACAATGTTCTAACAATGGCCTGACCAATGTCCTGTACAGTAGCAACATGATCTCCCAACTCCGGTACTCAATACTCTGACCAATAAAGGAAAGCAAATGCCTTCTTCACTATCTTATCCACCTGCAACTCTTCTTTCAAGGAGCTACGAATGCGCACTCCAAGGTGTCTCTGTTCAGCAAAACACCCTTGGACCTTACCATTAAGTGTATAAGTCCTGCTAATATTTGCTTTCCCAAAATGCAGCACCTCGCATTTATCTAAATTAAAGTCCATCTGTCACACCTCAGCCCATTGGCTCATCTGATCAAGATCCCATTGCAATGTGAGGTAACCTTCTACATCTCCAATTTTGGTGTCATCTGCAAACTTACGAAATATACCTCTTATGCGCACATCCAAATCATTTATATGACAAAACGTAGTGGACCCAGCACTGATCCTTGTGGCACTCCATTGGCCACAGGCCTCCAGTCTGAAAAACAACCCTCCACCGCCATCCTCTGTCTTCTACCTTTGAGCCAGTTCTGTATATAAGCAGAATTAAATTTCTTGATATCAAATATGTTTAATAGTTTGAACTGGTGTCCCATATGTTCTACTCAATCAATTTTGTCAGTCTATGCAGTGAATATCTAGTTCATGTTTGTAATAAACATTTTAGTTTTAGAGTACAATTAACAATTAAGGTTTAACTGTTAAAATTGAGATAAATAAAACTTGAAAGGGATCAGGGAAGATTTACAAGGATGTTGCCAGGGTTAAAGGATTTGAGCTATAGGAAAGTGCTAGGGCTATTTTCCCTGAAGCGTGACATGATAGAGGTTTCTAAAACCATGAGGGTCATGGATAGGGTGAATAGACAAGATCTTTTCCCAGGGTAAGGAAATCCAAAAGTAGAGGGCATAGACTTATAAGGGACTTAACAGGCAAATTTTTCACGCAAAGGTGGTGTGTATGTATAGAATGAGCTTTCAGAGGAAGTGGTGGAAGCTGGTACAATTACAACATTTGTATCTGGATGGGTATATGAACAGGAACAGTTTAGAATGAAATGGGCCAAATGCTTGAAAATGGAACTAGATTTACTTAGAATATCCTGTCAACATGGACAGGTTGGATTGAAGGGTCGGTTCCCATGCTACATATCTCTATGACTCGAAATGCCAATGTTGCCTTCAGAGGTTAAAAGCTAGAAAGATAAAGTAATAAAACTGCTGGTAAGCGCATTTTACAAAAGAGGTGCAGTTCAGAGAGATATTTTGTATTATTTTAAAGTGGTTTGAAAATATTTAGTAAACCCTAAAAGTTTGGAAAATCCAGATACTTAATCATATTAAAAAGGTAGTATAAATTAAAGAAAAACTGGAGTAATCTATTTCTTCATTAAGGCATTCAACTAGATTGTGGCTCAGATACGTCAACATCATTTCCCCACAGTATCCTCATTTATGTGGAGCCGCAGGAGATGGGAGAGATACTAAATGAGTATTTTGCATCAGTATTTACGGTGGAAAAGAACATGGAAGATATAGAATGTAGGGAAATAGATGGTGACATCTTGAAAAATGTCCATATTACAGAGGAGAAAGTGCTGGATG
Organism: Chiloscyllium punctatum; assembly: GCF_047496795.1. Lineage (NCBI taxonomy): Eukaryota > Metazoa > Chordata > Chondrichthyes > Orectolobiformes > Hemiscylliidae > Chiloscyllium > Chiloscyllium punctatum. The sequence continues at coordinate 58,291,896 of NC_092741.1, read as the reverse complement.
TCTTGAAACACACAAAAGTGGATAAATCCCCAGGACCTGATCAGATGTACCCTAGAACTCTATGGGAAGCTAGGGAGTTGATGCTGGGCCCCTTGCTGAGATAGTTGTATCATCAATAGTCACAGGTGAGGTGCCGGAGACTGGAAGTTTGCTAACATGGTGCCACTGTTTAAGAAAGGTGGTAAGGACAAACCAGGGAACTATAGACCAGTGAGTCTGACATTGATTGTGGGCAAGTTGTTGAAGGGAATCCTGAGGGACAGGGTGTACATGTATTTGAAAAGGCAAGGACTGATTAAGGTTAGTCAACATTGCTTTGTGCATGGGAAATCATGTCTCACAAAGGATTGAGTATTTTGAAGAAGTAACAAATAGGATTGATGAGGGCAGAGTGGTAGATGTGATCTATATGGAGTTCAGTAAGGCATTAGACAAGGTTCCCCATGGGAGACTGGTTAGCAAGGTTAGATCTCATGGATTATAGGGAGAACTAGCATTTGAATACAGAACTGGCTCAAAGCTAGAAGATAGAGGGTGGTGGTGGAGGTATATTTTTCAGACTGGAGGCCTGTGACCAGTGGAGTGCCACAAGGATTGGTGCTGCTTTTTGACATTTATATTAATGATTTAGATGTGAATGTAAGAGGTATAGTTAGTAAGTTTCCAGATGACTCCAAAATTGGAGGTAAGGTGGACGGTGAAGAAAATTCCCTCAGGTCACAATGGGATCTTGATCAGATGGGCCAATGGGCTGAGGAGTGGCAGAGGATGCTGCCTGAACTGCTGTGCTCTTCCAGCACCACTAATCCAGAATCTGGTTTCCAGCATCTGCAGTCATTGTTTTTACCTAGTTAATGGTAAGGTCCTAGGGAGTGTTGCTGAACAAAGAGACCTTGAGTGCAGGTTCATAGCTCCTTGAAAGTAGATTCGCAGGTAGATAGGATAGTGAAGAAGGCATTTGGTATACTTTCCTCTATTGGTCAGACTATTGAGTACAGGACATTGGTTAGGCCACTTTTGGAATATTGCATGCAATTCTGGTCTCCTTCCTATTGGAAAGATATTGTGAAACTTGAAAGAGTTCAGAAAAGATTTACAAGCATATTGCCAGGATTGGAGGATTTGAGCTATAGGGAGAGGTTGAATATGCTGGGGTTGTTTTCCCTGGAGCGTCGGAGGCTGAGGTGTGACCTTATAGAAGTTTATAAAATCATAAGGGGCATGGATAGGATAAATAGATGAAGTCTTTTCCCTGGGGTTGGGGAGTCCAGAACTAGAGGGCATACGTAGGTTTATGGTGAGAGGGGAAAGATATAAAAGAGACCTATGGGGCAATGTTTTCACACAGATGGTGGTACGTGTATGGAATGAGCTGCCAGAGGAAGTGGTCGAGGCTGGTACAATTGCGACATTTAAGAGGCATTTGGATGGGTATATGAATAGGAAGGGTTTGGAGGGATATGGGCTAGGTGCTGGCAGATGGGACTAGATTGGGTTGGGATATCAGGTCGGCATGGACGGGTTGGACCGAAGTGTCTGTTTCCATGCTGTACCTCTGTATGACTCTATGACAGTTGCAGATATCAGCAGAAAAATGGCAGGTGGGGTTTAATCTGGCTAAAAGTGAGATGCTGCATTTTGGGATATCAAATAGTTTCATAGTAATAGATGCAGGAGTAGGCCATTTGGCCTGTTGAGCCAGCTCCGCTATTAAGGTCATGGCTCATCTATCCATTATCTCAGCTCCTCCTACCTGCATTATCCCAGTAACTCTTAATTCCCCTACCATGCAAAAACCCAATTAACTGTGGCTTGAATATATTTAATGAAGCTGCCACTATCTGGACAGAGAATACCATGGATACACTATTTGGGAAAAGCAGTTCCTCCTCATCTCTGTCGTAAACCTACTCCCCCTAATCTTGAGGCCATGTCTCCTAGTCCTAGTCTCACCCACGAGTAGAAACAACTTGCCTGTCCATATCTTATCTATCCATTTCATAATTTCATATGTTTCTGTAAGATGCCCTTTCAATCTCCTAAATTTTGGCGAATACAGTCCCAGGTGGCTCAATCTCTCCTCATAGGGTAACCTCCTCATCTCCAGAATCAATCTGGTGAACTTGTTAAGGAAAAGTATACAGTCAACGGCAGGATCCTGAACAGCATTGATGTACAGAGAGATATTGGGATCCAAGTCCATAGCTTTCTGAAAGTGACCATGCAAGTGGATAGGGTGGTGAAGAAGGCATATGTCATGCTTGCCTTTATTGGTCAGGGAAATGAGTACAAGAGTCAGGATGTCATGTGGCAACTTTGTAAGACTTTGGTTAGAGCACAATTAGAGTACTGTGTTCAGTTCTGGTTGTCACATTACAGAAAGGTTTTGGAGAGGGTGCAGAAGCAGTTTACCAGGATGCTGCCTGGATTAGAAGGTATAAACTATAAGGACAGGCTACAAAAACTCAGGTAGTTTTCTATGGAGTGGCAGAGGCTGAAGGGAAATTTGATAGAAGTCCGTAAAATTATAAAATTAGGGTTGACAGAATCTTTTTCCCAGAGTTGAAATGTCTAAAACTTGGGGGCATGCATTTAAGAAGAGAGCGGGCAAGTTCATAGAAGATGGGAGGGTGTAAAGTTCTCACACAGTGCTAGGACTGTGGAATGCACAACCGGGGTGGTGGTGGAGGCAGATACTTTAGGGGCATTTAAGAGATCTTTAGGTAAGCATATGGATATGCAAGGAATGAAGGGATATGTACTAAGGGCAGGCAAATGGGATTAGTTTAATTTGGCATCATGTTCAGCACAACATTGTGAGCTAAAGGGTCCATTCCTGTGCTGTACAGTTCTTTTTTTTTTAACAATTCTTATCCAGATTTTTAACAACTACTGTTAAAAACCAGTGTTCCTACACTGGTTACGATAACCTTAGATGCCTCCTTTCCAGTCTTGAAAATGTGTTGCTGGAAAAGCGCAGCAGGTCAGGCAGCATCCAAGGAACAGGAGAATCGACGTTTCGGGCATCAGCCCTTCTTCAG